>NC_138204.1:19408333-20008333 GCF_964194415.1 Vipera berus | reverse complement strand
AAATGTGCTTTTTTCATCAAAATACTTGGAAGACAACCTGTGTACTGACTTGGAATCCTTACAAAGATTAAAATTATTGCCAACTTAAGTACAAGCTGAAATAAAAACCACCACTATGAATGTATCAGTCAAAAGTAAAGTAATTGTTCAAGTGAACTGACCTATCTGTCTTATTAAATCTAGTAAGAATCTGTGACCCTCCAGATTGATGAACAGCAATTTCCATCAGCCAAGACTGGGGATACACCCAGTCAGAACTAGCATCAGTGGAAATTAAGGTTACTGGGAAAGTCAAAGGCTCCTTATCCATCTAAAATGTAATTGCATTTTGCCAAATATTGTATCAGAATGAGACATACAAGCTGAACAACATTCCCTATGAAACACTACCACTGAGCCATATTATAGCTGGCAATAATGAGCACCTTATTTCTAAGAACTATTAATAATTTAAAGAGAAAAAAGATTTAAATATGTAAAGTTGTACAGATTTGCTATAGCATACAGGTGCACACTTTCTTTTTTGTAAAAAAAAAACCACCAAACCCACATGTGGATTATATATTTGGGAGATTACATATGAGCAGGGCAATAAGAATGTGTGTGTTCAAAATAGAAAATGGCTGTATCCAGAGTAAAGGATACATTTTCTAAAAATACATTTAGGTCCTCCCAGCCACCCTCTCCCATCTTATTCATTCTGAAAACTATTAAGTTGAACTTTTACTTACTTACCGAAAGTTGGCAGCAACTGAGGACTGAGGAGAGATCTCATGGCCGCTCAAAAAGCCTTGAGGGGCCGCATGTGGCCCCTGGGCCACAGACTGTGCACCCATGCTATAGCAGAACGAATATAAAAAAATGGGAATCAAAGTTCATTCATAAGCTTCAATCAAAAAAGCCCTTGCATGAACTGGTGATAATTGATTTCTGTTAATTTATGCCCCATGCCATATCACATATTACTTAGATATTCTATGAACACAAGGGGCTGTAAGAAAAAGTTCTGTTTGGAATGTTGTTCTTCTGCAGTTTTCTGAGAAAACAAATGGGCTAATTCAGACGTACGGTAATATTCCTAGCTGAGTGAAGTACAGAATAACTAATAGCTAATGTATTCCTACTGACAAATCAATTTTATTACACACTATAAGATATAAAAGATGGATAAATTGGATCTAATTATTTTAATCTGTAATGTTGTTGAAAACCAAGTATTCCAATTTAAACAATTAATTGAACCAGGCTATTTTACCTGTTTTTAATTTTAAATTATTCCAGGTCCTTAAGTTTCAAAACTGATGCACAGTAATGCACACTTTTACTGAACTCAGCAATTAGCGATTGGTTAAAGCACACGTCAAACTCAAGGCCCACGAGCCAAATCCAGCTATGGTTCCACATCTGGCCCAAGGGGCCACCTGGAGACACCAAGGCACTGCCCCCACTGCTCTGGCCCACCTCTCGGCCGCCGCACCCTGGAATCCCGCAGCCCACGTAGTGCGTGGGTCTGAGTGCTTCGGCCGCTGGCCTGGCCCTCCAAGCAGCAGGTAGAGGCACGGGGGGAGGGGAAAGACATGTGATCTGGTCCACTGGATGTGCCAGACACTTGTCCAGCTGTCCCACTATGGTAGGTGTTGGCAAGCAAAGACGGAGGGTCCGAGGCACAGGCAAGCAAAGTGGGGCCACGGCGAGGCAGCCCAGCCAGTCACTGTTACTGCCACGCCATGGCCCCTGACACTCAGTCCCCGCCAGCCAACTTCATCCTCCAGCTCCGCTGCACACGCAAGACGAGCTTCCCGCTGACCGCCACACCCCCGTCAAACAGGGACTGCCCTTTCTGATCCACCTGAGCCCAGCCCCAGAGTTGCCCCAAGCAGTGTTGGGATGTGTCACGAGGTCCTGGTGCCCTAGATGCTTGAGGGCCAGGCCGGGTGCCTGGCCCCCCTCTGCCCAAGGCAGCACATACCACTGACTGGGGACCCTCCATGTGGCCCAAGAGAGATGGTGAGGCTCTTCGGTGGGCTTCTGCCAGAAACCCCGATTCCCCCAGCCTCCCACAGGTGCCCTCTGACGCGAGTGATGTCAAGCTGGCCACACATCCCACCCGGCCCAAGGGCAGCCACAATGCTAATGCGGCACTCAATGAAATCGAATTTGACACCTCTGATTGCACTACCTCCTTATAGTATGAACAAAACTTCTTTATAACTGTCAACTGATATATCCCAAGTAGCACACAAATATTGCTACAAAAGAAAAATGTTAGCCAGTCATCAAAATACATTCAGCTTTTAATTCAGAACCTAAACGTAAACATAAAGCTTTCAAACTCAATTATCAAATGTCACATAGTATCCCAAACAATAGTTTAAAACAGGGTAGCATGAATAGAATAGAATAGAATAGAATAGAATAGAATAGAATAGAATAGAATAGAATAGAATAGAATAGAATAGAATAGAATAGAATAGAATAGAAAAGAGATAGAAATAGAAATAGAAATAATAGAAATAATAGAAATAGAAATAGAGCAGGAAGGGACCTTGGAGGTTTTCTAGTCCAGCCCCCTGAAAACTGCTTTCTGCATCACCTCTGAATAAGTTTACTAATGAAGCTGTGCTCTAAAAGTGAAAAATAGAGTACTGATCTTTTTATTTTCAATAAAGCAATAAGAACCAATGTAAACTAATGCAACAGTTTAACGAAAGGTTAAAATTTCCCTTACAAAAATTGCTATACCTCATCTAAATGGACCCAAGTCTCAAATCCAGTGACCCCCTCCCAAGTAGTAGTAAGAGCTATAAACTATTAGCCTTGGGCTAATTAGATCTGCTGATTATGACTCAAGAAGATGGCATCTGATAGTAACAATATGTGTACAACAAATTCTGCAACAAATCATATTTACATTATTATATAAATGACCTCAAAGTTCATGAGACATTTCATTTTTGCAAATAGAGCTCTGAACTTAAAGTTTAAATTCTAAGATACTAGCTCATATTCTAGTTCTGCAAATATAAAATTAACAAAGGATATTAAGAAAAAATATCCTCTATTTTTCTTTATTTATTGATGTTTCAAGGGCCAGCATGTACCACAAAAAAATGCTAGAAGGTATAGAGTTTTATATTAAAAGTATTAACTGTTTTGAGATAATGGCTATCTGTATTTCCTGCTGGCAGAAACCTGCTACAATTGTGAGTGACAGAATATGAAAAACTGAATTACAAACTATGCTGGCAGGTTAAGGAGAATTTATCAAAGCAAGTGTTTTCCTTGTACTATTTCCTGTTTATCTGAAAACAAATTTTATTAACAGCCTTCTATAGAAAAGTAGCATAAATAACAATTCAGTTAAATAATGCAAAAGACCAATAAATACAGTTTTTTTTAAAAAACGTATTGGGAAACACTTAAATACTATATGCATGTAAAAAACAAAATAGGAATAGGATATAAATTGCAAAAATGACAAATGTAACAAATCTATATTACAAAATGATACAAATTTTATTTAATAGAACAGAAAATATTTGAAAAAAATGATCATTTTGTTTCAATGTGTTTCAATGTCTTCACTGTATCATTAAGTCTTGTGGTACTAATAAAACTTATACAATAAATAAGTACACACACAAATATATATAATACATCTAATTCACAAGAATATTTATTTTATTTATTTATTTTAATTCCATTTATATCCCGCCCTTCTCCGAAGACTCAGGGCGGCTCGATATAGGGGTAGTAAGAGGGGAAAAAGCAGATATCATGACCCTCTTGGCTTTTAGGAAGTTGATGAAGACCTGGTACTTCCCCAGGCTTTTGGCCCACAAAATAGAGAACTTCATTTTTAGGAGATATGTCGACTTCTCATTTAGCTACTCAGTCAGAAATTATTTGCAAATGGGAGTATAATTTTAAAAAATCATTTTCTGACCTAAATGCATTTACAACCAAATTTTGCGTGCTTAACAGTGCATGCCACAATGTCACAGCTGTACAAGAGCTCTGTACAAGAACTTTATCTGAATGAAACAGCAGCAGCAATCAGTAATCTCTGTACCATCTCTTCTTCTTAGTCACTTTGTGACCATTTTGGTTAATGATCTGATCATTGGAAGAGAACTTGGTTGCCAAACAGTGGGTATATAATAAATTTTAGATGGTTTTATCGTCTACTGCCATTTATTGATATATATTATTTTTGTATTTCCTGATTTGATTTGATTTTCCTTTCTTTTCTATGTTGCCCAAAGACACACTGAGTCAGGCATCCATACAGAAAATCACAAAATGCAGAAAATTCTATTAACAATATTAATATCTAAAATATTTGCACATATTATACTAATATGCTGTCATAATTGTTATGCAATCAATATACTAGAATAGTTAAGATTCAGAAATCAATGGGAAAGGATTTCAACTTTCCAGATACTCTGCAAATTTCAGAATAATGATAAATGAAGTTTTAAACATTTTGACATTAAAGTTAATTACAATTTAACTAAAACCAGTTCAATTACATACAATTTAATTCTTCTATCCCACTAAATGCCAAATTAGTGTTAAAATATTTATCAATTATTCCACAATATAGTTGACATTGTAGACATTACTTCCCTTCTCCTTTGATCATTAAGTGAAGGGCTTTGGTCATTAAACCAAACATCATGTGACTGTGGCATACAATTTTACTTATTAACTCTTCTTGTCACAAGCCAGTTGTGAAGCACATATACTGTATGATGATCATATGTTGACAGGATGCTATGAATATCATGTACTGTATGTGATGACTGGTGGGAAAGTTATTCTTTTACACTGACATAAATTCAGACAGACACTAAACTAGGCAGTTGGTAACTGAAGATTACTTGTAATCTTTTAGATAAACATCACGAGTAGAAACCTATACACTATGGATCCACAAGGTGTAGGTCTTGGGAACTAGGACATTTGCTTTTTTTCCTTTTACTTGATCAGACTTATGCAAACTGGGTATGTTGTCAAAACCCACTCCTACTTTGCTTGACCATGACTGCAGTGGAATTATGTTGACAAAACAGGAAGGACAGTCAAAATATGTTTTGGAGAAACGTAAGTTAAAGCCATCCATTAATTACAGCAGTTTTTGGAGGTGTTGTGATTCAGGGTCAGCCTGTGGGTTCGGCAGTTGGGTCGGACGACTCAGAGGAGGAGGGGGGTGTTGAAGATCTTGCTGATGATAGCCCTCAGGCAGGCCCCTCCCACTTGGTCACCATGGAGACCCAGCTGTGTGAGCCTGACAGTGTGGATGAAGATGACCCACAGCTGGCCCTGTTCAAGGACGCCCGACGCAGGAGGCAGTCAAGTAGGAGTAAACAGAGGAAGGCAGTGGGGCTTCTCGGAAGGAGGCAGAGAGAGGCCACGCCCTGAACTCTTTATAAAGGGAATGTGTGTGGGGGAGGGCTGGTTTGCTGAAAGCAACCGCTCAGATAGTGTTTCAAAGCTCCTGTATCTTGGTGTCTTGTTTGTTTTTGTTAGTAATAAATTTGGCAGACGTTTTTCCAGCCTCTTGCCGTTTGTAAAGGGGTTGCCTTTTCTGCAGGGCCAGTAGCAGGCTGGTACAGAACAGGAGGGCTACTATACTTGGGCTGCAGAAATTTGGGCAGTCAAGAGATCGCAGTGATGCACTGGATTTTTCTGCATCCAACTTTTTATAGTCCGTATTTAGACAACTTATATTTCATTCCTGAGGTGGAATTATTACGAATGAAGGAAAATATACTTGACCCAGGATAACGTTGCAGGATCCAATCTGGGTCAGTCACTGGGACCAGTTTAGTCTTCCAAGCTTTTCTCACATTCTGGTGAGAAAAAAAATTCCTAAGGATGGACTCCAGCATGATTGGATCCTGTCACATATATAGTAGGGGACTGTGTTACTCCTGCCCACGTATCAGTATTATCTTGCACTTTAATTCTTTACTCCATTGCCTCAAATGTACAAAGAAACAATTTAGAGCACAATTCAAAGGTATCCTTTATTAACAGAAGCACCTTACATTGAAGGAATGGATTTCTCCCATAAGCCTACATCCACTACAAATCTGTTCAGATTCTGGCTCAGGAGGTCCTATGAACCTAACTGAGGAATGGTCTTGTTTAGTCATGAGGGAAGACTTACAACCGGTTGGTCTGACAAAATGGGGAGAATCCTTAGAACCAGGATTTTCAGCTTGTTTAGCCAGAGTAAAGTGGGCAGAGTGTACCTGAAGATAACATAAATTTTGAAGATAACATAAATCTGAGCCAAATTTTGAAGATAACATAAATCTGAGCCATATGAGCCTATTATAGGCATGTAAAAACTTCCAGTTTTAATTTTAACTTTTCCATTTAATAAACACTCTAAACATAGGAATATTTTATTTATTTTATTTTTTTTAATTCCATTTGTATATCCCGCCCTTCTCCGAAGACTCAGGGCGGCTTACAAGTTTAGCAGTATAAGTAGACCAAATTCTACATTTTGTATTATACGTTCCTAAAGTAGGCAAGAACATTTGGATTGATTTTAGATACAAAAATCAATGTAGCACATTTCCCCCCATCCAATAGCTTTATTCTCTACAGTTTCACAAGTTTTAAGATGATGTAGATCTGGCTTGCTTTGCATATTTTCACACATGTCTTATCTCCAATTCTACCGTTTCAAGTGGACATTATCTTACATGTTATTATTTCTAGGGCTAGGCCACATGGTTTACCTAAGACTTCTGCAAAAAAAATCTCCAAATTTAGAGATTCAGATTTAGTCCTTCCATCCTAAACATTGAGGAAAAAACAGAAGAGACATTTCTTTTGTTCACCAGAACAGTTATAAAATTCTCAGCATAGAGTACATTGAGCAAATGTGCCCTAAATAAATGTTGTGCTATAAACTAGGCAATATGAGTTCTGATGGAATTAAGATGCAATAGAAAGAATAGAAAGGTGGTCACCTGGCATCAAAATGATGCTGATATGGAGGCCAGTCAAGAGTCTGAAGAGGACGGATAAAGACATTACACTTTCTTTCATTCTTAGTCTTGCCAAGAAAATGCTTTGCCAACATGTCCTGTTCAGTCTGTCACACACACATACACAAGTTGGAATAATCTTTGGGAACAAGCTTGCAAAGCAGCTATGCTAGCTCAAATCAGAAAGCAGTAAAAGCAATGCACACACCTGTGGCATGCAGGCAAGCAAAAACATAAGAACTTATTTTAAAATGGCCTTGAATCTTCAGATTTTGCATTTTAGAGTTCTAAGTTAGGCATTGCATTGGATCAGCCAACTTCTCTACACATTCTCAATTTCTCAAAATCATGTGAAGTATTAGTACTGCTTTATAAAGCCTTAGTAAGGCCACCTGCATCGTTTTGGTCACATTATAAAAAAGATGTTGAGACTTTGGAAAAAATGCAAAGAGCTACTAAGATTATTAAAGGCCTGGAGACTAAAACATATGAAGAATGGCTGCAGGATTTGGGTTTGACTAGTCTAGAGAAGGACTAGGGGTGACATAAGGGGTGGCTCAGTGGGTTAGGACGCTGAGCTTGTCGATCAGAAGGTCGGCAGTTTGGCAGGTCAAATCCCGAGTGCTGCGTAACAGAGCGCCTGTTACTCGTCCCAGCTTCTGCCAACCTAGCAGTTCGAACGCACATAAAAATGCAAGTAGAAAAATAGGGACCACTACGGTGGGAAGGTAACAGCGTTCCGTGCGCCTTTGGTGTCTAGTCATGCCGGCCACATGACCACGGAGACGTCCTCGGACAAGCGCTGGCTCTTCGGCTTTGAAACGGAGATGAGCACCAGCCCCTAGAGTTGGAAACGACTAGCAGGCATGTGCGGGGGAAACTTTACCTTTACCTTTAGGGGTGACATGATAGCAGTATTCCAGTATTTGAGAGGTTGCTGCAAAGAGGAGGTGGTCAACTTATTTTCCAAAGCACCAGAGGGCAGGACAAGAAACAATGGATGGAAACTAATCAAGGAGAGAAGCAACCTGGAACTAAGGAGAAACTTTCTAATAATGAGGACAATTAACCAGTGGAACAGCTTGCCATCAGAAGTTGTATGTGCTTCATTACTGGAGGTTTTTAAGAAGAGACTGGTCTTTGTTTGAAATGGTATAAGGTCTCCTGCTTGAGCAGGGGGTTGGACTAGAAGACCTCCAATGTCCCTTCCAGCTCTATTCTGATTATTTGCTAAACAATAGGTAATTTGTTATAGTGCCCTTTCCTACACAATTTTCTCAATAAGTATGATAAAATATTTCAAATATATATATTATGGTAAAGTCCTTGAAGCAATGTAGGTGAAACTCGGCAATTATTTTAAAGAATTTACCATTGCTGTTATTCTGCCACAATGTGGTATAACCTTCACCTTTTCATATCTGAGTCCCTGTCCCATAATTTTTAGAGAAGGCTGTAGAGAAAGTGGTGACTCTTTCTCTAGGCCACAGGTCCTCAAGCTCGGCAACTTTAAGACTTGTGGACTTTGCTAGCTGAGGAATTCTGGGAGTTGAAGTCCACAAGTCTTAAAGTTGTCAAGGTTGAGGACCCCTGCCCTAGGGGAAGCAGATTAGCTGGATCCCTGGCAGTCAGATTTTAGATAACTCTGACATCTCAATGACTTTTGATAGTATCAACCATACTATCCTTCTGGACTGTCTCCATTGGACTGGAAAGGAGAAGAGGAAAGCAGCTCCAGTCAGTGCTGGTGATGGGAGGAGAAATCTATCTGGAGACCTCTATTCTGCAAAGTACGACAGGAATCTTTACCTCACAGCCTCCAGACACTGATACAAGGCACTCATTGAATAACTTGATTGGTCAAAAATAGTGATTATAATACTGATGAATGAGCTTATCTAGAGGCCTCATGTAGCTATTAAACAGGACAGCTGAGAGTACCAAATTCTGTAGTACTCCACACAGTAGAGCCTGAGGGTGAGACACCTCCTCCCCAATCATCACTAACTGGAATCAACCCCAGAGAAAAGAAACAAGCCAGTGAGGCACTCTGCTGCCCATTCCCAATCTTCTGAGCTGAACAAAGGGATACAACAGCTGATGATATCGAAAGCCAAAGGCAGGCAGGCCAAGAATGGATGCACAACCTCCATCCCACCCAAAACAGATAAACTAAAATTTAATTTAATTTAATTTAATAATTTAATTTGTATACCGCCCTTCTCCCGAAGGACTCAGGACGGTGAACAGGGCAATACATAATAAAAAACAGGGTACAAAAATTAAAAAGTGATTAAACAACTATGCCCGTAGTAATTGATACATATTAAAAATTAAAACTAATTATAAAAAACCCAACCCCATCCCATCAGACCAGGCCAGCTTGTTCAAAAAAGAAGGTTTTGAGATCGCGCCGGAAGGAGCGAAGGTCGGGGGCCATCCGGAGCAAAAAGCACGACCAATGCCATTTCTGACCCATATCTAGGTGTGAATCCTGATTGAAAAGGATAGATAATCTGCTTCCTCCAAGCTCTTCTAAAGCTGTTGTGCAAGAACCTTCTCAAAAAAGGAGCTTAGGTACTGCATGAAAACTGTTTAGTATGGTGGGCTCCAGTGATGCCTTCTTAAGGAGGGAACTCCTCTTTAAAAGATGAAAGAACAATCCCCTCACTCAAAGAATTAATCAGCACTAGAAGCCACTCAAATGACACTACCCAGGCCACTTTCACAAGCCAGGAGAGGTGTGAGTCTAGACAGCAGCTGGTTGAGCTCATAGTTCAAAGGACCTTGTCCACTTCTTCAGGTCCAACAAGTTCAAATCATTCTTAGATAACTGTGCAAGAGTCCACCCAGGCATCTCCTGAAAAGCAAATCTGAGCAATTTTATCCAACAGGCGCAGAGAAAATTTCTCTGCATGTTCCTGCAAATAGTTCCCAGAATTTAACCAAAAGGGCTCATATAATCCAAAGCAGGACTTCAGGACGGATGCAACAAGGACACAAAAGTAGTGTTGCTTTGCCACTCTTAATAGTGCTCTAACCCGTGTTCAGTTGAGCTCATCCTTCGTTGAACACTTAAGAATGCTCTAGACATCTCTTCCTTTATTTTATTTTCCTCAGTTCCTCCACAAACCATGGCAACTGATGAGAGCCATGAGAGGGGAGCGGGTTGCATGGTCATAATCCAATCTAACACCTCAGCCATCCCTTTATTCCAAGCAGCAATGAAGGCTTTTGATGGATCATGCAGCAACCCTAGAGGAACAAACCCAGCTTCCTCTGAAATCCATTCAGGGCCATCAGTTGCCGGGGATAGATCAGTCTAATGGGTTCAGCCTCCTTGCATGGGTAGTGGCACTAGAGTATCTCATGGAAATTAGGCTGTGGTATGATCAGGACAAGGGAGATACCAAAAGCTTCGCCAACTTCAGATCATATATGCATTGTTCTGACAGGAACACTAGATCTGGAATATGACCACGGCCCCATGCTCTGAATGACCTGAAATAGGCACATGGTGGCCAGGAACTCAGACCCTCTTTCTAGAGAAAGCAGACTGAAGTCATTCAGGACCAAAAGTTTCTGGAAATCCACTGCCAGCCCAAACATGAAGTCACAGTAATCGCAACTGATCCATAGAGCCAAACTTAATAAACATTCAGTGACCTGTGGCACAGCCTCTTGAAAGCCGCAACAGATTCCTGGATAACAATCACTACTCACACCTTGCTCAGAGACTTGGCTGATGCCATACCCCAACCCCCACTGGGCATCTCAGAAAGGGCAACGCCCCCTTCCAAATCCAATCCTAACCTATCATCAATGATTAAAACATGAACAACAGAATCCTTATTACAAATCAACCTGGCATTCAGTGATAGCCCCTAGAGGCCACTGAAGGTCTGCTGACTAAGTACCAGGTGTGAAATCAAAAAGCGGGAATGCAGAAATAGTATGAAACATTGGTCCTATGTTCCCCTACTCTCCATCTCCCACTGTATCTCCCTGTGACTGTCATCACCTTTATATTAGGACTTGTCTCCATCCTTCCAGCCCCATCCCACACCCAGATTCCCCAAGATCAGGAGCTACCATCCACATCTCCAAGTCCCAACAAGAGAAAACAAACAATACGGGATACAATAGTCAATAACAGACATGTGCAAAGTCTAGCAGTATCCAGCAACACTGGCTGCAGTAAGCACAAGATGTATAGAGATAAAGATGTAAAGAGGACTGTCTTCACACAGCCAAACAGCTGCATCAGGTAACAGCCAAATTCACAAATCCAACAGTAGATCAAGCAGCAGATTTAAGCATGAAAGCAAGCCAAAGGGCAAGCCCAGCCCAGCATGGTCCATCTGTCCTCCAGTTTGCTCAGCAGCTCAGCTCCTCAGGGATCAGACCCCAATGTCACAAAGTACAAAAAGTAGTCCCAAATTACTGATGAATTTTCCAGTCTGACAAGGCCAGTACAGAAAACCCCAAACAGGGGTAGCTTGGAAAATGCAGCTAAACATCTCAAAGCGTCGCACAATGCCCCAAAGTGGCCACCCTCTTTGCTCCATTCCTCTCCAGTTCCACTTTGACCCATGCAAACACTTCTAGCTGAAACAAACAAGCACCATCAGCTTCCTCACCACAGTATGAACAAAAAACTGACAATGGCTACTTTTTACTTCTCAATCTTAACCCTTAAGTAAATGCTATTCCACCGGAAAAGGACAGTGACAGAGGATGCACTTTTAAAGCCCTACAAACAACCAGTTAAAACTTGATTGTTTTATCAAGTGCAGAAAGATGGCATACTACGAGAAAAGTTTTAACCCAGAGGTCCCCAACCTTTTGAGAACCAGGGACCAGTTCCATGGAGAGAGGTTTTTCCACGGACCGGAGGGAACATGGTTTTGTGTGCTGCCTGCATCCCACGGATGGGGCTTTGCTTGTTTGTGCGGACCGGTTGCTGGCATGCCACGGACTGGTACTGGTCCATGGACCAGGGGTTGGGGACCACTGTTTTAACCCACTAGATTCTATTTAGCTTTTGATTGATTTGTTACAATTAAATGAAATGGAATAAAAATATAAAACTGAATCAGTTTCAGACATTTAAAGATTCCCTTTATATCCTACAGAGGGATCTCCTTTTATAACAAATCTTTAATTTCAAAGTATATTAAATCAGGTTGCGACCAAATTTAAATGTGGAGACATGAATTGAATCAAGTCCTTTTTCAATCTTAAATTCAAATAAAACCAGAGCTTATTCACATAGGCCTACTGGAAATATCAGTTGAGCCTGCAAACATCTAGAGCAGAGCTTTTCAACCAGTGGTACTTTGGCACCTGGCAGGTGGTACCCGACCATCCTAGATGTGAAGTGGGGGAGGGGAATGAGCTGAAGTGGCGGCAGCACCACACAAGACTGAGGAAGAGACAGCTGGAGCTGCAGGGCTATGAGCGCGCAGCAGAAGCCCCAGGATCGGCGCATGCAGCCACACTTGTCGGAGCTCAGCAGAAGCTACAGGATCAGCGATGGGCTGCAGCTCATTGGCGCTTCCAGGATCAGCATGTAGCTGGACATGCACTGAAAAGGAGGGAGACAAGAGAGGATATAAAAGGAGGAAGTTTTGGCAGGAAAGGGAGAGGAAAAAAAGACAAAGGGGAAAGAGAAGGAGATGGAGAGAGAGATATGGAGAAATGCAGCCTAAAGGAGAGGAGTCAGCTGGAGATGCACCAAAGAAAAAATGAGGATGGGGAGGGGAGAGAGAGAGAGAGGATATAAAAGGAGGAGGTTTTGGCTGGAGAGGGAAAAAAAGATGATAGGGAAAGAGAAGGGGAGGGAGAAGAAGTGGAAGGAGAGCCCAGCAGGCAGGGAGAAAAGAGAGAGGAAGAAAGGCCGACCAGCCTGCTGACCACCAAGGTAGTGATGTATATTAATAAATGTGGATAAATCCTTCATAATTTGTCAGTGCAAAGAGAAAGTGATTCAGCAAAGGAACCATCACTGAAGAAATTAAAACCAGTACTTTCCCCCTTTTTCTAAGTTTTTAACATTTTATTAGATTATAGAATAAAATAGAAAAATACAAAACCAAATAGTAGGACACAGTGGGGAAGAAAAAGGGGAAAAAGTGAGGGGGGAGAAGTGTTGGAGTAGAATGAAGCATTAACATCGAACCTCAACTTTTTATTTTTCCATAATAGCATAAACTAGCCATTTCTATAACGACAAATGAATCTAATCAGTAAAACCCAAAATCCCCCCTTTTTTTTGGTCATCAAATTTTTGACACCTTGGTAAGCATTGATGGTACTCGAATATTCTCATGTCCTAAATGTGGTACAATCTGTGAAAAGGTTGAAAAACCCTGATCTAGAGAGATGCAAGGTCTTCACTTCCATCTACAATATTTTTGCCATAATCCTTCCTTCTAACTTATTTTAAAGACATCAACGTTATTCTGTGAAAACCTCTTATAATGAAATGAGATTTTTTTAAAAGGAAAAGAACAGAGGTATATAGAACTGCCATTTACAAATATGACAGAAATCAAGCTGAGGAACATTTCAACTGTGTTTCCAAATAGTTGCAATCACATCAGGGTTAACCTGGCAACTTTTCTAAAAATAACTTCACTCAAGCACAATCAACATTCCAAGCTTGAAGCATCTGGATTATTTTCAACAGTCACTTCCAAGTATTAGTTCACAAAAACAGATTTTTAAATTTGTTCAGTTATTACAGAAATTCTTATTTTCTTCATATATGGGGGAATGACAACTTAGAGGCATTAGGGGCTCCAAGATTTTTTTAAATAAGCACCAGACCCCCAGAAATTCAGCAGCAAATCACCAAATCATACTATGCAAAATCAAATTAAACTGCATCTATCCATCTATCATCACAATGTCACTGTATTATAGTCCCGAGTCTAGCAACTGTAGTTCTCAACCAATGAAAATGAATTAATTTCATAAAGCACACGCCCAAATCCTTATATCATGTGATGAGCTTCCTTTTCCCTGAGGTCTAATTACAGAATCAGCATTTGTGCCCAGTTTGAAACTTGCAGAAATAGATTTTCACTTGCTCAATAGACTACCCCTTTATCAACCAACTTGATGGAAAGTTTGGTGGCCATTTCTGCTAAGTGACAGAATAACACAAAGTGGTAGAATAACACATATATAGGGATCTGCAAAATTCTCCATGTGTGACTACTCCATGTTTCAGATGATATCTGAATTAAAACATTCATTATGGACATTTTAATCCATATAGGGAATGAAACGGGTGTATTGTTCTGCATATAGACTAAAATGTAGCTTTTCTGGGCAGAAGTAATTTGGTGTAAGCATTAAGAGCAGAAAAAAAGAAGCATTGGTAGCAACCATGGAGAAGGGGAGAAAAAAAATATTGGGAAGGTTAGGTAGTCTTTTGATGAGATATTCTATGCTGGAAAGCTGAATCCTTATTGCTGAGACAATTATAATAATATTTAGGCACAAAGGCCAGTATACTGACAGCAGCTGAAGGAAAGTGAGAAGAGGAATGGGAAGATGTCAGGAAGACTGGCAAAATACTAGGAACTGCTGAAGGGAGAGGGGGTGAAGTGTGCCAGCTCGGCCAACTACTCAAGTAAGGGCATTCTGGGATCTCTCTGGATTTTGTTTTGGCTGAAACCAAAATGGACTGGAATTTATTTCTCCAGAACTATTAATCCAAAATAGTTCAGCAGAGTTTCCAAAGGATAATGTTTTCTCCAAGTTTAAAACAAAACATATCTTCTGATTGTTGCACACTCCTACACAGCTGGATAGTGCCTGAAAACTAAAAATTGGACTAATGGTGCAGACTTAAAATATATCTAGGCCATGTAATTGTCTCCAGGTAATTAAATGACGTATCTTTTAATGAAGGGGACCAATTTACAGAAATTGTATTGTATTGCACTTGCATCAGAAGCACTGACGCGCTTCCAGGTTGAAAAGATTGGCTGGTGAAATCCACCATTGCCTGGGGCAGCCAGATGGGGACTCCTTTCCCGTCCCTGCCAGGACCTAGAGGTAGAGCAAAGAATGAGAGCTCACCATGATAGTACAGGGGTCCTGAATGTGGGCTTGCTAACCCCCAGAGCAGGTCCTAATTATGCAAGCCACTGTGCTCCTTTGCATGTCTTTGTAGACCACAGCACATAACTTCCAACACAATTACGATTTATTGTTTTTACATAACTAAAAATTCCAGAAATATTAACCACTTGAGCATTACAAGTCTTTTAATTATTTGAGGCACAGAGCATAGATAGATATCTCAGATTAGTGGTGCTTCAGAATTTTAGATTTACGGAGTAATATACAAATCCCCCCCCAAATTCATAACAATGTTGATTATTTGAGATTGAGGAGAAAATGCATTACTTCTGAGCAAAGCAAAGTGTTAAATAAAAAGACACTTAGGCTAAAGTTTTCTTATACTTAATTTTAAATAATTGTTGCATCAAATAGGAACCACAGTAGAAACAGATAATTGGAAAACAAGTAGTCCATACTGACAAAATGGGGGGAAATATAAAAGTTCATCTATATTTGATGATTTAATATGTTTTGAACATTTACTATGGTATTAAAAGGTAAGCTGTCAATCCTCTACCCTATAGTATAAATGCATCCATTATTGCCCTGCAATTTAGGCAAAACAGTAAAGTACAACTTCTAATTTCTCAATATGTAAAATTTTTGATAGGTTGTCATCAAACAGTGAATTTCTGCTCACTTTCAACATACCAGCAAGTCTTCAAATCCCACACTATGAAGTATACCTGTATAACCATGAAATTCTATGGATTAATAGCATATTGCCTCTAGTTATTTTAGGAAAACACCCAATTGGAAGAGGTTATTCAAGAATTACAAGTAAAAATACATGAATAATAGATAAGGATGAAGACAATCATTCAACCACCACATGTCTATCCCACACTATAGAGGAGGTCTGCAAAGAATCAATAGGTAATGCAAGGAGATTAGAGGTGGAAAAAACAAGGTTCAATCATTCAATTCTATCTCCCCTCTTCTAATTCCCCATTCAAGTTGAAAAAAATTGACCGCATAAGCATCAATGAGCAGAAACAAAAGAAAGGCACTAGCCTGTGCAAATGGCCCCAGTATACATACAAGGGCATCCAGAATGTTATATAGGCAGATGCTTTCCTTTTAATAATATAATAGAGACAATAGAGACAAGACTGATCATTAAAATTTTTCTGGCTTATAAGAATTCCTTAAAAGACTTATGTCAATATATTATCCCACTTTAATTACCGTATTTTTTGGACCATAAGATGCACCTGACCATAAGACGCACCCAGTTTTTAGAGCAGGAAAACAAGAAAAATATTCTGAACCAAATAGTACTGGTATACTAAAATATTTAGGGTTAGGGTTAGGGAAAAGGGATCCTATTGTATTATTGTTGTTGCTATTATTTTTTTAAAAAAAAATAAAGCACAGAAGGAAGAGGAGTGGGCTTCACAAAAAGGGACTAGAAATGCCAGGGGCACACACACACACACAAAAAGGGGAGGGGGCGACAGACAGTCTGGGTCTGTCCAGCCTTTTATTCTCCTGCTGCAAAACCTCCCAACAATACCTTTGTCCGAAACGCCTCTCGCCTCTTTCGAAAGCAACTGGGGAGGCGGACAGGCGCTGCAGGCTCAAGGGGGGGAAACAGGTGGCAGGGCTCTGCTTGCACGGCCAGGGACTTCCGAGACGATCTGCATTAAAGCCACCCGCGGGAGTGGGGGGGGTCTGATTGGTGCGATGTCTGCCTCCCCCCCTCTCCTTCCCTCCCCACTGCCGCGGTCGCCCCCTTTTTCCTTGAAATGGACAGCGTCTCCGGGTTTGCCAACGCAGCCTGCGCCGCAAGCCGCGGCTGTTGCATGGGAGGCGAGGGCAGTAGCCACGGAAGAGCAGTTTTGCAGAGGAGTTAGAAGAGCGTAGCGGCTGCCCACACCCTGTTCTTGCCAACCAGACAGGAGGAAGAAAAAAAAGGGGGGGTGGGCTGGGTCACCCTTGCCTTTGCTGGGGTACCACACCTTCGGACCATAAGACGCACTCTCATTTCCCCCCCCACTTTTGCGGGGAAAAAGTGTGTCTTATGGTCCGAAAAATACGGTAATCCTAGAGTAGCACATTTATTTAATATTATTTAGAAGTTATAAGAAAGGTAAAGTATTGATATACTGCACTGTGCACCAAGAAAGAGCAAATAATTAAGATTTGGCTAACTCATATTTTAAATAGGACACATACTCTGATAATTTGAAAAAAAAAGATAGTTGGTATGGCAAGCCAACTCAAAAACAATTCTCATCAGCTTACAAACAAGACACTCATCAATAACACTTATTAAAAACAAACTCTCAGTCAACCATCTAGCCCAATACCAATGAGAATGGTGAAGTCTTCACACCTTTACAACAGACCAACAGGGCTGGGATATTCAAATCTGGGGTGGGGGAGGGACAAGGAGTTCCACAATACAGGTGCAACAACACATAACACATGCTTCCCAGGTCCCATAATGGATTCAGCAAATGCTTTAACTATAGTGACTCATAAAATATGCCAAAGTAATATATACATTTTGTAAAAATACAATCTACATAAAGATTTAAAGTTAAAGGCAAGATGTACAAATATATTAATTTTAGGATTCCCTTATTGTATTTTACGCTTTTTCCCTATAAAGGAATACAGTTAGAACAATTAACCAGTGGAACAACCTGCCTCCAGAAGTGGTAAATGCTCCAACACTGGAAGTTTTTAAGAAGAGACTGGCCAGCCACTTGTCTGAAATGGTATAGGGTTTCCTGCCTGAGCAGAGGGTTGGACTAGATGACCTCCAAGGTCCCTTCCAACTTCTTCTTCTTCTTCTTCTTCTTCTTCTTCTTCTTCTTCTTCTTATTATTATTATTATTATTATTATTATTATTATTATTATTATTATTATTATTATTATTATTATTATTATTATTATTATATACATTGCTTATCTTGACTATGCCAAGCTTTTCATGCATTAGTTCCTCCACAGAACTGTTTATTTCTACATAAAGAATTGTATCAACAGCATTGTAAAGCAAAACTTCATGATGTAGATCATCCCTAGGGCAAAAGATGAAAAAGCATTGCTTTGGTCATATCTCTCTTCCTCCTACAGCCCAAAACTTGAGTAAAACCTTATTTGGCTCTGGGAAATCCTCCAGGAAAATGTTGAAAGCAATGATAGGGGAAGAAAAAGCAACACTCTACACTCCTCTTTCATAGAAGTTTACAACCTAAAAGCAAATAAAAATGAACACAAAGAAAACAGATAACATTACTTTACAATCTTCATTACACAAACTTAGTTAGAAACACAAAAAACTATCTTACATTGAGTCAAATCAATAGTCCATTTGACAAAGAATTGCTGAAAATCTTGGCTTTTCCAATCCTACCTATAAAAGCATTATGTATGCAAAGCATCCAGCAGGCAAGAGATTGTTTTAGGACCATCTTCCACTGCCTGTTCAGCTACTGTATAATGTCTAAGGCAGTACAACTTTCCCAAATTGAGCTAATTCTCTGCCTACATACAGCAAGTCTCTCTGTGAGGTGTATCAGGTAGAGTACAACGGATGATGTCAAAACCATGAGTATAGTAGGACCTTTAATGTGATTAAAAATATTAAACATCTTTATTTATACAGTCCAATTTACAATGCACCATTTTTTTTAAAAAAATGTGAAAGTAAACAAATAGATAAGTATTCCAGAGCACTTTTCATATATTGTAACTCAATTATACTCCAGGAGATGACTAGATAAGCAAAAATCCCTTTATAACTATTCAAAATATTATATTTTGATAATTCTTTTTTTTCACTAGCAAGGCCACAACAAAAATATATCAGATAAAATAGATTCAGATTAACTTGGAAGTTCCATGAAAAGTGATTCACAGAACTGCAAACAGATGAATCCACAGTTGCTCACAGACAGTGCTCAGGCAAGATACATTATTAAAAAGTAAACCAAGAGAAATACAGATTGACCTGGATTTCATAAACAACAATGTAAAAGAAACTCAAATCCTAATGATACATATTCATGCTGTTTCCTTCACAGCAATATTCAAATGGTGTGCCATGCTTTAGCTATTTTTGGTTGTTTTCTATACATTATACAAATTCAATTTCCTTTTAAAAAAAAGTCACCCAACTTTCATACATAAATCTGCATAGGAGGCTATTTCAAAAAATCAGCCCAGTCTCAAATATGAGTATCGTACACTACATTTAGAAGATAAACATGTTGTCTAAAATTGCAATTATTTTTAAATTCATTAATTCTGTTCTGCAACAATTAAATATTTGATCATCAGGAAAAAACCTGAAACTAGAAATGGCAGTTATTCGTGCCACAATGTTATCATGTACACTTTTTCCACTCCCAATATTTAATCAGAAAACAAACATCAATAATAATCCAGTTGAGTTCAATTTCAGGTGTAAGCTTCAAGAACTTAGCCTGAGGAGTGAAACAATAATTTGCATATTTACTTATATATAAAATTATTTAGAACGTAAACTAGGATATTTTGGAGCAAAAGTAGCAGTATTCCTAAATAAGCTTTTACTGAAAATTACTTCAAGAGTCAATGCTTTTAGACCTTATCTACTGATAAAAGATTACACATTTTGAACTATGAATAAATGTTTATCAGTTTGATCATGTTTGTAATTTGGTCACTATCATTCACTGTATGTCCCAGAATTACTAAGTGGTATCTCATTAACAGCTCAGGCAATATTCTTTGAGGCAGATTAAACGCACTGGTTTTTAGATTTATTTTAAGAAATTATAGTTTGAATACTTTAATTTCTAAAACTTGGAAGTTTTCATTAATGATGAAGAAATCTATTAAAAAGAGTAGCAAAACAGAAACAAAGGTTTGTTCTCACTAAGGGCTGAACAGATGTGCACTTAAATAAACCTCCTCACCCTTGTTCAGGTAATACATATATTAATATTTGGGGGGGCAGGTTCACCTAAAGTTGGATGCAATTGCTGATGGATCACACTGTCATCAAAAGTGCTCCCTATTTCATAGGAAGTTTGTAGAAAATATTAAGATAAAACCCATATTCTTTTAATATAAGTTCTTGAATTTGTTCTGGAGCCCAGCAAACTGATCTTTCTTCCTGACTCACATATTCTTCACTCATGGCAAGTTCTGGAATTTTCCACTAGCAGTTAAAATGCCATCTAGTGGACATGTAGCCAACATCTTAAAAGAAAAGAAATTAACCATTTCCTTATAGTTACACAAATGTGACTTTTAATGCAGCATTCAAGCTTGCAAAATTTATAAAAACACAATTTACTCAATGATAAAAACATGGAAAATGTTAACTTTTGAAAGTGTAATTAAGTTTTGGATTAATAGAATATAATTTTCATTCATATAAGCAACATTTTTTCTCTACATATACATGTGTGTGTGTATGTGTGTGTGTGCAAGCAATCAGAAAGTGCCACTATGAAGACTAATACCTATCAACCATGATTGTAGATATATTGATCCCAAACAGATACATCCCACAAATAACTATAACTTTTAGATCAACTCCACTGTAGGAAATGTATAGATGAGCCTATAAAATGTTTCTGACAACTGCAAATAAAGTTCACCCTATTCTTTTGAGTTATCTTAAGAGACAAGTCATTTTCACACTTACTCTTCCAACTTTCTTATGAAGATACTAATGGAAGTTTATGTTATGATTTGCTTATTATGTAGCTTACTATAATGCACGGATCCAAACTTAGTATTATATGAAAATCTAGCCAACAAAATGGCATACATATATGTATGATGAAAGCCACTGATTTGTTGGTTTGGGCAATTGTCACGACAGTTATTTACATGGAATGATCTGAGCATTTACGAGATGTAACAAATCAATACTTGTTTTATAATAGTTCTTTAAACTGTCAACCTGGAAAGCCATTGAAGAGCAGAACATTAATCTCAAAAAATAAGAAACTTGTGGCACAAACCATAAGCATTCTGGCAAACATCCTAAAATTGTTATGTGAACAGGAAAAAAGACATTCCTAATCACTTTTATCTCTAATAAAGTTTGTATAGAATTGTAATGCAAAGAATAATTGGATGTATTTATATAACATGCTGAATTAAAACCATGGTTTGCAAACTAAAGTATCTTAGACATGTTAAACAAAATCCAAGTAAACCAAACTGAACGTTCAACTTTTTTTGTGATAATCCCCTTACTGCAGTTGTAAATATATGCTTAATTCTGCTATGCAAATAATTTAAAAAAATATCTTTGATTGGGCTGTACCCCAAATAGTCATGCTGCAGTTCTTCTATTCACAGTAATTTTCATTGTATACATTTAAAAATAATAAAAACAAATATATTGAAGATCAATTTGCCCATTATAGTCATTCTCTCATTGAGAATGTTGATACTGTATTTTTTTAAAATATAGTTTATGTATGTATATTCATGTTTTATAGCCACTAGAATGAAGCTTTTCAAAACAAAACTATCCTAATGCTCTCTTGCATGGGATTAAGGAAATAAAAATATTGTAATCTAACACACTCAGCTATACAAATTGTATTAGAAATTATCTAATGAAATATAGTAGCAATCTTAAGGCACCTCAAGATTCAATATAATTAGAGCTAAAGCTTGATGGAGAGAAAGACATTCAACCAGAAAAGATGCACATTCTTCAAATATAACTTTCTGCAATCAAAATTGTTGGACAACTTGGACACTATGATTTATAAAGAAGTATGTTTTGTAAGAGCAAAAATCAACAGTGAAGTTGAACCTCTCTCCAGCAAATATTTCCCATTTTTATTAAGTCAGTTTCCCTATCAGTTCACAAATAGAATTGCTGTTTACTATTCCAGTGAGAAATAATCCTCAAAGTTTAAGCAATTTTCTGAACATTGTGAAAGTTGTGGTTTGATCCATCTTTGTTTATGAGAATAACAGTGAGTAGGAATCAAGCTCATAGGGCATTTCTACTGCAATTACATCCAAAGGAACAATCATCATAAACCTTATCTCTAATAATGAGCAGACAATGGCATGCTCTCAACTTAAGCAATTTTCTATTAAGCATCCAGAAGAGCACACAGGCTGAGTGACCAGATCAGACAAAACATTTTTTTTCATGTTTATGTTCTGTGATGACAACAGTAAAGAAACTTTAGATTAGTGCTTAAACAGTTTAAACAGTTAAAATGAAGAGATACAAGACCATTAAACTGATTCTATAGACACATAAACTGATGAGTTTTAGTACTGTCATTTCTCACATACAATGTAGAAGTAGATCTCCAAGCATGTTATTTTCTGTATGCAGATAAATACCAATACATTCAACAATACTAATGAATGCAGCCATACAGATTCTTTGATTTTTGTTCAACTCTTTGGAATCAAGGGATGTACTATATACAAAATTATATTGCTGCGTTCACACAAAAAATGGCACCCACTTTAATGTGATGGGCATAAAACAGGTTCAAACAACAGTCAAGTCCCCATATGTTGAGCTATAACCATCAACATTCATTTTAGCCAGTCACGAGTATGAATCCAGTTATTTAATACATTTTGCTGCAGACTGGCATATTAATATAAATAGGACGTAAGGACATATTTTAAAATGAGAATCAATCTTCAACTGAGCACATAACATCTAAATCTCCTGAAGAAAAATAAAGATTGTAATCAATGTATTTAAACCTCAAAAACTGATTCATCAAAGTTTACCCTACCATTAATAAAACTGGGAGAGCAGCTACACTAATTGCTTTCAACATCACATTGTTTTCATACATTAAGTGGGAATAAACCATGTTGTATTAAACCCTGAATCCTACAATATGTTTAAATTCTCTTAAACATTTGTAACGCCATACAAGTAGTATATATAAAGAAACATTTCAATCAGCTATACAAATAGTCCTCGACTTACAGTTCATTTACTGATCGTTCCAAATTAAAATGGCACTGAAAAAAGTGACTTGACTATTTTTCCCAATTACGATCATTGCAGCATCCCCGTGATCACACAATCGAAATTCAGACACTTGGCAACTGACTCATATTTATAATTGCATGTTCCAGGGTCATGTGATCATGTTTTGCAACCTTCTCACAAGCAAAGTGAATGGGAAAGCCAGATTCATTTAACAATGTTACTAACTTAGGAACTGCAGTGATTCACTTAACAACTGTGGCAAGAAAAGTCATAAAATGGGGTAAAATTCACTTAAGATTCACCTAGCAACAAAAATGTTTGGCTCAATTGTGGTCCTAAGTAGAGGACTACCTGTAATGTACTTGTTTTGAAAAATGAACCAAATGCTTACAATGAGTGCACCACTTGATGCACATAGCATTTATTTTGGCTTTTTGTTCACCAAGCCAGAAAATCACTAATACAAAACAGGAGAACTAGACAGGAGAGATATTTTCAACTCCTGATACTGTCCTGCTTCCCACAAACTCCAGCTATGATGCCCTTGTATCATGGTAGACTGGATAACTATTTATACAGCTCAACTATAATATTTGCTACTATTTCCATTTCCATCTTTCTAAGTTAATTGCAGCATAATTTGGTGCTTTACTTAAACTTGATGTAGAGTCTGAAATTCTAACATGAATACATCTCTGATTACTACTACCAGTGACAATTTTTCAGAAGTTAGCTTGGCTTAACTAAGCTGATTCATTGCTGGTTGATCATGCTCATTAGACTTTTCTTGAAGAGGAACATTTTTAGTGGTAGTGTAATGCTTAAACCAAGAACTCTTCCTTTCTTCCCCTAACAAACCAGAGTTGGAAAGCAAAAACAAGTCATTGCTATCAACTCTGACTTCTGAAGATGGGAACAATCACAATTATTAGTGCAGTCATCTTGCTAAACAATTCATAGAAGGAATTTCCAAGGTTTCTTTTTAATCACTTTGTTTTGGCTGCACTGTAGTCAGAATGATGGAGCAGTGGCATACCAGCACACATTAAATTTTGTTCCCAAACACTGGTTCAGCATGACAATGGAATGTGTTTAGTCTATCTACACTGAAATGTGAAAAGTAAAGTATATCGGGCTACTTGTCCATCTAGCTGATGTCCTTTCCAACATGCAGGGCATTCCAGGCAGAGATACTTCAAGAACTGGTACAGGAAATCCTTCAATTGAAGCTAAGAATTGAACATGCCACCTTCCAAATGCAAAGCATGTACCGGTGATCAGTTCTGATTTCTCTTCGTTCATGGGATGATAAGACTCTATTATCACTGAGGTAACAAAAACTTACTTCAACTCATATAAATATACTACAAGTTTTTTCTGTTCCAAATATTTCTCTGAGAAATATATTCTATGTTCCTATCCCAATTATTACAAAGCTTCATTCCTGGAATAAGAACTCTGTTAGACAATTTCTCCTTTGCAATGTCTTTGTTAGTCTGTAATATTTGTTTTTAACAATCTTCATTATAGCATATGTTGAAAACTCCAGATTCCTTTACTACTTTCTTGACATAATGATTTGGACACTGTTTGCTGAAACAGATGTATACTTGCAAAACCTTATTTACTCAAAATACAGACGTATGTTGTAGTACAAATACTTTACTAGCTGGACAGGCATCTCTCACACATAACTAATACAGCAATATCTTTCAGTTGATTTGGTCTCACATAGATTTTCAACATTGTATTTTTTTTAAAAAAAAAAAACTTAAATATAGTACAACTCTGTAAACTTCCATATTTATAGCTGGATTCAAGATATATGCCTGAATCAATGGCCTGATTCATACATTTTGCTAAGCTACACAGCTTACCTTCTTCTAAGATAGGCTGTGGCCTGAACAGGCCTGTTTAAACTTTTGTGCACAAACTAGATTACTATCTGTTCTATAAAGCATGGCTAAATATGGTTTATAGAACCATTTTATAAGGCACTCTACAATCTCCCTCAAAATGACATAAACTAGCGATACTCAAAAAGGCAACATGAACCTTTGAAGCCAAGGCTATTTGATTTCTTTAAGATACTCTGGTCATTGCTTCATGATAAGTTGCTGATTGGTTGGAATGCAACTATTTGTATTTCCTACAAAACCATTATTTTTGGTTGTTTTTTTAAAAAAATGAGTAATAACTCTCCACATTTCTCAATTATCATTTTAGCAATTAAATGACTATAGTCATGTACTTAAATGACCACTTCTGTTCAGATGGAGGAAGTGATGGTTGAGCTCCTGAAGGAAGAAATTGAATTTGAGTTTTATAAGAATTGCTTCCATATGAACTGATATGTAACACGAGGCATTGTTTCCATTTTACCATTTTCTCTACTAAATACTGACACTTAAGAAAATAAAATTGTGTCACAAAATGAACTTAATTTTTTTTTCTTATTTTCTATAAATACAAGTCTGTCAGATAGTAATCACAAAAAGGCCAGTAACCAACTACTAAGCTATCCAGTTATCCAAGCAGCATGTAGCTGTCAACAAAACCAGTGTCTATTGAAAAGCACTATGATAGAAACCCTTAATTATCTCTATTGTCATGATGAGACTCAACCATTCAAGTTATATGTTTATCTCCAGTAACACATTTTAAGTGCAGTCCTTTCCTCATCATGGTTTACAAAAGAGTCAAGCACTCTGTGCATTCTTCCACTTGAATGCCTCTGATTTAGGAAACCCAGTATAGCTCCATTTTCTAAACTAGTATCAAATAGCTTTAATGAAACACTGAAGATCAGCCTCACTGAATTTCAGCAAAATCTTCAGACAGGTAATGAGAGTCAAGGATGACACAGATTTTAGGTACCACATCAGATGACACCTTTGGTCATGAGTTTCCAAGAGAGGGCCAGATTTTTTTAAATCATTGCTCTTGCTCACTAAACCTTTTGCCTATGCAGCTGTCAGCTCGTAAGAGCAACTCGGCCTGCAGCGATAGGCCCATTTTCCCAGGCCTATAGAAGGCGCTGTGTAGCAACTCCTATCTCTGGATCTGGGGCCCCTCCCCCCCCTCTGCAGCAGCCTTACCCAATGTTGAGAATGCGCCCCCTACTGACTCGCTACACTCATTTCTTCATTCCACCGACTTGGCTGCGGTGCATTTTGGGTGGGGGCTGGTATTTTTGCCTTTCGATGGTCATAAACCCAAGCAACCGCAGTTTTAACGTGAAGCCACACGCTCATTAGGTATAGGTCTATGCAAAACTGAACTGAGCTGCAGAAAAGAAAAAGAAAAAAAAAGACAACACACAAAGCCATAACAGAATAGACAAGACATCCTAGGAGGAAAAAAAAAACCTTTTTCCCCCGCGATTGAGCAGAAGCAATCCTCTTTTTTTCCTCTTCTTTGTTTGAGAAATAGGTTAAATACAACTACTGCCAGGAATGGATGCAGCAAAGAGTTGCAGAGGTGTAGAAGGGTGCCAGCTTCTCTCGGAGACCTGGATACTCTGACTGAGTCACGAATCCCGCCTTTTCCAACACCACCCGATACCTCTAGCTATGGAAGGGGGGGGGCGTACAGGAGGAGACTGCTCTCCATTGATTGTACCGCAGCCTGGTCCACATTTCCAGCGCCAACTCTGCAGTCATAACGGGGCTTTCCTCCCTCGCTGACACCCTCCCTTCCTTCCCCCACCCGCGCCGCACATGCTGGGGAGAGGAAAAAAAAGAGGGAGCCTCAAGCATGTCGAAGAGGATGGCAGCATTCGCAATTCGGTCTCTTTCCCCCCCCTCCACCACCACCTCCAACGATTCCCTCCTTCCACGACGCAGACCGTGCAATCACAGCCACACTCGAGGGCGCAACATCGATGTGCCACCTCCGTGCAAGGAACGGAAGGAGGGAGAAAACCGAGATGCAACGGAGGCACAGGCGGCATTTAGCCGGAACGCGGTCAGAGAAGCTTTTCTTTTTATATATATATATATATACATATATATTAAAAAAAATGGGCCCGGGGGGAGGGGTGGAGGAAAGGGAGGCAAGAAAACCGGCACGGAGACCGCCTCTGGCGCCGGGAGAGCCGGCCTCGCAAGCCAGGAGGGAAGGACGGGAGAGATGTTATTTTAACACCGTTTCCGAAGAGGGTACAGGAGAAGCCACCGGGCCCGGCAGCGCGGGAGAAACAGGAAAAAGACGGCGGTGGCGGCAACGAGGAGAGGGAGGGAGGAAGGAACGAAAAGGGTTGCGCCGGGCTCCCGCGCGCCTTCAGGCACCTACCTAACTGGATTTCGCGCTACCTCCTCCTCCTCCTCAGCGGCGGGCGCTCCCTCCCCCGTCGGCGGCGGCGCTGCTGGCTTGCAGCTCCCGGCTGGCGGCAGGGCTTGGGCGGGCGCGGGGAGCGGAGCCGGCGGTGCGGGGGAGACAAAGGGGCCTGGATGGCGGGAGGGTGGGGGCAGGTTGCGAGGGGCAAGGCGGGGGCTCGGCCTGCGCTGGGACGGAGGGGGCCGCGGCGGCTCCGCGGGGCTCAGCTACCGGGGCGAGAGGTGTCGAGCGCCGGGCCGCGGGGAAGGGGAGGGGGGGGCTCCCTAGGCGCCCTGCAGACAATACAGCCGGGTCCCTCCTGCCCAGAACCTGCCCTGGCCAAGATGGCGGCCGAGAAAGAGCGGAAGTGACGCGAGGTTCTCATTAGCATATGGGACTCATTGTCCGGCTGGAGAGGAGGGGGACGAGCCCCCCGGAGTGGAGGGGGAAAAAGGGGTGACTGAACCCCAAGAATGAAACTTGATTTCCCGTCATCCCTCCTCCTCTTATCCTGTCCTGACAGGAAGCGGGATCTTTAAAAAGGAGATGGAGGGGAGCGGGTTACATAACCCCGTTGGAATGGGGGATTCTCGCGAGAAGGGGAACCGGCGGCGGGATCTTCTCCGGCTCCGCTAGGAGGCGCCGCGCCCTGCGGATGGGGCCGGAGAGAAGAGCGCGGAGCGGTTATCCCTCCGCCGCCCCAGCCGGGACTACAACTTTCCCTGAGGGAGGAGAAGGGGTCACTAGGGAAGGGGGAACTGAAGGGGGAGGGGGTGTAAGATTGAGCCTTCTCCACGTGACCCGACATGGAGCACACCACGTGACCCAAGCTTCACCTGAGTGAGCATCATAACACCTCGTGTTGTTAAGCTGATGGTCACACGGCTTGCACTCGTGCATGGAGTGAGTAGCAGGGCAGGTCTCAAACCAAGCATCTCTGTGGTCCAGCCTTGGCCACAGATGTGTCTGGACCTCCAGGAGGAGATTCTTTCAATGCATTCCCAGTTTGCTGCCTGTCTGTTGTGCCATGGATGGACAGTTGCAAGTTTGAAGCCATGGCCTCTGAGCAACAGTTAGTCAAGGTAGTGCATATAGATGCCCTTTGCAAAGGTATGATTTAGCAGGCATGGCTGCAGAAACACCTTGAATACTCCACTGGGTCAAGGTATGAAATTAGGTAACTGCTTGAGGCCAACAGTCCTTATATATGCCCATCAAACTGAATTGAAGATTGTAAGAGTGGCTTTCCCTTCTCTAGTCACTCCTCAAGAGGACTGGTTACAGACTTCCCAAGCCCTGAAAATGCTCAGGGGCAGGAGGCTGCTCCAATATTCATATAATGTAATAAAATGTTAATAGTTAAAGCAAATGATTAGAATTAACTTAGTGTATTTCTTGTCTCACTTTTTAATCATCTGAGATTAGAAGGAAGCTGAAACTTTCTCCAGTTCTTGAGCAACATTGCTTGCTGTGACCAATGGATATAATGCAGGTAGGACTTCCAAAAGTATTAAGTGACAAAACTCGTACTTTCCAATTAGGATGGACAACACAACTTATAGTTCACCTTATCTGGATGGTATCAAGTCAAAAAAAATTTCAGCAATGGAATTTTTTCTTACAAAGTTGAGCTGTCTCAATGGAAAATGGTAGAAAGTTCAGTATGACTAATACAAGTTGGATAAACAATTACTAGAAGAACACTTGTTTGCAAATATTAACAATCACATCTTTGGAAATACATAAAGATGGAAAGATTGCAAACTACCAACCATGTACAAGTAGTCACCAATTTAAGACCATAATTGAGGCTAGATTTCTGTTGCTAGGTGAGACAGTTAAGTGAGTTTTGCCCCAATTTACGACATTTCTTGCCACAATTGTTAAGTGAATCACTGCAGTTAAGTTAGTAACAATATTAAGTGAATCTGGCTTCCCTATTGACTTTGTCAGGTCACAAAAAGTAATCACATGACCCCAGGACACTGCAACAGTTATAAACATGAGTCAATTGTCAAGATTCTGAATTTTAATCACGTGACTATGGGGATGCTACAACAGTCGTAACTGAAAAACAGTCCTAAGTCACTTTTTTCAATGATGATGTAACTTTGTAAGTTTGAACAAACTGTTGTAAGTTGAGGATTACCTGTACAATTCTTTGTTTTTCCCTAAAAATGCTGGATCAGATAAAAAATGATCTAGCCCACATTTTGTATCACCCAATGATTAGCCAACCTACAATATAATCTCACTTTACTAGTAATAGTAATCGTAATTTTGAACTAATTACGGTATCTAATTACCAATGTTAACTATTCCAAAAGCCCTGAATTTTATGCTTGTACAATTATTTAGGATTTTGGCATGTAACAATCAGTCTAAAGTGATGTTAATAATAAAGTCATGTTAGGATTATTAATATGACTTTAGGCTGATTGTTACATGCCAAGAATGCATCTGTTCTTTTTGGCTATATCCCCAATATTTGGAATCTTTCAAAATATCAAGAATTACAGATTTACTACACACACAGCATGGCCTGAGGAATTATTGTGCAATACTGGAAAGATAAATTGATGTTTGATTTGTGGTAATAGATTGTTGATACACATTATTTGTCAACATTTGAGTGGGTTTTTTTTTAACAGAGATGAAGAGGATTCTGAAGCAATTTGACCATTGCTAAGCAAGGCACGCTCAATTTTATAACCCTATTTGCCACAGTTAAATGAATCATGTGGTCATTAAACAAATCCAGCTTCCTCCATTGACTTTGATTATCCGAAGCTGGCTGGGAAGGTTATATATGACCTATTATCATTGTAAATGCATTCCTGTTGCCAAGTGTGTCCAAGTTTTGATCACATGACTGTAAAGATGCTGTGACAGTCGTAAGTACAAGGACCAGTTCTAAATCAAAGACTACCTATATAGTAAAAAGCCTCTTTCAGCTATCCTGCTTCCTAGTTGTTTAGAATCTTGTATGTTAGAACATTCTGAATTACAAAATTCAAATTAGAACCTTGGTGCTGTTCTATCAATAATAGCAATAGCCTAGCCACAGCATTAAGCTGTGTTGCAAATGGCTTGATCTACCAGTTGTATGTGAAGATGCCTTTCATGGAAACATTTGTGTACTTCAAATAAAAAATAGAATTTATGCATATGCATTCTCTAGAGGGAGGGAGAGAGAGAGAGACCATCTGGATTAGGAGGACTGATATACTTTATGTTCCTCCATTGAAATAAGGTGCATTCCTTCATGTATGCTAGCTGCATGTAGCAGATACTTGGAGTCTATTCCAAATGTGACATCAGTTGTATCCCCTCCATAATTATGTGCAATGACTCTTCCATATAAAGCAATAAGAGACACTGAGAATCACAAGATGCAGTCTTGAAGATAGTTATTTCATTAATATATAAATGTATATTAATTTATATCACAACACAATGAAAACAATAATTCCTTTTTTTTTATTGAAAAGTTTTAACATACAATTTTTCTTTAAAAACCCCCCTCCCCCTCCCTTCACCCTCCCCCCCTACCTCTCCCCCCCCCCCCGACTTCCCAGAGCTAAATACAAGGTATATATAAAAGAAAACCAATCATAAACAATCATATACTAACAACTATAAGCTCTAAAATCCATCACTCTCTAGCTTATATAGGATAAAACAAACCTTAGTAATATTAAATATATATATAAAAAAAAACTAAAAGAAAAAAAAAAGAAGAAAAAAGAAAGAAGACTTATTCAAATGCTACATAAAATTTCTTTTTTTTTTTTTTTTTTATTGAAAAGTTTTAAAAATACAGTTTTCCTTTAAAAAACCCCCTTCCCCCTCCCTACCTCCCCTCCCTACCTCCCCCCTTCCCCCCCCTCCCCCCCTCCCTCCTCCCCCCCCACCTCCCCCTAACCCCCCTCCCCCCCCGGACTTCCCAGAGCTAAATACAAGGTATATATATATAAAAAGGCAATCATAAACAACCATATACTAACAACTATAAATTCTAAAATCCATCACTCTCTAACTTATATAGGATCAAACAAAACTTAGCATTATTAAATATATATAGAAGACAAAATAAAAAAAGAAAAAAGAAAACGAAAGAAGACTTATTCAAATGCTAGATAAAACTTCTTAACCCTATACTTATTCTGGATAAACTCAATCCATTTTCTCCATTCCATAATATAATGTTCTTGCGAGTAATCTTTCAAATAGGCCGAAATCTTCGCCATCTCTGCCAAGTCGGAAACCTTTAAAATCCACTCTTGTATAGTCGGCAGTTCCTCTTTCTTCCAATATTGACCTATCAAAAGTCTTGCTGCCGTAACTAAATTCAGCATCAACTTAGAGTCCACAACTGTAGCGTCAACAATTATTCCCAACAAAAAAAATTGCGGACAAAACTTTATCCTCCGTTTAAAAATCTTCTGCATATTCCACCAGACTTTTATCCAAAAAGCCTTGACCTTTTTACATGTCCACCATATGTGAAAATATGTTGCCTCTTCATCACCACACCTCCAACATTTAGGCTGATAATTCGGATACATACTTGCAAGCTTTTTAGGATCTAGATGCCATCTATAAAACATTTTGTAAAAGTTCTCTCTTAAACTTTGAGCTTGAGTGAATTTTACATTCCTCACCCAGATCTTTTCCCACGTGTCCATTGTAATAACTTCCTGAATGTTTTGGGCCCATTTTATCATACAATCCTTAACAAGCTCTGTTTCTGAATCGATCTCTATCAATGCAAGATATATCCGTTTAATATGTGCTGGTCCTTGATTTCTAATTTGCTTTATCAAATTTTCATCAGTCGTTGCAAATCCATTTTTTTGGTCTTCTTTCCACCTGGCCTGTAACTGAATATATTGAAACCAAGTCTGAACAACCTTCTCTTCTCGCAAGAAACTATATGATTTCAAGCACCAAATATTCCTTTCCAAACTTAAAATTTCCTTGTAAGTAGTCTCATCATGTTTGAAACCAGCATGTATATTTTCTATTGCGTGTTTTGGGATTGCCCACAATGGTATCTTGCTGCTTAACTTATGTCTATACTTCTTCCAAACTCTCAGCAATGCCTGTCTTAAAATATGCATCCTAAACACAGTATCTACCTTCTTATCATACAACAAATATGCATGCCAGCCAAACAACAGATCATGGCCCTCAAGATTTAATAACCTCGATTGTGTCAAATTAATCCAATCACTTATTCCTACTAGTGCAGCAGCTTCATAATATAATTTAAAATTAGGCATTTTAAGGCCACCTCTCTCACGAGTATCCTGCATAATCTTAAGTTTAACTCGTGGCTTTTTCCCTGCCCACACAAATTTATTGATACCACGCTGCCATTCCTCCAAGTTAGAGTCTTTCTTAAGAATCGGTATCATTTGAAATAAGAATAAAAATTTGGGCAGGACATTCATTTTCACTGCTGCGATCCGTCCCAACAAAGACCTACACATAAAATTTCTTAACCCTATACTTATTCTGGATAAACTCAATCCATTTTCTCCATTCCATAATATAGCGTTCTTGCGAGTGATCTTTCAAATAGGCCGAAATCTTCGCCATCTCTGCCAGGTCGGAAACCTTTAAAGTCCACTCTTATATAGACGGCAATTCCTCTTTCTTCCAATACTGACCTATCAAGAGTCTTGCTGCCGTAATTAAATTCAACATCAACTTAGTGTCCACAACTGTAGCATCTGTAATTATTCCCAACAAAAAAAGTTGCGGACAAAACTTTATCCTCTGTTTAAAAATCTTCTGCATGTTCCACCAAACTTTTATCCAAAAGGCCTTAACCTTTTTACATGTCCACCATATATGAAAATATGTTGCATCTTCATCACCGCACCTCCAACATTTAGGCTGATAATTCGGATACATACTTGCGAGCTTTTTGGGATCTAAATGCCATCTATAAAACATTTTGTAAAAGTTTTCTCTTAAATTTTGAGCTTGTGTAAATTTTACGTTCCTCACCCAGATCTTTTCCCACGTGTCCATTGTAATAACTTCTTGAATATTCTGGGCCCATTTTATCATACAGTCTTTAACAAGTTCTGTTTCTGAGTCAATTTCTATCAATGCAAGATATATCCGTTTAATATGTGCCGGTCCCTGATTTCTAATTTGCTTTATCAAATTTTCATCAGTCATTGTAAAACCATTTTTCTGATCTTCTTTCCACCTGGCCCGTAACTGAGTATATTGGAACCAGTTTTGAACAACCTTCTCTTCTCGCAAGAGACTATATGATTTCAAACACCATACATTTCTTTCCAAACTTAGGATCTCCTTGTACGTAGTCACATCATGTTTGAAACCAGCATGTATATTTTCTATTGCATGTTTTGGAATTGCCCACAGTGGTATCTTGCAATCTAGCTTATGTCTGTACTTCTTCCAAACTCTCAGCAATGCCTGTCTTAAAATATGCACTCTAAACACATTGTCTACCTTCTTGTCATACAACAAATATGCATGCCAGCCAAACAACAAATCATGGCCCTCAAGATTTAATAATCTCTTCTGTGTCAAATTAATCCAATCACTTATTCCTACTAATGCAGCAGCTTCATAATATAGTTTAAGATTGGGCATTTTAAGCCCACCTCTCTCACGAGTATCCTGCATAATCTTAAGTTTAACTCGTGGCTTTTTCCCTGCCCACACAAATTTATTGATACCTCGCTGCCACTCCTCCAAATTAGATTGCAGCAGTGAAAATGAATGTCCTGCCTAAATTTTTATTTCTATTTCAAATGATACCGATTCTTAAGAAAGATTCTAACAATAATTCCAATGTAATAAATACCATGATGAAATCTACCTATCCATCAGTAAAAACCATTTTACAATCAGATAACCTATGGACCACTTGTCATAAATTACATAGTATCCTATGCCCCAAGGCGTAAGGAATCTGTGAAAGGTAGTCATCTGAATGGTCTTTCTTGATGTTAGCAGAGAGAGGCTGAGGAGTTGTAGCTGTCGGCCCTCACGCATCTCACAACCCAAGAAAGGGATATCTGTTGCACACTCTTGGCTATTTCATACTAGATGTGTGTATTCTATAAGCCAGTGGTTTCAAATGTAACTAGGACTTGAGTCACGACAGACTTTATAAGGAATAAAGCAATCTAATTTGACCTGCCAATGCAGTTCTTGCAGGATAAGTGTTCTGATCTGGTCCAGAATATGGTTTGAGTGGACAGGTGGAGGGGTAAATGTTAAAACATTTTCCAGCTCAATCATATTTCAATGGATTAAAAATATATATGAAAATAACTACTTCCATCTGCTTGGTCTTACAAAGTACAGAGGCTTTTGCAACATCTCCCCTAAGTTATATAATTAATGTAAATTGCCTGAGAAGATGCTTTGATGGAAATCTTCCAGCTTTAATATGTAAATTTCCCTGGTACAAGTTTGAAAAAGCAAACTTCTCAGATGCAATTTATTGTTCAAAATAAAAGTATCACTGTTTGCATGTGATTTTTTTTCTCAGTGTATCCCTCTATGCACAAGGAAGATTTTTCATTGGGGAGGGAGGTAAGACAAATGCTAATATACAGGCATACCTTACTTTATTGTGCTTCACTTTATTGCTCTTTGCAGAAATTGCAGTTTGTTTACAAGATTGTCCACCAGGAAAAAAACTAATTCACTGAAGGCTCAAAAGATTTTTAGCATTTTTTAGCAATAATATATTTTTAATTAAGGTATGTAGCTCTTTTTTTTTTGAAGGCATGCTATTGCACACTGACAGTATAGTATAAACAACTTATATGCACTGGGAAACAAAAAATGTGACTCACTTTTTGCAGCATTTGATTCATTGTCTTCAGGAACTGAATCCACAACATTTCAAAAGTATGCCCGTATTTTGTTTGATACTTCTTAAACGCCCCCCTCCCCAGCCTGGTATTTCAAACGGTCTTTTAGACCTGGCTTTTCACCCAAGCCTTGCCTTGGCAGAAATGGTAAAGCCCCCTTGAGTATATGTGGATGTCTCTTTCATTCCTGATTTTTCTTCCTTTGATCAATGTTTACTCATTATAAAGGTTTCCCCTGTCCAGTTGTATCTAACTCTAGAGGGGTCCGTTTCTTAGCTTAGAGAGCCAGCATTGTCTGAAGACACTTTCCGTGAACATGTGGTCAGCATGATTTATACGCTGAAGTGCACTGTTACCTTGTCACCAAAGTGGTACCCATTTATCTATTCGCATTTGAATGCTATTGAACTGCTAGGTGGGTCTCCTGTTACTCTGCTTTCAAAAATCAGAATGTATCTTTTTAAAATATTTTTATTATTAGGTATTGCATATGTTTTATATTTAGATTATGCTACTCTTTTATGTTTTAATGAGTTTTTAACAAGTTGTGGGGCAAAATGATTCCATTCAAATAGCTCTGAACATCATGGAAATATTTCAAAAACGGTGTTTTGAAATGTCCATTTCACAATTGGAACAAGCTCTTTTAAATTCAGATTGAGGTATTTTGATTTGATGCAATTGGAATTGAAATATTTTATACAGCTGGAGTTTTAACTGGGTTTTTTTTCTTTTTGTTCTTTAAATTATCTGACTTGAGCACCATGGTGGAAAGTTTAAGGAGAAATCCAATCTGCTAATTATTATTACATTCCAATTATTATCTCCACTAGGAGAAACATCACTATTCTTAATGTCTATTGCTAATATAAACAAAGAAGAACATACTGTTACAATCTGGTTCCTCTTGTAGGCTTAACTTAGCGCTCTGGATGTCCTTTGTAGAAACAAATTTCTGCTATTGGTCTTCTGCCTTGTAGAACGCAGAATTATTTTCTTTTGCAACTTGTGGATTTCATGATTACCATCACTTCCTAAGTGGGTTTTTTTTCTATGCCTTTTGATGGAATTTTTAGTGTGTTGGTGTAAACCCCCCTTCAAAATTTCTATGTGTTTTAGTATTATAATTCATAATGACAAATCATTGCATGTTAAAAGAAGTCCTACATAATTTAAATATGTAACTATTATAAATTATACTGTGTATAGTGGTGTAATCATCTTGAAGGAGTGGAGACTGTACTGCAGTGGAGATTGGCACCCGGAGGGCTTCTGCTGGTTGCCAAAAACTTTAGATATCTATCTCTGGATTCCAGGAACAGAACTTTTCATGGTCAGCATAGGACAGGGGTAGGCAACCTTGGCTCTTTTATGACTTGTGGACTTCAACTCCCAGAATTTCTGAGTCAGCTGAAAGAGCCAAGGTTGCCTACCCCTGGCATAGGAGCTGAGAGCTGAGAGATACAAGATTCTATCCACAATCATAGCTGCAATGCAACCTATAAGTGCAAGATCTGGCAAGCCTCATTTCTTAGCTACATTTGGAAATAATTATTCTACCGTCAGAAAGCAATTTTTGTTTTTACAACAGATAAGTACTCCTCTTGGTGGGTCTTGTTTTTTCTGGATTACACAAGAGATTTAAAGACTACTTGTCAAAAAGCTTAACAAGGGATAATACAAGAAAGCTTACAATATAAAGGGGAATATTTTTTTTAAAAAAAAGATTAATTTTTCTATGAAACTGCATGGAAAAGGTTAAGTGAATTAGGCAACTCAGACCTGTTTTTGTTTTGTTTTTTTACTAAAGACAGTAGATAATTGGTGGAATTTACAAAACTAAAAAAAAAGAGAACTTGAGTAGACTGGGTTCTTAATTGTAACTGGAGATGCAGATGTGACATGTACCAGCAATCACATTGAAAGCACCAGGAAAAAAGAGAAAAAACTGGTGGGTATCTCCCCCCCCCCCCCGTTGCTTAACCCTTTCACTTAGCATAATGATAAGTAAGGCTGCACAACTGGAGGACAGAAGACAGTCCTTAGAACAGCCTGCAGAGAAATCAATTTCATTAGATTTAAAGTACTTTAGAAAATGTTTGATCAATTTGGCACGAAACTGCCTGTCTCACTTGAAACTAAATTTATAGCTCCCCCCCAAAGATGAAAAGACTAGATAAGATGGAAAATTCGCTAAAAAATTGGTATCAATATCAATAGAGAGATACAGTTATAAAATGATGACAAGATGGAGAATCTATTGAAGTTTAGTGAAAAAAATGAAGTTTAGAGCTATTTCAGGAAACTTGGATGAAAGTACCGTATTAGAGAAAGAATTATATAAGTTTGACGGGTGGGGGAGGGAGAGATGGATTGGGAAGATACAGAGGTAGAATCTGATAAGGTTTTGGGAATAAATCCAACATTTTCAAGAACATAAAATATTCATAGGGATGTCTTGCTGCACTTTGTGAGGAAAAAGACAAGGAATAAAGTTCTGTGACAGCATTTGAGTACAAGATTGAAGATTGATAATATAGATAGAATTATCCTAAAAGAAATGCTGTCTACAAAAGAAAAATAAATACTTCTTTTAGACTGAGGTTAAAGCAAAAAAAAAATTGCTGGGCTAAATTAGGAGGTTTGAGTTTTATTTTTAAACATCTGAAATTTTGACTGAATTCTGTTCAGAAGGTGAGATAATTTTTTGAAAAAAATTAAAGTAGACTTAGAAGAGGTCCAAATGACATTCACAGAAGAGACTACAAAAACCACAACAGATGTAAATGGACTTTTTTATTTTTTTATTTATTTTAATCCCATTTATATCCCGCCCTTCTCTGAAGACTCAGGGCGGCTTACAATCTAAGAAGCACAAATCAATGTGCTTAGCAATAGCCTTCATTCTATGTATATGCCTGCTTATTAGGGCTTTCGCCCCCCCCCAAGCGGCATTATTACAAAGTAATTTTAAAGAGATTATATTGAATTAAGTGTTACAGGTATGGACGTTTCTAAATTATAACTTGACTATGGATTACAAATGTTCAATATGAAATATAAATAAGCCAATGCTCCCCCAAAAAGAAAGAAAAACATTTTTTAAAAAATAAAACAATGTTTATGAGAGACTCATACTAGGAAAAATAATATGGAATATTTGATTTATTAAAATTAGAGTGAAAAATTTATTTCAGCAAGCACTAAAAACGAGTTCTGTATATTAACCACCAATTACAACCAGAACGTATATGGAATCACGGGCATGATACATTTATTGGGGTGGAAGCCGAATTCCATGAGGTTAAGAATTTAGTATTAGTAATTTGTGTGGACAAAGTATCATTTTATAAATGACTTCTATACAAGTTAATAAGTCTTTCATATGAAAATTGGTGTTTGATGCAGTATTGGAATGCAATGATCTCCCAGAACTAGGCTGATTGTCAGAGAAAAATATTAAAATTACTCAGGTAAATTATCAAAATGTTGTGTTTTTTTTAAAATTCTGATGGACTATTTACTGTTAGTGGATGAACAGAGACAGATAAATGGTAATTCTAGAGAATACACGTACTCTTCAGAAAGACATAGATCCTTCTCAAGAATAGATACTTGGATTTCATCTATACTCTCACCAAAGACTGATCATGGTTTATAAATGGAAATCCCTGTCTTTTAGATATTCAATGAAATGTTGTTTACAGAGGCAAATAATATTGAAGGATGGTAAAAAAGAAATTAATAGATTTTTTTGAAAACTGAATAAACTGATTGGTGAGTGGTGTGGGTTAAGGTTTTATTAGTTATTTCATACAACATTATATTGAACTTTAAAAAGGAGAGCCAAGAAAAAATAGTGAATTTTGTATCGGATCAAAAGAAAAGAACTAAAGAAATCACCAGACAAGCATTTCTCAACAAATTAAACTTTTGCAGCAACAGCTATCAATGTTAACAGCTATCAACAGTAAAAGAAAAGGAAATAAAAATGAACTCCTGTATGAAAACAAAATTGAGTTCATGAACAAACCAGGGAAATGGTTATTGCATAAATTAAGATAAAAATTATATTGAAACTTCCAAGAAGAAGCACTGTTAACAGATATTGTGGTTATGCAAAAAACATTATATTAGTAGTATTATTCATATAAAGGGCACTGTATTTCTTGGAAAATGGATGATTACTTTTACAAAAAGCAAAATTTACCAGATTACAGAGAAACGAAGAAAGATTATGAATGAGTTAATAACAGTGAGGGAACCTTTTGAAGCTATAAAAAAGATCAAATCAGAAAAAGGACCAGGACCAGATGGATTATTAGTTTCTTATTGCAAATGTTTTGAGGATGAACTTTTACAACTTCTGCAAAATATGATAAGTTCCATTTTACTGGAAGGAAAGATTGCAGAGACTTGGGAATAGTAGTAGTGTATAGACAGGATCTGACTTTAATGAGAAATTATCATCAATATGGTCACTGAATAAGTTGTTCACAACAATTCGAGTCAATAGACTGAAAATAATCTTGTAAGAATTTATTCATGAAGATCAATGTGGTTTTTATTTAAAAGACCATAGAGAATCATAGAGTCTTCTAGTCCAAAACCTGCCCAAGGCAGGAATCCTCAGAACATCTCAAATGATTGTCCAGTCTTTTCTTGAAAACCTCCAGTGATGGAGGATCTGCAGGAAGTAAGTTTTCCATTGCTTAATAATTCTATCAGAAAATTCCTAATTTCTAGGTTGGATCTCTCTCTCTAATGAACTTCTACATGTGCTCGTCTTATCTTCAGGTGCTATGGAGATTAAATCAACACCTTCTTCCTTGTGGAAACCCTTCAAGTATTGGAAGACTGCTATCATGCTTCAGTCTTCTCTTCGTAAAGCTTAACATACCTAGTTCCTTTAGCCATTCTTCAGAGCATTTAGACTCCAGATCCCTTATCAACCTAATTATTCTTCTCTGCACTCTTTCTAGGACCTCAGCATCACTTTTGTACAGTGATTACCAGAACTGGGTGTGACCTCACCAGGGCAGTATACAGTGGTACTATCGCTTCCTTTAATTTTGATGTTATCCCTCTTTTGATGTAACCCATGACTGTGTTGGCTTTTTTTTGACAGCTGCAGCATATTGCTGACTCATAGTGGTTCACCAGTTAAAAGAATGTCAGAAGTAGACATTCTAGCTTGTTTAGAAAAGTGAAATGAAAATCAAGCTGCATCAGTCTTTTTTTTAGATGCAGAGAAAGCTTTTGATAATCTGATATGAACTTTTCTAATTAGAGCTTTAGAAGATACGAACTTTTAAGAAAATGTTATAAAAATATAAGTCGATCTACATGTCACAGAAGGCACAAATTATTGCTAATGGATAAACTGTGAGATACATAAGGGAACAAGAGAGGACTACCCACTATCTCCTCTTGTTTATTTTGGTTTTGAATAGACAGTATAAAATGATAGAATAGTGTGAATAAAAATTTAGAAGATATATCCAGGTTGAGAGCTTTTGCAGATAGTTTGGTGCTCGTTTTGGAAGATCCCTTAAAGGGAATTGAAATATTAAATGGGAAAATTAAAAAAATGGTGCATTAGCTGATTTTAAAATTAACAAACAGAAGACAAAGATGTTACCAAGAAATATGTGGATCCCAGTTCAAATAGAAATGATGAATGAGTTTTAAAAGCAAGAAGGTAAAATACTTGGGTATTAACAAATATATGAAATGCTTTTTTAAAATAAGTACCTTAAAATATGGAATGAAGTTAAAAGATGTGAGAAAATGAAATTGTCATTACTGGAGAGAATTTCTGTGATTAAGAAGAATTTTTGTCTAGAATGCTATTTTTGTTTTAGGAAATATCCATATTGACAACTGATGTACCATTTAAAAATGGCAGAAAGATATATAAACTTGTGTGATGGGGAAAAAGCATGAGTTAAATATCAGATATTGCAAGATGCAAAGGAAAGAGGGTTGGGTCTGATCTGAAATACTTTGCAGCTAACTGTTTAGTTTGGATGAAAGAGTGGATGATGATGTGAAATAGAAGGTTATTGGAGTTAGAAGGGCACGATTTGAGATTTGGATAGCAAAGGTGCTTATGGTACAATAAAGCTAAGGTTAATGCAGATTTTAAAATAATTTTTTTAGGCATGCCACATTGACTATGAATAGTTGTAAACTCAGGTTTGAAAATATCTTTGTGGCTCTCAGCAGAAGAGACATTTCATAGATAAGAAATTATAAATACAAATGGTTAACTTATTTTGACATGTTAGACTTTTGTCAGGGAGAATGTAAAATCAAAATGAGAACTAGTGGCAGGATATATTTTCTACATTACAGATCTCACTCTGCTGGACCAGAATTATAGGAAATACAGGATTCTATCAAATCTACTACTAAACCGCAGTACTTCTTACATTATTTAAATAGGAACACACACCAATTAGTATCAATTATATAATAAGATTGTGATTATATCAGCGCAATCAGTTACTTTTGTACAATACCATAAAAGCAATAACCTCCTGGCATAACAGCAGCAGCAACCACAGAATTCTCAGAAGTTCTTTCATATGTTTACTTTGAACAGGTGCAGCTGGTGAGTTCTCACAGCACGCAGAGTCAATTCCAAACAAGCAGTATTACTGCAGAGCATAATTCATGATTCCGATTAGAGCTGACATTGCTTTATCCATGACTGAATCCCATGTCATTCCATTAATATTCAAATAATTCTGAAAAAGATGCCAAATTCATTTTTGAAAAGGCTGATCCATGGATTATCTTGCTTTAATTCTAGGAAAGAGTAGAAGAGACCGGGGAAGGTGACGGGCAGGTGTGCGCTGTCCTCCCCCCACCCCCCTGCATCCATACATTCTCTTAAAGCCCTACCCAGTAAACGTTATTTTTGCAGCGTATTTTTTATTTTTAAAAATAGCCAATAGCGAAAAGAATGACTTTTAAAAAATATTTTTTTAAAAGCCTTTGTGGAGAGCCAAATGAAGAGCCAATCATTTCAGTTCTCTTTTCTAAAGATTTTCTTAGTTAAAAAAATAAAATGCAGCTTCCAGTCAAATCAGATGCCCACAATTAAAAACAATTTATGCATTACTCAAAAATCTGAAATGTTTGTGTATTAGATCTAGTGAAGTGATACAAGCATCTGAACTAAAATTGCCTCTTGCATGCTTATCGTCAGCATTCCATAACACATAGTCCACATTTTAGTGACTGTCTCAGACACCAACCATTTGCAGTTACGACAGTGATGAAAAAGTAAGTTTAGAACTAATTCTCATTTATAATTTTTGCAGGTCTGTAAAGCAGAGAAAGCTGAAGTAAGATCATATCAAGTTGCCAGTCCCAATGGTAGCCACTAAAAAACAACTTCCTGTACAGAACACTGACAAACTATTAAAAGAATCACTCTTAATAAGCTTGATAAAGGCCAGGTAATGTTCATATTTATTTATTTATTTTATTGGATTTGTATACCGCCCTATTCCTGTAGGACTCAGGGCGGTTTACAGGGCAGTTAAAACCATGAATACAAAAAATTAAAAACAAATAAAACAATTAAATTAAATTCAAGCCCCAAGAGTAAATCTAAAACCCAGTTAAATTAACAACCCCGCAGTCTGGACCAAACAGATCGAAGAGCCAAGTTTTCAGGTCCCGGCGAAATGAGCGAAGGTCGGGGGCAGTCCTAAGTTCTGTGGGTAGTTGGTTCCATAGGGCAGGCGCACCCACAGAGAACGCCCTTCCCCTGGGAATAACCCGCCGGCATTCATTAACCGGCGGTACCCTGAGAAGGCCCTCCCTGTGGGGGCGCACAGGACGATGGGAAGATGATGCCAGCAGCAGGCATTCCCTTAGATAGTCCGGACCCAAGCCATTTAGGGCTTTATAGGTCATTACCAGCACCTTGAATCTCACCCTTGTATGTGAGATTCATATGTAAGACCCTTGATACTAATGTACCTATTTTGAGTTGCTGGATGCTATCTGTCTTTCCTTAATAGAAGTCCCAGTAGAAATGGCTAAAATAGTTGGATCCAACTCATCTACAACTGTAGATAAAATAGATAATATCACTATATTACTCATGACTTATGATGGACAATGATTTCTATTGGTTATCTTCACTATGTAAAGCTGACTTCAAGTTGAGTTTGACTCCTTGTGATTCTGCAGATACAACCATAATTTTCTGCTAATACAGAAGTGTTTGTTTCAATATATTTTTCTACATCCTTACATCTTTAGTATTCCATAATGGATTCCCATCCAACTGCTAACCAGACCTGGCCCTGCTTAGCTTGAAGCAAAATGCTGCCATCTGGTGATACTATTGCTGCATGACATGAATTCTGTCTTGACACCTATATTAGCCATAATGGTTTATCATACAAAGAAATCAGAGATAAAAATGTCTTTCATAATTAATTTATTCAGAATTAATGTCATCAAATAAATTACCTGTATTTTACAAAAAAGGAAAAACTGGCATGTAAGGACATCAGTACAAGGAAATTTGAAAACATAAAGACAATTAGGAATAAGTGGAAAAGGGAGTCAGTTCAACCTGAAGTAATAGCAGAGGTTTAAAGAACATAATTTGCTATGAGAAAATTACCATTTAAAGTTGAACCTTTCTGTACAAGACAATTTATCATAGTAACTATCTGGACCATTTTAAATAGTATGAAAGCTACTCCATACATACATATTTGCATCAGTTGTAGACCCCAGTTAATGAACATTTAGAAAGATATGGCCTCAATATATGAAGGCTCCAATTATATAACAAATTTTATAATTATCTGTAAGTACGTATACATTTGAAATATTTTTAAAGATCACATTACATGAATCACATGTTTTAACAAGCAATTTTATCATGACTTGTCATCTGATTTCATTGATGATCCCAACTAGTATCAAATAGAGGTATTTCCTACTTTGCACTACGCATAATTTGATTTTGATTGTCCTTTTCATTTTGTAAAATAAAAAATCCCACTAGTTTTTTCACATATGAAAGATGTAATTCTATCATTTAGATATTCCTTTTACTTGTTTTCCCTCCACTGAGTCAATTTTCACAGAATGAGTGAGTAGAATATTAAAATAAAACAAATGACTGAAAACCCCTTCCCCAAACTGATATTGGTAATAGTATTTATATTTTGATTATTCATTTGAATTGCAAATAATGCCTGAAGCAAAAAACTATACCCTGCAGTAATTATAAGTAGAGATTGGAATGTACATTTTTATTTTTTCCCCCGAACTGCAGTTGGAATGTGTTAATATCATTTTCTAAAATATACAAATGTAGTATATGCAAATTAGTCGGAAAGGTGTCATTATACTAGTCCTGTTAATTACTTCATGACCTGCAATATGTAAATATATCCTTTCAGAAATATATTATTTCCAGATAATTACCTGTAGTTCATTTAAAATGCAAACATTTTAACTAAAATGGTGAAGAAAGTTAAAACTTTAACTTTTACATTATCAGATATGAAGTATAGGTAGCTCTCAACTTATGACCAAAGTTGGAGATGGAACTCCTGTCATTGAGAGGCAGTTGTTGAGAGAATTATGATCAATTTTACAACCTTTTACCAATGGTCTTTAAATGAAGACCGTTTAAATGAATTTCCAATGGTTGTTAAACAAATCTGGTTTCTCCATTAACGTTGCTTGTCAGAAGCCAGTTGGGAAAATCACAAAAGTTGATCATGTGAGCCCAGTACTTGCCAGTTGCCAAGCATCCAAATTTTCATTACTGCTCTCACAATCATAAGTGATGACCTAAGTAACTTTTCTCAGCCCTGTCATAACCTCAAAAGGTTGCTTAACAAATTGTTTTAAGTTGAGCATTTTTGGCATGATGTCTGAAAGACATCTATCCAAATAAATGAAGAGATGTTGAAATTTTGTTCTCCAAAGCCATAATGGATTTCTGTCACTGTCCAATATAAATTATTCAGTCAACAGTAGAAATACTGGCACAGTATCCGAATCTCTTTATTATGTAGTGGCAAATAAAGTCAGCAATCCTTTCAGAAAGAAAACTATTTCATTGCCTCCTAGCTTGGATTCTCCATAGACTCGATCCACAAATGATATAGGAACCTAGTAAATGAAAAAAATCATAAAATCATTTCAGCTAAAAGATAAACAGGAACACTTTACCTCAAGATTCAGTGTTTATCTACCAACATGCATTCGATTGTGTTTTGATGCAGAGTATGAAGTGATAGCTTTCTCACACTTAAATATGCTCAGAAAACATTTCCTACAAACTCATTGTTGCAAAACAGCCTACCCAGAGCCTGAATATGAAGATGGCATGTACCAGAGGTCTCCCTATGATTATTATGATCTTTCAAACACTGCCAAAAACTCTTGTTTACTCATGATTACAAATCATTTAATTTTGATTATTTTATTATAATTTGTAGTGTTATTTTACGATGTGGTATAATTCTAATCTTTTAAAAAGTAGACAAAAAAACCCAGGTTCCTTTTAAATTTACTAAATTAAAGTGTCTGTATCTTCCTTATCTGGAAATGAAATCCATTATTGTTGCTACAGTACAGAATAAAAACTTTGCATTTTTCAAAGGTACACAGTATATATCTTGCTGAATACAATATCCATGTGTATAACAGAACGAAGATATCATTTTAGAGTTATGGTGGCTAGTGTAATCTGTCCTAAAGTATAGTTTCCCAATTTAGTGGTAAATTCATATAACCTTGTGGAAATTACTCTTTCTTTTTCTGATCTTTGCAGAACAGTTATTTAATGTCTCAAAGGGCCAAACAGAACTATAAAACATTCTTACTGTCAAGAGATACTGACTTGCATTGCTTTCTTTTTATAGCAAATATCTGAAGTAATGCTTTTGGTTTCAATGATTTCAATTCACTAACCATTCATTATACTGTATATAGTCAACACTGTTTTGTAATGCTTTAAACAACTTATTTTCAGTATAGCAAAACAAGAATGGTAACATTCCAGCATGCAAGACTATATGTTAAATTCTCCAAAGCCCAAATTCAGCCTTTGGAATTCACAGAAAATCCAATTAGGATTTTTCAGTAAGAATACTCTGCAAGAAATCAACTGGCAAACAGAAACAGAGGAAAACGTTCCTACACCCAAATTGTTCTGCCAAACATATATTGTATTTCTAGGCCTATTTCCTTTTGGCAGTGGAAATTCCAATGAAGACTGCTCTGTAAATCTTCTGTTGACACATAGCAGACGTTGGCATAAATTCATGAACAAAATGACTAAAGGATTTAAGAATCCCAGCGGCATAGCTCAAATTGGAATGAAAGGCATAGAATTTTTACACTAAATAGGATTCCCAGACATGGCTAATTTAAGATAATCCTTAACTAGCAAAGTAATCTACAATATGGAATCCAGGTGAAGTGCCAAGATACTTAAAACATCTTGATGGACTTCAGCCAGTTGGGCAGAAGTAAATAAGGAACTGTGTTTCACTGCTGGCTATGGGGCAGATCAGAGATCCAAGAACACCTTTCCAGAACATTTTTTTACCATTTTCAAAAGTGGTTTAAAAAACCTGTTTTAAAAAAGTAAGCTCTACTGATTTGTTTTTGTACTCTTAATTGCTAAGAATTTAACAAATAAAAATGGTATAAGAATTTTTTAATAAATAAAAAAGCAGTACCCGCTTCTTTTGTGATCTGAAACGTGTGAAATTTAACAAGTGTTAAAATATTAGACACAGATTTATTGGACACAATACTAGGCCCTCAGTAATTAAGAATGGGACCTGAGAAATTGTCTTTTTTTAATATACCAGTCACTACTAGTCACTACATGACTAGTAATGAAGTCATCAGACCAAATCTACCCTGATGCTGGAATATTAGAGAAGATGTATTACAGCCAATTGTAAAATCTATGGTTGGAAAGGTGGCATTAAGCTTCTTTGAATTTAAGTGGATCCCTTTCTCATCCCCTTCATCTTTAAATGATAGAAGAAATATTCACATTGTAAGAGCACCTCTTATTTGCTAATATTTGTGTGTCATTGACAGGTTCACCATCTGATTAAATTTGTGATGCTATGGCCATATAATATTTGTGTTTAAACTACTAGGTAAATCATTAAGATTTTAGTGTAAGCTACTCATACTATATGATCCTACTATCTGAATCCTCGGTGTTTTTACTTGTCAATCAGTTCAATCTCCAATAGCCAGAAGGTAAACTTTGAGTACAAAAATGTAATTATGTTCTTTATGCTTTAGATTTTTAGCATACCTCTCCAATAGAATAACCCAATTGTCTGGCCCGGACAATCATTTCCATTTGGAAAACATATCCTTTTGAAACACATTTCTCCATCAGTTTTTGTAGAACCTCTTTTCTATATAACCTGAAATTTAGTGCACATAAAATGAAAATGTTACAGGCACACACATTTTCAAGTAATAAAAAAGAATAAATAATAGCAATTACCTATATACAGGTGCCTCCCAAGTGTTATCTAACAGTTTTATAAGTTCAGTAGATTTCTTTTATCAATCTCAGACTGGCCATTATCCTGAAGCATTCTTGCTCCTCATGAGTTGCTACGTATCATTTGGAAACCAGCTTACCTGAAGCTTCCTGTTAAGTCTGATGCACCTGGCCGTAATAGAACTTGAGTTAAAAAGTTGGCACCTCGGCTGAAAAGTAAGATTCAAAGTTTTAATATGCAATCAGAATTTTAAAACAAACCATGTTTTAAAGATGTTATTTCATTAAACGATCAGAGTAACATAACAGGTATATAAGGCAAGTAATAATTTACAAAATAATTTTAAACACAACTCTGCTGGATCCCAATAAGGCCCAATGTTAGTTCAATGTTTTGTTTCCTGCAAACAGGATAGAGACATAAATGTCTCCTACCATTATTTCCTGCAACAAATATATTAGTGTTTTGAAGTAAGATGTCTCCAATTGGGATATAAAATTGAGCTGAGTTTTCAAGGATGTTTTAAGAACGTGTTCAGTTTCAGACTATCTCATGCAGAGAATATGTTTATGAAATAAAACTAGATAAAAAGAAATGTAAGATGTGTAGCTGGGCTGGATAGAAATAAGAATATTTTCCTTCAATTTTCTCAGAATTAAAGAAACCTTTTTAGAATCTGACAACCCTCTCAGAAATGATTCAGAGAAAGAAAATGGACAGTTTCATTACTGTCCATCATTACTAGTGATACAGGGCTATAGATGAAACACTGACCTGATCAATTTTCGTTTTAGATCCCATCCATGCACACCACCATTTCCTTTATATCGAGTACCAGACACAATATCAAAATTTCCTTCTTTCTGTTTTCTACAAACATAACCATTGGACAGAGAAAAGAAAGTTTTTTTTGTCTGAATTACAAACTCACATACTTACTATAGCAGTAATCCAGAAAAGATAAATACAATAATACTGAAATTATTAACATGCAATATAAGAAGAAACTAAAAATTAATAGTTTCTTACCTTCAAAGTATGGTTTAGACCAGGGGTAGGCAACCTCGGCTCTTTTATGACTCATGGACTTCAACTCCCAGAATTCCTGAGCCAGCTGGCTCAGGAATTCTGGGAGTTGAAGTCCATGAGTCATAAAAGAGCCGAGGTTGCCTACCCCTGGTTTAGACCTAGAGAATAAAACTTGACATACTTGGAGCAATACAGGTATTTGCTATGCAATTTAAATAAGCACAAAGTATACAGATAAGCAAAAATCTACAAGCAATTACACAGAACATATATTTGTAAATAATGTTATTTTTATTATGACCTATTCATCAAACTAGCCCAGGTATGGTATGACACCTCATACTTCGTAATTAAGAGATTACAGTAGTGTGTAGACTGAGATATTACACACTCACACATTATTCTTCTGATTGTTTCATCAACTGTGATGGCCTGTGGTAGCCAAAAATCAGAAGGAGTAGCAGCACCTTTTCTGATGAACACATTTCATTGAATGGCCTAAGTTTTCATGAGTTGCAGTTCATCTCATCACATGTACGGAATAGTTAAATTGATGTAGGATTTGAAAAAGGGATGCAGCAAGTGAGAGAACAAGCAGTTCTCATGTAGATTACATGTGAAATACATTACAAGGACCTCACCAATTATAATAAAGTGACATGGACATACTGAAGTATAAAAGGTAAAGGTTCCCCCGCACATGTGTGCTAGTCGTTTCCAACTCTAGGGGCCGGTGCTCATCTCCGTTTCAAAGCCGAAGAGCCAGCGTTTGTCCGAGGACGTCTCCGTGGTCATGTGGCCGGCATGACTAGACACCAAAGGTGCACGGAACGCTGTTACCTTCCCACCGTAGTGGTCCCTATTTTTCTACTTGCATTTTTACGTGCTTTCGAACTGCTAGGTTGGCAGAAGCTGGGACGAGTAACAGGCACTCGCTCTGCTACGCAGCACTCGAGATTCAACCCGCCAAACTGCCGATCTTCTGATCGACAAGCTCAGCATCCTAACCCATTGAGCCACCGCGTCCCTTTATTGAAGTATAAGCACAAACAAATAAGAAACAGAAGAAACAACATATTTTCAGAATTCCTAGTACACCAACTAATCCAAAACATTTGTGAGTCTTCTGTAAAAATTTTTGAAGCAAATGTCTTATTACTGAAACTCTCAGTGAGAAGTAATGCATGGCATGCAGCACACTTGCATTATCTTCTATAGTGCAGTTTTGTAGCAGCATAATGCATATTTCCGCTGATGATCAATCTTATTATCTATCCCTACCAAAATAAACACCACAAAAGGGTTAATAAACTAGTAGGCCTAGTATTAGAACTGCTACTCACTTGATAAACTCTGGAATGAATTTCGGCTGCAAGGATAAAAAAAAAGGTGTGAGGAAAAGCAATAACAACAAAAATAATAATAAAATATAGGGAGTGCTCAACTTACAGCAGTTCATTTAATGACCAAAGTTACAAAGACCTTTGCAGCATCCCCATGATCACGTGATCAAAATCCAGATGCTTGGCAACTGATTCTTACTTATGACCATTGCTGTGTCCCAGGGTCATATGATCACCTTTTGCAACCTTCTGACGAGCAAAGTCAATAAGAAAACTAGATTCACTTAACAATCGGGTTACTAACTTATCAACTGCAAGGATTCACTTAACAACTGTGGCAAGAAAGGTGGTAAAATGGGACAAAACTCACTTAACAAATATCTCACTTAACAACAGAAACTTTAGGCTCCAATATGGTCGTTAAGTCGAGGACTACCTGTAAATGAAATTTTTTTTTAGAACGCAGTAAAAATGACTGAGACCATCAGGTTGAGAAGATGTGGGAAAATGAGTGGGTTAAGATCTTGTGGGATGTTAAGATCCAAACAGACAGGCATCTTGTTTATAACCTGTCTGATGCTGGCCTGTCCCACTTGATCCAGCAGAAGGGGCATGCTGCAAACTCCATTGGTCAAAAGGTTTCAGCAGGGTCTTAGAAGGAGGGCTTTTTCTGCCATGGCCCCCACTCTTTGAAACATCTTGCTCCTTGAAGTGAGATGTGTCCCCACCTCTTTTAGCCTTCTGGAAGGACATTAAAAACTGGCTCTGGGGTCCGAACAGGGGGGTGTCTTTGCTGGAGGAGGCTGGTGGATTAACAGAGAAAAAGCTACTATTGTACTGATTTTGCCTTTTGCCTGTTACTTTCTGTATGTAATGTTTTTAATAGTTTTATATGTAAGTTTTTAATTGTAAGCCACCCTGAGTCACTTAGCAGAGCGAGATGGGCAGCATATCAATTCACTTAATTAAATAATTAATTAAAATAGTTATTGAAAAGAAGAAAATCTGGTTCATTGATGTTGCTGTATCAGATGATGCTAGGATTGAGGAAAAACGATCAGAAAAAAAATAGAAAATACTAGGACTTGCCGATTGAAGTTGAACATCTATGGAACAAGAAATCTATTGTTAAATTAATTGTGATCGGAGTCCATAAAACAGCACCTGAACTATTTTCTTGCTATCTGGAAATACTGATTTTTTCAGACCCAAACACCCTAATTTTACTAAAAAAAAAAAACAGCAAACAGCCAGATCTTTAAAGCACTTCAAAATACCTAGAATGGAAAATCAAGGCAAATGAAATAAAAAAAATGTTTAAGAAGAAATAGAGAAGGAAAGCAAACTTACATGGTGCGAGAGATCAGCATCCATAATAATAATGAAGTTTCCTGTGGCATGTTTCATTCCATGAATGTAAGCAGTTCCTGATTTAAACAACACAAAAACCATGACTCCCCTCTCCTCTAAGAATCATGTACATGAATAAAAATATTTCTGACATTAAGTCAAATAATCTCATCTGTACGTATCAAATATGATGGTTTCTTTCCCATACAATCTGACAGAGCTGGGTCCCAGTGATTAAAGAGATTGGTAAGGGCCTTTTCTATCTTGGGCATCTTCCGTCTGGAACATCCTCCCACCAGATATTTATACAGTTCCCATCCTAGTCCAGTTAGAACAAATGATAGACCTCTTGTGGAAAATTTTCTGTGTACACTTTTTAAAATTATTCTATCTTTATTTTTGTTGTAAGCCAGCCAGTTCATACAGATGGGGGGAGCTATGAACTCAATAAAAATATAAAAAACTATTCCACTATTTAAGAATCCCATTATGCCTGTCTTCTCTCTCTCTCTCTCTCTCTCTCTCTCTCTCTCTCTCTCTCTCTCTCTCTCTCTCTCTCTCTCTCTCTCTGTGTATATGTGTTTCTACTTTTTATGTGACTGTTAATTTCTTACATGACACAGTCATTAATTCTGAATAGTAGCAAAACTAATTTTGTAAGTTGCTAAAGAGCCTTGGTGGAGCAGTGGGCTAATGCCTGCTTAAATAACACCAGCTGCCTGCAATTAGTGCAGGTTCAAGTCCCACCAGGCTCAAGGTTGACTCAGCCTTCCATCCTTTCGAGGTAGGTAAAATGAGGACCCAGATTGTTGGGGGCAATAAGCTGACTTTGTAATAATGCCGCTGGGGGGGGGGGGCTGAAAGCCCTAATAAGCAGGCATATACATAGAATGAAGGCTATTGCTAAGCACATTGATTTGTGCTTTAGATTGTAAGCCGCCCTGAGTCTTCGGAGAAGGGCGGGATATAAATGGGATAAAAAAAAATGAGTGTGTATATTGTCCATTTTTCTGGTTCTCAAAAAACAATGCATGCAATTAACTGCAAAATTAGATTCTGTTTTAAATTCATTTTGAAAAGTAAAAATATACTTGACTGAAGGTTAATGTACAGATGGTCTCAATAAATTGATACAATATTGTTAATCATCTCATTATTGATTACTTACCCAATCCAAGTTTCTTTGCTCTGGGTCTCAACAGCTGTAAAGTATAAATAGACCAGAAAATAAGATGAACCATACTAAGCTCAGGCTAATGATCATGTAACTTCCAATAAAATTTCATTATTGCTATTTTGCTCTTCCCTCAAACAGAATGATTATACTCATAAGGTAAAATCTGACATTGCATAAATGGATTTTAGTCTGTATTTTCCCCACATTGCTGTAATTTACCGAACCTAGGTATTTCCCAACATATTTTGTATGATTCCCTAAATTTAAGCTGATAAAAGAAATACTTTTACCTTAACCTTATAATAACAATCTCTTTGTATTTAAATATAGGTGGACTTTTGGTAGAACTAGACTAGCTGCCTTTCCCTCCCAGTTGCTGCAGGAAAAACTACTCCAAAAGAGTGTGTCCAAATAATAACCATGACATAGAATCAATAGGTCGTCTTCAACTTATGACCCTAAATGAGTTGGAATCACGATCATTAAGTCATGCCAGTCATTAAGCAGGTCATCATGTGACTGACCAGATGTTACATTTTTTGTGGCAGTTGTTAAGCGAACACAGTGGTCAATTAAGTGAACACCATATTAGTTAAGCAAACCCATTGTCTACCTGGTGTGTTTTTTACCGGAAATTAGAAGTAAGCAAGGGATGACAAGCTATTTTCAATTAGCTAAATCGTTTCAAAGTGAATTCCATTTCTCTATGCTAACAATTTGAAACATGTTGGTAATAACAATATGACAGAGGGGAAAAAAGTAACTTACAATTTTGTCTGATCCATAAATCTTTATTAATTGGTCAGCAACTTCCTGTGTCCCATCTGGGCTTCCATCATCTATAATTACAATTTCGAACTCATTCCCACTGAAAAAAATAATTATTTTGTAAAGCCAGGTCCAAAAGCTCCATCATTTCTAAAGGTGGGAAGTGAGAAGAATCTCCAATGGTTTCCCATTAAAAGTAAATGTAGTCATTAATCCTATTACACTTATTTGGAAAGTCATATTTACTGTAACACATTCACTAATACCATGTTTTTCTTGGCAATTTAAATTCCTTGATTAATTTGTTTGATCTAATAGAACTTTATTTTAAAATTCTAATTTCAAATATACGTTATACATTCTCAAATCTGAGCAATAAGAATCTGATTAATTCTCTGCTGCCTATTGGCTAGTACAATTATTAATTTCTCAGCCATTATTGCTTTGGGATCTGTCTTGATTGACTAATATTTCATTATATTTTACACAAGTTTGAATATATCAATAAGTTTACAATCCAGAAAAAGATTACATGCATACGCTAGTCATTTGTAATCTAAACAAAATAATTTGTGATGCTCTGTAATGTTTGCTAAATTAAATTCTTATTCAAAATAAGTGATAATTTAGATACAAGACTTAGTATATTATATATTCAGCATTCAAACTCATCAAACATTTGCTAAATTAAATTCTTATTCAAAATAAGTGATAATTTAGGTACAAGACTTAGCATATTATATATTCAGCATTTAACTCATCAAACATTTTATGGTACTAATCTAAGAAACTGGTCCATGATACACACTTCAGTTATGTCCTCACTGCCTCAAGGCATTCTTTTAAAATGTCATTTAGTGAAAGAAAAACCTTAATAAAAGTTCAAGTGTTCTGATAATTTGATCCTAAAAATATTTTTGCAAATAAATCTTTATCAAAATGTAAATCTGAAAACAATTATATTTGCTTGCTAGATTTATGAGGAGAAAATAGTAGAGGTGCCTGAGTTATTTAATATACAAGGTATTTTGGTTTCATCAGTAAATTGCTGATTGTAATTGCAGATTGCCTATTTTATAGCTAATAATATTGTATGTTGTTCCTTCTAAGCTACACACACAGAGACTTTCAGCACAGTACTATCATATTTAACGTACAAGTCCAGAAGCTGAAAATAAAGGATCCAATATTACACACATTTCATTCAAAATAATTCCTAATATAGCTTACTTCCAAATAAGCCCTCAGAGGACTCCTGTAAATCCTAGTTTAAAAATCTGAAATAAGGTATCTTAAACTGATAATCCATGCCTGGAAATATAAAATTCAGTAAGAGGTATGAGGGGTCCTTGCTGTTCTCTGATCTTAGCTGTTTTCTTGCAGACATTTCATTATCCAAACCAAGTAACATCCTCAATGCTAGCAGGAAAACAAGCAAGCTCAGAGAGCACCAAAGACCCCATATTGCAACCCTGAGCTACAAATATTCTCCTTTATTGTCTGCCTGTCTATCTATTCCAGATCTCTCTCTCATTCATCTATCTATCTGGATGGAAACTAGTCAAGGAGAGAAGCAACCTAGAACTAAGGAGAAACTTCCTGACAGTTACAACAATTAACCAGTGGAACAACCTGCCTCCAGAAGTGGTGAATGCTCCAACACTGGAATGTTTTTAAGAAGAGACTGGCCAGCCATTTGCCTGAAATGGTATAGGGTTTCCTGCCTGAGCAGGGGCTTGGACTAGATGACCTCCAAGGTCCCTTCCAACTTATTGTCTGTCTGTCTTTCTGTCTGTCTGTGTCTGTCTGTCTGTGTCTGTCTGTCTGTCTATCTATCTATCATCTATCTATCTATCTATCTATCTATCTATCTATCTATCTATCTATCTATCTATCATCTATCTATCTATCTATCTATCCATGCTAAATGCACAAGTAAACTATTGTGCATTTTGCTCTCTTTGTCCAGCTCTGGGGTTCCCAACATCTGCAGTACACTGTAATGGCTCAAGGCCTCAGCTCCAAGCCCCATACAACCCCTACAGCTCCCTGGGAGACCTAAGGTTAGATGCAAAGGCCGGCAGACCTCACCGGGGCTGCTGTTCGGATGAGGCCGTGCGCCTTCCGCGTTCAGCCCGCAAGAGAAACGGAGGGAGAGTTGCAAGAAATCACTCCAGCCCAAGTGGGGACACGGTCAGGAAATATCAATCGAGAAGGCGAAACGCCAGCAAAGGTTTCTTCCCCCGCCTCCCCTCCCCGGTCGCTCTCCCGCTGCTAGTCACCTCTCCTCGAAGCTCTTCACCAGCAGCCACACGACCAGGGGCAGATTCTCGCGCTCGTTGTAGGTGGGCAGCAGCACCGAGTACTTGCGGGACGAAGTCGCCATGACAGGCGGGCGCTCAAGCGCCGGCCGCGCCTGCGCGATACCGCCAGAGAACGGGCGGGGAAGAGGGGGCGTGTCCCCGGCGGCGGCGGCGTCTCTCGCAGCATCGGAAGCGGAAGGAGCGGGGCGTCTCTCGGCCACGCTCGCTGACCTCCTGGCAGAGGAGAAAAAGCTGCGGCGATGGAAGCCGTGGAGGCCGCTCGGCTACCCCGCCGGGAGGACTTGGCGGATGACCGAAGCGGCGCCGGCGACGACATGCCGGAGCCTCCCCGTCTCCGGGCGGGACTGAGCCGGCTGGATATCCAGCGCTACTCGCGGCAGCTGGTGCTGCCGGAGCTGGGCGTGCGCGGGCAGCTGCGGCTCTCCTCGTGCGCGGTGCTGGTGGTGGGCTGCGGAGGGCTGGGCTGCCCGCTGGCGCAGTACCTGGCCGCTGCGGGCGTGGGACGCCTGGGGCTGGTGGACCACGACGTGGTGGAACTGAATAACCTGCACAGGCAGGTGTTGCACCGGGAAAGCCGTCTGGGCCACCCCAAAGCGCACTCGGCGGCCGCCGCGCTGAAAGAGCTGAATTCCGCCGGGCGGTACGAAGCTTACGAGCTGGCGCTGAGCCCCGCCACCGCCCTGGAGCTGGTCGGGGCCTACGACATCGTGGCCGACTGCTCCGACAACGTGCCCACCCGCTATCTGGTCAACGACGCCTGTGTGCTAGCTGGCAAGCCCTTGGTGTCCGCCAGCGCCTTGCGCTTGGAGGGTCAGTTGGCTGTGTACAACTTCCAAGGGGGGCCCTGTTACCGGTGCCTCTTCCCCAAGCCCCCTCCTCCTGAGACGGTCACCAACTGCGCCGACGGCGGGGTCTTGGGGGTTGTGCCCGGCGTCCTCGGCTCCCTCCAAGCCCTGGAGGTGCTCAAGATTGCTTCGGGGATAGGATCCTCCTTCAGTCGGTCGATGCTGCTCTTCGATGCCCTTGAAGGACGCTTTCGCCACATCAAGCTCAGGCCCAGGGATCCCAAGTGCGCCGTGTGTGGGGACCGGCCCTCCCTGACGACCCTGCAGGATTATGAAACGTTCTGTGGATCTTCGGCAACAGATAAGTGTAGGACGTTGCGCTTATTGTCTAGTGAAGAGAGGATTTCCGTAGAGGAATACCGAAAGATTCTAGACAACCAGGTTGCTCATGTACTGGTGGATGTTCGTCCCCAAGTCGAAGTGGAGATCTGTTGCTTGCCAAAATCCCTCCAGGTGCCTTTAAATAAACTAGAAAGAAAAGATGAAGAATGTCTGATGTCTTTGTACCAGAAGATACATGAAGAGAAGCAAAGGACTGATGGCACTGCCGCATTTCCAGTTTATGTTGTCTGTAAATTGGGAAATGACTCTCAGAAAGCAGTGAGAATATTGCAGGAATTGCTTCATGATGAAGTAGGCTTAATTTCAGTTAAGGATATCAAAGGAGGACTCATGGCATGGGCTGACAAGGTTGACCAAGATTTTCCTCAGTATTAATGTTTTCTAATAGTAATAATGTAAATTCATTGATTTCCTTGGTTTTTGGAAAGGGATTTATTACTATAACAAGGTAATATGTTTATATCTTTATATCTGTGGAAATCTCACTTTAAACAATTTAATTCTTCAAAGAAGTACTTTTTTCAGTATTCCTCAGAGTCCTAGGTTCCATAAGAATTTAAGAGATTAAAAGGGGAAAAATTGGTTGATATTGATACAGCCAGGGCCATCTATTGAGGAAAAGGCAGGAGTTGTACTGCAAAAAACACACCATAGCTGCTATTTTGTTGCAAAGAGTTTAAGGGCATTTTTTTTTAAAAAAATAATTCTATGGCCTGAAAAAGTTTAGAACTCTTGCTTCAAATAAGTCATCCAAAGCAACTTAAATATTTGGGGTGGGAGAGAAAAAGTTGTGGGTTGGTTTTTCAAGTTCTTAAATATGAAATGAATGCAATATGTAGTAAGGAGACGGCTGATGGAATGACCCTGTTTCACATTTCATTTTCTTCCTGTAGCTTGACCAGTAATTATATTGTACTATAATAAAATCATACAAAAGTTATATTGGTATATTTGCATTGTCCAGTATTCCCAGAACCAAATACTGCTGAATTAATTTAATCCTTTTTTGAAGTCCTGTTGAATCCAATTATAACATTCTGTGTCTTTTAATACTGTCACTTTATATTATAAAAATGATACCATAACTTTCATTAGCACATTAGGTTATAGTCCTTGAATATTTTTTTAAAAAATCCTGTATTGATATAATGGCATGGCATTCCTATGAGTTGCAAATACAGGATTCAGTTTCCCATAGAAATAATGGGATGCAATTCTACTTCACCACTAGTGCTGACCTCTTTGCATCTGTCCTAAGTTCCTTGTTTTGTTCTTCACATTAGAGGACAGTTTGTAGACTCAAGGCATGATAGATAACCTCAGGAGTCAGACTGATAACACCAAGGCTCAGAAATGCATTGAGCCCTGGTACCTAAAAACAAAACAAGAGCCCTGCTGGATGAGGCCAAAGCTCCATCTAATCCAGTTTATGGTGCCATACGTTGGTTCAGTATTTCTTAGTTTTGGCAGCCTGAAGAAGTGTGGTCTCCAATTCCTAGAATTCCCCAGCCAGCATAACATAGGTAGGTGGTTGAAGTATTTTGGAAGCTGAAGTCCACACATCTTCAGGTTGCCAAGGTTAAGAAGCGTTGCATTGACCAATGAGAAAGAACTCATCAGCAAGGTTGGAAGACTGGCAAACCATCTCAGCAATTATTCCTTAGCAGTTCTTCATTAAGATATGCTGGGGCTTCAGATATCAAAATTTGTCATCAAAACAAAAAGCAATTGATAGCCTCTGTGAATTTGACCAATCCCCTTCCGAAACCATCTAAATTTGCTTCATTGATGAATAAATAAGTAACCTTCACTCTGTTAGCCACTAAATTCTGCACTTTTAACTATATTAAATATTTTAAAGATATAGCTGCCTTATAGTGCCCTTTTATATAGGGAAAAGGACACAATTATAAATCAGCAATTAATATTTAACTAGGATTGAGTGACTTGAGTTCAAGTCTGCAACTGAATTATGAGAGTCACTTTATAAGTGACTTTCACCATCCCTATTCTTGTCAGGTTTTTGTGAAAAATAATCTTTGTGGAGGGGAAAGGAAAAATTAACTTGTCCTGAGATTGTTGAAAGAAAGGTTGGATAAAACTGGCATGTGATTTTTAAAAAAGCAGTGTGAACTTCACCGTTTTCTCATTTTGAGTAAGGTGTCTGCTAGTGCCTTGTTTACGAGCTTTCCAAAACCCAAAGCAGAAACAACATGGAGACTCTTTCCTTTTATTCTTCAGTGATCAGTCTAACCTTAAACATTCATCTTTGCTCCCAAAATGGACACCAATAGTCACATATCTCATTCACAATGCACCACAAAATGAAAATAAAGATAGCAGAGAGCCTTGTCCCATTCTCTCTGCTTTTCTAACCCTCTCTATTGCAAAGTAGTTGCAATTTTATTCACAAGAATTCATGCATGTAGCTGTTAGGTAACTATCGGTATATCTGTTTTTGGACAGGAAGGCTATATTCTAGATATAAAATTCTTGATCTCGTAATTTAAAATATTAATATTTCCACCTACCAACTGAAGCCTGGTTGAATCCAGGAATTGAAACAATACCTTAAATCCTAGAAAGCAAAAGTAAAACTTTTATTATAATGCTGCTTTATTTTCTGTTAGATGACTTTGAAAAGCATGAAAAGGATTTAACTTTTTATTTGACGTCAATGCAAAACTACGCTGAAAGTTGTGGTATTTCACTGCAAACTAAAGAACTGAAGAACTATTGATAGAGAATGACCATTATTCAGATGTTCAACAGATGCACTCAAGGAGATTGGGATTCTGCTGTTGGTCCCATTCTAGCTACCTACATAAATGCTGCAAAAAAAATTGCCACAGTGCTTCCAAATTAGTCATGTATGACTCATCTATGTGATTAAGAGAACCTGTGTTTTCAAAAATTCTGAATGTAAGGAATAGAACATTTGCATATGCACAGTCTCCATGCAGAAGGAATTTTTTAGGCATATGTCAGATCTGAAAAAAGACCAAGATCAGGAGCACTGGGAAAATCTGGTACATTTTGAGCAAGACAGAATGTCAAAATAAAGCTGAAATCACCTATTTAGTTTGAATGACTGGAACGGCTAATTTTATAGTCATTTTTAAGAAGTCTTTTTTTTCCAGGGAGTTACTAACAAAGCTGAAATTATTCAAGGTAGTGTGAGATATAAGAGAGCTAGCAAAAGAGTTTGAAGGTGGTTTGTACATTTGAAAAAACAGCAATATTTCTTATTCCTGAGAATATCTAAGAAAACATGGATCATCAGAGAAGGCACAAATGACCAGGTTCAAACTATCCTACTCTACCGTAGATACTTTATATACAAAGCCCTAGCTCTCTGGAGAGGGGTCTAGTGCTGGGAAAGGTGGAAACAAAGATAAGTAGAGGAAAACCAGCAGTGAGGTAGAAATAGCCTTGGTGGAGCAGTGGGCTAATGCCTCCTTAAGTAACACCAGCTACCTGCAATTAGTGCAGGTTCGAGTCCCACCAGGCTCAAGGTTGACTCAGCCTTCCATCCTTCCAAGGTAGGTAAAATGAGGACCCAGATTGTTGGGGGCAATAAGCTGACTTTGTAAAAATGCACTTGGGGGGGGACGAAAGCCCTAATTTATTTTATTTTTTATTTTTTATTCCATTTATATCCCGCCCTTCTCCGAAGACTCAGGGCGGCTTACAAGCTTAGCAGTAGCCTTCATTCTATGTATATGCCTGCTTATTAGGGCTTTCACACACAACCCCCAAGCGGCATTATTACAAAGTCAGCTTAATTGCCCCCAACAATCTGGGTCCTCATTTTACCTACCTCGGAAGGATGGAAGGCTGAGTCAACCTTGAGCCTGGTGGGATGCGAACCTGCACTAATTGCAGGCAGCTGGTGTTACTTAAGGAGGCATTAGCCCACTGCTCCACCAAGGCATATAATAAGCAGGCATATACATAGAATGAAGGCTATTGCTAAGCACATTGATTTGTGCTTCTTAGATTGTAAGCTGCCCTGAGTCTTCGGAGAAGGGCAGGATATAAATGGGATTAAAAAAAATATTGTCACAGCAGCAATGAGATTGACATTAGAAGACCTGGAAGACCAGGCTATGGATACATCATGGAGAAAATCTGTGGGATTAATGATAGTTAACAGTGGCTCAATGGCAGATAATCAATCTTAACAAATTTCCAATTACTGCAGCTTCTTAAGATAAGTCTTAGAAAGTATTCTGAGATATCCTTGGTCTTTGCTCCCAACACTAAGCACACTTCACAAGCCTATGAGGCTTTCAGTTCTGAATAGTAATGAATCTCCAATTACCATGACACTTTTCTTTTTTCTTAAAAGATTATAATTTACATTGGCTTTGTGTTTTATGTATCTGTGGGAAGTCAGCACCCCAGAGAAGGAAAAATATATTTCCTCAAAGGATCTTAAAGGGGCAGAAAAGCAGGCCCAGTTTTTCTTAATAGCCCCTCAAGCAGAAACCAGCTCTATAGAAATCCAGATGTAAACCATTCAGGAAAGTTGAAGCTAGAAGCTTAGGAAGACAAAGACACCTAAAATCTACATACCCCACCCAAAGTCTAAGGACATAATAGGATTAACCCACAGATGCCAAAGGGCACACCCAGACTCAGGTCAGAATACATGACAGAGGAAATAGCCTTAAACAGGAACAGGAAACAACTCCAAACAAAAGGCTCAAGAAGGTATAAAAACCCACTCCATACATGTGTTCACCCCTTCTCTTTTTTTTCCTTCTAGAGCCATCTTCCTGTCTGGCTCTCCTCTTCAATAAACTGCAACCTTCTTCCTAAAGCAGTTGCCATGTTGTTTATTCCTGGCTTGGACTGAACCATGATGAAGACTTTTCCTTCAACATATCATTTGTCTTGTCTCCCATTCTGCAGTGTCTCGCTCACAGCATACTGCCTCTGCCAGACCCTAAAAACTTTCTGAATTTCAGTGCAGAATCTCTTCTGAAGGTTACTGTCATCCACTGAATTTATTGTTCCCTTTAATTCTCTCCCTTAGAGAGAGATGCTTCCATTGTCACTTTCTGTTGCAAACCTAATGTCATATATTTCTTCTTTAGGATTCTTGTTGGTGAAAACTCTTGAAAAATAGTAAATTTGCTTTATATCTGGGTTTGGTAAATATCCCTGTGTTGAATGAAAATACAAGAATGAACAGTGAGCTTTGCCTAATATTGCATTACAAGATGGCCAATTGCACTTCTCAGTGATTTTTATGGAGCTATTGGCAGCCATAATTGCTGATACCAAGCCAATATCAGCATATGATTAGGCTTAAGTGGTAAAACAGAGATTCAAAGGGAGCATTTATCCTGTCCTGAATAACGACATGCCTCCTAATTCTGTTTGATTAGGTAGTTATATGATTTCCAGAGTTCAGCAGCCTTTCTGATTTACAAGTATCATTGCCCAACCTAACCTTCTGAGTCTAAGCAGCCTGAAATGTTGTTAATTTGCCTACATCCTCAGGCTTTTCGGAATCAAACCTTACAATCTTGCAAACTTTCATGAAATTAAAATAATCATACAATATTCAGGTATTTTATTTTAAAAAATGTTTTGATTTTAATTTAATTGGGCTCTCAAGTACTATACAGCTAAGAGGTAGCTTATCATTCAAGGAGTCACACTGAATTTATTTATTTATCAAATTAGTGCAGTAGAAAAGCATTTTCCCTTCGACCTTTTCTTTCAAGTGGAAAGGAAAAACATCCTTGTCTGAGGTAAATACTAATATGACTTTTGTATAAACGGATTATAGAATGTGGTGTTTATTATTTTTTAAAACGTTTTGATTTACCAAGCCAGATCAGATTTTGCTATTTGCCCTTAAATGAATACATAGAAAAATGTAGATACTTTATCTTTGTTTTCCTTGTTCAAGAGACCCAAATTTTGTGATGTTACACAAAGTTACATTCACTGGCTTAATATCTTGGCATGTGTCATTTCTGGCTTAGATGTTGTTCGAGTTACAGTTTTCTTAGTTGAAAAAGCAGAATAAGCAACTTGTGTTATATTAACGTTAACAAGTTGTATTGTTGAAAGAAATGTTAACCACTGTATGAGGTAAATAACCGGGACAGGAATACACGCGGCAGCTTTTGACAGCTGTCAAAAGCTGCCGCCGGCGAATGCGCAGGTGCAGCAAGCTGACAGCTCTCAGCTGTCAGCACAGCTCACCACCACGCATGCGCAAGCCATCACAAGGACGCAGAGCTGTCAAAACACACCCTGCACCCGATTGGCTCAGCAGTTCAGGCGGGAGAGAAATGAGCAGCTGATTGGTGCAGCCAGGCGGCGGCCGGCTATAAAAGAGCAGAAGCGGAACATATGATTGTCCGGTACCTCAATAAACTGTTAGACCGAGCCAGCTGTCTCTGAGTGGTTCTTGAATCACTTCACTGGTGATGAAGGTGGGATCTGCTTCGCCAAGCTGAAGTCACCGCCAGGGAAGAGAGTTCCCGGCGACCAGAGCTAGTCACGGTTGAAGTCACAAACGGGAAGTTATAACTTCCACAGATGCGGCGAAGCAGATAACCGGACCGAGACAGTATGGCCAACTTCGGACGCGTACGAGAGTTCGACATCCGCCACCCAGAGCGTTTGGAGTCGCATCTGGGGCAGGTCAAAGGGTTCCTACTGGTCAGCAAGATCACCGAAGACCAATCCAAAGCGGCAGCTCTCCTGTATATAAGTGACCTGGCGGTATACGACGTCGCCGTCGGCCTCTTCAGCCCAGAGCCGATAGCTGAGGTACCCTACGCAGAACTAACGGAGAGACTCAACAAGCATTTTATGCCTACGCGCTCTGAGCTGTACTGGAGGGTACAATTTGCACGTCGACACCAGCTGCCGGATGAATCGGTGACCGATTTCATCGCAGGAGTCCGGCACACCGCCTGAAGATGCCGATTTCTGGATTTGGAAGACCGGATCAGGGACCAAGTAGTTATCGGGCTGAAAGATGAGCGCCTCCAGAAGAAAATTATAGCGAAACTGGTTTTAAATTTAGCGGAGGTCTCCAGGGAAGTTCTGGCGTACGAAGACAGCCACCAAGGAGACCCCGCACGGCCCGCAATCGAACAACATGGATCGGTGCATCAAGAAGGGATAGCCCTAAGTGACAACGACGAACTGGAAGACCTGACCGACGTGGACGCCATTCAACGGTGACTCGAGAGACTCCAAACCCGCCGGAATGACCACGGGGAAAAGCAAAAATCCAAAAGCTGCAGTTTCCCAAGAAGCTACCCCAAAGAACAGCGATCCACCTGTGCCAGCTACGGAGGAAACCATGCCCAAGCCGCCTGCTGGTTCCGAAATGCCAAATGCCATAACTGCGGGAAAACCGGGCACATCAGAACGGTATGCCAGAGCCGACCCCGCGAGAATCTTCACGAGTTGGAGGCTACCTCCTCAGGTACGAGACCCACAAGGGCCACTAGCGAAAAGCCCCCGGGGTCCCTAGTGCAGGCGGTAAACAGGGACAGGGAAGCAAAAGGAGTCCACCAGCTAAACCCAAAGGTTAAAATCAGAACAAAATTACAAGGGGTCCCCTGTGACATGGAAGTAGATTCAGGATCCTCGGTCTCACTAATTTCCCTTAAGACATTCAGGGAAATTTGCCGACAAAACCAGAGGCAAATTCCATTAGAACCCCCCCAGATACACCTGGCAGATTACCAGAAAACCACAATTCAATTAAAAGGGAGGGCCAGAGTGATAGTAGAATTCAAAAAATTCCGAGGTCCACTAAATGTGTTAGTCACACAGGGAGATCGAACCAGCCTAATCAGCCTGGACTGGTTCAAGGCCTTAGGCATTGCAATTACGGGAGTTAACGCAACACAGGCCGCAAGCCTCGAAGCCGTCTGCAATCAATTTGCAGACGTCTTCAATGGCTCCCTGGGGAAATACACCGCCCCCCCCATCTCCTTAAAACTCAACCCCGAGATACAACCAATACGAATCAGAGCCAGAAGAGTTCCGTTCACCCTCAAAAAGAAAATTGAGGACGAACTGGAACGTCTGGTTAAATTAGGGGTCCTAGAGCCTACCGACGGGGGAAGTTGGGAAACCCAAATCGTCACCCCAATTAAGCCTAATGGCCAAATTCGGCTCTGCGCCGACTACAAAGCTACCCTAAACTGAGCATTAAACGCACACGCTTACCCAGTCCCCGCGGTAAAAGACGTCCTCTCTTCCATCCGCTCCGGCGCCATCTTTGCCAAGTTAGACTTGGCGCAGGCGTATTTGCAACTCCCGGTAACCCAGGAAACCGCGGATGCGCAGACCATAGTCACTCACCGCGGGGCTTTTAAAGTCAAGCGGCTCCAATTTGGCATATCAGCAGCCCCAGGGATATTCCAAGGAATAATGGAGAAAACCTTAAAAGGAATCCCCGGGGTCTGCCCCTACTTCGACGATGTCCTCATCGCCGGCGAATCAGAGCCAATCCTAGCTGACAGGCTGACAGCTGTTCTAAACCGATTTAGAACAGCCGGTCTGAAACTGCAAAAAGAGAAATGCTCAATAGGTGTGCCATCCACAGAATTCTTTGGGTATAGAATTGATGCCCAGGGAATCCATCCGACCAACTCCAAGATTAAGGCGATCAAAGCAGCCCCCACCCCCAAAAACAAACAGGAGTTACAAGCCTTCCTAGGGCTGTTGAACTTCTATCATGCATTTTTGCCCCATAAAGCAACAATAGCCGAACCCCTACATAGACTATTGGATAAGGGGAGCCCATGGATCTGGACATCAAAACATGATGCCAGCTTCCACAATCTAAAAAACATCCTATGTAACAGCTCCACTGTTACACTATTCAAAGAGGACCTGACCCTATGCATCGCTTGCAACGCATCCCCATACAGATTAGGGGCAGTCCTTAGCCATTTAACAGAAGAAGGGACACAAAGGCCAATAGCATTTTATTCAAGAACCCTGTCAAAAGCGGAAAGGAATTATGCCCAAATTGACAGGGAGGCATTGGCAATTGTCGCCGGCGTGAAAAAATTTCACGATTACCTCTACGGCAGACAGTTCACCATTTTCACCGACCATAAACCCCTTTTAGGCATATTCACATGGGACAAACTAACACCCCAAATCCTGTCACCCAGAATCTTAAGATGGTCGACCTTCTTATCAGCTTACACATATAAATTAGTGCACAAACCGGGGAAAGAATTGGGCCACGCAGACAGACTCAGCAGGCTTCCCTTGCCGGCCATTGACCCTGACCCAGCCCCGGCCGGGCACATCTTAGCAATTTCAGAACTGCCAGAATGCCCCTTGTCCGCTAAGGACATTGCCTCGGCCACAGCCAAAGAAAAATACATTAGCAGAGTACTGCAGTGGGTCACGGCCGGGTGGCCAGCAGAGTGCCCAGGTCCAGAGTTCCAACCATACTTCACTAGGAAGCAAAAACTGACATCCCATTTTGGTTGCCTTCTATGGGGTAACAGAGTAGTGGTTCCAGAGAAACACAGACCACAGACATTGCACACACTACATGAAGGACACCCAGGAGTGGTAAAGATGAAAACCCTAGCTAGGAGCTATGTTTGGTGGCCAGGAATAGACAAAAACATCGAAGACCACGTGGCAGGATGCTACCCCTGCCAAATAGCAAGACCAGCCCCACCCCAGGCCCCGGTCCACAAATGGGAGAGAACCAGGAACCCATGGTCCCGGGTACACCTGGACTTTGCAGGGCCCCTGCAGGGACAACATTTCCTAATAGCTGTGGATAGATTCTCCAAATGGCTGGAGGTTATTCTAGTCAACAGTATCACCACAGCGGCCACTGTTCAGGGGCTTAGGGGGCTTTTTGCCACTCATGGCCTCCCCGATGTCTTGGTCTTGGATAATGGGCCCCAATTTACTTCTTGTGAATTTCAGATATTCACCAGGGAGAACTCTATTAGGCATGTCACGTCAGTTCCGTTCCATCCCTCGTCTAACGGTATGGCTGAAATTATGGTGAGATCTACTAAAGATGCCTTAAAGAAATTCATCAAAGGGAACTGGCACCGGCGACTAGCCCAGTTCTTACTGGCCCAGCACACCACCCCCTGCACAACCACGGGAAAATCACCAGCTGAACTACGGTGGGGAAGGAGACTAATTACCAGGCTGGACAGAATGCACCCAGACAGGACAAACATTGACGCAGAGCAACCCCTTCCTCTAAGGTCCTTAAGGAACGGACAAACCGTTTGGGCAAGGAACTACGCTGGGGGACATAAGTGGGTGCAGGGGGTCGTTATAGACCAAACCGGACCCCTGTCATATCTGATAGATACTGGCCGCAACGGGCACCTCCGGTGACACATCGACCAACTAAGGAAACGGAGCCCCCAAAATATAGCAGAACTTGCAAACCCTGACATAGGAGAGGAAGGAACCCCACAAGAATTTGACCAAGAACTGACTGACCAGGCACTACCAGAGACCGCCACTCAGCATCTACCAGATCAGGGGGAAGGGGAGCAAGGCGCAGAAACAACCATACGTCACTCCTGTTGTGATTCAGGGTCAGCCTGTGGGTTTGGCAGTTGGGTCGGACGACTCAGAGGAGGAGGGGGGTGTTGAAGAGCTTGCTGATGAGAGCCCTCAGCCAGGCCCCTCCCACCTGGTCACGACGGAGACCCAGTTGTGTGAGCCTGACAGCGTGGATGAAGATTTAATTTAATTTAATTTATTAATATTTCTATACCGCCCTTCTCCCGAAGGATTCAGGGCGGTGTACAGGGCAAGAATAAAACACAGAAATTTACAAAAAATAAAAGATAATTAAATACATGCCCGATTAAAAATACAGTTAATACATGGTAAAAAACCCCCAATAAAAATAGTAAAAAACCCCACCAATCCCCCCTCAGGCCAGGCCGGCTTGCTCGAACAAGTATGTTTTCAGATCGCGGCGAAAGGAGCGAAGATGACCCACAGCTGGCCCTGTTCAAGGACGCCCGACGCAGGAGGCAGTCAATCAGGAGTAAACAGAGGAAGGCAATGGGGCACCTCGGAAGGAGGCAGAGAGAAGCCACGCCCTGAACTGTATAAAAGGGGAATGCGTGGGAGGGCTGGTTTGCTGAAGGCAACCGTTTGAATAGTTCCTGTTTCCTAGCTCCTGTTTCATGGTTGGTGTCTTGTTTTGCTCTGTTTTATGTTAATAAATTTGGCAGGCTTAATTCCAGCCTCTTGCCGTTTGTAAAGGGGTTGTCCCTGCCTTTTCTGCAGGGCCGGTAGCAGGCTGGTACAGAACAGCTCCGGGCGAACAAGGAAAACCCCAGCCTACCTACAAGACTATGAGTGGGCAGGCAGCAATCTTCAACAACGGGGGGGAAGGAACCGGTCCAGGGGGAGGTAAGGGGTGTGTTATATTAACGTTAACAAGTTGTATTGTTGAAAGAAATGTTAACCACTGTATGAGGTAAATAACCAGGACAGGAATACACACGGCAGCTTTTGACAGCTGTCAAAAGCTGCCGCCGGCGAATGCGCAGGTGCAGCAAGCTGACAGCTCTCAGCTGTCAGCACAGCTCACCACCACGCATGCGCAAGCCACCACAAGGACGCGGAGCTGTCAAAACACACCCCGCAGCCGATTGGCTCAGCAGTTCAGGCGGGAGAGAAATGAGCAGCTGATTGGTGCAGCCAGCCGGCGGCCGGCTATAAAAGAGCAGAAGTGGAGCATATGATTGTCCGGTACCTCAATAAACTGTTAGACCGAGCCAGCTGTCTCTGAGTGGTTCTTGAATCACTTCACAACTCAAAAAGAGAAGGAATTTATTATAAAAAAGACAACCAAGCATACTTTCTTCCAGTGTGCAGGTCATATTGTTTTTGTTTTTCCATAGGATGCTAAAATAAAATCCATTTTACTTACGGCTGGTGAAGATTCATTTTAAATTAAACTTAGGAACATTAAATTTCAAAATAAATGTATCAATAAAATTTTGGCTTCTGGACTTCATAAAGCTGTAGCATTTCATTATGAAAATTTATTTATCGTATCAACAATCTTAACTGAACAATACAGCAATTATCAGCTGATAAATATCCAGCCAAATCATACCCAAAGGTAGCAAAATAGTGGCTTTGCTTGTAACTAGAACAGTCTACCTAAGCAAGAGTGAATAGATATAGAAACAGAACCTGAACCTTTTAATTAGATTTATGGGTACTGACTACCCAATCAGTTTGCAAGATTTTCTGCACCTTTGCAGAAGCAAATAAAGATTTTGAGACAGTAGAAAAATAATCTTAAAGGGGCTGCAGATGGCAGTGTAAGATACACAATAAAGAAGTTACTGAAGCTCCTCTGACAGCTGGAAAATAATAGAAGGGAAAAACGCCTACAAGACTGAAATTTCAGGAAGCTGTGCAAGCTTCGTGCGATGTCATGCAATATCTTTTAAGTCTTTAAGAATCTACCTTTAGAAACAATAGTGCTGGTCTAATTATTTATTTTACTGCACTTGCATCCATATTTAAGGATGATGTTAACTTCCCCCCCCTTAAGTCCCATTTTAGGTTCTCAATAATTCTGTGACAGGGTTAGAGATTCCCATGTCATCTCATGAGAAAGCTTTATGACAGATTGAAAATTTAAAATTGTTTCTCCCTTTCTGTCCTAACACTGAAACATTATATGCTTTGACTTTCTCTGTGATATGCTATGCAAATACCTGTAGAAGGTGGGAGCCTCTTGACCCCACTTAAAGCAGGAGATAAAGTAGCATATTCTATTGCTTATCTCTCAAACCTTTTGCATTTTCTGTATCAGAGACTTATAGTTACATGACTTTATAATTGTATTGTGTAATCCTTGTAATGTATTGGGCCTAAGTTTAACTTGAATTGTACCACATGGTTTGCATGCTGTGAGATTGCTTAAGCAGGGAGCTTGGTAACAGTCGCCAGCTCCTCAGACAGTCAGTCTCCAGGATCACCATTGGTTGGCTCTAGGGTGGCAATAGGTTGCTTTAAACCTATTGGCCGCCGCCTAGGGGCCAAAGTATAAATAGCTGCATTGCAGCTATTGGTTCTCAGTTCAGTTCCTGCTTTCAATAAACATGTTCTTGCCTGAACTGCTTCATATGGGCCAATTCTTTCTTACATTAACTTTCCATCCGTTCCCTGTGCAAACAGTTAAGTTGTGGATGAAACTACATTTGGACACGCTGACACAACCTGTTATGTATGCCAAAAAGTAAACCAAGACATTATGGCTTTGCAGGTTGTCTAGCTTGGCTCTTAGTTTCATTGCCTTCTTTGGGTGGAATTGACTTGCCCAGCACATGTTCTTTGCAAAAAAATGTCAACAGCCCCCCATTAGTGAAGAGAGAGGAGGGTGCCCCTTAAGTCTTATGTCCCTTATGTGGTAGATTTGCATAACTCTAGTGGCTTTCTTTTTTTTTATTTAAAAAGTTTTACAGTACATTTTAACTTTAACAATCCCCCCTCCCCCACCCCTATCTAACCCTCCCTATCCCTCTCCCCCATTCCCCCCTCCCCCCCTTCCCACAGCTAAATACAGGGTATAAAAACGAAAAAAAAAACATAAGCATCCATATGCTATCAACAATAAACTATTAATTCTATCACCCTCTAGCTCATGTAAAATGAATACAAACAATATTAATATTACAGATAAAAAAAGGAAGAAAACAGAAAAGGAGCTTTACTCAAATGCTAAATGAAATTTCTTAGTCCCAATCCTTATTCATATTAATTTCAAAAAAGAAAAAAAAACTTTCATCAACTATTTACATTCTCCCACATTTCTCTAATTTCTAAACAAATTCTCAATTACGCGCCAAGAGCGCCTATCTCTATTAACCTTATTAATCTCCAACCAAACTAAACTATAATCAAAAATAGTTCTAGCATATGTCACGCCAAATGTCTCGCAGTTCCAGATCATCCTTGAGTACAAATAAAAAAAAGATTTAGGCAATCTAGCATGACTCAGGACACGCTAATAAAAAAAAAACCAGCTTTATCCATCTGTACGTCTAGGACACCATTCCAATCTCCAATGAAAATAAAATAAAAAATTTAAAAAATTTATAATCCAATTAGGTAACCTTTATGTGTAGTAAGTTAAGAAAAGTCAACTTATTGTTGATTAGAAGCTTGCGTACCCCATCTTAAATTCAATAAATCCTTTTGGTCCATAACCCTAATATGCGTTTCTTGCAAACAAATAACATCAGTCTTAAATATTGAAAAACTTTCTTTCTCCTCTATGATGAATTTAATCCATTGACATTCTAAATTAAAAATTTAGTCACCAATCTTGACGCCCCAAAGCTTTTGGATCACGTCTGAAAATGAAATGTGAGGGCGATCTGGCTGCGACATCTGTCACCCCATTGATCGCCAGGGTTGATTCGGCTGATCTGGCTGGCTAGGCGGGTGTCCCCTTCCTCCCTCACCGCTCCATGTGCGTCCCTCCCGAAGCTGCGCGCTCGGTGGAAGAGGACGACCATCCCAGATAGAAGGAGTGTACCGATCTTCGGTCAAGGGTATACGATAGCTGCGCTCCCCTGCTAGAACCTCCAAACAAACTCTAGTGGCTTTCTGAAAGCTAGTAAAACAATCTTCTTGAAGATCATTTGGAGGAACGCAACGCTTTCTCTGAATTACAATCTGTTCCACTGGGTGAAAGATGTAGTATTAGGTAGTCCAATGATTGAACAATGCCAGGCTTTATTTGCCCTTCCTTATCAGGAGCAAACCTGATTATGTAAAATAAGCAAAAATTTGAATAATTTGAATAATCTTACACAGCAAAAGTGTCATCTTTTCCACTTTCTTTTTATAACATGTTTTTCCATCTTCCAAATATTGGATATCTCCTTGTAAGTTGCCCTTTTGTTTGATATGGGTCGACTCTCTTTAGTATTGCTATTTATTTGAAAGAGTTTATCTGTAAAAGACCTTCAAATATTTCAATCTCGTGAAATATGGTATCTGCTGCTCTGTGTTCATTCTATCAAGCAGCAGTTTGTTGGGTATTTATCCTACATGGATAGCTCCTCTTTCATTGCTTTCTGACCAAATTCTGCAAACATGTTCTTACCATACCTGGAAATCTGTCTAACTGGATTGTTATAGTTCACTACACTGTATTTTACTATATAGGTTGGGTGTTGTGGTGGAATGTAATCTGGATTCCCAGAAAAGAGGAATTGCATTCAAGAGTACCAAGAGTCAGCAACATTTAGATAATTTGGTTGGAAGGAAGTGGGCTAAGATAACTCCTCCCTAGAAGTTCCCAGAGTGTATCTTTAATGATGCAAACAGTTGCTTATTTTAAAGGTGAGGAACAATAAAGGAAACTGCCTTGAAGTAAGTCAGTGTTTCTTTTGGAATCTGACACTTTTTGATATAACATAACCATTAAGGTTAGCAAACCATGATTTACAACATGTGTGAGCTCAGTCAATTAAACCAGCTGTGGTTAAGCAAACTATAGCTTAGTATAGACAGTTTGTAAAACAAACCTCCAGGTATTTACAATAAGATTTGGGTTGCCTGTCATGTAACTATTGACTAGCATAGAATAGAATGATTTTGAGTTTGTCTGATCTATTTTGTTTTTCATGAGAACTGAAGATCCAGCAGGCAGAGACAGGTTGAAAAGACGTACTTCTTATAAGTTAAATAGAGTATTTCTATATAGACTCTGAACTTGAGCAACTTGTTTGCAGTATTAGAACTTTTCACGTACTAATCCATTTCTAATTTGCACTACATTACACAATTTCCACAAAAGGTTTAGGTTAAAAATTTGAAAATAAACATTCCTCCATGATGATCTACATGGTCTGTGTGTGTGTGTGTGTGTGTGTGTGTGTGTGTGTGTGTGTGTGTGTGTGTGTGTGAAAAAGTCAAGATGGCAGCCATAAGTGAATGCTCAAAACCCTGCCCCTTTCTAATGCACCTCTCACTATTGTGAATGTCCCTGTCACTGAAAGTTACTCAGAAATACGTTTTGTTTCTTCTACTAAATTAGCAGATACCTACCAACCAGACTATCATGTAGATCAGGGGTGTCAAACTGCTGGCCCGTGGGCTGGATGCATCATAGCAAAACTGCGCCCACCCCATTGCCGGCAATGGCAAAAAAGTCACATTACGTTGCGACATGTCATGTGACGTTGTGAGTTTGACACCCCCAATGTAGATCAAAGGGAAATTCAGTTGCTTATTATCTGTTTACTAGGATGACAGAAAAGAGACAGGAGGAAGATTAGTTCACATTATTTATTTGAATTCATTTAAACTTAACAACTAAAAGTCATTTGATCCTTCTTTGTTCAGGAGGCTATTCTAATTTTATGAATACCTCCAGAATATGGAGAACTAATTGTGAGCATATTCAAACATTACTGACATGTGCTATCTATAAATCAAAGCTGGATAAGCGATATTGTTTTCATCCCACTGTTAAAGATTTCACAACACAGAACAGCTTCATTACTATGCATAGTGGATGATCCTGTGGCCTCTTGGGTGTAATTTCTTTTCAGATGATTATTTACAGTCATGTTGGTGTTTACATAAATACAGAGAAATGATGGATAACAAAAGAAAGCTTTGCTTGGAAGCCTGCATGTAGTTCTGAGCTTGACTCACAAAAGCAAATGACATAAGTGTAATGGAGAAGACAAAGCTGAGCTGTTTATTTCTATTTAGCTTTTTTATTAAAGAGAAAAACTCAGTTGCTGTGGCTATGCTGCTCTTACTCTAACATAAATTTGGTCTCTCAAGTTTCTCTTTCTGGTCTGCACTTCAGGATGCCTCCAACTTTGGCCCTGATAGTGAAAACTGTGCAGTTCTACCTTATGCTGAATGATGAAAGATAATTGAAGTAAATGGAACACCAGAGAAGGAGGCAGATCTTAAGCTCACTAATAACATTTAAATCTTTTTTAATCTGAGGAAGGATCACCTGGAGAATATATATATATATACCGCATATACTTGAGTATAAGCCGACTCGAGTATAAGCCGAGACCCCCAATTTCACCCCCCAAAACTGGAAAAAGTTGGTGACTTGAGTATAAGCCGATCCGCCGTTCTGCAAGCCTCCGCCGCCGGCTGCTTCGTTCCGCAGCGGAAAGAAGCAGGCAGGCTGCTTCGTTCCGCAGTGGAAAGAAGCAGCCTGCTTCGTTCAGGCTGCTTCGTTCCACAGCGGAAAGAAGCAGGCAGGCAGGGGGCGGAGGAACGGAGACCCGGCGACGTTTGGGGAGGTTTGGGCGCCTCTCCAAATATCCCCAAACGTCACCGGGTCTCCGTTCCTCTGTGCCCTGCCTGCCTGCTTCTTTCCACAGCGGAAAGAAGCAGGCAGGCAGGGGGCGGAGGAACGGAGACCCGGCGACGTTTGGGGAGGTTTGGGCGCCTCTCCAAATATCCCCAAACGTCACCGGGTCTCCGTTCCTCTGTGCCCTGCCTGCCTGCTTCTTTCCACAGCGGAAAGAAGCAGGCAGGCAGGGGGCGGAGGAACGGAGACCCGGCGACGTTTGGGGAGGTTTGGGCGCCTCTCCAAATATCCCCAAACGTTGCCGGGTCTCCGTTCCTCTGTGCCCTGCCTGCCTGCTTCTTTCCACAGCGGAAAGAAGCAGGCAGGCAGGGGGCGGAGGAACGGAGACCCGGCGACGTTTGGGGAGGTTTGGGCGCCTCTCCAAATATCCCCAAACGTCGCCGGGTCTCCGTTCCTCTGTGCCCTGCCTGCCTGCTTCTTTCCACAGCGGAAAGAAGCAGGCAGGCAGGGGGCGGAGGAACGGAGACCCGGCGACGTTTGGGGAGGTTTGGGCGCCTCTCCAAATATCCCCAAACGTCGCCGGGTCTCCGTTCCTCTGTGCCCTGCCTGCCTGCTTCTTTCCACAGCGGAAAGAAGCAGGCAGGCAGGGGGCGGAGGAACGGAGACCCGGCGACGTTTGGGGAGGTTTGGGCGCCTCTCCAAATATCCCCAAACGTCGCCGGGTCTCCGTTCCTCTGTGCCCTGCCTGCCTGCTTCTTTCCACAGCGGAAAGAAGCAGGCAGGCAGGGGGCGGAGGAACGGAGACCCGGCGACGTTTGGGGAGGTTTGGAGAGGCGCCCAAACCTCCCCAAACGTCGCCGGGTCTCCGTTCCTCCGCCCCCTGCCTGCCTGCTTCTTTCCGCTGTGGAAAGAAGCAGGCAGGCAGGGCACAGAGGAACGGAGACCCGGCGACGTTTGGGGATGTTTGGAGAGGCGCCCAAACCTCCCCAAACGTCGCCGGGTCTCCGTTCCTCCGCCCCCTGCCTGCCTGCTTCTTTCCGCTGTGGAAAGAAGCAGGCAGGCAGGGCACAGAGGAACGGAGACCCGGCGACGTTTGGGGATATTTGGAGAGGCGCCCAAACCTCCCCAAACGTCGCCGGGTCTCCGTTCCTCCGCCCCCTGCCTGCCTGCTTCTTTCCGCTGTGGAAAGAAGCAGGCAGGCAGGGCACAGAGGAACGGAGACCCGGCGACGTTTGGGGATATTTGGAGAGGCGCCCAAACCTCCCCAAACGTCGCCGGGTCTCCGTTCCTCCGCCCCCTGCCTGCCTGCTTCTTTCCGCTGTGGAAAGAAGCAGGCAGGCAGGGCACAGAGGAACGGAGACCCGGCGACGTTTGGGGATATTTGGAGAGGCGCCCAAACCTCCCCAAACGTCGCCGGGTCTCCGTTCCTCCGCCCCCTGCCTGCCTGCTTCTTTCCGCTGTGGAAAGAAGCAGGCAGGCAGGGCACAGAGGAACGGAGACCCGGCGACGTTTGGGGATATTTGGAGAGGCGCCCAAACCTCCCCAAACGTCGCCGGGTCTCCGTTCCTCCGCCCCCTGCCTGCCTGCTTCTTTCTGCTGTGGAAAGAAGCAGGCAGGCAGGGCGCAGAGGAACGGAGACCCGGCTTCGTTTGGGGAGGTTTGGGAAGGTGCGCGCGCACCTCCCCAAACCTCCCCAAACTTCGGCAGGTCTCCGGACGGCGGTGGCTTGGGAGAGGTGAGCGTGATCCCGGAAGCTCCAAAGCCTCGGCCGCGCACAAGTCCTCGGTAAGTTTTTTTGTTGACTGGAGTATAAGCCGAAGTGGAATTTTTCAGCCCAAAAAGTGAGCTGAAAAATTCGGCTTATACTCAAGTATATACGGTATATGTCATTCGCACGTAGAATTGAAGTCACCAGCCTGAGGATGACGGATGAGATTTCGTCGAAACGTTGCCCTGATACCTCCAATGGCGGGTCGAATCCCGAGTGCCGCGTAACAGAGTGAGCGCCTGTTACTCGTCCCAGCTTCTGCCAACCTAGCAGTTCGAAAGCACGTAAAAATGCAAGTAGAAAAATAGGGATCACTACGGTGAGAAGGTAACAGCGTTCCGTGCGCCTTTGGCATCTAGTCATGACCACAGAGACGTCCTCGGACAAGCGCTGGCTCTTTGGCTTTGAAACGGAAGAGATTCACATACTCTTGGTGTTCAGGAAGATGCTGAAAACCCTTCATTTTAAATGGCCATTTGACATTTAGTTGATTGTCTATGGAGATTCTCAGTCATCCAGGTCATGATTGTTTCCCAAAGATGCTTTTTTTTTTCTTCAAGAGGCAACTGGAGTTACTTATTTATTCTTTGAAGATATTTCACTTCTCATCCAAGAAGCTTCTTCAGCTCTGACTGGATGATAGGGAATGGAAGGATTTTTATACCTTGCAGACAGCTGGTCATTTGCATTATTTTAAAAAGAACAAAAAAACACATCAAGGAAGCCCTCAAAATGTGTGGCCTTCATCAAATCCCCAAAAAGACCCATTAGGAGCTCCTCCGTAACAGACAAAGTAGAAAACAATAAATGAAGCAATGTTGTCATTCCATATGTTGCAGAAATATCTGAAAAGCTCAGGAGGATCTTCAGCCATCACAACATAGGTGCACACTTTAAATCCAAGAATACAGTAAGGCAGAAGCTTGCCCACCCCAAGGATAAAACACCCAGTGGTATATGCAGTACAATGCAGTGAAACAATGCAGATCTGTACATTGGGGAAACAAAACAGCCACTCCATAAACGCATGGCACAACATAGGAGAACAAACCCATCAGCACAAGCTTCAGCAGTCCATTTGCATTTAAAAGACAAAGGGCACTCTTTTGAAGACAGCAAAGTCCACGTTTTGGACAGAGAGGACCACTTATTTGAAAGAGGGGTCAAAGAGGCCATCTGTGTCAAAATTGAACAGCCCTCTCACAACAGAGGGGGAGTGATACGACATCATCTATCTCCAGTCTACAAGACAGTCCTTTCAGCAGTTTCAAGAATGCTCCACACCCATTTGCACTACTCAGGTGACCCTGAGGACACAGATAAACCTACAAGTGGCCTCAATGTGTCTCTAAAAGAATGCAAATGACCAGCCGTCTGCAAGGAATATAAATCCTTCCATTCCCTACCACCAGTCAGAGCTGAAGAAGCTTCATGGATGAGAAGCAAATGTCTTCAAAGAAAAAGCAAAAAAGTCCAGTTGCCTCTTGAAAAAAGCATCCTTGAGAAATAATCTAGTTGATTATTATTAGGTGATAGATTTTAAGATTTGTTTTGTAATTATGGTTTTCTTGCAACAGTGAAGCCTATAATCCAGACTCTAAGTTACCTTAGTAGAGAAAATAGTCCATAGGACAGGGAGGGGGGATGAATATAAAATTATTAGTTAAATTTGTGAGACAGCCATTGGAAGATGCAACAGTTTTGATGTGGAAGAATGAAGGGTGATCCCAAGACTTTCCCATTTTAAAAATAGTCTATGTTTAATTTAATCAAAGGTCACTGGAGGCCACAGTCTGATCAATGTGAGGTAATTCAGCTCTGGGTTCTTTTACATAATAAGCAAAACAAAATAAGGGATGGAAGTGATTTTCTTCCATGTCTTCAAAATGACCAAAGCTGGCTGAAATCCACCACAGCACTTAAGGTTTGTCACAAAAGAGTAGATTTATTTCTCTGTGACAAGGTAATGTGGTCTGCTGGGATCTATAATAGGAGGTTTACTTTTGCTCAGTAAGCCACTTGTAGTTTTAAAATGCTAAGCAAAGCTATTAGCTGCTTGTAGATGTTTGATTTCATCTTTGTGGAATGAATCAATAGAGAAAGAGCGTTGACAAGAATTTGCCAATGGAATTTGGTGATGGTAGTGTTGGTGGTAGGGTTTCAAGGGAGTCTTTCTCCACAGCTGAACTGAAGGGATATTCATCCATATTTGGGTCAGCAGAAAACTACAGTGGACCCAAAATTGCTGCCTTCATTGCCAATCCCTGCCCTTCCTTGATTGCTTCTGTTTTAAGTCATTGTAGTCAACCAACTTCCTTCCAAGGTAATGAGTGGTAAAGTTTAATGGATTTTATATACAGTGAGGCTACACCTGGTCAATGTCAGAATGAGGGGACAATCTTTCATTATGAACAATTTAAACTTACCTCAATCTTGAGTTGGAGACAAGATGGAAGCAATGTCAAGGACGCTTGGCAGAAAGACATTGGCAGGCATATTTTGCTGGGTGCAAGCTTTAAGTAAGAATTTGTGCTTAACTAACCTGGGCGAATGAAAAGGAATGCTCTAAAAGAAGCAGGAGGATTGCAGCAGTTGGGCTCATTAACAATACTCAGTGAAACATTGAATATTAGCTCCTCAAGTTCTATAATACTTTTTATAATAAAGTATAAATGAAGTTATATAATTATTGTCTGTATACTTTGCTCAGAGCATGAGGAATTAGGACTAGGGGTAATATGATAGCAGTGTTCCAATATCTGAGGGGCTGCTACAATGAAGAGGAGGTCAATCTATTCTCCAAAGCTCCAGAAGGCAGGATGAGAAGCAATAGATGGAAACTAATCAAGGAGAAAACTAACCTAGAACTAGGAGAAATTTCCTGACAGTGAGAATAATTAATTGGCGGAATGACTTGCCTTCAGAAATTGTGAGTGCTCCAATACTGGAAGGTTTTAAGAAGAGATTGGACAAGCATTTGTCTGAATTTCCTGCTTAAGCAAGGAATTGAACTAGAAGACTTCCAAGATCCCCTCCAACTCTATTATTCTGTTAATAAGCAAGACAAGCTTAAACATGAGGGCAAGAAAGCAAATATGATTTTGTAGGTACAGTATCTCCTCATCGTATCTTTGTTTACCATTTGAATATCCATTATAATTTTTTCGCATATCAGTTTGACTCACATGATCACCAAGATGTAAGCATCTATGAAGAAACAACAAGAGATGATGCAAACATGCACCTGTTTTCACAAAAGTTCTTGTGAAATCAAACCATCTTATATGATTTTATTTTTCTTAGTTTTTATTATGAACTGCTATATCTGCTGTTGTGCTTATGTCTAATTTTCTGTACACATTGATTGGGCCTTGAAAGTTATAAATGATTTTATAAATATGTATTAAGTGACAATCATTAATTAAATATTAATTTATTCATTAGAACAGTCCCCAATCATATGCTTTCAAGCGAAGAATGATGTATTGTTATGTGTTCTTAGTCTATGATGACTCTGGAAGAAAAAAAATAAAGTTGCATGAAAGACTAAATAACAATACTGTTGATTATTTGGGATAAACAAATCTGCAATTTGTACAATTAAGAAGAATTAGTGAAAAATGATGTCGCTTAAGGTGTCGTCCACGAGGAACACAGCCAGAAACCACTTCTAACTTTTTGTAGCCACTACATAAAGCAGATTTGATATATGCTAACAGCAATCATTTGATGGTAAGAGAAGGAACTCAGAATAAATAGAAAGGGAAAGGAGCAATTAAATTTGAATGCTGCAATACTGTCGCATGGTGCATATCAGATAAAACCAATAGGGGAAAAAATGGCAGGTGTCACCTAGAGTGCTATAGCAGAGTTGAGAAGAAAAGTCCTGCCAAGATTTACAGCTGCAACTATTCAAAGGTCTGTTACATAGTGCAGGAATGTTCCTTTAGAAGGAGTGAATAAAGATCTAAGAAACAAATACATTATTAGGTATTTTAGTCAGTGTTCTGTTATTGTGACAGAGCCAGATGCTTCCCATGAATCTGATTCAGAGGACTATCAGCCAGTGGCCAAAGCAGTAACTTAGGAAGATAAATGAAGTTAAATGTCTATGGAGATTCTCAGTTATCCAGGTCATAGTTATCCCAAAGATGCTTTTTCATGAGGCAACTGGACTTTCTTGTTTTTCTTTGAAGATGTTTCACTTCTCATCCAAGAATCTTCTTCAGAGCTGAAAAAGGCATCTTTGGGTTAAAGGAAGTTAAGATCAGGGGAGGAAAAAGAAAGCCAGGTTCTGGATGACAGATTGACACTGATGGTACATTCTTGGAGAGCACCAGATTTGCATCTTTGGCTACTTGCAATATTTGCATCTAGCCCAATTTTGTAAATTACTATCCCTAGTAGTTACTATCCCTAGTAGTACAACCCCTACGCATTGGATGAAATAGAAACTTCCAAAAGAGCATGCCTAAGTCTCTTTGGAAATTCTGGAGAGAAGTAGAATTATGAATCTGGGGAACTGCACATTGCCAAGAGTCACTCTGCATGGAGCAGCTGATAAATATATAAATATAATAACTGACCCTCTTGACTTTCCCTTTCAGCCTCCCTCCCTTCTTTGTGAGCAATTTGTTCTGTTGAAATTGATGTGAACTTAATAATTGCATGTATGTTGGTCACTCTTTCTAAATTGGTCCACTAACAGGGTTTTGAAAGCCCTTGAAAACTAAATTAAAGATTCTTCCCCTTTAATAAATTATTTCTATTTGGATACCTATTTGCTTAAAATTGTTTCACTGAAGGTATGTAGAAGTTTTTTCATACTTAGAACATGAGCTATCCCAGTTGACAGAAGCTTTATTATAGCTGCAGCATTTCTTTTATATTTGGAATTGGCAACTGCTTTGAGAACTGGGTGCCCAAACAAATATAATACAATAATTTTCTATTGGCCAAGTGTGATTGGACACACAAGGAATTTGTCTCCGGTGCATAAGCTCTCTCTGTATACCTACAAACAACAGAAAGATAATAGTAGAAATATTGTGAGATTGCCAAATGCATGGAAATTTGATGCTGGAACATAATATATGTTTGTGTGTTTGTATATGTGTGTGTGTGTAGAAAATAATTTAACAATTAACCACTACCATAACCAAGGTATCTATCTAGGCTTATCACTTCTCATATCCCACACCATTTTGCACAGAGAAAGAAATATCTATGAGAGACTACCCAAAGCCTAGAATCTAAGTGACAATTACTGTAACATTGAAGAAATATGTACCTGTACTGTAATAGTTGAAATTTTATGTGATGGATTTTCTGTAAAGGTTGGTTGCTCGACTAAGAATAAACAAGCCTAGCATTCATCTGTCTGTTTTGTGACAGAAAAATGAAGAATAACATGGTGTAGCTTTTAATACAGCATGGATTCTATAATGGACATTTATGGAGAAACCCCATAGAATGATTTTTATAAAAAGCCCTTTTTAAAAGCAGGATGTACAAGTTGTACAGAGGCATTGTTCTCCTCAGTATTGCTTGGTTTACACATCAACTAAATCTGCCCACACAAGATTCCACATCCAGAATTCATGCCACAATTTCTGCCAGCTTTCTTTCACTGTCATATGCACTGAGTGAGGCATGCAGTTATGACTCAACCACACACAAATGCTATGTATTTGGGCAGATAAAAGATTATATCTTGATTGAGATGGGTGGTTATAGCAATTGAACGAATAAATATAAATAAAAGACATCACAATCAGAGGCCACTTAAAGAGAACCAAATTCTTGTCCGAATGTTCTCTGAACTGCATTGAGCAAACTATATTTCACCCTAATATTAGCTTTTCCACAATGCCAAGCTATGGCAGTTTAGGCAGGTGATCCAATTAGCATGTTCAGAAGAACAGAGAATTAAATAAAGCCCCATTTTAATATATTCCTACTTCAAAGTCTGAATAATGGCAATATTGTTGGCTGAACATGCCCTCTGCAAGTTCTTCAACTCAAAGCAGATTAGAAATTATCTAAAGGCAGAGTTTATTAAACTGCATCTGGACATTATCCAATGTCTATAGAGATTCACAGTCACTGAAGCAGTAGGCGTGAGCTTAAATGGACTCCAGAAGATGGTAGAGGACAGGAAGGCCTGGAGGAACGTTGTCCACAGGGTCGCGATGGGTCGGACACGACTTCGCAGCTAACAACAACAAATAGAGATTCACAGTCATCCAGGTCATGGCTGTCCCAAAGGTGCTTTCTTTCAAAAGGCCACTGGACTTTGTTTTGCCAGAGGATGTTTCACTTCTTGGATGAGAAGCGAAATCTTTTCAAGCAAAAAAAAAAAAGAAAGTCCAGTTGCCTTTTGAAAGAAAGCACCTTTGGGACATTTACAAATATATTTCAAATCCCAGAAATGGCAAAAAGGATGATGCATGGCCATGCTACTTGGAAAAGCAAGGGATTTGAACTAAAAGGTATTCAGATTGGAGAAAGTTGCCAGTGCACTATTAGTTTAGTGCCTATTGTCCCACTGTGGCCATCAAATGTTTTTAGCAAGATCACCCAACTTATCCTGAAGACAATGTCTATATTCAATAGTTGCTCTCCAGCAACTGCAACTTAATATACTCTAAATCTGTATGTTATTCTAGGGTCTACTTGTGTAATCCATCTATTGTAGAAACCTTATTAAAAAAACATCTACAGGTATTCCTCGAATTATGACCACAATTGAGCCCAAAATTTATGTTGCTAAGTGAAACATTTGTTCAGTTTGCCCCACAGTTGTTAAGTGAATCATTGCATTTGTTGTTAACATGGTTGTTAAGTGAATCTGGCTTCCCCATTGACTTTGCTTGTCAGAAGGTCCCCCAAAGTGATCTCATGACCCCGGGACACTGCAACCATCTGTCATGGCCCCGTTGGAGTCTCGGTCTGAGGAGGAGGAGATGGAACTGAGGTTGACAGAGGGAGATGGCACTGCATCTTTGGCCCAGGAGGAATGACCGAAGGAAGAGAGGATGCAGGATGACTGAGCAAGGGGGAGGAGAGGGACAGGGCAGGCAGCAGAGCAGAGGAGCGATTGAGCTCTGGAGACGAGCAACTGCCTCCGATCCCCGAGTGCGGAGAATGGAGAGGAGGTGGAGTCAGCGCAGGGCAACCAGACTACTTGGGGGGAGGGTTACCTGAGGAATAGGAATTTAGGAGACACAATGGGGAGGTGCTTTTGTCGGGAACAAGCCTTGCATTTTTCTAGCTCCACTTGATGTTACCGACATCTTATTGCCTTGCCTTGCCTTGTGGAACTTTGCAGCAGCATAGCTCTGCTCCAGGTTATGCTGCAGTTCCAGTGAATCCTCCATGTGACAAGGATATCCAGTGACCAAGCTTCCTGAATTTTGCTGCTCCCCTGGACTTCTAGCAGCCAGGAACTATTGGAGGTGGGTATGCGTGTTTAGAGCTTGCTCTTGGACTTGCAGTGAACAGTGGGAATTTTGGGAGAAAGTTGGAGCAATAAAAGGGAGTTAACCCCTCACTTCGGCTGTGTCGCCTCCATGCCCAGCCCTGGGCCATAACACCATCATTAATATGAACCAATTGCCAAGCATCTGAATTTTGAACATGTGACGATGGGGATGCTGCAATGGTTGTGTGAAAAACAGTCGTAAGTCACTTTTTCCAGTGCCACTATAACTTTGAACGGTCACTAAATGAACTCTTGTAAGTCGAGGACTACCTGCACTGTTCATGACAGTGATCCAGAGTAAGGTGACCACTAGAGGGAAGTAATTGGTTGGCCATATACATATTCCTTAAATAAATAAATAAATAGGGATGCAGCAGATGCAAAAATAATCATTTTCAGAAATGAGGAGGGGAAATATTGTAGGAAATATTCCATGATTCTTTTCATCCCTTAATAATTGCCCCACGTGACCAGGAAGTAGGCTGAGCCCAGAACAGATGAACTGACAGCATCCTGAGTCTTTTGCAGTGGGGAACTTTTTCCCTGAATTTCTTTTTCTCCACAGCCCATGTTTGAACACCAACTTTTTGTTCTGCTGACAAAGAGATAATCCCCGTTGCCCCTTCACATACTTGCTTTCCAAAATTCTGTTATGTTGGACAAAAAAAAAGGAAGAACAGCCTTTTTTAGCATTCTCCAAAACTCACTCCCCAAATAGAAAGATAGTAGCTGAATCTTGAAACAGTAATTGGCAAAGAGGCATGGACATTATGTCTATGGAGATTCTCAGTCATTCAGGCCATGGTTGTCCCAAAAGTGCTTTTTCTGGAGGCAACTGGACTCTCTTGTTTTCCTTCGAAGATGTCTCGCTTCTTGGATGAGAAGCAAAACGTCTTCAAAGAAAAACAAGAAAGTCCAGTTGCCTCCTGAAAAAGCACCTTTGGGCAAGAACATTATGTAGTGATCCTAAAACCCACCCAGATGATTGTATGGCACAGGTCAGCCTGCTGACTGCTCCCAACTTCAGGGACTTGCCTGGCTTTTAGTTGCAATCACCCAGTCTTGCTCTCTTTCTTTGCTAATTCTTTGCCAATGGTTGAATAGTTTAAAAAGTCAACACTTACCTACTCTACCTAATTCTCTCTCTCTCTCTCTCTCTCTCTCTGTGTGTGTGTGTGTGTGTGTGTGTGCGCACGCGCCTCCCAGTCAGTATCAACTCCTGGTAACTGCCTGAACAAGCCCTGCAGTTTTCTTGGCAAAATTTCAGAAGATGTTTGCCATTGCTTCCTTCCTACAGCTGAGAAAAAGTGACTACTCTTTGTGCGTAAGGTGGGACTAGAACTCACATTCTCCTACTTTCTAGCTTGGTGTATAGCCACTATACAGAACTGGCTCGCTCTATAATAATGCCCAATTAATCTAAATTTCTTTATATAAAAACAATCTGGGTCACTAATACCTTCCAACTTCCAATTTACTTGCCTTTTCACCAACCTTTGCTATGTTAGTCCATAATGTCACAGAAGTAGAAGGGTGAACAATGATTCTAAGCAATCCAAAGGTAAAATGGAGCATAGTACAAGACAATGAATAAAAATGAAAATCAAATATCCTTTTTATTAAATCAACTACAGCTTGAGTTGAAAATATCCACACTATGGCAAGACACAAATGCATACAAGGTAATGAAACAAAATAGCAGCATTTAATTGCCACTGATAAAAACTGATTTTTATGTGATGTCATATATTTCATGTTTCCATTTCATACTTACCACAGTTTACAGTATACCAGGTGACAATTCCAGGCACGCTGTCGTTAACTTCTAAAATAACATTGCTTTTTCATAGATGATATCTTGGCTCCAAAGATATTTTTTTTAAAAAACCCCGAAGTGCTTTTTTTATTTCTTTAAAAAAATTTGGGCCCATCAAGCTAGAGAAATTCATTCTTTTTAATAATCTTAATACAGTATAATAGACTTTCAAAATCAAGTAAGTTTAAATTCTGGTTAGAGTTAATAATGTTAAATCTCTACAGTTGGAAGTGGTGATATTATGGGGCTTCAGTTCTAATGTTATGATTTCTGAGTCAAGATATGCAGTTTTAATTTAGCATTAATTTAGCATGCCAACTTTGATGCTCTGAAAGTTAAAAAAAAGTAATTTCTTACAGATTGTTGAATGGTTATCTTTTAAAATGGCAAGTAATTTAATTGCAAGGTACAAGGCCAAAACAAGCTAAATAATGTTTTAGAAGGTCCAGTCCCTTGCAGGTTTACTCATTTGTATGCCATTCAAAATACTTCATAGCAAAGGTAAAATGAGCAAGACTGCAGCCTTATTAGTAGCTACTGCTACTGGTGCTCCATCTGTTGAGATAGCAGAGGGAAGACGGTTACCTCCTGCTAAACAGCATCATCCAAGATAAATGATGAATTCATTAGAATGCCCCAGCTACCAAGGTGCTGGTACCTTCCTTCTGCTGTAGTTCTTGCCTCATTTTATACCAACTTCCATAGTTTTGTGCCAGATTCCTGACCTAAAAAGAAGTCTGGTTCTTTGGCAAATGACAATGGTATCTAGCATTGTGCAAAATGTGCCTTATTCATCCTGGACTGGCTAATTAAACTTGCAATTCTTATGTGTGCCTGCTAGGAAAAAAGCCCCAAAGACTTAATTTTGGAAAAAAAACCAGGGAGATGTCTAGCCTGCAGGATGCACATCTGAAATATCACAGAATATGTCAAATTCTCGCTGTTGTAAATAAACTGCATTGTAAATTAGCATTATCTATTCATATGCATCATATTTCATATGCGTCATGGTGGTATCTGGTTTCTTGTCTTTCAGATTTGCATGCATTTCCATTTGAGCACTTGATCTTCCATGTAAATACCATGGAGCTAAAACAACTATAAAGAGTTCCCCTATTTGTCCCAGCTAACTGACAGAAAATATAAACCACAACATAAACCAGCACTTTCCTTCCACAAAAGAAATCAAGGTCATTTGGCAAATATGGATAGTTTTGTCTGGACTACATTTTTAGCAAACATAATGTATATTTTCTCAATTAATATATACAATTTTCCTACTTTCTTGTACTTTCTTCCACATACAGTGTTGTGGTTGTTAGCACATTCAAAAACAGATATGCTTACCTCCAAATATGTATTTTAGAAAGACATATAAAATACATAACGTTTAGGGAAAGCTGTATACAAAAATAAATGTGAATTATAGAACAGTTTTAAGAAGAAATGAGAAATAGAAAAATTGAATGGATGGTTAATAAGCTGTTATTAGGGTTGTTATTAGTATTCTTTGAATTTGCAAAGTTGGTAAGAAACAGTAACTTACTTGGAATTGTACATTGTAAGTGATCCATCACAGAAGACCAATTTTATTTCAGGATTCAGGCCCATCTGACCTTATTGTTCTTATCATTGCAGATTCTCTAGTAAACTTCCCATCTTTGCCAAAATACAGTTTATCATCCATCCATTATAGTGCAACATCTTCAATACTAAAGTTGCTGATTAAAAAAATGGCAAAAATTTAGACTGTTGTCAGTCTGGGTAGTAATTGTTATCTGCGTAGTTTGACAAAATTGCACAAGACCTTTTGTACCATGGTTCGTTTCAATACCAATTTGCTCAGTAAGTAATGATGGATGCATTCACATAGAATACCAAAGCATAAATTATGGTTCATAGACCAAAATGATTGGCTTCATAGATCACATTAAGCCACAATATTATTACTTTATGTATCATGCATAAAACCAGCCCTAGGGCATCAGCTAGGCTATCTGAGCAGAAATAGTTTATTGAATGCGAGTCTGCATCGCAAAGGCACATGTGATGAAGTCATGTGGATTTTCTCACCGGAACCAGATCCAGCTTTTCGGGTGGGGGGAGGAGTTGGGGGGATGGAGAGGGAAGATAGTCTTTTGCTTGTGGCCAAGTCATGCTACAGGTTTCACCAAGCACATAGTTTAATTCAGGCCAAGAAAGATGCTGTTTCAGATTATTGCAAAACAAGCTGCTTTATGCTGGTGTGCATTACACCCAAATGAAAAAGCTTATTACGTAGGAAAGATCCTTAGCTGCTTTTTAGTGTTCTATATGTTTTATTTTGAAGCTTATTGTACTACGAAAAGGCAAAGCAGGCAGCAGAAAGCCGTTATGTCTTACTAATGGGAAACCTGCTGGGTTGCTTCCAGTAATTATTTCTTCTCCTCTAAAGGCATTATCATCAGTGGCAAGCTAACATTTTTGGCAACAAAGCTAGATTTGATATTTTATTCGACTCACTTTTTTAAAAAAAATACCCAGCAACCATGAGATGATAGCTGGGAAAGTATAATATTTCAATGCACACTTGCTTGTTTTGCAAATTCCTACTTTCCCTTTACTATGAACACTAAAGGGAACAGCATTTCTGGCTACTCCAGCATAGTGAGTATCCAAGAGACAGTGAATGAGAAACTCTACAGTACACTCATTAATAGGCTGATGAGCATGAAGGGCACTGAAAGGTTTAAAGGACCCTAGTTCCATCCAATCCAAGAGGAAATTGTGCAAATAGAAAACTAAGTTCCAGTGGTAGACAGGATGGAACTTGTAACTTGGTTATACAAAATCTCCATGAAACACTTTTGTTTATCCCTCTCTTGAAGGAAAAGAAAAGTCACCCATTTAAAAAAAAACAAGCTGCAAGTAATCATGTGGCTGCTTAGGAACCAGCTTTCTGCTGTTATTTAAATGATGCCTGGAAAAAAAAAGAGAAACACAGTAAAGTGATTTATTCTCGTGATCTGTATCTGTTTAATGGGTTCTGCGTTTGAAACTTAGGATGTCAGCAAACGAAAGAGTGAGATGGAGAGATCTCTCTGCACTCTGGAGCAAACACTAACAATATACTTTTTAAAAACAGAAGTTACCTTCCCTGTGAGTGCAACACAAACTGTTCACTACAAATAATGGAGTTATACACCCAAGAATTCATTTGGCTCTCCGAAAGGTTAAAGTTTATGTATCTTGAGAGAAATGAACAACAAAACTCAATTAACCAAATGACCAGACTGTTACATTCACCGTCGTTTTCTAGAGAAATGGCTCATTTCGTTATATTACAAATGGAATATTTGCAGCCTGTGTGTAACTCTACGCTCTTCTCCTTCTAGCCAACAATACTCATTTTCTTTTCCCTTTCAAATGGCTTTGTGATCTTATGAAGAAGTCACTCCTCCTTTGTGGAGTCTGCCCAAAAGCAGTAATCTTATTTCAAGTCCTAATAATAGTGTAGATATGCATAATGGTTAAGTTCTCACTGTCATCATGGCTATAAGCCTTTTGCACATTGTTTGCACAATAGGTTTCCCAAGTGCCTCCAGACGCAAATGCCAAGAGGAAAGCTATTCCTGCTTCCCAGCAACAGGCAGACGTAGAAACTTCCGTTATCAGACATTGTCTCTGGTCTCTGAAGACACGTTCGGAAATATGTCGCTCCCTTGTGATGCGTTGCTTAACTGGGATTTGGTTTTCATTAAGAACTGGGCCCTCCTGTACATAATTCTCTCTTGCTCTTGCTTTAGCTCAAGGTATGAACGAGAAAATGTGTGGAAGATGGAAGTGACAGGAAAGGCCATGAGAAGGATGCCACTCAAGATGCTGCTCAGAGCAACCACCTGGCCTGGGATGCTTCTGGGTACCATATCGCCGTAGCCCACTGTTGTCATGGTGATAACGGCCCACCAATAGCAAGCAGGGATACTGGTGAACTCCTGAGAGTCTGCCATCTCATTTTCAATCACATACAAGAGGGGAGCAAAAAGTGCAATGGCTACACAAAGGAACAGCAGTAATAGTCCAAATTCACGTGTGCACCTACGAGCCGTGAGTCCCAGGGTCTGCAGACCTAGTGAATGCCTGGCGAGCCGCATGACATAGAGAATCCTCAAGGCACGGAGTATACGGAGCACCAGGCCTACCTTATCCAGGTAGATGTTGCCAGAGCTTGGCTTTTTATTACTACTCACTGAAGCACTGTCTAGTAGCAAAGTGATATAATAGGGCAGGATGGCAACTATATCAATTAATGTCAGAGGGTGCCGCAGAAACATAAATTTGCTTGGTGCCTGGATGAATCTCAAGAGGAACTCCAAGGAAAACCATCCGACGCAGACCGATTCCACAATGAAAATGTTGTAGCACATTTGAGAACATTCACCCTGGAGTAGGAGGGAAGGTGACACCGTATGAGCATCATGTCACTTGGCAAATGTCACAGAAACAGTTCACAAAGAACAGACAAATTATCCAACTGCCGCAAACCAAGGCATACTTAGGTCAGTGGAGTGACAATTATTTCTTACATGGTCTGTGAAAAAAAAAACATGATAGCAAATTTGACTGTTGCAAATACAATGAACAGATGACAACTACTTCCTTCCCTCCCTCCAGCAGAACAGGGGCCAGGCAGCCTATAATATAGAGCAGTAATTACAAGAAGAGGTGTAAAAGGGTTTGAATATTATTTCTACATAGGCAATTTGCTCTTAAAACAAAGTAGTCGCTAGAATTCTTCTTTTTTTACTTCCCTTCAACAAACATTACATACCAGCAAGATTGTCTGGTTGGCTGTATTCCTGTCTCTGTAGTAAGATAAGTAGTTTATTTCATCATATTTTCCAGAAACAGAGTTCATCGTGAATTTAAAACAATCTCCCTGCCAAAAGGCAATTTAGAATGCAACAAAAATTCAAACAACAAAACAAAACCACCCCATCTTATTTACTTCCTTTCTCAACAAATGAATCTATAGTGATTTTCCCATTCTAAAATAGCATTAAGTGGGGATAGAAAATTTAGTCTTTCCAGTAAATGCAGTAATTCTGTATGACATCTTTGCTACAGAGTGCTTTCTGATATGGAGAATCCTAACAATCATGGCAGATCCCCTCATCTTTCTCTGATTTTATCCAATTCAAACAAGTAGAATTGTTTGGGTCTTTTCCCCATTTATATTTTCCTGAAAGACTGTTTTTAACATTCAGAAAATAATTCCAATCCAAGATCTTATTATTTTTTTCTCAGACCACTACATCCTTTCAAGAAAATTTACTACACACTACCTTATTCCTTACTATAATTTAGTTACACTATGTGTTAATTAATAGTAATAGCACTTAGACTTATACGTTCCTTCACAGTGCTTTACAGACCACTCTAAGTGGTTTACAGAGTCAGCCTATTGCCCCCCAACAAACTGGGTCCTCATTTTACCAATCTCGGAAGGATGGAAGGCTGAGTCAACCTTGAGCCGGTGAGAATCGAACTGCCAAACTGCTGGCAGCCGGTAGTCAGCAGAAGTAGCCTGCAGTACTGCATTCTAACCACTGTGCCACCACAGCTCCTCTTATGCATATCTCCATTCCCCCACTTCCAATCCCCGTCTATTGGAAATAAAATTTAAATTAGATTGAAAATTCCTTTGAAGACCAGTCACATTTGTCCTTGTATAGTGCAACAGGCAAAATAAACAACTGGGTCTAGCAACAAATATCCAGCACCAAAATTAGCAAACAGTACATGCTGAATACAGTAGGAAAAAAGCACAATACTTCAGTTATAGAACTTATGTTTCTATTGTACCATTTCTCTAAGAAGCTTAAAACTGCATCAATGACTCATCCTTCATTTTACTATCCCAATAACTTTAGGACAGATTAGGCTGAGATAAAGTGACTGGCCCAAACTCAAAATCCAAAATTCTTTGTTATTTACAAACCCTCTTTACTGCTAAAATATATATTAATATTGATATTACATCCCCTGAATTCCTCTAGCAGCATTTATTAATGCAGAATACTTTAAGCAACTTGGTATGTTAATATTTACTAACCTTATTGTTTCTAACACTCTTGTATATAATATTGAATGTGAAATATGAAAAATCCTATCAGACAAAATGCTAAAATCCATAATTTATATTGATGGATAGAAGCAAACACTTCATTCTGTTTTTAAGGCTTTATTAAATGAGCTGCATCCCTTAAAAAAAGCAGTTCTGAATGAGCTCTCGTTCAGGATGCATGTTGGCTTCACTTTGGCCTTGCTGTTCTATTAAATGCTCCAAAACAGCCACAGCATTTCAGGTGAAGATTTCTAGCATGCCACTGAATGGCAGTTAAGTACAGGTGAAACTCGAAAAATTAGAATATCGTGCAAAAGTTCATTTATTTCAGTAATGCAACTTAAAAGGGGAAACTAATATATGAGATAGACACATTACATGCAAAGCAAGATAGTTCAAGACGTGATTTGTCATAATTGTGATGATTATGGCTTACAGCTCATGAAAACCCCAAATCCACAATCTCAGTAAATTAGAATATTACATGCAATCAATAAAACAAGGAGTGTACATAGAACAATATCGGACCTCTGAAAAGTATAAGCATGCATATGTACTCAGTACTTGGTTTGGGCCCCTTTTGCAGCAATTACTGCCTCAATGCAGCGTGGCATGGAAGCTATCAGCCTGTGGCACTGCTGAGGTGTTATGGAAGACCAGGATGCTTCAATAGCGGCCTTCAGCTCTTCGGTCTCATGTCTCTCATCTTTCTCTTGGTAATGCCCCATATATTCTCTATGGGGTTCAGGTCAGGCGAGTTTGCTGGCCAATCAAGCACAGTAATCCCATGGTCATTGAACCAGGTTTTGGTGCCTTTGGCAGTGTGGGCAGGTGCCAGGTCCTGCTGGAAAATGAAGTCAGCATCCCCATAAAGCTCGTCTGCGGAAGGAAGCATGAAGTGCTCCAAAATCTCCTGGTAGACAGCTGCATTGACCCTGGACTTAATGAAGCACAGTGGACCAACACCAGCAGATGACATGGCTCCCCAAATCAACACAGACTGTGGAAACTTCACACTGGACTTCAAGCATCTTGCAGTGTGTGCCTCTCCATTCTTCCTCCAGACTCTGGGTCCTTGGTTTCCAAATGAGATGCAAAAGTTGCTCTCATCAGAAAACAGGACTTTGGACCACTGAGCAACAGACCAGGTCTGTTTTTCTTTAGCCCAGGTAAGATGCTTCTGACGTTGTTTGTTGTTCAGGAGCGGCTTGACAAGAGGAATACGACATTTGAAGCCCATGTCCAGGATCCCTCTCTGTGTGGTGACTCTTGATGCACTGACTCCAGCCTCAGTCCACTCCTTGTGAAAGTCCCCAACACCTTTGAATGGCCTTTTCCTGACAATCCTCTCCAGGCTGTGGTCATCCCTGCTGCTTGTGCACCTTTTTCTTCCACACTTTTCCCTTCCACATAACTTTCTATTAATGTGCTTTGATACAGCACTTTGGGAACATCCAACTTCTTTTGCAATTACCTTTTGAGGCTTTCCCTCCTTATGGAGGGTGTCAATGATGGTTTTCTGCACAACTGTCAGGTCAGCAGTCTTCCCCATGATTGTGATTCCTATTGAACCAGACTGAGATACCATTTAAAGGCTCAGGAACCCTTTGCAGGTGGTATGGCTTAATTAGCTGATTAGAGTGGGACACTTTAAGCCTAGAATATTGTACCTTTTCACAATATTCTAATTTACTGAGATTGTGGATTTGGGGTTTTCATGAGCTGTAAGCCATAATCATCACAATTATGACAAATCACGGCTTGAACTATCTTGCTTTGCATGTAATGAGTCTATCTCATATATTAGTTTTCCCTTTTAAGTTGCATTACTGAAATAAATGAACTTTTGCATGATATTCTAATTTTTTGAGTTTTACCTGTACATCTATTATCAACACACCTAAATCAAGGTGAGAACCATGAAGCAAAAGTGGAAACCAAAACTCAGTTCAAAAGAAGTACATTCCCTAGGGAAGTGGGGCAGAAAAGAGGTCAGCCCACCACAAAAATGCACATTTGTACCTATTGTAAATCTATCCACATTCATCTACGTAATAGATAAGAAGTAGTCCTCGACTTAACAATAGTTTGTTTAGTGACTGTTTTAGCCTCTGGGCCCTTAATCATCTTTGTTGCTCTACTCTGCACTCTTTCCAAGGTGTCTACGTTTTTTTATTTTGTGCTAACCAAAACTGGATGCAATATTCTAGGTGTGGCCTTACTAAGGCTTTATAGAGCGGTAGTACCACTTCACATGATCTTGATTCTATCCCTCTGTTAATGCAGCCTAGGATTGCATTGGCTTTTTTGGCTGCTGCCATACACTGCTGGCTCATATTTAGTTGATTGTCCATTAGGACTCCGAGGTCCCTCTCACAGTTACTATGACCAACGTCACTGCTTGCACAAAAAGAGGATCCAAAGGGTAAGCAACACTTTTATTCCCCGCAAAGATAATAATTCCAGATAATGAGATAATTTCAGGCAACCCCCTTCCCCCCGACAACTTACGCGTTCCTCTTCTTCTCGTAACCAAGGCATGGTGCTGATAGACAGATTAACTGCTGTGACTGTCACAAAGAGGACCGATAAACAGGCAAACACTTTTCCCGGGATCCCTGACTGAGGCTTCTCCACCATGTCCTGTAACTTTTTCATGCACTGGCTGGCTTTTGGTTCTGCAGCTGCTGCTGCGGCTTCAGAGGGGTTTTCGCAGTCCATGAACCCCTCCTCTGGTTCGTTCATTTCTGCAAATTCCTCCATCCTCTGGAGATATCTTCTCTTGCAGCACCACTCTAGGCTGTCCTCCTCAATTCCCCAGTAAAGCAGCTCTTCCTGGAAGGAGAGGGCACACATCTCCCTCAAGAGCCGGAGCTTCCCTGCCCGCAGAAAAGTCAAGATGGTCCTAAATGCTCCTGGGTTGCGATCAAAGAAGAACTCGTTGCAAGTCACATCGTAATCGTCACAAATATTGAGGATATCATCAAAATTGTTGCAGAATTTTAGCTGTCCTAAGCGAGTCATGGGGAACTCATCAAGAGTGGTCCAGGGGAGCAAGTATTTAAAGCCACCCACGTTAATGATGATATGGTGTTTCCTTTCTTCTGGGCGAACACTTTCATAGAGATCTTTGCCAGGGTGGAGGCACTTGGCTCTTTGGTAGAAGACCCCTTTCAGAGTTTCTCTTTCAGCAAAGAAAGGGTGGTTGAAGGAGGCATCTGAAGCACAGCTGAGGGCACTGTAGTCATAGTCTGAATTTTCCCCTGGGAGAAGAGTCATCTTGATCACTGGCTTACTTCACATCACTTTAGGGCTCCAGTTACAAATTTCTAAAATGAAGGGGGAGAACAAAGTATCAGTTCATGCCTGTACCTCATACGATGTTGGGTATTGGGGAAGAGGAGGATAATTTGCATGGGATTTGCACAAGAACCAAAGAATAAAAATTAAACAATGGAAACAGCCAACTATTGGAAATTTCTACATCCTCCTTCCAGTTATTGTTATTGTTGCTTATTGGAATCTCGCAAAGCCTCATGTAAAAGTCATGAAGATTTGTGATTCACGAGATTCCACCTATTTTCATTATTCTATTTGGAGTTCATGGATACTTTGGGGGATTATGGGAACTCTGGCAGATCACCGATATACACATAGTATGAAATGGAAATAATTTATAGGGGTAAAAAAGAAGTCCTTGCAGATTTTACTCCCCTAGTTGTTGGTGACTCTAGGGGGCAGTGCTCATCTCACTTTCAATTGAGCCAGCGCTGTCTGAAGACATTTCTGTGGCCATGTGGCCAGCATGATGTCATGGAGTGCTGTTACCTTCCCACCAAAGTGGTACCTATTTATCTACTCGCATTTGCATGTTTTCGAACTGCTAGGTTGGTAGGAGCTGGAGTGACGACAGGAGTTCACCCTGTCATGTGGTGCTCAGTTCTCAAACCTGGGCTGCCGGCTTTCGAGCTGACAAGGCCAGTGTCTTAACCATTGAGCCACCATGCTGCTCCATTTATAAGAGCATAAAGATAAAATTATATAAAATATTTGATATAGGAATGGATCTAGGGGAAGAAAAGAATAACTATGACCTGAATGAATGAGAATCTCCATAGGCATAAAACATGGGGCATGTTGTTTGAAAGATACTTATTCATTTTTCAGATTTGCAGATTAGCCTTGGCCCTATCATTTTTTTAGGCTGGTGGCTAGTTGAATCAGCAACATCCTATTCTTCAGATGTTTTAGCCCCCAGCCCCCTAATCATCTTTATTGCTCTTTTCTGCACTCTTTCCAGAGTCTCTACATGTTTTTGTAATAAGGTGACCAAACCTGGGTGCAGTATTCTAAGTGTGGTTTTACTAAAGCTTTATAAAGTGGTATTAATATTTCATGTGATCTTGATCCTGTTAATGCAGTCTAGGACTGCATTAGCTTTTTTGGCTGCACTGCTGCAGAGTGCTGGCTCATATTTAATATTTTTAACATATTTATAACAATATTTTTAACAACAAAGCTATTCTTACTTTGCATTTTATTTTATCAACTCCTAATTTTATTTCTTAATGAGGCCAAGCATAAACATTAATTTTGCTTTCTGCGTGCTTATACAATGTTATATTTCCATGCCCATCTTCTCAACACGTGGGAACTCAGTTCAGTTTCAATTCTGGGTTGATTTAAGACTCTTGATAATAAGTGAATGGGTGTTCTTATCAGGCAATGTTCCATATGTTTCATGCTCTAAAAATAGCAAGTGGCAAGGCTACCAATGATGCATTCTCTATGGTTTATCTATAGCAGTGCAACTCATTGGGCAATTCTATTTCTGCTATCCTCCTAATTTTGTATACTGCTAAAAAGTCCACAATCCAATATAATCAATTCTGCCAGTGAGAAGTCAATACCAAATTTGCCTTGGACTTTGAGGAAACAAAAGAGATAAAGAATTGATGCTTCTGAACCTGGTTGTTGGAGAAGACTTCTGACAAAACAAACGATGCATCATGAAACAAATCAATCCAGAATTTTTACTGGAAGCATACATAACCAAAGTTCAATTAACCTATTGTGAACCCCTTACATTTTGAATCTGTTACACTGTTCTTTTATCATTTGCCAACTTTCTCTTTAAAGGTTGATGGGGATATATTTTAAAATGGTGTTGTAATAAAACTCTTGAAAGTTTTCAAAACAAACTTGGCAGTTTTAAAGTCTTTGGCTGGGTCTACCAACTTTGCTACTTTTATCTTCATCTGCCAAAAACGAAGCAGCTTCAAACATGTGGAAGTTTTCCTTTTTTAAAAAAAAATAATAAATCTTTATTTACATTTCGTGTTAAAAACACACCATACACCAACAAAGACAAAAAACAAACATTTACAATATACAAAAAATGAAGAAATCAAAAAATTGAAAACCATTTCAAAAATTTCACATTATATATACTTCTAAACTAACAATTATATTCCACTCATTAAGTCTCTTATAACCATCCAAATTCCAAAGCTTATTCATTAACAAAGATTATATCACTTCAATTTTGACCAACCTCCAAGCCACCCTCATTTCTTTAATCTTTTATCCATCCAAATATACCATTTATTCCATGATAGAAATGCTGGTGTCTCTTCTTTACCCTTCAACTTCTTGGTCAATGTGTCTGCTTCTGCACAAGCAAGTATTCTCCTAATTATAACTTCATCCGGCGGGGTATGATTTGCCTTCCAAAATTGAGCAAACCCCATCCTTGCTGCTGTTAAGATATGTAAAACCAAATACCATATTTCCTTCTTAATATTTCCAGGCCTGGAGCCAAGCAGATACGTCTCTGGTTTAAGATCAACTAAACACCCTGTGATTTCCTCTATCCATTTTTGGATCCTCATCCAATATCTAACCACTTCTGGACATGTCCACCATAAGTGATAGTATGTGCCAATCCCTTTACCACACTTCCAACAATCGGCCGACAATCCGGGGAACATTTTGGAAAGTCTAGCCGGAGGGAGATGCCATCTATAAAGCATTTTGTATATGTTCTCCTTATATGACGTGGAAACCACCAGCCTCATATTAGTCCACCAAATCTCTTTCCATTTCTCAAGTGGAAGTGCATAACCAAAGTTCTTCCCCCAGGCAATCATCGCATCTTTTACCACCTCCTCCCCTACTACCCTAGTTAGCAGCAATTTATAGCACTTAGATATCATCCCTTTCTCCGGACCCAGCAGAATCTTATCTAATTCCTGCAGATTCAGATAAATACCCCTTCCTTCCTTATCCTTCTTATACCTTGACTGGATCTGCAGGTAGGCCCACCACTCCAATTGAAACCCTTGCTGAGCCAGATCTTGTTGTGTTTTGAGTTCTCCCCTGCTATCTAAAAGTTCTTTGTAAGTTGGTCTTCTTCCATTCTTGAGTAGGGTCGGATGGGTCAAGGCTAAACATGTGGAAGTTTTCCCATCACAGACTATGGATTGAATCTTGAAGGCCGGTAAACTCTATCAGGTGGCTTGTTGTTGTTGTTAGCTGTGAAGCCGTCTCCGACCCATCGCAACCCCATGGACAACGTTCCTCCAGGCCTTCCTGTCCTCTACCATCTACTGGAGTCCATTTAAGCTCATGCCTACTGCTTCAGTGACTCCATCCAGCCACCTCATTCTCTGTCGTCCCCTTCTTCTATTGCCCTCAATCTTTCCCAGCATTAGGCTCTTCTCCAGTGAGTCCTTCCTTCTCATTAGGTGGCCAAAGTATTTGAGTTTTAGCTTCAGGATCTGGCCTTCTAAAGAGCAGTCAGGGTTGATCTCCTCTAGGACTGACCGGTTTGATCACCTTGCAGTCCTTGCTTTTGAAACACAAACCTCCAGCTGTAATCAAATCAGGGTTGATTTACCCAGACCTATCTTGTTCAATTTGAGGTTATGTTTACCATGTAACCTCCCCCACCCTGCAAGACAGCATATACATTTCGTAAATAAGTACATTAAAACTAATATACTCAAAAACTGCAGACTTGTTTTAAAAGACTGGAAGCCACATAGGGACTTTTTGCTGAAAGGAAAAAAAAAGACTGAACTGATGACTTATGGATTTGGGATTTAGAAGGATGAAGGAAGGAGAAGAAAAAGATGGCAATTATTCAATACAAAGAAAGGCGCGATTCAAAATTCTTTAGGGCTTTCTTCTGTTTTCATTTTCTTTTTTTCTTATTTCCTATCTTTTTATTGTTCTTTTCATTTTTTATGCTTTTATTGTACTGTAAAATTCTAGTAAAAATTAAAAAAGAAAAAAACATTTAATATTCTCAGCCTTTGCATGTTTGCCAGTATCTTTTGGAAATGGTGCAGAATAACTGGGCAATTAACCATCATGTTATCAATATAAGAGAATAGATGTATGTATGTACGTCCCCATTTATTTGTTAAATTTATTTGCTGTTTGACTTACTGTAGGGCAGCTTACAACATTCCTACATGTCCAACATGAAGGCACTATTTGCCATTCAACTCGTCTTACTTGTTCAGCTTTTAGCTACACTTAACATTCAGCTTAGATTATTTTGTGGAAAAGATCCAGAAAGTTAAGTCTGGGAAACCCATAACATGCAGAGTTGCTTCCAGTTCAACGATGACCTTTCTCTTCTTTCAAAACCAGCAAGAGTTCTGTTTAAGTGCCATTTAAACTTAATGAATTAAGAGCTCCTGATGTGAGGTAGGTCAGCAAGAATGAAGACATATATTTATAGCTTATTAATATTTAAAGGTAGTACTGCACTGTCTCTTGACCTTACTATATTCCAGTGTTTCTCTGATTTGGTCTCTGGGACCCTCTTCAGCTTTGTCCAACCTCTTGTGGTCAGTTTTCTTAACATCCTTCTTATCAGTGGCATCTTAAACTGGTTATTAGTCCTGGTGGACTGGCCAAGGCAGAAGAGAGGTAGAGAGGTATTTTACAGTGGAGAGAGCAAGAGACGGGATGATATGAGATGCATATTTCCATTACAGCAGGAAGTAAATGAGTGTTGTGGGATAGACATTAGGCCAGAGTTTTAGAGTCTGCTAGAACTGAGGAGGAGGGAGAGTGCATGTGTTCGTCCCCCCCTCCCCATCTTCTCTGTCCTTCTTTCCATGGTTCACAGCCTGCTTTGCTCCATGGTCCACAGACAAGCTATTGAGGGAGTATTTTTCTCTCTGGATCATGCTGCCAATATTTAACAGAGCAGATAGTTAGCAAAATTTGGAAGGCTATCACTATTGTACCTGGTACTTGAGGAAAATATTTTATTTATTTTCCTGCTCCCACTTAGGAGTAGAAAAGGCTCTACTCTGCTGAGCAAACCTCTCTGCTGACTTTCCAGAGATGTCCAGTGTGGTTTTCTTGGCAACAATATGGCAGTGTTTTACCACCAGAATGTTCCAGATGTTCTTCCTACTTCCTGGTCTAGCCTACCACTCTGATGGGTCCCACCCGGAACAAATCAAGTCCAAACCTAATTCAGTTTTACAAAGACAGCCAGGATTGGCTAGATGTCACCAAATAGGAGGAAATGGCAACTCCAGAATGCTACCAAGAAAATTCTATGAATATAATCATTAAGAATTTAACTCAAGGGCCCCATTTTGATATTACTACTTCTCCACTTGATTTTATTTGTGGCTACTGTCCTATCCAGTCCATCTTTCTTCTCTAGGAAGCAATACATCTGTTTTTTTAAATAATGTATTTTAGATATATTACAATATGATGCGAACAGCATGGCTTGATCGATATAGTGCACATACCAGTAGCAGACTTGATTCCTTCAAGAAAAAGGTGCAGGATCCCGAAACCATTGGATAGCTGTTTTACTGCTTCCTATTCATTTTTAATTTCTCAAGGTACACCAGCCTTCACTTTGAAAACAAAGATGGGGTGAAAACTGGAGGGGAAAAAAAATCAGCTTTCTGCCACCTTCCTTCTGATGACTTAGCTCTTATCTTGTGCAGGAACAAGGTGATGATATAGATCAACCAATCTTCTAGTGCATGGACATTTGGGAATGGAGAAGTAGCCAGTCATACAAAAGCTTCTGAAATACTAACCAGAAATAAGGGAAATTGGCAGACCATAGCTAGGTGTGGTTTGCGGTGTTGTTTGGACTCCATATCCTGGATTAGCTTGGTTAATATTAAGCCATATTTACTAAGCTCCCTTCGTATGAGGAATAACAGAATTGTGAAACGGTCAATTACTTTCATGCCAGTTGGCAGTACTCATCCATATTTAGCCAGCAGGGCATATGTTTATGTGTGAAAAAGGAAGGCTGGAGTTTCCCTTGACACCATCTGGAGGAAGAGTTTCCAGGATATCTCTTACCATTACTAGCTTTTGCTTTCATGATGGAATGGACAAAAGTTCTCCAGGACACTCCAGGTATTCTGATCTCCATCCTCTAAGATTTTCAATCAAATTACATAGGAACTTGACAAACAAACACTAACATTCAGCTTCCAATCTTTGCCACCTTGTTCAAGTGAAAGTTTCTCTGGCTTCACCTTGAATCCTGTCTGACAAATAAAGGCTTTGTGGAATCAAACATGTAGATGATGATGATGATGATGATGATGATAACAAGAAGGAGAAGGAGAAGGAGAAGAAGAAGAAAAGAAGAAGAAGAAGAAGAAGAAGAAGAAGAAGAAGAAGAAGAAGAAGAAGAAGAAGAAGAAGAAGAAGAAGAAGAAGAAGAAGAAGAAGAAGAAGTTGTTGGAAGGGATCTTGGAGGTCATCTAGTCCAACCCCCTGCTCAGGCAGAAAACCCTATACCATTTCAGGCAAATGGCTATCCAGTCTCTTCTTAAAAACTTCCAGTGTTGGAGCATTCACCACTTCTGGAGGCAGGTTGTTCCACTGGTTAATTGTTCTAATTGTCAGGAAGTTTCTCCTTAGTTCTAGGTTGCTTCTCTCCTTGACTAGTTTCCATCCATTGCTTCTTGTCCTGCTTTCAGGTGCTTTGGAGAATAGCTTGACTCCCTCTTCTTTGTGGCAGCCCCTGAGATATTGGAAGACTGCTATCATGTCACCCCTCACCCTTCTCTTCGTTAAACTACACATACCCAATTCCAGCAACCATTCCCTATATGTTTTAGCCTCCAGTCCCCCAATCACCTTTGTTGCTCTTCTCTGTACCGTTTCTAGAGTCTCAACATCTTTTTTACATCATGGTGACCAAAACTGGATGCAGTATTCCAGGTGTGGCTTTACCAAGGCATTGTAAAGTGGTATTAGTACTTCACTTGATCTTGATTCTGTCCCTCTGTTAATGCAGCCTAGCATTGTGTTGGCTTTTTTGGCAGCTGCAGCACACTGCTGGCTCATATTGAAGTGATTGTCTACTAGGACTCCAAGATCCCTCTCGGAGAAAGGGAAAGATCTTTGCAGCCTTCAAGGAAAAAGGGATAAGTTCTCAGTCAGCTTGCAGATATTATGTGCTTCGTGAAAATAGATAAGACAATTTCTATGTTATCCTGCAGTGAAATAAATAAGCAAAAACATGCTTCACATTTTACAGCCTCTGTCCAGCAGCTAGCAGAAGATGTTTATAGAGCAGTTACGATGTTTTAGATCGATCAGGTTTACAAAATATATTTAAAGCCTAATGGCTGTATTTACCCTGCCAGATAAATTTGATTACTTTCTTGGGGCCTTAATGTGTTGGGAAATCACAGCCCTTTTGCTTGCTGAGAGACCAAGTATTATACAGGTCTAGAAAATATGTCTGTTCAGTAATCCATTTAAACATCTTCTGCAAACCCAGCTGTAATATATGGGAGCCTTCTCTTAATCTGGCACCCTCTATCTGGGCTGGATCCCAAATACTCTTTTCTTTAGCCATGATATCCAGAAGACTGAAACTACAGTCCAGCCCAACTGGAGGATGCCAACTTAAGGAAAGTTGATGTTTAATAACTATTTGGGCAAAAAGTGCTACTGAATGGTGCTCTTGCTCCATTCCACGCTGAAACAACTTTCCGTCGGTATGTACGCAAAAGAATGGGCGACATACAGAGACCCTCTTAAGACCATAAAGTTGGAAAAAAACCCCGATAGGATAAAATCCTATGTACGTCAAATTAAGCTAAATCCCATTCAACAGGATTACTTATTTTTCAGTGAGTATGCACAGAATTGGACAATATATCTCCTAAGCAACAACATTTTGTGTAATAAAAGAAAAAAAGCCCCACCCTCACCGTATTCACAAAATCAAATTTAGGAAGCTGTATGATTAGTTCTCTCTCTGCAAGAAGCAGGAAGACCTTGTCAAGTTAAATGGAATAGAATTTTTTTCCTTCTCAAATGAGGGAACAGAGGCAGCAACGTCAGTGTGAAAATGCCACTTTCAAATTTCCTCTGCAGCATTTCTGATTTCTGCAATGCATCTCTGATGTAATCAGTGATCCTGTGAAAAGAACTTGCTACCATTTTGTGTTGCAGGCAACTGCAGAGCAGCTTCTTGGATGAAAATGATAATGTGCTATAAAATGCCATAAACCATGAAAGTCTGAACAGACTTCTGAGGGCCGGGAAAGCTTAACTGCCATTTATTATTCCTCCCCATAGTAAAACGTGTTCCGTGTCCCAACATAATGAATGGCCTTTTCAAAAAGACATTACCAAGAGAAATTAAAAGTACTTGTTGTTTTTGTGGAGGAAATAGCTGCTGACAGCTGAAAGTTGTGATGGCCTTATGTGACTTCCACAGGCCAGAGGCTCTGGATATCAGCTGATCAGAAGAGTGGAAGGCACCGAATGGCTAATGGAAACAAGTGCTAGATTAGTTATTATGGCTAATTCAATATTATTATTTTTCCCTGATCTACTTTATAGCAATAAAGTGAAGCAAAGCTCCAATTTCAAAAGATTTATCTCTACTGCATAAACAAAGATAGCACTTCTTAGGCAAGCTGTCTCCAATGGCTATCCCTGTACGGATAATGAGAAGTCAAATCCAACACATAGAGAAGGCAGTGTGTCATAAAAAGCCTTAAAAACCAGCCAGAGAGGTATTATGTATCTGTCATTCAAAATACTTTCCAGATTCTGATTTGCTAGCTTTAAAACCCATATAATCTTAAACTTTAGCTCTGTATTGATAAAAGTGAGTTATGGAAGCTGTAGCAAAAATGACAGCAGTGGCATATCTGAGTTTTCACCAATGTAAGACAAGAATTTTGCTTAATTATCTAACCTGCAGCTATTAAGTTGTCCAATTTTATCCCAAGGAATCTGGGGAAAGCAATCGAGAAATTCAATACTATGTCAATGTTTTAGCTTAGCCTTCTATTTAAAAGAGAAAACAATAACCAACCTCAGGCCCTAACTACTGAAAAGTGAACTTGTCCTTTGTAGAGCAGAATTGTGCAAATAAAACAAATCTATTCACAATGCTGAGAGAAGATGAAATGGGGATAAAGAAGCAATATTCCGATATTCTGATTAAACAGATTTCAGATGCATTGCAGCCATGGGGAAAATCAAAAGACTGCAACAGAAAATGCTGCAAAGGACAAGCAATCGAAATGCATTATTTATTTTATTTTTTATTTTAATTCCATTTATATCCCGCCCTTCTCTGAAGACTCAGGGCGGCTTACAAGCTTAGCAGTAGATGAAGTCAGTAAACACAAACTCATGTAGAATAAATGAAAGTAATAATGCTTCCTTCTTAGAACTGCTAACCAGGGGTTATTATGGTGAAAACTAACTTATCCCTATCCCATAGTTCAAACTGAGAGGTGCATAAAGTTAAGGGAGAAAAAAAGGGGGGGTTGGGGAAGAAGCTCTGACAACTGTTCAGAACAAACCACAGCCTGAAAATGAAATAAATTCTGCTATCTGAACATATTTTAGCCCCTCGAGCAAAACAAAGCAAGCTGCTTTGATTTATTGGGAAAGCCAGGATCACACAAAAGTGAACTTTCTACATGCAGAATACAAGAGAATGGAAAATACTGCTCCATGCAACCCAAACCCTTTTATGTTATACTAGTTAGCCCAAACAACCCTTCCGTAATTATGGGATTCTACATTAGGACAACTGCTATGTCATGGGTGGAAGTGAAAACGAGAAGGGGTCCGGCTAAATGAAAGCTACAATTCCAGGCATCTCACTAAGGTAGGAAGTGGGATTTATGGTAGTCAACAGACCCATATTTCTTTTTCCCTGAATAAGCATGGAAAGGATGAGGAAAGGAGAAAGGTATTTAAAAATGAAACTGTCTCAAAGAGGGACTGGGAAGAGAGAATTGGACAGCTGTGGAAATAACAGGAATAAAGGCACACACATACACCAATAAGCATCGGAGTTTTTCCAGCTCCCAGGCTCGAGTTAAGTAGAAATGGTGCACTGAGCAAAGAAACCATTCAAAGCAATAGTAGGCAATATCCGTGAATCCGGATCAGATCGAGACCCTTTCCTTTCAGTTCCCGGTTCCAAAACAGATGAAAAAAACTCGACAGTCCTGAAAGTGAAAACTTGCGTTTGCAAAAACCAAGTTGCGAAACGGTGAGCGCGGGGGGGGGGGGAGAGAAAGAAAGAAGGAAGAGGGAAGCCTCACGCGGATCAATCCTTCAATATTTCCCTTCTCCAGGACCAGAAAAGGAAGCTGTTATGGCATATCTGCATTAAATCACCAGAGGCGCTTTAAGTTTCTTTCCTTCCGGACTGGACGAAGCTGCAAACGGGGCGTCTCGTTTTGGGGCACTGCAGAAAAGTTTCGCCAGCAACTTTCGGCTGAGCAGGCAAGCAAGCAAGCAAGCAAGCACAGGATGGCCTCTGGAAGAGAAGGGAGGAGGGAGAGAGGAACGGATCACGCCTACTTACTCGTCGCCGCCGGAGTAGCAGCAGCTCCGGGTCTCCGGACTGGGAGCAGCAGGTGAGGAAAAGAGCCGGGGAGCGAGCGAGGGATCGCGGGCGAGCCCGACAGAGGCACCGCGCCCGAGAGCGCAGAAGCGGGTCGCGGCGACGGGGCTCCACCCGCGGGACCTGGCTCGCTGCTGCCCTGGGCACGGAGAGAGCGCGCTCATGGTAACGGAGGCTCAGGCACCCGGGGAAGACCGGAGCTGGCGCCGTGGCCTGGGCTCGGCTCTCACACCCGGAGGCAGAGCGGCCGTCGAAGAAAGAAGGACGCGCCCCGCACACGCCACGGCCGCGGGTAGAACCCTCCCCGCTCACACGTGCCGCGGCGACAGCGAAGCGCACGCATCCTGGCGTGCAACAGGCTCTCAGACGCGCCGCCTCTAACAAGTAGTCCGACAACCAGGCGTCCCACCCCGCCGCCCGCGTGCACTTTTCTTGATGCATACCGGTAGCTTGGAATTCAGCGACCAGCGCGGGCTTGTTGTATCCAGACGTTTCCAACCGGAGCAAGAACGTCACGAGAGACCGCGCAACGGACAGCGAACGTACCTCGGCGAGCAAGAGGTTCAAAAGCAACTCTGGCGGAAAAAGGTGCTTGCGGCTTCCTCGATTTGAGGATCTCTTTTCTCCCACTTTTTTCCACGTTTTCACCTCGCTGGCTCGGCGCTTCCTGCAGTTATGCTTACGCAAATGCGCGCATCAGTCCATACCACGGCGGGATGACGTGCTTTTGTCACTGGTTTTTGACTTTAATGTATACATTTTCCGATAGGGAGTTTGTTAATTCCGTTAAATAGAAGGTAACAGTGCAGTAAACACGGATTTTGCCAAGGACAGAGGACGATCTGCACGTGGGGAACAGCTTGGGTAGCAGATGCGTGGCTTTTCACATGCACTCAGGAACCACTGTGGAACCACTTAGGCAGTGGTGTGGGGTGAATGATGCTTAAAATCATAAATGCCCTTAATGAGAATGCAGGCTTACGCCATAAACACCTCTGCTTTCCCCATATTAATGGAAGGGAGGTGTGCAGAATTCCCACAACATCCCAGTTAGGATTTTATTTGTGGTGAAAATGCAGAAGAGAATATGAAAGGAGATGTTTAATGGTTCAATCAGCTTGTTACCTTTTGCACAGTTAAACACACATAGCAAGTCAGTGTCTGTGCAGTGGCTCATCCTGCTATATACCATCTTATTATCTACCTTTACTCAAGGTGGTCCACTGAGTGGTCCTGAACTTCAACTCCCAGAATTCCCACACATCATGGCTAATAGCTGATCTTGCCCACCTTTTCCCTCCTCTGAGTAGAATGTCCAATTAGTAACTTTTCAGCCTCTTCTGGAAAGGGTGGGGATTATTTTTTGCATGATTAGGGTTGGAAAACCAGGGGAAATAGAAGACAGAGAAGTGGATAAAGCAAATGGGCAGATTAGTAGAATGTCCCTGGATTAGCTATGAGTTGCTGGGGTCAGATTAAGTTGGCATTTATTCCTGTTGTTTCCAAAAAACGGAGTTCACTCATGGACATCAACCTAAATTCTGAATTCTCTTGCCTGCTGACCAATGTGCGTTCTACAGAATATCTTCTCAACCATGAGAGGTATCAGTAGTATCTTTGAAGACAGTTGGACCAGTTCAGAGAAGCTATTATGACTGTACCTCAAGTGTTTGTTGTAGTTATTAACGATTGATTATTTTAACTATTGTGTTGCTTTCTGTGTCAGTTGTTGCACGGCTTAATTTTTTTTAAAATGGGGATTAATTGATTTGAACACTGCATCTTAATTGTTTTCTTTATGCCGTTTCTGAAATGAAGACACATTTGCACTGATCTTTTTTTTTTCTTCGACGGGTAATCTTTCCTTACACAGAAACACTAGATGTCGCTGCATTGCTGTGAGGTGGATCTGAAGACTGGGGAGGGGGTCTTGTGCTCTTGAATCTTCACAAACTTCACAGCAGGCTTTCAGCACATATGCTTCTTACTGAACCCCTTCTACTATTAATAATCTGACCCTTTATTCAAAAAAGGATTGTAATTTGCCTTCCACTCATGTTGAGAGAATTTACCGGTAGATCTATATTTCAAAGCAAATATAACTTTGAGAAATAATCACAATTAAGAATTCTCCAACAGAACTTGTTCATACTATTAGATCTGAAGGAGACTTTGCTTTTTCACTGGTTCAAAAAAATGGGAAATGAACCAGAGTTACAATTCTCCAATTAAAACAGCATTGAAGCTTTCAAAATTATACATAGTATTTTTTTTTTACTTTTCAAAAATAAATGTCAGAGAATGACAAGTTCATCATCATTGCTGGTTGTTAAATGTTGAATTGCTATTGTGGTTTTGGACCAATCTAGGATCTTTCTTTTGAGAATATTTTGCAGCTTACCTGAATAAATAGTAGAGAATTGGTCTGCTATATTTATTTATTATTAACCACTCAAAATGGATTGTTATTAACTAGACTTAAAATGTTTGAAACAAGCAAATAAACATGTGTTTACATACTTGGTCTTATCTACCCATGTTATTCTGGGATGTATTATAGAATACTGTATAATTCCTAACAGACAAGTTTTGTTATATAATTATATATATTGAACATTTACAAAAATAGAAAATGGTTAATTTAGTTCAGGTCCTAATCTGGACATAAAGGAAGGTCTTTCTTTCTTTCTTTCTTTCTTTCTTTCTTTCTTTCTTTCTTTCTTTCTTTCTTTCTTTCTTTCTTTCTTTCTCTCTCTCTCTCTCTCTCTCTCTCTTCTTTCTTTCTTTCTTTCTTTCTTTCTTTCTCTTTCTTTCTTTCCCTCCTTCCCTCTCTCCCTCTCTGTCTTTGGTAGGTTTGTGTTCCTGTATAGGTTTTGGTAATATAGTACAAGGATTTGCCTTGTGTCTGGTTAAGCCATTGATATAATTGGCCCCATATTGTCTGTTTTGATTTATCTTAGATTAAGTCATTTTATTGACCATGTTTATTTCCTGTTTCTTGATTATTTTAATTGGAGATATGTGGGATTTGATATAGTGCTTTCAGAAGATTCTACCACATTCAGACTCCCAATTGCAGTGAATGACACCATTCATTATCATGTTGAAGAGCCAACAATAGTTATTTTATTTTATTTTTTATTTTTATTTTTATTCCATTTATATCCCGCCCTTCTCCGAAGACTCAGGGCGACTTACAAGCTTAGCAGTAGCCTTCATTCTATGTATATGCCTGCTTATTAGGGCTTTCGCCCCCCCCAAGCGGCATTATTACAAAGTCATCTTATTGCCCCCAATAATCTGGGTCCTCATTTTACCTACCTTGGAAGGATGGAAGGCTGAGTCAACCTTGAGCCTGGTGGGACTCGAACCTGCACTAATTGCAGGCAGCTGGTGTTACTTAAGGAGGCATTAGCCCACTGCTCCACCAAGGCATTGAACAAACTCCTGGAAGAAAAAGCTAAGCTGGAATTACATAACCTAATTTACAACCACTGGCTATATAATGCTGGTTGTATCATAGCTTTAAGATTCATAAAATTTAGATTTTATGGTTGTTATAATGGGAAAAAGACTTTATTTTACAATGCAGTTCTCGAAGAGCAGCAGTGTTAATATTTCTCTCTATTTTAATGTCCTCTGCAAATGCTGTCAAAGTATATTATTACTCTCTGATGAAAGCTAATAGTTGCAGTATCCAACTTCCAAGCTATCAAAAATCTGTATTAAATGCATTTCTTTTTTCAATTGTCTACAACAGTATTTCTCAACTCCATGAATCTTAAAGCTGCCAAGGTTGAGAAACAGTGATCTGCTGGGTTGCACATTACTCAGACCAGCTCAATTGTTGAAGAATTGACTTCAAAATGTATATTACCCTTGTTTTAAAAAGTTACACTAGCCTTCAGACCCAGCCAGTGTGGCCTATGAGAATTGCAGTCTCAAAGTACCTATAAATATTAGGTTGAACAGATTTAAAACTTACACTAAATAGATTGGTTGAAGCCTCTCCATGGCTTATTACAGTATTAAGTTGAACTAATGAAGAAAATTTGTGGTGATGCTAATCATATAATTCCCCAATATAGAGCATTGTTATTTATAGTGCATAACAGATGTCTTCATTTTACTAGCTTAATGGCCTAATGAATTGTGTGTACAGTCTGCATATCTTTTGACAAGCTTTGTGTCCCATACTCTTTATTTTCAAGGCTTTGGAAACAGGATAATTTTTGAAACATAATGAAAATCAGAATTAATTTTCCTGAAGATTGTATTTGAAGTCTGAGAAATGAAATGACACTACAAAGTACCATCTCTGTTGACTATCATACTTGAGCAATATCCAACATCATAATCACCACCACGATTAAGTTCAGGATTAAAAATATATGCCCATTTTGATATACAGGATTTATTAGAATATTTGTTCTTCATATTACTTGACTGCAAAAGATTATCAGTTGACTCTTTGAACTATTTTCTTATTTATCAAGACTGGATTCCAAAATTTAATCTCTGTTTTACTGTTTTTATTGCTTCAGGGGTACATTACTTTATATTCCTTTGAATCTTGAAATTGAGATCTTATTTCCTCCCTAGTTCTTGCAGATACAGTAGATGAGAGGTCCCCAACCTTTTGGCCACCAGGAACTGGTTCCGTGGAGAGAGGTTTTTCTGCAGACCAGAGAAGGCATGGCTTTGTGTGCTGCCTACATCCCAGGGATGGGGTTTGCTTGTTTGTGTGGCCCGGTTGCTGGCATGCCGCGGCCCAGTACTGGTCCAGGGACCGGGGGTTGGGGACCCCTGCAGTAGATCAGCACAATTTTACATTCATTCACAGTGCTGTAGATGAACCATAATCATTTTAGTTCTGTATATCACATTTCCTCTGCAAAACAGGGAACTGATTGCTTCCTTGCAAAGTTGAATGTTGAATGTAAACTCAGAGTATTATGGAAAGAACAGTGGTGAAGAATTGCAATGAAGTACAATTAGCTATTATTTCTTGCAAATGATATATAGAATCAGAAGCATGTCATTTGTTTGTAGTTTTTACACCCTCTCCCAAACACTGGAAAGGTTTGGAAAGTTTTAGAGTATTCATTTAGAAATCAAGACAAATTTAGAATTCAAGATACATAGAACCATGCAAGATGGAACCATTATTTTTTACTCTATGAGGAAGAATTAAGAGTCCTAATGCAGATTAGACTGGACTTGGTTTTCTGAAATTGGGGAGAATATAAATAATTAATTCCCTCTTTCTTCTTATAGAGTGTCTGATTATTGAACTTAGTTCAGTCTACTTAAACCAGAAGGCCATGCTGGTTAAAGGTTAGGGTCGTTGAATTCTAAGGAAGCAACTACTACTACAAGGAAAACTGGCTTAACTACATTGTTGTTTTTAAAACATCTATAGTATTTAATTTTATTCAGCCTAATGTTGGCATGTTAAACTCGTGGCCCGCAGGCTGCATCCGGCCTGTGCAGGCCAGGTCCGTCCTGGTGCCCCAAAGGCGAAAAACTCCTGATATGTCATCATACAGCCCACAGTGCGATTGGGCTTGACATCCTTGGTCTAATGCATCAACCAAATACAGCATAACATATTGATGGTATAGATTAGCAGCAACTTATTAACTATGGAGTGCATCTCTTACCACCTACACTGTTCTCTGATGCATGTCCTGAAGATAGGCAAGAGAAGATGTTCTAAAGGAGAAAATTAAATGACTATAGTCTTCAATTATGCTGGATTAGGTTCTGCCCAGAGAACTGCATTATATCGTCTCTGGTATTATCTAACTACTGTAGTGGGAGGATCATCCTGAGATCTTGTACCCAGCTATGTCACTAACCTTTAAAGAAAAAAATCCTTAGGATGGATGTTGCCTTTGTATTATTCCCTTCCTATTGTGGAGGCAGCTGTTCAAATTTAGCTGTTCTGGTTTAGAAATGGTTTCTGTTTTTCTCCTGACAGAAAATCTTGCTGCATAAACTTTGGACACCTTGATGTTGCTGGCAATGATACAGTTAGGGTCAGGGATCTGTTAGTTTTTGTTGGCAGATCGAGGCCCCTATTAAGCAGGGACCTGATCATTCAGCATTGCCTTCTGTGGCTATTTTGGCTTCAGCGGGAGGAGAAACCTGCTTCCTGGCTTATACAGGAAGAAAGGGAAAAGCAGCTTTGGAAGAACTTTTTTCTGAATCTATAAGGATGCACTATTGAGTAATTCCTGAAAGGGCATGCACAAAATTACATAGGAAGAAAAGTGTGTCAGCTGTGTTATGATCTTGTAGCCTGGGTCTTGCCTCTTCAGCTGAAGCTCATCCACCATGAAATTATGTTTTAAATTTTTAAAATTTCTTTTCAGCCCTTCGCATTAAAAAAAAGATATGGGGTAGGATTGTATTTAATCTGTTGTGGTTGGAACGATTGGCTGAAAATATCCATTAATAAAATAACAGCTATTTGTATTCTTGTGTACAAGTAATGTGCGCAATAAATGTGAATGTAAGAATTGTCAAGAACATAGCAACAAATATTTGTATAACAGTCATGGAAAACAAATGTTTATTAATAAGCTTTTTCTTCAGACAGTTCAATTTATTAATCCATGAGTACATTAGAGAACATTACTAATCAAAGAAGCGTCCGGACCGAAACTAGAAATAGGTAAAGTCTATCAAAATGGAAGCTCCCTGATAGATTTTTCCTAGGTGGTCTCCAAAGCTGTAGTGAAAAGATATGAAAATCCTTCCAATTTGGAGAGCCCTTGAACTTTTCATGATGAGGCAGCTTGCTGTCCCATTTAAATTTAAGACTATAGACTTGAACAGCATGTGAGCTATCCTCAGTGTAATGTGATTTGATAATCACTTTATAGAACAACTGCCATATGGCTTCCTGATCCTGAGTAGTTTTCTGAGTAAAACCTGGCTGCCAATGTATTTTGCACTGCTGTTTGTTGAATAATTAAAGATGTGTATTGTTGGAAACTCCCTGTAGTGAGAATGTCGTTTCAGTAAAAGAACAGAAGGCTTATGGGGGTCTTCATATTATATGCTTCATTTACAAATGTACCAACAGAACACAATGGAATTATAAAGACCATATTGTCAGCCAAAGAATCCTCCTTAACTGAATAAGTTCTACAATCCTGTAAGTTACACCTTAATTCTATCAAACTCCACTTTAAAACTCTTGTTTGAAATCGTCATATTAAAACTCACTCTAAACTGTACACCATGACTGAAGTCTTTTTCCCCCCTTCTGTTTGTCTTTATGAGCAATGAACAGTCAAGGGTACTTTAAATACTACTCTGTTGATTTCTCCTTTCCAGAACGAATCTGTTCTAAACACCAACTGCTGCAAACATCATTTCAAGCCCCAGTGTTTATTTCTTTTTACGTTTAGCATTTTTAGATTGCTTTTTACTTAAAAGTCAAAAGTTCAGCATGTAGCTTCTAAATTAAGGAATGGGGAGGGAGGAGGAAATAAAACAGGTTTCTTTTTTTGAGGAGGGCTGTGTGGCTAAAGGTTGGAGTAGCTGGATATAGGTGGAATGGAGGCTACATCACACATGCTCCAGGGCAGAAGCCAGAGCAACAAAATCTAGCCTTTCTTTCTTTCTTTCTTTCTTTCTTTCTTTCTTTCTTTCTTTCTTTCTTTCTTTCTTTCTTTCTTTCTTTCTTTCTTTCTTTCTTTCTTTCTTTCTTCCTTCCTTCCTTCCTTCCTTCCTTCCTTCCTTCCTTTCTTTTGAAAGTTTTATTAGTTTTTATAGAGTTAGGGATAGAATGGGATCAGGGTTAGGATTAGGGTTAAGGTTGGGGTTGGGGTTGGGGCTAGGGTTTCCCCTGGTAACATTTTCGATATTTACCAACAGAATAGAGAACCGTTTGCTGTAGTGGTTAAGGCATCAGGTTAGAAACCAGGAGATTGGGAGTTCTAGTCTCACCTTTGGCACAAAGCTAGGTAGATGACCTTGGCTTAACCCTAGGAAGGAGACAATGGCCAGTCACTTTTGATAAACCTTGCTGAGAAAATCTGGAACTTATCCAGGCAGTCTCTGAGAATCGGGCACAATTGAATAGAAAGGGGAAAAAAGTTAGATCCTACCTAGACAATAAGGTCAATGTGCCCATGAAAAAACAATTTAGAAGGATTCTTCCGTACCATTCCATCTCCCTGCTGTCTATTATTGCTGTTTGACTTTGCAAAATTCTGCATGAATTTGAAAAAAGCTCCCACAGCTTTCAAGGAGTCAAATTCATATGATTCCCAGATTAGCCATGTATTTTTTTCCCAGGGCAATAAATAAGCCTGAAAGAAGACTGGCTTCTTTAATAAATCACAGAGCAGCCTCAATACTTTAGACAACTGTAAGCTATTGTGATTAAGTGTCCTTAGGAACTTTTTTAAAAAAAAGAAGACAAGAACATACTTATTTAGCTAGTCCTATGAGTGCCTGTTACTTGTCCCAGCTTCTGCCAACCTAGCAGTTCGAAAGCACGTAAAAATGCAAGTAGAAAAATAGGGACCACTACGGTGGGAAGGTAACAGTGTTCCGTGCGCCTTTGGTGTCTAGTCATGCCAGCCACATGACCACGGAGACGTCCTCAGACAAGCGCTGGCTCTTCGGCTTTGAAACGGAGATGAGCACCGGCCCCTAGAGTCAGAAACGACTAGCACGTATGTGCGGGGGAACCTTTACCTATTCATCTAATGGAATCTCACTAAAGTCTACCATTAGCTCTCCATTGCTCCACCAGTTACAAACAGCAATAGACTCCACTGGTGGATTTTGGACCGTAACCCAAATAAGTAGCTAGCTTGCCTTTCAGAGAAAAATTTCCACTGATATTAAAGAATGTCTGCAATCCCACATCAAATGGCATGTTAAATGAAGGCATCATGATGAGCTTTCAGAGCAATGAGATGGCAGGCTGAACCCATAGATCTTTTTCACAATAATACTGCATTTCTGGATGCATGATTTGGGGGTAGAGATGCTGACTGTCCTACTTTGCAAAGAATAGATGCCATTAGTTAATTCAAAGGACTGTCAAATGATACTCCTCTTTTTTCAAGGGGCTTTTGTTCCAGATTTGACTTATGTATGAAAAGAAGAAAGCATAAAAAAGGAGAAACACAATCTTTACATTACTTTTGTGGATATTTGACAGTTTTCCTGATCACAGTCTTCCCTGTTTTGCTTATATTATCGAACTTATGTCTACATCTTATACATATACAATTTGTATGTTAATGGACTCCTTGATTCCTATTCCTCTTTGGGGGGTGATCTATATAAGACACCTGTTGTCACTTTAGTGATCAAGTCCACTCAAAGAAATTAGAGATTAGATTCATTCCTTGAAATGCTGCAGCTCAAGAATTGGTAGCTACTGGGAGATCTTGTTGGGGTTTGGAGCTAAACAGGATCAGTTAGTACTTTGGTTAGGTTGGTATTCCTGCAAGGGAATTCCAAGGCTCTAAACTAGAGTGGGAACTAAAAAAAAATCCCAAAGAAGGCAGTAGCAAACATATCTAGTTACAAGCAGTTGACTCAAAGGCATTGTTATTCTTCATCATTGCACATGGAAGTTTTCTCTGGGACTGCACAGCCTAGAGCAGGGGTAAGCATCCTCGGCTCTTTTATGACTCATGGACTTCAACTCCCAGAATTCCTGAGCCAGCTGGCTCAGGAATTCTGGGAGTTGAAGTCCATGAGTCATAAAAGAGCCGAGGTTGCCTACCCCTGGCCTAGAGGCTCAACAGCCATGGTGCTGTGATTTTGAGGAACCATAGATAAAGTTACCTCTGGCAATCTGAATGTACAGGTCCTGCAAGCCACAAGCTGTTTTAATGGGTACCTCAGTTGTGAGAAGTCCCAGTTGTATGGACTTCAGTTCCCAGAATCAACCAGCCCTCACAACCAATTATGAGCAATTTGAGATTTCACACATCTACAGGACAACTGTAGGAAAAAAACCACAATATTTTATCTATTTAAATTGGCAGCAGCTCTCCAGCATCTCAGGCAAAACTCTTTTCCAATCAATGTTACCTAATCTTTTGAATAAGAGATACTGAGCATTGTGTATGAATGATGGGTTCCTATCCTAAAGGATCTATCCTTTTCTTCCATCATACCACCCAGAACTGGAAAATTTGTTCCTGAGTATCCAGGACTTCTTTCATCTGAAAGTAACAATTATTGCAATATTGTCTTATATCCATAACTCTTAATTGGCTCCTAATTTGAAATGAGTCATTTTCTGAAAATTACTGTAAGATTTTTCAAGTTAACAGGAGGTGGTTTGTTGCGGATGTATGTAAATATATAAGAAATAAAGTTGTAATGAGGAAGCTTTTAAAAGTTTTTTTTATACCAAATCATCTAGTGGTGAAAAAACCAGAGCACTTTATAAATATAGCAAATTGGATGGAAGAAATGCACATTTCAGAAATGGTGCAGAAAGCATCAGAACTACAGTACATAATTTGTAACAACACTGAGCTTTCAAAGAAAGATGCAGAAGTGCTAATAAAATAATATAGGATCTACATCTCGATTGAGCACTTTAGCAGCTGTGCCCCTGAAAGCATAAAAGTCTCTGAAGGAGGACTTGGTGATTAGTCCCAAATGCTCAGCCCCCTAACCAAATGTATTTTCCTTCATTTTCCTATCAAATATCTGCTTCTAAACTCATTTAAATATCTCTAAGTTGGATGTCCAGCAAAATGTCACCCATATTAGAGGACAGAGGACTAAATGTGGGGTTAAAGATTTTTATCAGGTGCTCTGAAAAAGAAATGTTGTTCAACAGTTTCCAGGGCATAGACTGATATATTCTATGTTCTTTCCTCTTCTTGCTCTGTAGAAAAACAATGTGATTTGGAAGAAAATGAAAACCAGGCTTAACCAGGCAAAGGATGTCTTTAGAGATTGAAGCTGATAGCAATGGTTTTAAACCACTGCCATGCATGTTCAGCACCAGAATTGGGGTACAATCCAGAGTATATTTTGTATTTTTATATGTTTGCCCTGTTCACCGCCCTGAGTCCTTCGGGAGAAGGGCGGTATACAAATAAATAATAATAATAATAATAATAATAATAATAATAATAATAATAATAATAATAATAATAATAATAATAATAATAATAATAATAATAATATCATATAATTCTTCTGATTGTATTCTGATTTGGGCCTGCACTGTTTATAGATTTTCCTGTCTTTCTCCATCTTTCTAACCATATGGAATTGTTCCAGACAGTATTTAATTCTAGGTAATGTGGGTCCCTGATCTTCCAAATCCAAGATGATTTATTTTGAAGATGCTCTTATATTTAAGACTACTGCTGTCTAGTTTTGTTCCCAAGCCAACCATCTCATCTCTAGACAGATGCATCTGGATAAATTCCAGTGGTGAAGATAAAGTTATTGCAAGATGGTAAGTGGAATAGATTTCAGAATAGACTTATTTCTCAGGGGAGGTTAAAAGAATTATGAGCAAAGAAACTGTTCTTAACCCATTAAATGTATACCAAATACAATAAAATATTAATGGAAATATTATCAGTTCGCAGTACTGTACTTTTTTGAGGGAAGTGAGCCAGTTTGGTGTAGTGGTTAAGGCTAAAAATTGGAAGACTCTGAGTTCTAGTTCCACCTTAGGCACAAAGCCAGCTGGGTGACCTTGGGATAGTCCCCCCTTTTCAGGTGAAAGAAGAAGGAAGGAAGGAAGGAAGGAAGGAAGGAAGGAAGGAAGGAAGGAAGGAAGGAAGGAAGGAAGGAAGGAGGCAATAGCTAGCCACTTTTGAAATCTTGCTAAGAAAACTGCAGGGACAAGTCCAGTCACCAGTAGTCAACATTGACTTGAAGGCACAAAAATTTAAAAGAGAAAAAGGTGTCCTATCAAGTATGTATGAATACTTTTGATGTTTGCTTTGGGTAAACCTCTTGCTGGCTATTTTTTTTTCTTTTATCAACACTGAACCTTTTACCACTTAGCTATACTGAATGCGCCAAAAATTCAAGCACTATTACTTCCAAGGCTTTCCTTATGGTGAAAAAGGTTACTTTAGGAAGGAGCACACAAAAGGAAGAGGTTTACAGAGATTTGTTCAAGTTTGAAATCCACATTCTAGATCACTCAATAAACAGTTATTTCTCTGGAAGGGTTCAAAAGTTCCTTCCTTCCTTCCTTCCTTCCTTCCTTCCTTCCTTCCTTCCTTCCTTCCTTCCTTCCTTCCTTCCTCCTTCCTTCCTTCCTTCCTTCCTTCCTTCCTTCCTTCCTTCCTTCCTTCCTTCCTTCCTTCCTTCCTATAAAACTTAATATGAATGAAAAATAGTTCATATAAAGACAGGCATTCAAATGGTGGGAAAGGGGGAGAAATCACACCCAAGGACTCATTACATTCACACATAGAAATTAAGAACAAAGGATATTTTCAGTAGGTGCCTAAAATACTGTATGTGCTAGGAAGCGTCTTATAGATATTGGTGAGAACAGAGGTGGGGAGAGAATTCCAGACAGAAAGCATATTTTTTCATTTATAGAGGAAAAACTGCAGGATTTTTCTGAATTAAGAACATATTTCATTAAATATATATCAAGCATTCAGTAATGTTTGTGTTTTATTACATAACTGTACACAGTGTCTTGCATTTTTTTTCAAATTAATGTATAGAAAATTAAGCTGAAATTAATTTAATAAAAATAGTTTCTCCTCCAGCTTTGTGAAAATAAATAATCTTTACAGATAAGAAAACAAACAAAGCTGAAGATAATTCACCTTTGTTTTGTTCACAAGGACCACAATCTAGAAAGTAAAACGCTTACAGTTTGGAGTCAGTATTGCCCCAGGCATTTTCCAGGGAATAATGGAATGCACACTCAAGGGCATTCAGGGCATCTGCCCTTATTTTGATGATGTTCTTATTGCTGGGGAGTCCCCAGAAATGTTAGCCAACAGGCTCAGAGCTGTTTTACAGAGGTTTCGTGAAGGAGGCCTCAAATTAAAAAAGAGCAAGTGTAGTATTGGGGTTCCTTCAACAAAATTCTTGGGATTCAGAATTGATGCTAACGGCATTCACCCTGCTGAATCTAAAGTGAAGGCCATTAAAATGGCTCCTAGGCCCAAATCCAAAGGGGAGGTACAAGCATTCTTGGGTCTCCTTAACTTCTATCACACCTTTCTACCTTATAAGGCAGCATTAGCAGAGCCTTTGCACAGGCTTTTAGATAAGAAAGCTCCATGGAGCTAATTTACATGAAAAAAGTTTCCAGGACTTAAAAGCACTATTGTCAGAAAAGCCCACTGTAACTCATTACAAAGAGTCTAAACCAGTATGTCTTGCATGTGATGCATCTCCCTATGGGGTGGGAGCAGTTTTAAGTCACTTAGAAAAGAATGGAACACAGGTTCCTATAGCATTCTACTCAAGAATGTTGTCCTCTGCTGAGCACAACTATGCTCAGATTGACAAAGAGGTCTTAGCCATTGTTGCTGGAATTAAAAAATTCCATGACTATTTATATGGTAGGGACTTTACGGTCTTTACAGACCACAAGCCACTGTTGGGACTTTTCACAACAGACAAACAAATCCCCCACATACTGTCCCCAAGAATGTTGAGATGGTCTATTTTTCTTTCTGCATATAATTTTAAATTGATTCACAAACCAGGCAAAGAAATGGGCCATGCTGATGGCCTCAGTAGACTACCACTGTCACTAATGGAACCAGATCCATCTCCTGCTGCCAGAATTCTGTCCATACAGGACCTGCCTGAATTTCCCCTCCATGCTGGGGACATTGCTGCTGAAACATCTACAGATAGAACACTTAGCAGAGTACTTTCATGGGTATACACGGGGTGGTTGGATAAAAGCCTAGGTTCTGAATTTCAGAATTATTTTGTCAGAAGTCATGGGCTTTCTGCCCACAAAGGGTGCATTTTATGGGGAAACAGAGTAATCGCTGTGCCTACTCTGCTGATCAGTCTGACTCTGGCATGGGCAAACCTGGAGAGGCCAGCCAGAAAGCATCTAATCCCCTTGACTCAGGAGCAACAAGGTATATGGGTCTACCCAGCCCACTGGGTAAGCTGGTAGATCACCAAGTGATTGGAATTCTGAGACATTCCACTAGAGCACACAAGCCTCCTTCATATCTTGCTGATTACGTTGTAAAGTAAAGATCTAGAATGTTGTTGTATTGCAACTTGCCACTGTACTACAGAAACTGGAAGTTATGATGTTAACTGTCTAGTGTGCTGTCAATGAAGCCTATTCATTCAGATGCTGTAAGTTAACCTTGTAACCGATATGGGTTTATTTTCTATTATTATCATTTAGGATTGTTTTGATAATGAATCTGGATAATTGTATTAAGTCTAAATTGTGTTACAATATTGTCTGATCTAAGAGGGGAGGGGTGTTATGTATTGGGCTCAATGGTAACACCACGTGGGTTGCTGGAGCAGCTAATGTCTCTCCAGCAACCCAGACTACAAGTCTCCAATGCTGCTATTGGCTGTCCCTAGACAGCAAATAAGGGACGCGGTGGCTCAGTGGGTTAGGACGCTGAGCTTGTCGATCAGAAGGTCGGCAGTTTGGCGGGTCGAATCCCGAGTGCCGCGTAGCAGAGTGAGTGCCTGTTACTCGTCCCAGCTTCTGCCAACCTAGCAGTTCGAAAGCACGTAAAAAATGCAAGTAGAAAAATAGGGACCACTATGGTGGGAAGGTAACAGCGTTCCGTGCGCCTTTGGCGTCTAGTCATGCCGGCCACATGACCACGGAGACGTCCTCGGACAAGCGCTGGCTCTTCGGCTTTGAAACGGAGATGAGCACCGGCCCCTAGAGTCGGAAACGACTAGCATGCATGTGCGGGGGAACCTTTACCTTTACTTTACCTTAGACAGCAAATGGTTGCTTCAAACCTATTGGCTGCCGCCTAGGGGCTAGACTATATATTGTGGCTGGTTACAGCCCAATTCCCTGTTAAGATCTTGCAAGCAATAAACCATGAGTTTTCCTATACTCACTTGCCTCATCTTCATTCCTGCGCCAAAGAACCCGCTACACAACAAGCATAATCGTGGCTTCTGCTGACCACAATGAGCTACTCAACTTGATGTTGCATTCTTAGGTATACTTATAGGGAGTAATCACATGCTGCATTGAATTATTTAATAAGGGTTAGAAATGGATTTCAAGCTCTCTTTTTTTAAAATGTGGGATTACTGGTAAATACAAATATGCTTCATCTCTATGTATACCATGATTAACCTTACACAGTGAAAAACTAGGGTTAACATTATCAGTAAACTCTCCTTTAGGGTACATATTAATTCCTGGCAACTTGATACCTATGTCCACTTTGGAGGACAATAATAAGGAAAAGGGCTATTGTTGCCTTTTCCCAGGATTTCTAGTTTAGTGGTTTCCCAATTAAATATTAATTAGATTGACCTTGCTTAGTGTCTTTTGAGATCATCCAAGGTCAGCTGGGAGCTTCTGTAACTGAAGGTTTGTTTAGAACAGGGGTAGGCAACCTTGGCTCTTTTATGACTTGTGGACTTCAACTCCCAGAATTCCTGAGCCTGGCTCAGGAATTCTGGGAGTTGAAGTCCACAAGTCATAAAAGAGCCAAGGTTGCCTACCCCTGGTTTAGAAGAACCATGAAGACCTGGCTCTTCACTTAGGACTTTGACAAAGGAAAGTGAGACCTGTTGCTTAATATCATCTGGTCTGTCATGCTTGCCATCTTTTGATTGATTTGATTACAATTTCTTCATTTGATTGTTGTGAGCCACCCAGAATCATTGGGAGTCAGATGGCTGAAAGTTACAACAAGTTGAAAAAAGTCACTTATGACCTTTTTCACACTTACAATAGTTGCAACATCCCCATAGTCACATGATTAAAAATAAGTTTAGCAACTGGTTCATACTTATGACGGTTGCAGTGTCCCGGGGTCATGTGATCATCTTTTGCAACCTTCTGACAAGCAAAGTCAATGGGGAAGCCAGATTCACTTAACAACAGTGTTACTAACTTTTAACAACTGCAGTGATTCACTTAATAATTTATTTACTTATTTATTATTAGATTTATATACCGCCCTTTCCCGAAGGACTCAGGGCAGTTTACAGGGTATTTAAAACAAGAAATACAAAAGTTAAAAACAATTAAAAAATTACATCAATCCCTGAAAAAAAAGTAAAAACCCCAATTAAAATTAAAATTAAAATTAAAATTCTCAGCCTGGGCCAGAGAGCTTGAAGAGCCAGGTCTTCAGGTCCCGGTGGAACGACCGGAGGTCGGGGGCAGTCCCGAGCTCCACGGGCAGCTGGCTCCAGAGGGCAGGCGCACCCACCGAGAAGGCTCTCCCCCTGGGTGTTATCCGCCGGCAATCTTTTACCGGCGGCACCCTGAGCAGACCCTCCCTGTGGGAGCACACCGGACGAAGGGAACATGATCATAAAATGTCTCGCTTAGCAAAAGAAATTTTGGGCTTGATTGTGGTCATTAGTCAAGGACTACCCATTCTAGTTATTATTGTTATTATCAATAAGGCATGAACCTGTTGGTCAAAAATAGGAATGCACAAACTTACAAAATCACTGCTGAGGAGTTGGGAAGTGCTACATCTCCATCCGTACCTGAAATTCTTTTATAACTATTCATTGACACATATACTGCAGCTGCTAGCTGATCCTGGGAAAAAATCTTTAAGGCATTGAAGACACGTGTCATGTTCACACCTACGCAGACTCCCAAACATCTTTCTGGAATAAATCCAAGACACCTAACAACTCTGCCAATTTCCCCTGAATAAGCCTAGCAGGCTTGAAATACAAACTTTACTGCTGCAGGCAGGAGTGCCCCTTTTATCCTTGCCCTGTTGGGGATTCTATCTTTTCTTTTTATCTACAAGCTATCTTGAGTGCTGGCAGACAAAGAAATGATGTGATCTTTACATTTTTTTTCTCTCTTTTGTGCTTCCTCCTTTTTTCAAGTTGCAGCTTAGGTAAGTTTCGTGTTCTATGTATTTCTTAATAAATCAAACTTCTACTTCAGATATAATGAATGTCGACTAGCATTCCCTGATAGAAGGACTAAACTCATATTCTACATCCATGACAACAATATTATAAGCATTTTATTTCTGAATGGGAACTGCTGCTACTTCATTACTCAATATCCTTTTAGCACCCTAGATACACTCAGGAGCGCACCCCTTAAGAAGTGCTTGTGCTGAACGGTCCTACACTTCTGAAATGATTTACATGTACAAACCATCCCAACTTCAATTGTTTTCTGAACTTGGTTTCCAGTTCTCATGAAAGCTATTCTCCAAAGCACCTGAAAGCAGGACAAGAAGCAATGGATGGAAATTAGTCAAGGAGAGAAGCAACCTAGAACTAAGGAGAAACTTCCTGACAGTTAGAACAACTAACCAGTGGAACGACCTGCCTCCAGAAGTGGTGAATGCTCCAACACTGGAAGTTTTTAAGAAGAGACTGGACAGCCATTTGTCTGAAATGGTATAGGGTTTCCTGCCTTAGCAGGGGGTTGGACTAGATGACCTCCAAGGTCCCTTCCAACTTCTTCTTCTTCTTCTTCTTCTTCTTCTTCTTCTTCTTCTTCTTCTTCTTCTTCTTCTTCTTCTTCTTCTTCTTCTTCTTCTTCTTCTTCTTCTTCTTCTTCTTCTTCTTCTTATTATTATTATTATTATTATTATTATTATTATTATTATTATTATTATTATTATTATTATATTACAGAATGGATTAGAAGTCAAGAAATTTTAATGTGGGGCCAAAACCTGAGTTTTAATTTCTTAGTGGTTTACTTTTTCTTTGAAAGAGACCTCAGTTTGTGGAGTGCTTGGTGTGCTCTGAGCTTGGTTGTTTCCTTGTAGATGCTGGATTACTGAATTAAGTAACAGCAACAGTGTGTGAGTGAGTGTGGGGTTTGCTGCCTGTTTATATGTAGCAACTTGTCCTGTTGGCAAGGAACCACCAAGGAGAAAACTACAGATAGACTTCGACTTACAACAGTTCATTTAGTGACTGAAGTTACAACAGTACTGAAAAGAGTGACTTATGTTCATTTTTCACACTTATGACCGTTGCATGTGGTCACATGATCAAAATTCAGATGCTTGGCAACTGACTCATATTTATGATGGTGGCATGTCCCAAGATCATATGATCACCTTTTGCGACCTTCTGACAAGCAAAGTCAAAGGGGAGGACAGATTCACTTAACAACTGTGTTACTAACTTAACAACTATAGTGATTCACTTAACAACTGTGGTAAGAAAAGTTGTAAAATGGGGCAAAAATCACTTAACAGGTGTCTCACTTAACAACAGAACTTTGGGGCTTAATTGTGGTCATAAGTTGAGGAACTACCTGTATTCTCCCCTCATTTCTTGCTGAGGAATTCTGGGAGATGACGATCACACATCTTAAAGTTGATAAGGCAGAGAAAAAAAATGCCCCTAACTATTCTTTTAGGCTTCCTTGCCAAGGTTCATTGTTCCCATAAGATAAGATTCTGGTATAAGAGCAGGGCTTAGGACACTAAAGGAATATTTATTGCAGTAACTATTCCTATGTTATTTTGGCATTATAAGAATAATAGCATATTTTGCAACAGGAACGCAAGTTTGAAATGTAAAATTGGCAAGATAATCCCCTAGGTATCGTGGAAGTTGTAGATAACTCATATTAGTACAAATCAGTACTGTATTTCAGCTTTGCTTGTATATCAATCTCATCAGCTATTTATAGTGAACCAACTGTATATTTTAACCGTCTTTGCTTTGATGGTCATAGAAATACACAGGGCTTTTTTTTTGTCATAGAATGCCCAGAACAGAGTTCCGGCACCTTTTTTTGGATGGAACCTTGTAGGGTAGGCGAGGCGGGTCGTATGACATGTGTGAGTTCCGGCACCTTTTTTTTTAATGCAAAAAAGTACTTATGGATTTACTGTATGTCAGAGGATTCTGAAGCCCTGGAAGCACTAAGAAACCTGAAGATTGGTTAGATTGATGGTTACGCTGTAATGGGACTAAGGCTGGAGAGGCCAGTTTAAACTGGAGGGTTTCTGGTGAACCTGAGCTGTTACTGTCTTTCTACCCTTGTTACACAATTGGGGTTGTGTCAAAATAAAATAAGGAGAGATTTCCATATGGGCTGACATGAATTCTCAAAAAGAAATTCATGACATAGAACATAGGGAGCCCTTTATCCATTACTTAATACTATCCATCCATGACCGAGTCGGATGATATATTATACTTGCAGGAAATGTTCTGACTTTCATTCCCTATCCCTATCTAACCTTGTTAGCTTCTGTTGAAAGTCATTGTCATTCACCTGACTTCCCTCAGGGAAAGGATGACAAAGCTTAATAGACCTTATATACTGTGAGGCTGCCCTTGGATAGGGTTGGATTAAGGAGCAAAATGCTCTCTTCTGGAATTCTGGCTGCATTATTTTCTTGCCTGGTTGGATACTTGGCGCTGCAGTTTAGGTTAAAGGTAAATGTTTCCCCTGCCCAGTTGATTCCAACTCTTGCCTCTTAGCCAAGGGAGCCAGCATTAACCAAAGACACTTCGGTGGTCATGTGCTCAGCAGGAGAGTATACCAATGCACACGGAACATTGTTGCCTTCCCACCAAAGTGGCACCTATTGGTGGCACCTAGGTGGGCAGGAGCTGGGGCAAGAAACGGGAGCTCATCCTGTCATGCAGCTCTTGGATCTTGAACCTGGGCTGTCAGATTTCCAGTTGACAAGCTCGGCATCTTTAACCGTTGAGCTGTCGCACCCCTTTTGGAGTTTAGGTTAGCTTCTCCTTTTACGGGACTTCTCTTTTTAGGTGGGGAAGGTTGTCGGAGCAGAAATGGTAGGCTGGCTGGAGGGGGAGATGGTGGCACTTAGGAGAACAAAAAGGTTCTACCCTAGAAAGATTGTTGGAGTTTCCTGCTTCCCCCCCCCTTGAAATTAAATTTGGAAGCAAGAAAGAGAGATCCAGACAGTGGAGTGGGACAAAAGTGACAAACAGCAGGAAAGCATTTGTAAAAGGTGTTTTTGAAGAGTGTGTAATAGCTTCTCCAGCTCCAATGACTCCTTCTTTCCCTCCCTCCCTCCTTCCTTCCCTCTCCTTCCGTTACAGCTTCTACCACGTTTTCCCGAAAATAAAACCCAATTGGAAAATAAGCCCTAGCATGATTTTTCAGGATGCTCGTGATATAAGCCCCTCCTCAAAAATAAGCTAAGTTAAGATCGTCAACCGGACGGACACATTTAGTACTGTATTTCCCTGAATATAAGCCCTAATCAGAAAATAAGCCCTAAGGCATCTTTTGGAGCAAAAATTAATATAAGACTCAGTTTTATTTTCGGGGAAGTATGGTAAGTACAGCAAAGAGATACAGGTAGTCTTCAACGTACGACCATAATTGGGATTAGAATTTCCATTGCTTAGTTGCCATGGTCATTTAAGCAAATTCCTGTAATTGTTAAGTGAATTGCATAGTCGTTAAGCAAATCTAACTTCCCCCATTGACTTGACAGAAAATGGCTGGGAAGGTCGCAGATGGTGACCCTGGGGTGTTGCAGCTGTTACAAATACATGCTGGTTGCCAAGTGCCCAAATTTTGATCATGTGACCAGGGGAAGCTGTGATGATTGTAAGTGTGATGACTGGTTTTAAGTCACTTTTTTCAGTGTCCTAACATCAAGTGATCACTAAATGAATGATTATAAGCTACCTGTATCAAGATGTAATTAGCAAGGTGCTAGGCTTTGCTTATCCTTGCAGGTATATCTTGCAAATAAATGAGAAATCTATTATAATCTTAACTCATTGCTGCCATTTAGCAGTCATCCAATGTTTTGCAGCTCAGCTATGATAGCTGTACATTGTTAGGCCAAGTTAAATATGAAAGTGTGGGGTAAGGAGTGGGTGGGCAAGGGAGAACCAGCTGGCCCCTTGTGTTGGTGGGTCTCAAGACAGCTGTCTTCCCTGCTTTCACTATACTTACACCATGGAATTCAAGAATATAAGGCAGTTGCACTGATTTATCCAGCTGAGAGTAAAGAACAGATGGTTATAATAATGGGGTTGGGAAGATAATGAGAAATTCAAACAGTGTTTGTGTTTCTTCTAATTCCACATTAAAACACACAAAGAGACAAAGATATCAATCCTACGTAATGGAATTGTGTAGATACGGCTTGCACAGGGCAAAATAATCACAAAATGCAGTCTAGCTATCTGGGTAATGACTTTTGCCCTTACAAATTAAATCTTGGAAACATTATTCTAAAATAAGTTCTTTATTAAGCAAACACAAGAATCTGATAATGGTATTTTACTGTAATTGTACCATAAATCTTCCTGAACTTTCTAAGTCTTTATCTAAAAATAAATATCTGCCTAAATCTCAATCTCTTCTTTCAGATTACATGCATCTTTTTGTTGTTGTTGTTGTTTAGGGACTTTGCAGTGTAAAGGAGTTTTACTGGGTAATGCTACCTTTGTCTTTTAAGAATAAAAGCATGGCTCAATTACTATATTTACACATAGGAAATATCCTATATTTAAGCAAATCTACTATTAAAAAAGGAAGGTAAAATCCCACGCTTGCCTCTTTTATTGCATTCTACAGCATTCTGAGATAAATCTCTTAACTTACATCTGCTGAAGTTGAATGATCTAGCTCAGGGGTCTTCAAACTTGGCGCTTTTATGACTTGTGGACTTCAATTCCCTGAATTCCTCAGCCAGTATGCCTGGCTGAGGAATTCTGGGAGTTGAAGTCCACAAGTCATAAAAGGGCCAAGTTTAAAGACCCCTGAAGCTGGTAGCCAAGGAGGATGACAACAAGCAAGAACTTAACTCAAACTCTGAAAATGTTGATGTGCTTCAGATCTCACATGAGCACAAAAAACAGCAGTTCTTTGTAGTTCATTACAACAGCTCATCTTTTTAAAAGACTTTTGTGCAAATTGAAAAAAGTCAGGCTAATTTAATGAATACTGTTATCAAAGAGTTACAGATTCTTATGAGTTCTCGCTTATATTTGAAACATGTAATGCCCCAGAGTTTATGCAATGGGTGACACAGGAGAGCTGTGACAGTTAATCACATTTATCTTCAACAGAACGGTCTTAAAAGGTGTGTGTGTGTATTTAATGACAAAGCAGCAGGCCCAGGACATTTGTAATGATGCTTTATTCAGTGGAATACCTGGAAAAAGAAGTCTGTCTCAATAAATTATTAAAGGAAAGACAAAATATTGCCACTTTCCAGTTTCAAAATAGCAGCCAAATATTCATTTTTGTTAAGTAATGAAAAAAGGTGAAAAGCTGACACTGATATAATTATTCTCTGTGGACTTTAGTCTGCTCATAACATATCTTTGAGATGTTATCATGTATAATGGTAATTTCACTGCAGCTTTATTCTAAACATATCATTTTGTGATAAATACACATTAAGTTAATGTCATATACCCTATCAATTTCTGACTAATAGAGTTAATCAGGGCAAATGGAGAAATAGCTAGGCTTTAATAGAAAAATTGGTGCTCAGATATTTTGAGGACAAGCACTGCAGAGAAACTATTCAGCTACAGTTTGCAGAGAAGAAAGACATTGATATGTCTGTTGACCACTGGATGCCCATAGAAGGTGTGGCTTATAGTGGTGCATTTTTAGATTTTGAATTTGCTGATTTAGGGAAATTTTAAAAAAGCAAAGTTTGACTTTTGGTGACTTCTATGATTTCTTTTTAAAAAATATTAAATTATCTCAAGACTCTTGGATTATTGAGAAGCATCTACTTAAGAAGGTAGGTACCTTGGAAGAAGAATATTTATCTGAGCCTTCATCTCATCATATCCACTGACGTAATTGTTAAAGTTAGGGAAAACTCACAACATCAAAATTATGATTGCAGTTATGTTTTAGTTGATTAATTAAATAGCACTGAGTAAAAGGCATTAATCTATTTACTGCAAATAATGGAACCATATTTTGAATGGAAGTGCCATACCCTATAGGTTGTAAGGTAGTTACTAGATCCTCCACATCTAAAACAGACCCCGGTGAATAAATAGTTTAGATGATCAAATGTTACCTCCACTTCCCTCAAAGAAAGAGCCTTGGTGGAGCAGTGGACTAATGCCTCCTTAAGTAACACCAGCTGCCTGCAATTAGTGCAGGTTTGAGTCCCACCAGGCTCAAGGTTGACTCAGCCTTCCATCCTTCCGAGGTAGGTAAAATGAGGACCCAGATTGTTGGGGGCAATAAGCTGACTTTGTAATAATGCCGCTGGGGGGGGCGAAAGCCCTAATAAGCAGGCATATACATAGAATGAAGGCTATTGCTAAGCACATTTGATTTGTGCTTAGATTGTAAGCCGCCCTGAGTCTTCGGAGAAGGGCGGGATATAAATGGGATTTAAAAAAAATGTGACAAAACAATCCTGTAATATTTGGTCATTCCACTTGATCATCCCGATAAGTGTGGTCCTCTCCTTCTACCTAAGGGTGTCCAAAGGAAAAATGGCAGCCACAACATTGTGCTTGAAACTCTGCCTGTTTTTTAGACTGTATCACAGGCAGAGCTAGAAACATACCATCTCATTTGCCACCTTGACCTTTTGAACCATATTTCTTGTGGATACTTTACCTTTACTCGTATAAACCTGGCATGGTGACTTTGAGGGGGGTTGGCTGTTGATTTGTTAAGGTGGAAGAGTCTCACGACTCTCTTATGACAAGAGTAGAAAGGTGTCTCTCCAGATATTGCTGAATTCTCCTCCAGTATCCCTGCTCAGAAAAACATCTACTTCTGCTTCATTGACTATGCTAAAGCCTTTGATTGTGTGGATCATAACAAACTGTGGCAAGTTCTTAAAGAGATGGGAGTACCAGACCATCTTATTTGTCTCTTAAGAAACCTATATGCAGGTCAAGAAGCAACAGTGAGAACTGGACACGGAACCACTGATTGGTTCAAAATTGGGAAAGGAGTCCGGCAAGGCTGTATACTGTCGCCCTGCCTATTTAACTTATATGCAGAGCACATCATGAGAAAGGCAGGGCTAGATGAATCAAAAGTTGGAATTAAGATTGCCGGAAGAAATATCAACAACCTAAGATACGCAGATGATACCACTCTAATGGCAGAAAGTGAAGAAGAACTAAAGAGCCTCTTGTTGCGGGTGAAGAAGGAGAGTGCAAAACGTGGGTTGAAACTTAACATTAAGAAAACCAAGATCATGGCATCCGGCCCTCTCAATTCCTGGCAAATAGATGGGGAAGAAATGGAGGTAGTGACAGATTTTATTTTCCTGGGCTCCAAGATCACTGCAGATGGGGACTGTAGCCAAGAAATTAAAAGACGCTTGCTCCTGGGGAGGAAAGCCATGGCAAATCTAGACAGCACACTAAAAAGCAGAGACATCACCCTGTCAACAAAAGTGCGTATAGTCAAGGCTATGGTCTTCCCAGTTGCAATGTATGGCAGTGAAAGTTGGACCATAAGAAAGGCTGAGCGCCAAAGAATTGAGGCCTTTGAACTCTGGTGCTGGAGAAGACTCCTGCGAGTCCCTTGGACTGCAAGGCGATCAAACAGGTCAGTCCTAGAGGAGATCAATCCTGACTGCTCTTTAGAAGGCCAGATCCTGAAGCTAAAACTCAAATACTTTGGCCACCTAATTAGAAGGAAGGACTCACTGGAGAAGAGCCTAATGCTGGGAAAGATCGAGGGCAATAGAAGAAGGGGACGACAGAGAATGAGGTGGCTGGATGGAGTCACTGAAGCAGTAGGCGTGAGCTTAAATGGACTCCAGATGATGGTAGAGGACAGGAAGGCCTGGAGGAATGTTGTCCATAGGGTCGCGATGGGTTGGACACGACTTTGCAGCTAACAACAACAACAATCCCTGCTCAGCAACAACTGAAAGAGCATCTCAGTGAAACTGGGGTACATTTGGTAGCAAAGGATATATGTATATGTGTGTGAATAACAGTAAGAATAAGCCTGTGTAGAAGACTTATGCCCTGATGGCTTGGTATTGACTGTAGCACTGGGCTTAGATGTGGCAGTTTCAGATTTAGTTCTCTGTGGACCCTTTTCATTTTACTTATTAATCACTCACGCAGACAAACACTGCAACCTTGTTGGACTTGATTTGTGATGTGATGTATGCACTTCTTTATTGTTTTTATGATGTTTTAATCTTATTTTGATTCTTGCTTAGCCACTCAGAGTCATATATTTGAAATGGAAAGCCTTATAAATTGGATACATAAAAAGTAAAATATCTCTGGTGATAAAAAGTTTCACCGCTCATCTATACTGTAAATTTGTACCAAATAAATTCTCCAGATTTTGAAGGTATCAAAAGTTTTGAAACCCCTTGGACCACATGTCAAGATTGACAAGCCCAACTGAGCAAGCACCATTGAGACGATCCAATCTCTTAGTGCAAAACTTTATTGAGTACATCATTTCAGCACAAATGAAGCAAAACCAGTTTGGGCTATTTTCCGCACAAGCCACTATAGTTAAAATATAGAATTCTCCCTCCCTCTATTAGTGCAGGTCATATGGTCCAATCGAGTGTCAAGATATTGTTATGAGAAAGTGTCTCTATGTGTTTGCAATCATCTGCTGAAATGTCCTTGGTTCACACAGGCTGACTTGTTATCTGGAGCCTGCATTCCATTTTCTCCTCCCCCCCCCCCGTGCATTGCCCAGGTGAGAAGCAATAATGGTGGCAACATCATACATATGCTTCGAGCTTGATACCACAAACAATAATAAAAATGAAGGGATCATAAGACTTATGGATTCTACATTGAACACAGTGTAGTTTTCTTCTACGTCCATTTGAAGTTTTTAGCAATGATTTTAAGCCTACTTTAATCGAAGCAGCTTTTGTTAATAATTTTTACCCAGTGTTTTCACAAACAAATACCATTTATTTCAGAGATCCATCTTGTGCATTTTTTGACTGCAAATGTTGACCCAGGTAATCAGGAATGCATGAGCAAATGCCTTTGTTCAAGAAGAGAAGAACCGAAGGAAAGGGAAGCACTTGCTGACAACAGCAACCAAAAGAGACCTTGTTAAATTACCTACCCTTAACTTCTGTTTCAGCATGTCCAACCCTCCCTTTCTCTCGGCTGCTTCAGCACAGCAAATGAAATCTCTTCAAGTGCTTGCGCTTGCAAATAACCAGCAATCTTCACAGGACATAGATTTCATATTTTAAGTCTGACAATGAGGTTCAGTCTGTGGAAAATAGCTTTTCTTCTTTCTGCCACACCATAAATTAAAAGAACAATTTCCCACAGAGCGATAAAAAAGATATATAAAAAGGTCAGTCTTCTATCATTTATTTTTCTCTTCTCTTCCCCCTTCCTTATGCTACATACAATTTATAAGAAGATGAGAAGAATGCTGCTTGAATCATATCAAAGATCCAACTAGTGGAATAACTTGTTTCTCATAAGAGCCAATCAGCAGCTTTTGAAAGACCCATACATGCATCTTAAAAAGAGGAGCATCTGCAGAGAGAATCAAAAGAAGGCAAGACTTCAGCTGTGACACAGCAAACACCCTTACTCAATGCTAACAGTTCAACCCTATTCTGCAAAAATGGTATGTTTATGGCTTAATTTTAATTTTAACCAGATTAATTTTAAGCAGATTGAAAGTTATTAAGAAGGTTTTAATGGGGAGGACAGTCTCCTAGGTTTTAATCTAAGTTGCAGTTGTCATATGAGGACAGGAATTCTAACTTTCCTGATTTCCACTTTATCATAGGACACACACACACACACACACACACTTTTTCTTTCTTCATGGAGTTCAGTTATTAAGTTCAAAAAATGATATGGACACAATTAGAAAGTTCCTCTGACACCAAGGGAGGGGCTGACACCAAGGGAGGGTTCTGAGTTGCCACATAGATGGGGGGGGGGAGATGGGGGAAAGTAGTATATTGCTATTTGTATCACTAGACAAAACACCAAGCAGTCCTGTGGGAACCAAGGTCATTCCCGCAAGTGCGGGAAGAAGGAGCTAAGACAATTTGAGAAGCCAGCCAATTGCTTTCATTGGGTAGCGTGATTTATAGCGTAGTTGAGGGGACGGGAGTGTTACTTTTAGTTACTTCGACTCTCTAGGGAAATTCCAGAGTTGGTTTCACTTTTGACTGTGCCGATATTATGTGTCCAATAAACGTACTTTGAGGAAACTTCAAGCCTCGGCATTCCACTTTATGTGGTTTCATTAGTCAGAACCTTGAGCAGGGGGTTGGACTGCCCAAGCAGGGGGTTGGACTAGATGACCCCCAAGGTCCCTCCCATAATCATCATCATCATCATCAACATTTGATCCAGGGACATTGGCAGCCATCAGAATTCTTGAATTATTATCAGTAATGAAATGTGTGTTGAACAATTTTAAATTACAAGAAGGGAAAAGGTATTATGGACAACAGAATATTTTTAAAGCAAATATTAATAATTTGCAAGAACTTTGGAATACAGAGTTGGAATGTTAAAAGCCTAATGTTTAAGGAACATAGGGAATATCAAATAATGTTCTTATGATCTTAAGTTGAGCCAGTTCAGCTTCCCCCCCAAAAAATTATTAGACATTTCAAATGACATATAAAAAGAGTTATTTGTCAACATTATTAGGCTGGAAATGTAATAGGACAGAGGGGACATTTATTTGTATGATACAGTATGGGCATATCCTATTATTATCCAATTTTGATTTAACATGCATAAGTTTGTGAATTATTTTGGGAAAAACTATAGAGTTTGAAGATGAGAATGTGCTTCGAATTACAAATTAAGCAGCATATGAATTGTGGATTTGTCAAGCATGGGGATTTAGGAAAACAAATATTTCTAAAATTATACCTCACAGCTTGGATTTACAATCTTGGATTGATGTTTGCTGTGTATTTTTGATATAGTCTTCTATCAGTGAAATGAAAGGCTGATCAGTAATATTCCATCTAATCAAGGTTTAATGTTGTATTTAAAAACAGAACTGTTTGTAATTTAAGCAAGATAAAAATGCAGTTTTTGTTTTCATTTCTTTCTTTCCTCTTTTCCTGTTTATTTCTGTTTTTTGTTTTGAATATTTGTTTTTGTTTTTACTTTATGTCTGTCTGCAATATTTTTTAAAAAACAAAAGGGCTACCAGATCTGGGTTGCAAACCACCGCTAAAAGTCAGCAAGCAAATATGAAATCCTAATACTTTGTTGTCACCTGGTATTTTTCTGGAAAAGTTGCAGACCCCCTCTATTATCCTATTAAGCAGTTTGACAAATTTAGGTTCTCAATGTAATGGTTTTATAAAACCACAGGGGAAAGTACAGTGCATTTATATTTCACCTTTAAATGTTTTCAGTTGATTTGGGCGGCTTTTACAATCTTCCTGCTCACTCTTCTGTTTGAAACACTGGACTTCTTTCCTGAAATCTGTCCTCATGGTTAATACAGAATGAAATCATGGAAGAGAAACTAAGTAAAAGCTGTTCAACAGTGGAATCAGTTATCCAGTAAGATTTTGAGCAGGGATGTTATCCAGCTACTTCAGTCCAATATGCAAACCAATGGTTAAACTGATAGCCTGGAGTAAGATTGGGGTCCCTTCTAAAGAAAGAGTATCTGCTTAGCCCCACTGATGGCACATTGTATGAATTTTGATATTAACTTACCTTGGGCACCGGTGATATTATCCATGTGGTGTTGCATTCTGCAGACCTTTTATTGGTAGCCTCTGTGGGGTGACCTGGCGCCAGAACCTAGGGGGAGAAAACATAGTAGCTTGATGTGGTAGTAGTATTTGCAACAGCCCATATGCTCAAGCAGGAGCACACTGTGGGATCCCTTCACTTGCTACATTCAAGTAAAATAGGCATCCATTTTCTGGAGAGCCTCTAAAGTGTATTATATATTGAGCAGGAGTTGGAACTGATAGTCTCCAGCTCTAGGTTCCTTCCCCAAGTATGGGTACATTACTGGCAATAATTCATATGCACAGAACAACAACAATCACATTTATTCCCATCTGCCATCTTTTTACCACATGCACAGACTATGATCCAAATCACCATACAGAGAATGATAGTTAAGTACATGCTAGTTTAGGAAGGTTCATAATCTGAAGTCATGACTCCCACAGCTAAATTCTTTCAGCCTCATTGCTTAAATGCAGGTTTTATAAACATACTTTCCAGATACACAATGATTGTCAACCTACAATACATTGTACTTTCTAAATACAGCTATACACATATTTGTGTGCCATAATTTTCTGAAATGTTGGAGTCACTCCCCATTTTTATGGAATTCTCTTCCTCCTCTTTCTTGATTGGAACAGATGGAATATTATTATCAGGTGCAGGGCTTCTAACATGCCATGAAAATTAAAAATTCTACCCATACGCTATCCCTTCTCCTTCCAAGTAATAATTATTTCTGTTTAAGACTGTGAAGGTTGATTAGAGCCTGTTAAATAAGATGTGGAGATTGCTTTCAGTTGCTCTTTTACAGGTCAAGATGATGCCCCATTTTTTTTTAAAAAAACCAAGAATGAAAAAAACATTTCAGCATAAATCTGTAGAACATAAGCAGCATGTTTAAAAATGGATGAAATGTATGGTATCAGATGTATGTGTTACCAAATGAGGAAGCCAAATGTAAGGCAAGGAGACCTATTTTTCCCTTGGTTAGACAATCTGGTGCAGCCCATGTTAAGGGCTGCAACACAAGTTATGATCTACAACATCTAAATGTGTGACCATTGATTATGATGACTATGACTTACAGTCAGGGCTTTTTTTCTCATAGAACACTCAGAACGGAGTTCCGGCACCTTTTTTGGATGGAACCTTGTAGGGTAGGCAAGGCGGGTTGTATGACGTGTGAGTTCCGGCACCTTTTTCTTTTACAAAAAAAGCACTGCTTACAGTAATTGCTGTTCACATAAGGTAAGGTAAGGTAAGGTAAGGTAAGGTAAGGTAAGATAAGATAAGATAAGATAAGATAAGATAAGATAAGATAAGATAAGATAAGATAAGATAAGATGATAAGATAAGACAAGATAACCTTTATTGTCATTTTTTACTGTGGGCACAACGACACATATCAAAAATGAAATTTAGTTGCCCGCTCTCAAAGTGAACACATACACCTAAACATACTATATACAACATATACATACTATATACAACATACGTATAGACCTACATCCCTACATATGCATAACATATGAATATTAAACACTGTCCATCTTGAATATATAACGGAAGGAGGAAGCTTGAGAGTTCACAAGGTTTATACTGTATGGAACGAAACTGTGGCTCAATCTGGATGTTCTGCTTCAGATACTACAGAGCCTCCTCCCAGAAGGTAAGAAGGAAAACAGGTCATGAAGAGGATGGGTAGTGTCCCAGTCAATTTTATGAACCCTGCTAAAGCAACACTTCTGTGCTATGTCCTGGATGGGAGAGAGGGAACTGCCAATGATCTTTTCAGCCATCCTCACCACTCTGTGTACTGCCTTCCTGTCTGAAGCAGTGATGCTTCCAAACCAGACTGTGATGCTGTATGACAGGATGCTCTCAATCGTTCCCCTGTAGAAAGTGGTCAGAATAGGGGAAGGAAGATGTGCTTTTCTCCTGCAATGCAGAAAATACAGGCGGTACTGTGCCTGCTTCACCAGTGTCTTGCTGTTGAGCGACCAAGCCAGCCTACTTGTTAACTGCACACCCAGGAATTTGATGCTGGTAACCATTTCCACAGGTGACCATTGGTAACCTTTGGTTTGAAGTGTGTGTAGCCAAACCTTTGATTGAGATTCTTTCATCATGTTTTTCTAGATAACCTAGTTGCTCTGTTTTGTACTTTCAAGTCAATTTACTTGGACTGCAACTATATGAAGAAGTCAGTGAAGTTTTCTAGGCAACATTTTCAGAAGTGGCTTACCCATTCCTTTTTCCTAGGGCTTATTCCTTCTTCCTTATCTAATGGGTGTTTGTCCGTATGTCAGGGGTAGATTTCATGGCCTCCTACCTACTAGCCTAGTGCCTTCAACCACCACATCTTATCAAATCTACCATCATACTTTAGGGGCAGCAATTTGATCCCATCAAAGCTGTTTGCAATACTCAAATGACTGTACTGTAAATGTCATCAGATAGGACTATCCCCATTTGCTCTGCATATATTGGGATTCTACAGGCCTCTATAGATTATGTTATAATTCCCCTTCTTGAATCCAGAATATCAGAAAGAAGATTGTAGCTCAGGGAAGAGAACACCTGCTTCACACATAAAAGCATGTAGCTTTTCCAGGAGAGGTTGAGAAATATTGTTATGATGAAATCTGTCTTTTAATTTCCTGAAAGTGTTGCCTGTTCTATGAAAGAGGTTTTTGCTTCTATAACTCATTCTCAGGGCACCTTCATGTTTGTACGGAATGTATAACAGAACAGCAGTTCTGAGCTTATTTTGTAATGTGGCACAAGATAGTGTTGCTGTTTATTCTTTACATTTATTGATTTGATTTTTATAGTCTGCCAATCTCAACAAGTGACTCTGAGTGGTGTACATCCTAAAACAGAAAAACAATTAAAACAGTAGCAACAGCAGTAGCACTTAGACTAAACCACCCCATAGTGCTTTACAGCCCTCTCTGGGTGATGTACAATGTCAGTATATTGCTCCCAACAATCTGGGTCCTCATTTTACCAACCTCAGAAGGATGGAAGGCTGAGTCAACTTTGAACCGGTCACAGTCTAACTCCAGGCTGTGGGCAGAGTTTGCCTGCAATACTGTACTTTAACCACTATGCCACCAGGACTTTTATTATCAGTACCAAATAAATAAATATGGCACCAAATGGTTACTATGGTTACTAACAGTCAGGAGATGGGGTCCTTCACATGCCCAGGGCTCCAGGCCTGGACACACAACCAAATCTTATTGACCTTACAAAAGGCCAACTGGGTAAGGGTCTGTGAAGTGACATTGTTCCAGAGGCCAGGGGCTATGGCAGGGACTATGAAAGAGAAGGCACATCTTCTGGTCTCTCCCAGCCAACTTTCCTTGGCTGATGGGACCAGTAGCATGCACAACCAGTCTGACCAAATTGGACAGGGAGAAACAACTGGGAGAAGATGGTCCCTAGGTAAACTGACCCCAAGCCATGAAGGGCTTTAAAACTGATAACCAACACCTTGAATTGCACCTGGAAGCACACTGACAACTGATGCAGTTCACAAAGCAGTGGTGTTATATTTCCCAAATACCTGACACCTTTTTCCACCCACGCAGCTGTATTCTTCCACAAATGAAGTTTCTTAATGCTCTTCAAGGGCAGCCATGCATAGAATCCATTGCAGTCATCTAGACAAGAGGTCGCAAGGGTTCTTCCTCTCTCTTTCACACTGCAATATCAGCAATTCCTGCTTTTTTGTATGAAAATAGGCCCATAGAAGGAATTCTCTCAGAATGACTTCCTTTGGTATTTATTGAAAGCATGAGAAGTCACCAATGGAAACAGTGGACACAGAGACATGTAAGAGATGTGTCTCCTTGGCCAGCATGTAATCAAGGTGAGTGCAAAGTGCTAATCTCCATCTGTAGAAATTTAACAGTTTTTTTTCTTGTCGGTTGGAAAAAAATGGCCCAAAGCAATTTCTTTTTCAGCTGATAGAATGAGAAAGGTTGAATAAAATTCAGATCAAATTATCTTTTTAGCATTTGTATGAAAGATTTCTATAGGAAGCCTTGGAGGGATCTGTGGGTCATTGTGGAAAGTGTAAAGCAGACAAACTATAAGTTGAGTTGGTATAAAACAGCTTCATGTGCTTCTAACTCACATTTCTCTGCAATATTTTGTGTTGGCTTGTAGAATCAAAGAAGCTGGTCATTCTTTTAATTCCTTAGATGCCAGTTGATTAGATAAATCTGGATATGTTTGTTCAATAATGATTATGCTATATTTGACTTTATCACATCATCTCCACGTTGTGTCCTTATACTGGTTATGAAACCTAGTAATGTCCTTGTACTGTATAACATTAGACTGAAGATACCTGGACCAATTCATCCCCACCAATTGGTTCTCTTCTCTACTGAATGCGTGCCCCCACCTGTACTTCAACATCATTAGTGAAGTGGCTGAAGGACCACACAAGGACGACAGGTTGGCCAACTGGAATTTATTAGGAACAAGGCAAAGAAGGGTACAACTTGTCCGGCTTTTTTTGCTGATGAGGAGGAAGCCCTCGACCTGCCCCAGGTGTGACTGCCATCGCTCCGGATGGCGGGTGTCAAATTCCCTCACACGCCCGAAGTTGGCCATGTCGTCCGGTCCTAGGTCTCGCTCCGTTCGGAAGTTAAAACTTCCAGTGACTGCTCTTTGGCCGGGAATTCCCTTCCTCGGCCGTGACTTCAGCTCCGGAGCGATCCCACCTTCGTCGCCAGTGAAGTGGCTGAAGGACCACACAAGGACGACAGGTTGGCCAACTGGAATTTATTAGGAACAAGGCAAAGAAGGGTACAACTTGTCCGGCTTTTATAGCCGGCTGCTGTCAGGTTAGACCAATCAGGTTCTTGTCTTTTGGCGCCGCCTCTCGTTGTCCAATCATCGCCGCCGCGTCTTTGACAGCCCTTCTCTCCGCGTGGTTAAATGGCTTCTGTGTTATGACAGCCGCGAGCTGTCAGATGGCTGCGCCTGCGCTCTGGCGGGGAACTTTGACAGCTGTCAAAGTTCCCGCGTGTTCTCCTGTCAGAGGAGTTACCTCATAGAGTTTAACGCTTTTAACTTATTAATAACATTTATACATACATATATATACATATATTACAATTAGGAAACTGAACTACTGTGCAGTAAAACAAGCTTTAAGGTAGAATTGTGGGGGTGTTGTTCAGATGCACAAAATATCCTCTCAAGATGTTGCTTTGTTTCCTACTTGCTGATGCATCCATACAAATACCTCTCTGTGCTCTTGTTTGCCAAGGTGATGTGTTGGCAAAGACAACACATTGTTCTGACCTCATTTATGGTTTGTCAGCTCCTGGGGTTGAAATGGGACAGTTATTTCTATTTTTATCAGAGTAACTGCTCTGGCACATGGAATGTAGTGAGAAAGGGGCAAAGGATGCCATCATGTATACAGCTTATAAATAGAACCAAGAAGCAAGGAAAGAAGTCATTAATTGTCTGCTGCTGGCTGTTAAAGCTTCCAGGATTTTAAAGAAGTTTTTCTATTGACTGCTGAAGCTAAGCTACATCCATGATCAAATCTGACCCGAAACAGATGCTTTCATCAACGTGCTGGTACTTTCTAGGCATCTCTTCCTCTCATTTGTTTTCTTGATAATTAATGCATCCCACACTTGTAATAAATATTTTTGGATCATTGCAATTGTGCCAAAATCTGAAGAATCAGAGATGAAAAGCAAAACTTAGTTTTCCGCTATTCATTTCAGTCATGTAGTGCTCAGTTGCTGGGAAGGCACCAGAAAAGCTTTTGGCAAAAATAAATAAATAAATAAAATTGGGAACTGATTCTAGAATTATCTCAAGGTTTACAGAAGCATTGCCCTAAAACAGGGGTGTCAAACTCAATTTCATTGAGGGCCACATCAGCATTGTGGTTGCCCTCAGGGGGCCGGGTGGGTGTGGCCTGGGTGGGCGTGGCCTACTGGGTGGGCGTGGCTAGAGTGCGTGTGGCCTACTGGGTGGGCGTGGCCAGCTCTACATCGTTCTCATCAAGGGTGCCTATGGGGGCCTGGGCAGGAGTGGGACAGATCTGAGGGTCTCTGGCAGAAGGAGGGTCTCTGGGCCAGGGCCAAGGCAGTGGGGGCTGTTCCCTCACTGTTTCCAGGATGGCTTCGCGGGCCACATGAAACCACTTCGTGGGCCGGATCTGGCCCCCGGGCCTTGTGTTTGACATGTCTGCCCTAAAAGATTTAAACAACATTTTGGAAGTGCGGTCCTAGAATACTGTCAGAAGAAATGGAGGGAATACAGCTAGTCCTCAACTGATGAGCACATTTGAGCCCCAAGTTTCCATTGCTAAGCAAGACAGTTGGTAAGCGAGTTTTGCCTCATTCTATGACCTTCCTTGCCACAGTTGTTAAGTGAATCAGCGCTGTTAAGTTAGTAATATGGTTATTAAGTGACTTTGGCTTCCCCATTTTTTGCTTGTCAAAAAGTCACAAAAGTTGATCACATGATCCTGGGACACTGAGCCCGTTGCCAAATTTTGATCACATGTTCACGGGGATGCTGCAGCGGTTGTAAATGTGAAAAACAGTAACTAGTCACTTTTTTTCAATGCCAGTGTAAATTTGAATGGTCACTAAATGAAGGATTGTTACCTGTAGTTAACTTTTCAACAGGAAAGTCAAGGCAGACGCTGGAAAGATCTGTTCAGCCTAGAAACATACCTTGGGAAAATGTGCAATTTTGAACACAATATACGTTCATCTTGTGGTGAGATGGGCGGCAAACAAATTTAATAAATTTAATAAATAAATACTAGGGAAGCACATACATCATCTTGTCTTAGGTCTCTTTTGTGGATTCTTTTTATCACATGCATTTATCACAAGTATTGCTGGCCCAATTGGCAAAAGAAAGCTCAGGACCATAATGGTTGGAAACATGCAGAAGAGGCCTTCATCTTGCAGTGGATAGACAATGGCTAAAATCATGATGATGATGATGATGATGATGGTATACATTGTAGATTTCTTGAGATCAAGGTAGTTCTTGGTTTCTCATTTTCAACACACAGAAAAAAGATGACTAATCTCCATTCATCTCCCAAGCTTGTTTCTTGAGCCACTGAACCAGTCACTAATTGCTTTGTCTCATTCTTGAGAGATACTGGCTTTGGATATTTACTCCAATAGCTCCCCTGAGAGCAGGATTTTTCAAACTTCACAACTTCTTGGCAACTTGAAGATGTGTGGACTTCAACTCCCAGAGGTTTAGAATTCTGGGAGATGAAGTCCACACATCTTAAAGTTGCCAAGTTTGAAAAACACTGATTTATAGAAATAGCTCAATTTATAGAATCAGGAATTTTAATTTATAGAACTGTGGGAAATCAGCGCCGCCCCGAAGGAAATATTTTTGGGAATATTTAAAAAGGCAGAATATTATATTTCCCCAAATGATCTTAAAGGCAGAAAAGCAGGCCCAGGTTTTCTTAATAGCCCCAAACTGAGCAGGCCAGCTCTGTAGAAATACAGATTTGATAATCCCATTCAGAAAGAATGGGGGATTCATGAGCAAATACTACCTGGCAGAAACTCTTTCAAGACAGGATCTTTCGAAATCCCTTGGAGCAAAATTTGATAGGTAACAATGGCAGAGTGATAGGATTAGAACCAGCAACTCCTCACCCCCCCAAAAAAGCAACACAGGATATAGCCATCCGCCACAGCCCCAGAGAAGCAGGATATGACCTTTAGAACATAATAGGATTAACCCACCACAATCAAAATACCAAAAGGACATGCTCAAAATCTCAGGTCAAAGTTCATGCCACAAAAACAACTCCAAACACAAAAGCCCAAGAAGTATAAACGTATAAAAGAAGTATAAAAACCCACCACTCCCAGCACTGTGTGCTCAGCTGCTCCAGAGCCACATGCTCTGGTTCTGCTCTTCAATAAACTAAAACCTTCTTTCTAAAGCAGTCTCCATTTTATTTATTTCTGGCTTGGACTGGACCCTGATGAAGACTTTTCTTTCAACAGAACCAAAAGGGTCTCTATATAATATAACATAAAACCAATATAAAAATATTTAAATCGCTCCAAATATTGGATCAGTGTCCATAACTAATATTAAAAGTGTTGATTCTTATGTTAACAAGTTAAATCTAACTTCTAAAAAATTCCATCTTCTAGTGGGATATTAACAGCAGCCGTTCCAACGTCACTCTTTTTATGAAGAAGAAGCCTCATTATTTATTAACATTTAATATTGGTAACCTGCTCTATTATCTGCAGCCCTATGTTACTCAGGATTTCCCCCCCAAAAAAACGTTAAATGCATAATAATTTGCAATCATACTCTAAATGCTAGATGCATATTACTACCCCAGATGGGTGTAACAGATGTGCATCAGTTTACTCCTTAAAGTCATATTTCAGGGTGTTTAGTTTTTTGTATTAGAAAGAAATGACAATTTACTGGTATATCTAGAAATATCTCATCATAAATTATACTACTGAAATAAAGCCTCAATTTTTATCACGTGACCGTGGAGATGCTGCAATGGTTTTCAGCGTGAGGAGTGGTCATAAGTCGCTTTTTCAGCGCTGTTCTAAATCTGAATGGTCACTAAGCAAATAGTTATAAGTTGAGGAGTGCCCAAAGGCAACTCACTTAGCAGTTCTAATATTAATAAATAATTAAAAGACTAAAAGATTGGTGCAAACTGGCAGAGTTTCAGCAGAAAAAAGGAAATTAAAATCTAGGTGCCAAAGTTCTGAGTTTGTAACTGGAAGAATTCTGATTGTCAATATTCAATCAAGAGACAAGACAGAAGCTGAAAAATTCACTGTAAGGATTGTGCCAGGAAGGACCACATGTCCTCCCCTGATGGACATGCACATACATGAGACAGAAGTTGGGCTGTTAGTTCACAGCCAGCCTTCTCTTGTTGATGTGCCCCCACAGGTTCAACAGGTTAATGTTACTTCAAGTTATTTTTCTACCTGTATGATGATGATGATGATGATGATGATGATAATTTTTTATTATTATTATTATTATTATTATTATTATTATTATTATTATTATTATTATTATTATTATTATTATTATTATTATTATTATTATTATTATTAAGTTGGAAGGGACCTTGGAGGTCATCTAGTCCAACCCCCTACTCAGGCAGGAAACCCTATACCATTTCAGGCAAATGGCTGTCCAGTCTCTTCTTAAAAACTTCCAGTGTTGGAGCATTCACCACTTCTGGAGGCAGGTTGTTCCACTGGTTAGTTGTCCTAACTGTCAGGAAGTTTCTCCTTAGTTCTAGGTTGCTTCTCTCCTTGACTAGTTTCCATCCATTGCTTCTTGTCCTGCTTTCAGGTGCTTTGGAGAATAGCTTGACTCCCTCTTCTTTGTGGCGGCCCCTGAGATATTGGAACACTGCTATCATGTCACCCCTCACTCTTCTCTTCGTTAAACTACACATACCTAATTCCAGCAACCGTTCCCGATATGTTTTAGCCTCCAGTCCCCCAGTCATCTTTGTTGCTCTTCTCTGCACCCTTTCTAGAGTCTCGACATCTTTTTTACATTGTGGTGACCAAAACTGGATGCAGTATTCCACAAGTAAAAATGCAGTTCTTACTTTTCACAGTTTAAATATATATATTTTTTCTCTTGGATTTGCAAAAGAAGAAAGGAGGGGAAGCCTCCCAGAAATTTCTTTCTTGTTGAGTCAAGGCTCAGCAGCAGGTTTTTCTTAAAGTGAAAAAGAACGGAAGGGATCCAGTCTGGGATTTCGACGTCTTGAACTCGAGACAATTTCAGGGTTAAAAGAGCAGCTACGTCATCTGCCCTCCTGATTCGTAGCCATAGGTAGCCTTACTTTGCAGATATTGTTAAAGTTTTCTTCTTAACCCATCCAAGTTGGCTTAATTTTTGGAATTTTGGAATTTCAGAGCCAAGATGGTTATTATGAAGAGGCACCCCTTTTTACCTGTTCAGAATCTCCCAATTGTTTAGCCTTGCTGGAGATGTTAAGGTATCGCCATTACAGGAGCGAGAGAAAGGGGGAACAACCTCTTTCATTTTTCAACTTGGTTTTCTTCCCTACAGATTTCTGTGTGTGATTTAGAGAGTTGCCCTGCCCGAATCTTTTCTTGCCAAGCATCCCTATTTAAATTCTCATTTGGAAAAAAACGGGAGGTGGGGAAATGGAATGCAAAGTGTCAATTATTATAATTTGAAGAGGGAAAATATTAAACACAGCCCAACAAAGCTGAACTTTTTCCTGTGTTTCTGCCTGGCCTATGGTTTTAAATCATGTCAAGGAAGGTGGGTGCTGCTTGGATTGCCCGTGCCTCTGGTCATGTTTAAGTTAATCAGTGATGTTTATTTGATGGCTTTGGATTTAATTAGTAGAATGAGAGCTGGCTTGCTTGTTCAGCTGGCCAAATTACCATCATTATTATCCAAACTTCCCAGGATTAATGTTTGCTAAATACATTTTATAATGTAGCTAAGTAATCTGTTGCTTGGCATATCGGTGGAATAATATAAAATATGCCAATAGCTTCTTTTACAGATGTTGATGATGAAATGAAATTTTTTTATCAATTAAGATTTAAAATATATGTTACTCTGCCACACTAATGGATATGCTGGGTACATGTCAGTGCATCTTCCATAGTTTGCTATGGTGGAAAATTTGATGATAGCTTTGTATTTGGTATCTTTTAGTCATCATCTTTGGGGATTCACTATAGCAGAGGTTCCCAACCTTTTGGGCACCAGGGACTGGTTCCATGGAGAAAGATTTTTCCATGGACCAGAGAGTGTGCGGTTTGGGGTGCTGCCTGTATCCCATGGATGGGGCTTTGCTCGTTTGTGCGGACCGGTTGCTGGCATGCCGCGCACTGGTACCAGTCCACAGACTGGGGGTTGGGGACCCCTGCACTATAGTGTAGGATGAGGCAGAGGGGCATGTTGGTTTCTTTGCAATAAATTGATTTTTTTATGGAAAGGTTAGAGGAGTCAAGGACAGAAAGAGGAGACCACTGGGTTCACAAAAAAGAAGTCTTGTCTCTGTGTTAAGATCCTGGTTGTATTTTGTTCACATCCTACAAAATAAACAAACAATTATGGGTAAAGGGAGAGGACACAGGGAGGAAGTCTGGGAGTTGAAGTTCAAATGATTTAAAATTGCCAAGGTTGAGAAACACTGCTCTAAACAATATACATTAGCATGATGGGGGGCATTTTTAATATTGTGGTCTTTTGAATTTTGTTCTTGTTCTTTGTTTTGCTCTTAATCCTATATCAGTTTCTATTGGGTCTGATGTTTCCATTTTGGAATCAGAGCCTTTTTATTAATGACAAAGTTGCTTCCCAGAGGATGAGAACTTTTGATATGATTCAGAATGCAGGAGTTGAATGTGGAAGATTATCTGTCCAGAAAAAAAGCCGCAAGAATTATATCTTCAGGAGGGCTTTCATGTTCTAAGTGGACCTTGTGTTCATCTGTATTCTATTACCGTATGTTGCTTTTTTTTTGTCCTCCCTATTTTTTGAAAAAAAAGTTCCACTCTTTCCCCACTTGTTTAATGGTATACTTACAGTATCTTATGCAGAATTGAGTTGGGAGGCCGGTGTGTGGTGTAGTTGGTTCACATGGTGTGGTAGGATGGAGGGTTTGTTGTCACTGTGTGTTGGGGGAGAGAACACGGGGGGAGGCTCAGCTAATCTCAATGTACACATGTTGTACTTTGACAATAAAGGTTTATTATTATTATTTTTCCAAACAGTTCATGAATATTTCTAAAACACCCTTATGAATCTGATGCAGTGGCTGTACTGCACACCAGTTTTGGCAGTTGCAGAAAACAATTATTTTAAAGATATTTTATCCTGCCTAATATGATTTTTTTTATAAATAGTTTAAGGCAAAGAACCTGCTTAATAGTCCTCCCTCCTCCCATTTTCCCCACAACAACCCTGTGAAGTGGAGTGTGGGTGGGCTGAGAGATTTGTCTGGTCCAAATTCACCCAGCCTGCTTTCATCACTAATATGGGCCTAGAAGATGATGCACATAAAAAAAGGAAAAGGCAAAGATTTGATTGCACCGTTGTGAATGTCATCTTCAATTTTTTTTACCATATTCTGTGGACACCTGTGTTGAGCTGTGTTTGGTCCAAAGGTTGTTCACCTCATCTTAAAACATAATTTCCAATTCACACCTCCTAGCTGAAAATAGAAACGTTTTTATCACAATGTCCTTGCTCTTAAATATAGATCTGCAACATTCTCTGTGTGCTACGTTATAAAACATAATGGAAGCCTTTTCTGTTATAATCAATAATTTATTTTTATTTACCAAGCTCTCTTTTTATTTACCAAGCACTTACTTTTGTAACACATAAACTTCCCACTTGATTGAGGAGAAGAAACTTTTAATAATGCAATTCTAAACTTCAAAAAAGAACTGGCTTTATTTGTTTTATACAAAAGATGCCTATAACTTAAGCATATTCTGCAGGAGCATTTGAAATTCTGAGAGTTAACTGTGTGGGAGAGTGAAGCTGGTATTTTTGTCTTTCAACTACAAGAAGATAATTAACTTTCCCATAGTTTGATCGGCTTTTTAAAAGAAAAGATGAATTTAATTTCCTTAGGAGATATTAGAATTCCAAACATTCTCTGCCAGTTGCTGCCTATTTAGTGTTAAGTTTTACACTGAAAAGTTTAGACTTGAGGAAAGACACTGTGGTGCTGATGGTAATGTTGGTAGCAAAGCACTTCTCCAGTATTTAAAGCATGGCATTCAAAAAGTCAGATCCTTGTTTCTAATGTCCCATGAACATGATCTAGTGGTCTTAAGTTACATAGCAGACTTTTAAAACAAGATTTTAGAAAAAGTCACAGCAATTAGAGCAGCTGACAATGGAATCACTCTTAAAGAGTGGTGGGCTTTTCCGTGAATGTGTTCAAGCAAAGTTTTGATAGTCATCAATTGGGTAAGATTTAATTTAGATTTCTGCATTAGGTTGGATTCAGTGACTTTAGTGGCCGCATTAATTCTGTGATTCTGATTCATGCTTTGTTAGGTTTTCACCCAAAATAATAGTAGTCAAAGCTTGCAGGATAAGCAAATTGTATTGCAGATACTTTAAAAACTGTAAATCAGAGCACTTTCTTATACAGAGTCCAAAGCTGATGTAAATTTTTGCACTGAAGAGGGCTGTGGCTGAAGTTTGACTGAACATTGTATATAGCAGAAACGGGCTTCACTTCTGTGCCATGTCCATTCCATTCACAACTCTTCCCGGTTTTAATGCCATATTTGTGCAAGTAGAGAAAATACACCCAAAATGCCTGAGTGGTTTTCATTCTCTGTTGGAGAGTACTATCCATATCATAAAGTTTGACTGCTGCCAGGCATCAACTATAAGTTTATTCTGATACTTGTACATCTCTGATCACATCAGCCAAGTTTTATGTCTACACACTGAGATTAAATAAATATGCAAATAGATCTATCAATGAATCGATGAAAAATGAAGCTAAATAGATTGTTTTTAACAGGTTGATTTTGCAGTAATAAAAGAAAATGTCAGTTGACTTATTTGATAAATGCAATGGCTGCAGATTAAAAATGTAGATGTTTAAAATCAGAGTTTAATTAGTGTTTCCTTTCATGAGAGAGCTTTCACTTCTGATTAATAATTGTACACTTTAGATTTAGGATGTATAATTAAATAGCTTTCCATGAGATGCTACACACACTCATGGGTTTTCTTTTTTTCAGTTTTAAGTATATCTGTCAACGCTATTAACATTGGAGGTTCTTGCTTTGACAACAGATGGAAATGCATCCATTTTCTCTATTGCTGTTAGAATTAGTTGCTGCTGGGAGGAGGAATAGGGATGAGAGTCCAGGTATTCATAACAATAATAACTTAGTCATGGGAACCCAAGGACATTGGGCCCAGAGCTGATAGTGTTTTGGTGGGCTGGAGAGCTGGGGAGAAAGCCCGCCCTTCAAACTAATTGGGGAATGTGATTTATGACTGTGTATTGGAGAAGGGAATTGCACTTTGTTACTCTGTATCCAGGGGAGAGGAATTTAGTTTCTGGTTTCAACTATGCAGTGCTGGACACGTTGCTTCTTGAATAAAAGATTCTTTAAGGCAGTGGTGTCAAATTGCCGGCCCGCAGGCCAGACACACCATCAGGAAACTGTGCCCACCCCATTGCTGGCAATGGAGAAAAAGCTCCAGTACATCGCGCAATGTTATGTGATGTCACGAGTTTGACATGTCTGCTTTAAGGTAAACAATGCCTCGAAGTTCTTTTGAAGAGTTTCATCTGTCAGAACCATGACAATATCTTTATTATATCTGATGCTAAATATGGTGAATATTTAGAGTTTATTGTAAATAAAATATAAAATATAGGACTATGTGAGTAAAAGAATTACCACAGAATTACACATTGCACTGAAATAAGCCCATTGCTCTTTAAATATGAAAAATATTCAATAACTAATTAATCAGTTAAGAAAGGAGGACTTTTTCCATCACATTTGAGTATAAAATTACCAAAGATTCCATTCTGTAATACCAGCAAATTACTCATACTGAGTAATTCAATGTAACAACATTGTAGAATTACTAAATAAAATATATGACATAAATTACTCATTCTACTTCCTTCGACAGAAATGTGCACCTAAACGTTTTTCTACAATAATCCAAGAATCAAGAAGGAACAGTGGTAATCTATTGTATGGTAACCTTGCTGTCCATGTTTAAGGGCCTGTTTATTCACTGATATAGTATGTACAGAAAAGGGGTTGAACTCGTGGCAATGAGCAGAGTCAGCCTGCAATACTGCATTCTAACCACTGTGCCATCCCAGCCACATAATATAGAAATGCCATCTTAACATGATGACAGAATAAAAAGAGGTAAAGGTTTTCCCCCTTTTACAGTTGTATTCAACTCCCTAAAGTATTGCAGTATTGCAGGCCGACTCTGCTCATTGCCACAAATTCAATCCTGACCAGCTCAAGGTTGACTCAGACTTTCATCCTTCCAAGGTTGGTAAAATTAGGATCCAGATTGTTGGGGGCAATATGCTGATATATCTGTAAACCGGTTAGAGAGTGCTGTAAAGCACTATGAAGCGGTATATAAATCTAATTGCTCTTGCTGTTGCTACTGTAAGTGTAGTGTCTATACACATACTCACAACTTCCCTGGGAAAGAAAAGTGTGATCAGATCACAACCTTTAGTTTGGTCTTAATAATGGAGATAAGGATGAAGTTTGAGAAGCAACTTAATATTTTTTAGATTCATTGGACTACAATTTACATAACTCTCTGATGTATATACTAGCATAAGCTGAAGAAGAAGAATAAAGGATAAAGAATTTTAGGAGTTTCCTGGATCATCAACCAACAATTTTCAAACAAAAACAAAAAAATGATTATTGACCTGCAAGGAAGATATCTTAATCTCTTCCTATTAATTGCACAATTAATGCAATCTAAATGCACCATCTAATCTACACTTAAAAACCAGATATGCAATAGCATTCATAGGACACATTAAGCAATATTATAATTGTGCTTAAAATTTGATTGGCGATCAATCTATTCCTTAGTTGTGGTTAAGGAATAGCATCCTAAGCATGAAATGTAACCATTGTTTGGATTGGGTTAGCTTATTTTAGCAGGACTTTGGAACCCAAAAGAAATAATTAGCTTACAGTTAAGAAAAAAATAGTCCCAGGAAAATGATGATGCAAGAATGATGCAAAGGGAGGGTGAACAGAAACAGTAAGGGGTTATTCAGATTTTCCCATCCTCCATGTTCTGTGTTCATGGATGAACCCACATAGACTTTGTAGAATTTTTCTTTTGTTCCAGGGAAAATATGCTAGCCTATCCTGCGAAGATTAGCAATATTGATGGAAGAGAAGGAGGCTGGTAGTAGTTTGCTATGTGGTCTGGGAAGGTATCTTACCCATTGACAAAGTTGGCCTCAAAAGGTTGGCTCAAAGTAACTAAATCCAGTGTGTGGCACCATCTATATATAACTATAACCAGCTGACTCCTTAACTTTGTAGAGTTGATTCCTAAATATTTTTCTTTGTTCTTTACAGAGCATATATTGTATGACTTTACTTCTTCTCTGTATGACTAAACATATTCATGGTACAATCATATAAACATATTCGTGGTACAATCATCTGCTTGACAATATCAATGTTTCAACAATGCTTTAGAGGGATTGCTTGTTAATAGCTACTCTCTTAATTAGTGTCCTTGTTTGCTTGGAAAAAGTAACTCAGGAAAAAGAAAAAAAGAGAGATATATTTGTGCTGCCAGATCAATAGATTTTTCTCTCCCTTGAAGATGGATAGTAAACTATGGTTTATTTTTGGTTTGCTACTAGGAAATCCTGAGGCTGAAAATGGTGAGGACACCAGGTTCCCTGGCATCTTGGTGTGCATTGTGAGCTACTATCTTCCTATACTGTATATTATTTATTGTTCATGTTGTTATCCAGGAGGTAATGAATTATATTTGGATGTTACTCACTGGTTTGTTTGCTTAGTTGCTTTATTTATCACTCACATTTGTAGACCACCAAACCCCAAAGAACTCTTGGCAGTAGATAATATAAAATGCACAAGATACAATGTAAATAAAAATACACAAATATAAAGACCCCAAACTAATGAAAACATTGGTGTAGCACCAGCATTGTAAATTGTACCTGTTAGTAAACCTATTAGTTAGTAAACAATGAAGGGCCCAAAGCATTGATGAAATTAGATTAGATAACCTTTATTGTCATTTTTTCCTGTGGGCACAATGGCACACATTAAAAATAAAATTTAGTTGCTTCCTCTCAAAATGTACTCGTACATAACACTCATTTAAAACATACTATATACAACATATGTATAGACCTACACCCTTACATGTAAGTAACATATAAATATTAACCATTGTCCATCTTGAATACATAACGGAAGGAGGGAGCTTTAGAGTTCACAAGGTTAATACTGTATGGAACAAAGCTGTGTCTGAATCTGGATGTTCTGCTTCAGATACCACGGAGCCTCCTCCCAGAAGGTAACAAGGAAAACAGGTCGTGAAGAGGATGTGTAGTGTCCCAGACAATCTTACGGACTCCCGCTCAAGCAACGCTTATATGCTGTGTCCTGGTTGGAAGGGAGGGAACTGCCAATGATCTTTTCAGCCATCCTCACCATTCTCTGCACCGCCTTCCTGTCTGAAGCAGTGATGCTTCCAAACCAGACTGTGATGCTATATGACAGGATGCTCTCGATCGTCCCTCTGTAGAAAGTGGTAAGGACAGGAGAAGGAAGATTTGCTTTTCTCATGTGATGCAGAAAATGCAGGAGCTGCTGTGCCTGCTTCACCAGTGTCTCGTTGTTGAGCGACCAAACCAGCCTACTTGTTAACTGCACAAATCTGTTCCCACCTGTGAATGCTGAACAATAAAAGTGACTTTGCAATCTGAACTAACTTCAGCCTCTGAGGGAACTTCAAGCAGCTCCATGTAGAATATATGGCAATAGTCTAAGTGAATGATGATAAGGGCATGAGCCAGGGTAGGGAGGGAGGGGTGATATGGTCAAAGGCTTGTGTCACTCATAATGTAAATAGTATACCAAGACCTCAATGGATTCATCTGCCTGATCCTAAGAAAGCTTCTGGAAGCTTTCTAGATCCCAGGGTGTACCACTCACAAAAATTTGGCCCTATGAAGGACCTGGTAGTAGTCAGTTGTATTTAGATCACCAAGTGATTTGACTATGACAGAGTGATTCCACACCCAGCTCATATTTCAACTGCTTTGAAACAAAGGCAAAGTCCAAAGTATGTTTGCCTATATGTGTCAGTCTTGAGATCATATGAGAAAAGTGAATATTTAGTAGGGGTGCCATGAACTCCTGGGTCTAACTAGACCAAGCAACTGGAACATTATTAACAATCCAGTTTCCAGGACCCCAGGATGGACTTACTGAGTCAAAAGAAAACACTGCCACCAAGTAGATATTACTCTTTTCCTGGAACAGACTGACAAATCTCCCATGGTCTGGAACTACCAGGGCTCTTTAGCTATGTACTTGCTCCTGATTCCCAAGTTCTGTGCTCTTCCAACATGAGGGTTGGTCAATCACACAGCATGTTTTTTAGCCAGTCCAATCTTCTGACTTGAATATATTGCATGTAACAGTCAATTGGTTTTGATTTTGGGTGAGTGAGTTCACTTAACTGAAGAGATACGTGGAAATATGTGATTCTTGGTGATGAGAATTTCTTTTCAGACTGTTCTAGTTCTGAGAAAAATCTCTTCCATACTTGAACATTCCCGGCATAAGGGATACAATAAAAATAGAGAGCAGTGATGTGAAATTAAGTTCTCTTATATGTTTCTTTTAACTCTTTTGATATATTACTATAGCAACTCTGAAGTAGAATTTACTGCAAGTAAAGCATTAGTTTCTATAGAAACCACTTGCCCTACATGTGGAAAGAGAGTTTACTTTTTTAACACACCATGCCTAATATTAGACTGTGTACGTGTGTGCAGGCGAGCACACATGCTTGTTTTTAAAGAGTGGAATTTACCTAATCTATGAGTTCTATGTCATTACAAATGATGCTTTATTTTTCCAGACCAACTAGGAAGGTATTTAGTCTTGGAAGATCCTTTAGATGATATATACCATATGAATTACGCACATGGTTAATCAACAATAACAGCATATTGTTGTTAGGCAAAAGAAGAAGAAAGGATCAGACACTTCTGGAACACTGTTGGCAGCCATATTTTTCCTGCCATTCTTTCATCTTTCATCTTTAGTCTGCCAAGTTCAGTTAAACTCTACTGCAATGTAAGCTGCACTGGCTTCCTGTAGACTTCTGCTGGCTATTCAGGGTGCTAGTTATCTCCTATAAAGTCCTGCTTAACATAGCACTGGTTAGTTGTGGGACCACCTTTTCTCAACGCTTTCTGCCCATCCTACATACTTGAACAGGGAGAGTGCACTCAAGGTCTCAGCTTTGAAACTGTAAGATGTAGGCAGCAGGCCTGCTTTATGACAGTGCCTGCCCTTTGGCACATCCCCTTCCCCAACAGATGATTGACCCCAAGTTTCAGTGACAATTGTTGGGAAAAAATGTTCCTACCCTCCCCAAACTCCAAACACAACAAGACACTCAAAAAGCTGGACAATATATCTGATTTTAAGGCTATGCCTGCCAGATGAAGGACATGAGAATGAAAAGGAGGACATGTCATCCTTTTGCCAATGTCTGATAACCCTAACTGGGAAGGGCTTGTCTGCTGTCATTTAAGACCTAGGACTTTCTCCAGGCTGAGGGCACTCTCATAATCAAAATACTGGGCTATACACTTGCAGATAAGCCTATCCAGGGATAAGCTGAGCCTCAAAGTTTTCATGTTTTAATTTTCATAATTGGTTTATTTGTGGGTGATACATACTTCTTACTAGTTTGGTTAAAAATCAGTATATATGCTCATGGGTCAGCTCACTTGTGGATAAGCTGAATTTGGGGGATATATTTTCGAAGCCAAATAATTAAATAACCTGTTATGTTGGACCCGGTTCTAAGCTAAATATTGACATTGCTCTGAAGTTTGGGGAGATGGTTAAAATCACACCTGTTTGACCTGAATATCAACGTTTCAGTTTACAAATTGTGTTGGATGGCTGTCGCTTTCTCTTGCTTATCTTTTCCAGAGAGATAGTTTGCCAAGCAATCTGTTGCCTTTATTCTCCTGATGTTTATAAAGCACGCAGTGTGAAGTGATTGGATACCTTAGCAACACTCTAAATATGTATCACTGCTAATAAAATAGCTGCATTGGGTAAGATAAAGCCATACCCTGCTACCAAAATAAAATGAGTGAATATTCTGGAGGAAAGTAATATTTACAAGGCAAAATAGATGCTCAATGAGCATCTATTTGTAAGCCTTTTTTTGACTCCTATGGAGATTAACTTAAAAGAGACGGCTTTAATGCTGCTTTTCCATTACACCTAAGAGCTGTCATTTATTCCATGTATAAATGTGTAAACAAAGAAGCTTGAATAACATCAGCTCTGAATTAACTGTCTGTTAGAGTCTGGGTTGACACCATTCTAAACTGAAAACTGCACCTTTAATCAAAAGTTAAACATTTATTTGAAATGGCAAAATCTGGCACCCCAGCCTGGATATTTGGGGAAGTTCTTTACCTGATCATATGAAATAGCTTCTTAGTATCACCACCACCTCTCCCCAAAAGAGCACAGAAAATTTATATACGTTGCTTTAAAGAAATAGATGTACATTTAGAAAGTATTTTTTTAAATGCATAAGCATCTTAAACAAACAGATTATTCATTTACCTGCTCTCCAGAAATTGAATTACAGATATGATGTGCTGCTTCAAAAAAACTATTATTTGTTAATTCATTTGTCAATTTTGAGACCATATTGTTCACTTAGAATAATTCTAGGCTTCTTTCATAATGGGATGAAAACCACAAGTATAAATGATACATGAAAACAACAATCACAACAAGCAAAATCACTCATAAAAATTGCCACCCATTGGGAACAAGATAGAACAGAGATGTACTTCATTATTTAAAAACACCATCAGATACTATTGTATCTCAGGACCTGCTAAAAGAGCCAGGTATTTTACAGATTTATAAAAGCCAAATAGATTGAAGGCCATGATTCCTAATATTTTCAACCAGAAATGGACTGAATTATCAAACAACACATCAGAGGTCCTATGTAACCCCAAAAACTCTGAGATGTAGCGCTCAAAACTTTTCCAAAAGTTTACTAAATTATAATTCTAAAAGCAGCGGCATGGAAAATTGGTGGAATACACGTTGGAAACAATAACTTCATGGAGAGAAATCATATAAGTTACATAAAGTTCATATAAAACCAACTTCAGTTTTTTCACCCTCAATCTTCTCACTCTTTGTACCAGCCCTATCTATTTTTCACAATGGAACCCTCAAATGCTACTCAAAAGCCAACCACAACCTGAACCTCAAAAAAATTGTGTACATTGAAAGAGATGATATCTTTGAACATAAGACGGTCCTCTGCATAGGCCACCAAACTTTATATTTGAACATGAGAACTTGGCAGAGGTTCCTTATGTAGAGAAAGTTTAATCACAGCTATCCTCTCTCTGTTCATTATTATGAAAGTTCAACTAATGTGTGAATAAGGATGGAGAACATTCTGCAAATGTTCAGTATCAAAAATAGCAGCTAAATATGTCCATTGAAGAACTTTCAGGCCATTCTGTTCTGTCAGAATTGAAGTTATGGTAATGCTACTTTACATGCCTTTTCCTCTGAGACCTGTTGTGCAAATGTTTTCAAAGTAAATTATGGCATTCTGTTATGAATTTTGAGCAACTGGCTGCAGCATGGGCAATATCTATAAAATCACAACCTCTTTGTTGCATAAGCAACTGAACATAATTTTGAAGCACCCTTCTTCCTTCTCTTGAGAAGTCCATAAAGCTGGGACATGTGGAAGAAAAGAGAAGGAAGGCCAACAGTAAGGTGGATGGACCCACTTTATAGGTAGTCCTTCATCTATGACCACAACTGAGCCCAAAATTTCTGTTGCTAAGTGAGACAGTTGTTAAGTGAGTTTTTCCCCTTTTTGCAACGTTTCTTGCCACAGTTGTTAAGTGAATCACTGCAGTTGTTAAGTTAGTAACACGGTTGTTAAGAGAATCTGGCTCTCCCATTAACTTCGCTTGTCAGAAGGCCTCAGAAGGTGATCTCATGACCCTGGGATACTGCAACCATTGTAAGTATGAACCAGTTACCAAGCATCTGAATTTTGATCATGTGACCATGAGGATGCTGCAACAATCATAAGTGTGAAAACCAATGATAAGTTACTTTCTACCTTCAAATGAATAGTAGTAAGTAGCGGACTACCTATATGGCAGTGATGGATGCATTGATGGAAATCTGAAGAGCTACTAAGAGTCAATGCCAAACTTATAGTGTAATATCAATCCATCCTCCTTTTGACTTTCAGAATTCATGGAATCAGTAATGCAGTTCCTAAACATTACGGATGGAAGAAACCTCTTTCATCTGTAACAGTAATATAGGCAGTCCTCAACTTATGACCACAATTAAGCCCAAAATTTCTGTTGTTAAGTGAGACAGTTGTTAAGTGAGTTTTGCCACATTTCACGATTTTTCTTGTCACAGTTGTTAAGTGAATGACCCCAGTTGATAAGGTAGTAACATGGTTGTTAAGTGAATCTGGCTTCCCCATTGATTTAGCATGTCGAAAGTTTGCAAAAGGTGATCATATAATCTTGGGACACAGCAATGGTCAAAGTATGAGTCAGTTATCAAGCATCTGAGTTTTGATCACATGATCATGGGGATGCTACAAAGGTTGTAAGTGTGAAAAACAGTCGTAAGTCACGTTTTCCAATGCCGTTGTATCTTTGGATGGTCACTAAATGAACTGTTGTAAGTCGAGGACTATTTTCTGTTTTCACTGTACAAAATCTACCTTAAGAATATAAGAATAGCAATAGCATTTAGGTTTATATACCACCCCATAGTGCTTTACAGCACTCTCTGGGCAGTTTACAATGTCAAAGCATTATTTGCATATTGCCCCCAACAATCTGGGTTCTTATTTTACTGACCTCAGAGGGATGGAAGACTAAATCAACCTTGAGAGGCTGAGTCAATCTTGAAACCTAATAGAGTAGACTAGACCTAATAAATCAGCTCAAGAGCTTTCTTAGTCCAGCATGTTATTTTTATAGTGACCAACCATATTCCTCTAGAGTGCTCATAAGCAGGAGATGAAAACATAGCTTTCTCATTATTGTTCTGGAATTTGGAAGCATGATGCTCTCAACCTAGAGATAAATTAAACCTTCAAGACCATGATTCTTGAAAAAAATGTGTCTTCCATGTCTTTCTTCTCATTCCCTTTATAAGCTATCCAAGCTACTGGCAATCCAGTATTCTGTCAGCTCCTTTAGATAATCCTAGTACAATATTAGTACTCCGAGAGAGGGAGAAAATATTCTCCTTATCTTTGTTTTCTAGAGAAAATGCAAAGGTTCTGCTTTCTTGTGAAAATAACCACTAGTCTGTTTGGTGGACTATAAGAGCACAGATGTCTACAGGAGGGTTAAGTGACGAAACAAGGGCCATAATAACTTAATACAAGCTCTGCAACTTGCAGATTTATGTCCTATATCAGGACATATGTGCCAAACAACAGCACTTTCATTGTGATGTCACTATGTATGCGTTGTCATTTCTTTGTCCTGGGTACCTGAAGATGCCTATGATAGGAAGTTATGATTTCTTCCAACTAATTTACATGAACAAATCAACAAATCTCAGCTGTTGGAGAACATGGAAAGTAGAATTGGAACCCATTTCTGAAAGAACCACACTGACCTTGCTTGTCAGAAGGTCACAAAAGAGGACTCCAGGACACTACAGCCATCATAAGTATGAATCAGTTGCCAAATGTCTAAAGCTTTGGAGCTTTATATGGTTGAAGCTTTTGTTGTTTTCATTCTTTCCCCCCCCCCAGTAACTTTATTGTTTATTTTATTTTAGGTGGTCATCTACTATTTTTATTGTACTGATTTTGTTCACATGAGATTTTAGGGAGTAATAAAAATATTATATTAATGCTATTAATTGCCTGCTTTTGTCTTGTTTTTCTTAATGCATGATAAATCGCTGTATTGAAAAATGATGGATAAGACAAAACAAATGTTATAATATAGTATAATTATTCCCTTGTTAACAGAATCCAGTGAATTGTTTGCTTTAATGGCTGATTCACGCAGATATTGACTCAAATTCAACCTGGTCTCAATTACCTGCTTCAGATACTGTTGTCTGTTTCAGGTTCAAACAGACTTTAAATTTTATTATGAGTATAATTATTGTACATTTCATCTCACACATCTATCTATGTAGCGTGTAGTTTAACAAAAAATAAAATGAACATAGAATTCTACAGTACAACCACTTTTTAACCAATTTGTTTTAAAATAAACAGCTTTATTTTTCTTTATTTTATTGTTCTAAAATGCCAAAACAATTAAGCACTAACATTAAACTCAAAATGCCAAGCTAAAACTTTTGTGTTTTTTTTTTAAAAAATTTAAAAAAATTAAGCCTACCACCACCTTTGGACAACATTCAGAGGTATTGTAGCATCACAGTACAAGCACATGCTAAATACCTTAGTACTACTACTACTAATTTTCAGAAATTACATTCAAATTTAATTAAATTTTTCAAAATAGGCTATGATTCCTCAATCTGGTGCCCTTCAAATATAGTATGCTACAAATTTTATTATTGCCAAGAATACTGTAATAGGCGTTTTAGTTCAACGGGTTGAAGAAAGCTGATAGAAATAGATTTGTATTAATAAATCTGATCCACCCTTATCTTTTTTAGAACTCATATATCTTCCATGTTGAGTTCTCCAGAACCATTTTTTACTCTATCTACATTCATCAGTTGTCATAGGAACTGTCCTTCCTAAATCAAAGACATGTTGACATTGTTATACTCAGTAAACTGGCAAAGAATAGTTGCAATTAATTCTTGAAGGTCACTAAGGTAACTTAACCAGTTCTGTGTATGAAAAAAAAATATTGTGCAACTTATTTTTGGATGAAAACAAGCAGACTTAAGAAACTGTTGATATAGCAACGGCTCTTGCCTGCAAGTTTCATATTTGTTTATTTAGATTTAAACCTCTCTCCCTACATCCATAGGTCAGAAGTAAGAGGGAGAAAGTAGGGGACAACATAACACACAAAAAAGGAACAAAAAATTGGTAACCCATTAAAACAAGGAGAAGAAAAAATATTTCCTGTTTATTTCCATATAAATATTGTTAATTAAGACCCAACGGATGTATTAAAGTGACACATTACTGCCCAAAGAGAGAGCTCTGAGGAGGATTGGTGGTTAAGAAATGCAAAATATAAAAATAAGTAAATATATTTTACAGGGCAGGAAAAAGGAATACTGAGGTTGAAATTAGTTCTGAGGCCATACAGTGAATCCATATGTATACTTTATAAATGAAATACAATCATTCCTCTTATTAGTTCTCTTTTGAAAAAGGCACAAAATGTCCCCAAAACTTTTTTTTTTGAGTTTTTGGTCTTGATTTTGGTATGCAAAATCAGAACTCCTTTTCTTGTATGTATATGGTATAGAGACACATGATTTTTACTCACAAATGTACTCAGGAAAAATAGGAAGTCACCTTACTGCCACAAGAAACATGTATTTTTGTATATATTGATACGGCTACAGGATAATTAGAGAATCTTGAGATCTTGACATTACCTCTTCTCTCACTCTCCTACCAGAATCAGTAACAGTTTTACAGTATAATAGAGTTGGAAAACAAAGGTCACTCCTTTGAAGACAGAAAAGTCCATATTCTGGACAGAGAGGACCGCTATTTTGAAAAATGGGTCGAAGAGGACATCTATGTCAAAACTGAACAGCCCTGTCTCAACAGAGGGGGAGGGATACGACATCATCTATCTCCAGTCTATAACACAGTCCTTTCAACAGTTTCAAGAAGGTTCCACACCCATTTGCACTACCCAGGTGACCCTGAAGACACAGATAAGCCTCCAGGTGGCATCAATGATTCTCTAAAAGAATGCAAATGACCAGCTGTCTGCAAGGAATATAAATATAAATCTTGAAAGAGAAAAAAGAGAGTCCAGTTGCCTCATGAAAAAGCACCTTTGGGACCAGATGACTACAAGGAATATAAATCCTTCCATTCTCCATCATTCATTCAGAACTGAAGGAGCTTCTTGGATGAGAAGCAAACCATCTTCAAGTAAAAGCAAAGAAAGTTCAGTGGCCTTTTGAGAAAGCACCTTTGGGACAACCATAGCCTAGGTGACTGAGAATCTCCATAAACAACAGAGTTGGAAGGGACCTTGAAGATCTTCTAGTCCAATTCCTTGCTCAAGCAGGACAACCCTAACTGTTCCAGGCAAATGGTCAATCTTGAGTTTCTTTCTGACACTTTGAACTGGTTGGAGAATTCTGGGAGTTGAGGTTCCCACATCTTAAAATTGCCAGGGTTGAGTAACACTGCTCCAGGGGGATACTATTCCATAGGGCAGATTCTGCCCTTAAGGAGGCATGGCTCTGCAGTCCAACATCAAGTGATATTGGTATGTCTCTGGTGTCCAATATCAAGTGATATCTAGTGACATGGAGCATGCCCTTGTCTGTTAGATCTGGTGGTTCAAACAAAAATAAATTCAAACAGTAATGTGATCTATGCTATGCAGGGTTTTATAGATAATAACCAGTATCTTGAACTGTACCCAGAAGCTGCGTAGGACCTAGTGCAGCTAGCAGTGGTGCAATGAGAAATACCAATAATTGTCCATGGTGTTTCATTCTGGACCAGCTGCATCTTTTAAGTGCTCCTCAAGGGTAGCGAAATGTGGTGCACATTACAGCATAACCCAGATAAGCTAGAATCATTTCACAATCTGAAATTATATCCTTATCTGATATCCAACTTTGAACAAATATGAGCAACTTTGTCTTCAAGGGATTTTGTGGGATCTCAGTAAATGTTATAATTCACTTCTTCCTTAAGAATGGCCCCTGATTAAGCTAAAGATTATTGGGTTAATATTATCACTAACAAATTTATCCCGAATGGATCAATCCCTGCTTTATTTTTTGCATATAAACAAAGGCAGTCATGAGGTTTGGAATTAGTGTTAAGAATTTCCTTTCAGGTTCACAGCTGTAATATACAATAATGCTCATATGACTTTCGTTAAAGTCATATTCAAGTTGTGTTGTCATCTGTATTTTGAAAGGGATGTAGTCATTTATCTGCTACCATAAGAAGCAAACGTATGGGGTGGTCATGTCTTTGGAACATATCTTGTTTAATTTCCCATACCAATGCTTCAGTTGCTAGACCTGGTCACCTCCTCTCACATTTTGCTGATAAGTCAATCAATCATAGATCAATTCCCATAAAACGCTTGACTTGTTTCATAATGAACAGTGTAATATTTTTGGTGTAGTTCATTGTCAATATTTCAAGGACCCAATATATCTGCCTGGCACACTAAGAAAATGGTGGTGGGCCCATGAACGAAGTGTTTCATTTTTGAGTGGTCTACAAAAAACAGATTATTATAAAATGTAAAGACCTTAAAGTAGACTCCCCCCAGCGTGGCATCTCAACACATGGAAAGGGGACCTTTGGGTAAGGCTGTCTTTAGGTGTGAAAGCATGTCGTCTCTTCTGTTGAGCTGAGAAAAGAAATTTGTTTAAAGTAAATATATAGTAATTAACTAACATTATATACCTATTAATTAGTGGTCTAGTCTCTTTAGTAGGCATACTTCTTCATTTTCTTTCCATTTTTATCATTGGTTAAAAGAATATTTTGGAACAAGTGATGAATTAATTATGTTTCCAAGTGCTAGTAATAAAGATGCTAATTGTGTGAAGAGTGCTTCCTTCTTGGATTTGCAGTAACAATTATAACTCAAGTTCAGTTACAAAATAAAAGAACAAATCTGTAAACACATCAGTCAGCAATAAACTCCTTTCTGCATGATCCATGTTATTATAAAAAAGAGGGGGAGGTAAATGTGGGAGGGTAACCACATTTGCTAGCAGGCTCCTTGCTGATCTTGGTGCATGCATAAAATTGTGTGTCCAGATGTTTCTCTTCTCTTCCACAAGTTGATTCAGCATTAGATATTATAATACAATCTCTTTTTTCTTACTTCAATATGGAATAATGTAGTAATGTCTGAAAGGACATTGGGGGGGCAGTTACTGAGTACAGATAGTTCGATTACAGATAGTTTAATTAAACTGGATTTTGCTTGTCTGTTTTGATAATTGTCCAGGAAACACAATCTGTTCTCTCAAGAAATTTGTAGAATAGACTAAACTTTCCAACAATATTGTAACTATGCACCTGTCAAGACTTACTAAAGCCTTGTGAAGATTTATGGTGAAGACGTACTAAGAACTGTGTCAGTAGTTAGCCCTTTGATCATTTGGATTCAGTCAAAATGCTGGAAAAAGGAGAGATTACACAAAGTAAATAAATCTAAAATCAGTAAATACACATACTCTGTTCCATCAAAAACTTCATGAAACCTTGCATGGCAATTGCACTAACTTTGGTTCAACCCCAAAAATTGTGATTGGCAGGGCAGGGGGAAAGGAATTCTTATTAAGTGGAACTGTTGAGACAAGTTAAAGGACTTCTCCATACATTTAAGACATTTTCATCAAAAGGACATTTATGCATCTCTACTTCATCTCTATTGTCTAGTTGAGTTAGAATGAGTCAGTGGCATCCACAGAAAGTCCCAGAACACCAAGATATAAGTAAAGGGCATAAAAATAGATAGGGATTCAATTGTGTAAGTACACAGCTACTATCTTGACTTTTTTTAACCTTCCTCCCTACTTTTCATATCCCAGCCTGCCAGAAATATCATGAATCATTACTATCTCAGAAACTTGCAGTGACATTTCCTATCCATGGTGGATATCTGTAAGCTAGTGGTTGAAGGCTAAGAATGTTTTTACTTAATGCATACAGTCATTCAATGTTTGCTTTTGCAATGCTTTATTTGAGGTATTCTTGCTATTTTTAATTATATAAATTACCTGGAAAATAACAGTGTTGATGTTGACTATAACTCAGTGCCAGATTAATAAGGATTTGTTTTTCCTCTGCCTAAAACAAGAAAAAGGTTTAGAAATAAGTAAATGATGTAAATTTGCAAGAAGAACATCTGGCTTCTTTAAAACATTTTTTCCCTTTCAGCGTGCTTAATAACATCAATAAACAATCCCCTCTTAACCTTAGACTTTTGACAGCTAACATGAGCCAAAGTAGGCCTTTTTAGTTTTGGGTTATTCTCATCTTGGCTCTATCTCCTATTTTGTCTGTCTGGTGATTATAAGGTAATAACAATAATAATACAGGTAGCCTTCCTTTAGCAATCACAATTGGGATCAGCAACTCAGTTGTTCAGTGAAATGGTCGCTAAGTTAAAATGCAACTGAGCTTATGATCTTACTTCAACTTTGCTTTACAGATCTTTGAAGGTTGTAAATATGAGGATCAGTTGCAAAATCACTTTTTCATCGCTGCCAGAACTGTGAACAGTCACAGTCCAGGGCAGCCACTATATGAGGGCTACCTACAATATTTCCTAGGCACATCATGCAGAAATCCAGGCTATATGGATGATTGTTAGATATCTCGGCTGCTGTATATTTTAATTTTGTACATGTATTTCTTCTATTTTTATTATTATTCACCACCCGGAGCTGTTGTTGAGATGGGTGGCTACATAAATAGATTGCATAAATAAAATAAGTATAATATAACATAAATGTGTTTGTTTAAAGGTTCGGCCCTCCTTTCCCTTTCTTAAGAGCTAGATGAGAGATAAAGTCAAATGTTTACATTTTTTAAACTTAAATTGTAACACCCCCTTTTGACTTCAAAAATTAAAATGCAAATGTTCGGTGCTGAAGGAGGTAAATTATAGAGCTGCCCAGCTTATGGGAAAAGCAGCTGGTAATTTAGCTAAAGAAGAAAACTCAATGCTCCAGGCTGATTTCAAGATGTAGCTGCTCTGCACTAAAAGAGTTGAAATGTAGAGCTCCAAATGTACATTGCCAATTACAAAAAGATTGTACAGAAAATAATGTATTTTCTGGAAACCAGCCTGAAATGTGGAATGTAGGCTGTAAGCTGAAAATCCCATTTCACATGTTTTACAGAGAAATAATTTTTAAAAATCATTAGCTTTAGCACAACTCAATAGACAAACCTGAAGCATGTCACCCATTTCTGCATATATAAAGCTTTATGAAAAAAGTTGTTTTCTCTTCTTCATTTCTCTGGGCTTCTTCCAGCTTTCTGAGGAGATTTCATTTAATTGGAGGCTCCTGAGAGTAAATCTCACTCTTGCCATGCCTCTGTCTAGTAACTACTGTACTGACTTTGGTTTAAAGCAGGGCTCTCCAAATGTGGCAACTTTAAGACTTGCGGCCTTGGCTAGCTAAGGAATTCTGGGAGTGGAAGTTCACCAGTCTTAAAATTGCCAAATTTGGAGACCCCTGGTTTAAAGGAAGAGAACTTTCTTTCATCTCCAACAAAGTGAGGTGGTGATGTAGGTGTTCACTGCACATGTAGGTGCCACTATAGGTGCTGCTAACTGTAGATGTGACCAAATGAATCTCTATCACACAGGAATGTTTTTATTTGTTTGTTTGCTTTCTATGCTGCCCGTCGACCTTACAACGTGACTGTGGGCGGTTATTGTAGTTATGCCTAGAATCTGGCAAGCACTGGAAAGTAAATTAATTCAAAACAGGCCAAATAGGAATTTGGAATTAAGTCCATAATGTGTCTCCTCAAATCAAATTGACACCATGGCTGGCATGATGGTGCAGACGGTCACAAAACACCCATTGATTAGAAGGCAAACTGGTGAAGTTGCTCCCAGCTGACGTTGGGTCTTTCTACCATTTGTCTTTTTCCTGGATGTTTCCAAATAGAGTAGTCCATCATTTTTATCTTTTTTAAAAATGTCTCTGAGGCTGAGAGAAAATAAATGATGCTCGAAATGGCCATTTGGCATAATAGCATGCCAGTGCCTCATTTGATTTAATTAAAAAAGATCCTTTTAAAAAATTATGGTTGGGCAGAGAGCCAAGTAGGTACCAAGAGAAGAGTGCATGGGCATTTTGATGTCCCAGGCACCAAGTCACTTACTGTAACAGATCCTCACTACATTGTATTCCTATCAAATATGCAAAGAGAGAGCAGGCCCCTAAAATGCATACATAGTTCAGATTGAGACATAACCCCTATACAATTACTGTTTGTCTTCACATTGGACTTTGGCAGCTCCAGTCTAAAGGAAGCTTCAAATCTAAAGGATTTGACAATGTGATATAATGAAGCAGGTACAGTTCCCTAATAGGTATTTATTTACAGAATATAGAATAGCAGAGTTGGAAGGGACCTTGGAGGTCTTTTATTCCAGGGCTTTTCAACCTTTTCACCCATTGTACAACTTTTAGAATATGGCAACATCCGAGTACCACCAGTTGCCTAGCAAGGTGACAAAAACTTGATGACCAAAAAAAAAGGAAAAAAGTGATGAAGTACAGGTAGTCCTCAACTTACAACAATTTGCTTAGTGAGTGTTTGAAGTTACAATGGCACTGAAAAAAGTGCCCCCCAAGCCACAGCCGAGTAAGATACCTGCCTGCCTGCCCAGCGGCACTCTTCCTCCTGTCCAAGGTTTTCATTGTTGTGAGCATTTCTGTTGAGAATTGGCAGCGGGAGTGGGGTGGGGTGTTTGGTTTTTAATCCCCCCCATCTGCTGGGTGGTTGCAGCAGGTTTTGGTCACTTCACATGACCCTGGGGCACTGTGACTGTCATAAATATGAATCAGTTGCCAAGCATCTGAATGTAAATCACAAGACCCTGGAGATGCTGCAACATAGGAGCTGTGACTAGGGGGGCCTTCGCTCAGGTTCACCTGGTGCATCAGTTGCGGCCCTATCTAGACTGGGATGCCTTGCGCACAGTCACTCATGCACTCGTGACTTCCCGTTTGGACTACTGCAATGCTCTCTACATGGGGCTGCCCTTGAGGACTACTCGGAGGCTCCAGCTGGTGCAGAATGCAGCCGCGCGAGTGGTGGTGGGAGTTTCCCGATACTCCCATGTAACACCTCTACTCCGTGAGCTGCATTGGCTTCCAGTTGTCCTCCAGGTAAGATTCAAGGTGCTGGTTATGACCTATAAAGCCCTAAATGGCATGGGTCCAGGTTACTTACGGGAACATCTGCTGCCGGCATCAACTTCCCTTCGTCCACTGTGCTCCCACAGAGAGGGCCTCCTTAGGGTGCCGTCGGTGAAAGAGTGTCGACTGGCGGCCCCCAGGGGGAGGGCGTTCTCTGTGGGCGCGCCAGACCTGTGGAACCGTTTACCGGTGGAGCTCCGGACGGCTCCCGACCTTCGCTCCTTCCGACGTGACCTAAAAACATATTTATTTGAACAAGCCGGCCTGGTCTGATGGGTTTAGGGGTATTTTAACGTTTTGTAATTTATTAAACTGGGCTATTGTATTTAATATTTTTTAATTTTTATATATTGTATTTTATTGTATTGCCCTGTACACCGCCCTGAGTCCTTCGGGAGAAGGGCGGTATAAAAATTAAATTAAATAAATAAAATAAATAAATTCCAGCTGATTGGTGCTTCTTCTGGGCTCAGCAGAAGTGCCAGGATCAGCACCAAGCTCCAGCTGGAGCCTGGCACTTGCACTGAGCCCTGACAGCCCTGCAGCTCCAGCCATCTCTCACTCAGGCTTGTATGGTGCTGCCACTGGTTCAGCTCATTCCCCTCCTTTGCTACCACTTCTCTAGGATGGTCACATACCACCTGCCAGGTGCCAATGTACCACATGTGGTACCTGTACCACTGGTTGAAAAGACCTGTTTTAGTCCAACAAATGGTTGTTCAATCTCTTCTTGAAAAGCTCCAATGTTGCAGCACCCTCAACTTCTGGAGGCAAGCCATTCCACTGGTTAATTGTTCTCACTATTAGGACATTTCTCACTTCTCACTTCTCACTTCTCAAGTTCTAGGTTGCTTCTCTCTTGTCCATGCTCTTCACAGAATGCTGCAGCTTATCCGAGGTAGCCGGCCAGGTACCGAAGCACTGCTGAAAACAGCATAGTCTGTGTGTGCGCCTGCTACACACTCACCCATCAGCCGTGCTCTCCACACCTCAGATAACTGCAGAGCACCATGGAAAACATGGCTGATGCGGGCAAGGCAGGTGTGCATACACTGTTTTTGGCAGTGCTTTGGTGCCTGGCCAGGCTGCCTCGCATCAACTGCAGCGTGCTGTGGAGAGCATGGTGGACACGGGGCAAGTGCAAGGTTAGTGAGCACACAGTTGTCACTTTTTTCAAGTGCCATTTTAACAACCGGTTCACCGAACTCAAGAAAAAAGTAGGATTTGGTTCTGCCAAACCAGTGTGAAATGGCTGAATCCCACTAATGGATTGACCCCCTCTTCTTTGTGGAACTCATCAAATATTGGAACACTGCTATCATGTCACCCCTCGTGGTGACCAAAATGGGATGCAGTATTCCAAGCATTATGGAGCTGTAGTAACACTTCACATGATCCTGATTCTTCCCTCTGTTAATGCAGCCTAGGATTGCATTGGCTTTTTTGGCAGCTGTTGGCTCATATTTAAGTGACTGGACAATCACTAAATCAATAGGGCTCCAAGATCCCTCTTTTGTGGAGGTTTATTTAAATGTATATGCTAGATATCTCCTCCTGCCTTTTCTCTCATACCACTTGCTCATATCACCTCTATCCACTCTGGGGAATTACTCCCTGTGCAAACAAAAGCTTTAAATTAGCATTTAATCTCTGTTATTTCATCAGTAGCCAAAGCCATAGAAGATGAAGGAGGAAAAAAAATCTTTTAAGTACATGAGTTGGTTCTTCATTTTTCCTGCCTAATAATGATTTTCTTGCATTCTTGCCATCATTCCTTCCATGGAGATGATGCATCCTCAACTGCCTCAATGCCTGTGTTGGTTGTCTGCCTTTCCCACCCCCTCCAACAAAAGAGGTCCTCCCCTCCTTTTTCTTACTTCTTCCTGATACAAATGACTCCTGCAGTGAATGGGCGGCCCTGGACCACAAAATGGGACCTCAGGAAAAGAAAAATCAACTGTCATGAAGGGAAATGGCTGTGAAGAAAAGAACAGATTTTCAAAAGGTCAGCTGAGCCCACGGAGCACTTACATGGTGGAAATTATAGCTTCATTCTGTCTTACATGTGCAGGGCTAAAAGACTCCCTGAGGAAAAGACACAAAGCAATGGCATAATACAGCTTTTAAAACATTACAAAAAAAATATTCTTTTTTTAAAAAAAACTTCCTATTTTTCTTTGGTCCTATAATAGCCTTCCCCAATCTTCAGTTCTTTTTGCTTGAAACTGGAACAGGCAAACATTCTTTTTAAAACTTGGATTGCTCCAATGGCTGCAGACCCAGAGCTGTGGACCATAAGTCCATTCTGTGGCATTTGGCCTGAGAGAAGGGAGGTTAGGGATGATGGGAATTTAATTTGTGCTTAGATTGTAAGCCGCCCTGAGTCTTCGGAGAAGGGCGGGATATAAATGGAATTAAAATAAAATAAAATAAAATAAAAATAATCTAATCTCCTTCAAGGCAAATTAACTTTTCCAGTAAAATGCAATGTGCACAAAATATTTTTAATGGACATTTCACAGAATATGTAGATGTCATTCTCCCCCTTGACTGAATTGCCAGCATTTTCTCTTCTTTTTATTAATCTTTTTCTCTGAGCAGGTGTACCCTGTTTGGAAAGATTCAGGATAGATGTGTAATATACCAAAAGTGTAAATATCCCCAAGGACTTCATTCTATTGGTTTTAAGGGGGGAGTTTAAAAAAGCACATGGTTTCCTCCCCTACCTATCCTTCTGGAGCTCTCTTTGTTTAACATTCCACTTATGAAAGATGTCCTTTGAACACTTTTATTGTTTCTTTTTTTAACAACAGAATCCTGGATATCAAAACATTAGTTCTGAAGATAGAAAGAGGTGAGAAAAATGTATATCATATTTCTTGTAATGACTGAACTATTGTTCTCAAGAGACCATTCTTTGACATCTTAATTTGTCTTAATTAATCCTTCTGTTACATGTTATATATCAAATGATAACTTCTTTCATTTTTGAAATTATTGTGAAGGCAAGATGACTGGAATACCTGATGTGTGTTGATATTCCAAAATCCAACACTTTTGCACACTTTCTTATAAGTAGCAAGAGCACCTAGACTTATATACCGCTTCATAGTGCTTTATAGCACTCTCTGAGCGGTTTACAATAAATGCCCCTAATAATCTAGGTAAGGGAGGGAGGCCACCGTTCCGCAGATAGTCGGTTGTGAGTCTCTCTTCTTGAGATGCGGCCCTGGTGCGCAGTTGGGCTTGCTGCTGGTGTACCTTTCGCCTAGTCACGCAGCAGCAGCCCTGCCTGAGCTTCTCGATGTCCTCTCTGGGTTGGTGGTTGAGTTCCCGAAACTTATAGTTTTGGGGGACTTCAATCTACCATCTCTGGGAGGATCATCTGAGTTGGCTCGGGAGTTCATGGCTTCCATGACGGCCATGGACCTGACGCAAGTAATTTCAGGACCGACTCATGAGGGAGGCCACACCCTTGACCTAGTTTTCTTATCTGGGCGGTGGTTAGATGATCTTGGTGGGGGCTCCCCAATTATTATGCCCCTGTCATGGACCGATCATCATCTCCTGCGGCTGGTCTTCCGTTTTGCCACCCCCCGCCGTGGGTGTGTGGAACCAGTTAGATGGTACCGCCCCAGACGCTTAATGGATTCCGCGAGATTCCAGGCAGCGCTGGGGTCCCCACCTGCCTCCCCCACTCACAGCTCGGCAGATGCCTTAGTGGAAGCTTGGGAAAGGGCAGCCACTGAGGCTCTTGACCGAGTTGTACCCTTGCGGCCCCTGACCCGATGCAGATCCCGTCGAGCTCCATGGTTCTCCGCGGAGCTCCGGGAGATGAAGCGCCGGAGACGGGGCCTAGAGAGCGGTTGGAGGTCCAGCCGATCCGAATCCGACCGATTGCGACTAAGAACCCATATTAGGTCTTATCTCGCTGCGATAAGGGTGGCGAGGTCTAATCACTTCGCTACCCTTATCGCGTCCGCAGATAATCGCCCGGCCGCTCTGTTTAGGGTGACTCGCTCCCTCCTTAATCAGGAGGTGAGGGAGGAACCCTTGCAGGGTCGTGCCGAGGAGTTTAACAATTATCTGTCGGACAAAATCACTCGGATTCGGACCGGTCTGGACTCCGACTGGGCAGAGTCTGGTGATCAGGACGCGGGTGGTCTTGTCGATATCACTTGGGAGGAGTTTGATTCTGTGACTCCAGAGGAAGTGGACAGGATTATGGGGAGACTGAGCTCCACCACATGTTTATTGGACCCGTGCCCTTCCTGGCTGACCTATGCAGCCCGGGAGAGGACACGCAGCTGGTTCCAGGCAGTTATATCAGCTTCTTTGAGTGAGGGTAGCTTCCCTGCCGTCTTGAAAGAGGCGGTGGTGAGGCCCCTCCTCAAGAAGCCTGCCTTGGACCCAGCTGTATTGAACAACTTTCGTCCGGTCTCCAACCTTCGCTTTCTTGCGAAGGTTGTTGAGAGTGTGGTGGCGCATCAGCTCCCTTTGGTCCTGGATGAAGCGGATTATCTAGACCCGTACCAATCGGGTTTCAGGCCCGGGCACAGCACGGAGACGGCATTGGTCGCGCTGGTGAATGATCTCTGGAGGGCTCGGGACAGGGGTCATTCCTCTGTTCTAGTCCTATTGGACCTCTCAGCGGCTTTCGATACCATCGACCATGGTATCCTGCTGCGGCGTCTCAGGGGATTGGGAGTGGGAGGCACGGTTTTACAGTGGTTCTCCTCCTATCTCCAGGGACGCTCGCAGTCGGTGTTGACAGGAGGGCAGAGGTCGACCGCGAGGTCTCTCGTTTGTGGAGTTCCTCAGGGGTCGGTCCTCTCGCCTCTCCTGTTCAACATCTATATGAAACCGCTGGGTGAGATCATTCGTGGCTTTGGAGTTGGGTATCATCAGTACGCTGATGATACCCAGCTTTTTCTTTCTACCCCAAACCACCCCAGTGATGCCCTCAACGTGATGTCCCGTTGCCTGGAGGCGGTTCGGGTCTGGATGGGGAGGAACAGACTTCAGCTCAACCCCGACAAGACCGAGTGGCTTTGCATACCTTCATCCCGGGTCTATTCGGATATTCCATCTCTTTCTATGGGGGGTGAATTATTACCCCCCGTAGATAGGGCTCGCAACTTGGGAGTCCTCCTAGATTCGCGGCTTACCTTGGAAGATCACATGGTGGCCGTGACTAGGGGGGCTTTCGCCCAGGTTCGCCTGGTGCGCCAGTTGCGGCCCTATCTAAGCCGGGATGATTTATGCACGGTCACTCACGCGCTCGTGACCTCTCGTCTAGACTACTGCAACGCCCTCTACATGGGGCTTCCCTTGAGGACCACCCGGAGGCTCCAACTGGTACAGAATGCAGCCGCGAGAGTTGTGTTGGGAGTTTCCCGATACTCCCACGTGACACCTCTGCTCCGTGAGCTGCATTGGTTGCCAGTTGTCTTCCGGGTGAGATTCAAGGTGCTAGTAATGGTGTTCAAAGCCCTCCATGGCATGGGGCCGGAGTACCTCAGGGAACATCTGCTGCCGGCATCAAGCTCCCTGCGCCCTGTGCGTTCCCACAGAGAGGGCCTCCTCAGGGTGCCACCGGTCAGAGAATGCCGTCTGGTGGCCCCCAGGGGGAGATCCTTCTCTGTGGGCGCCCCGGAGCTATGGAACCAGTTACCGGTTGAGCTCCGGACGGCGCCCGATCTGCGCTCCTTTCGCCGCGATCTGAAAACATACTTGTTCGAGCAAGCCGGCCTGGCCTGAGGGGGGATTGGTGGGGTTTTTTATCATTCTTATTGGGGTTTTTATTATGTATCAATTGTATTTTAATCGGGCATGCATTTAATTATCTTTTAATTTTTGTAAATTTCTGTGTTTTATTCTTGCCCTGTACACCGCCCTGAGTCCTTCGGGAGAAGGGCGGTATAGAAATGATAATAAATTAAATTAAATTAAATTAATCATTTTAGCAATCTTGGAAGGATGGAAGGCCAACAGGATTGAACTGGTAGTGGACACAATTAGCCTGCAATACTGCATTCTAACCACTGTGCCACCACAGTTCAAGTAACCATGCATTTAGTGGAATCGATAGAAAGAAAGAAAGGTAGAAGTGAGCAGCAAAGATATGTAGCCCTAGTACATCTTGTGTTGAACTTCTTACTCTTATAGAGGGGATACAGTGGATTGCTCTGCACATAGGGAACATAGGGAAACAACATCAGAAATAATGTCTGGACAAAACTGAACATTTCTGGAATGAACCAGATGAAGAAGATCTTCACTAGTACCTTAATACTGTATAGGCAAGAGAGAAGTCCTGAAAAAGCAGTTTAAAGGTATTAACCTTAGAAAGCAAATTGCCTCCCTAGCTTATTTTTCAGCTTTGCCTCAAATGCTGTTGAAACTCATTTAGACCTATTGAAAAATTGACCAATTCAATTCCATTTACAAACTGTTCCTATTCTTGCTGCTGTCTCTGTCCTTTGCTGCCCTCCAACACTTGCTCCTGTTTAATGTGTCTCCATGGTGATAGACCAAAATGCTTCTTCTGTAGAGCTATGCCAGGGGTCAGCAACCTGAAACAGTGAAAGAGCCACTCGGAACCGGTTCCCTCACAAAATGAAAAACTGGGAGCCGCAAAAAATATGTGCACATGCGCGTACATGCACGCATGCACAGAACAGGGTTTGACTGAAGAGTGGAGCCAAGGCGAGATATGCACCTACCCTGCGTATTTGAACTGATTGGTTGAACTTTTTTAGTCCCACTTTTTTTTTTTTGACTGCACATGGCAGAGGACTGGGAGCCGCAGGAGACGGCTGAAAGAGCCGCATGCGGCTCCGGAGCTGCGGGTTGCAGACCTGTGAGTTATGCAATACCAGGTGAATAAACTCTTTAAGCAAGGATCAAGGAACAACATCCTACTGCTAACCTTAACCTTAACTGAATGTAAGGACAAGGTGTCATGAAAAGCCTTCTTCGTTTTCAAGTTCTTCTCAAAGCTATTAGTTTATTTATTGGAATATTTGAGTTACGTACGTTTGGAATTTACATTTTCTTTGAAAACTGAGAAAACAGGTGTTGCTTAAAAATTCCATTCTTACTTAATTCAGCCGGTACTGCACTGAATTCCATTAAGAATTCGGGAACCCAATGTAATTATTGACTGCATTGATAAGCGTACAAGCCGAATGCATAGCAAGGGAGTGTAAGAAAACAGCCTTTCATAAGAAAGCAATTGAGAATTAATTGCAAGACATTACAGTTTCAGTCAGATTCACAGCTTTCTTTAAAACTGTTTTTCTGTCACATAATACAGACCGAGAAACCACTTTTCAGTATCTACTTCCATCCTATGATAGGTGTTGCTTTCCGAAGTGTGGATTTCAAGCCATCTGGGAATACATTTTCCCAGAAATTAATCTCAAAGTGACAAAAATCACACCAGTGTATTTGCATAAACCCTGTTCTGGCTTAACACATATAGAATGTGCCCAATGGCTTCATATACCATTACTATTCCTACAAGTGAATTAGCCATTCAAATGGACCAGAATTTTAGGTTGCACTTGCTTTTCTACCTTTATTTAAACAGATATGATAACTTCTGCAGACATCCAGCAGACATGTAAGGAATTGTAGCACATATAATCCCAGCTTCCTTATGTATTGCTATTTTTTGTTCAAGCATCACATCTGGAGAAGGATGACACTGTAAGAATGCTTATCTTAAAAACCACAAGATGATTTGTACAGATTTTTTAATGTCTTTCTGATTTGTGAGGCTTGTAAAACATCTCAGCTAATTCTTCCCAACTCACTTATTTTCATGGAATTAGGCTCATAAAGTTTAGCACACTAACATGATGCATCAAATATCTTGTCAGTTTGAAATGAAAAGTAACAGTTAGCTTCGAGAATTGCAAAGAAGTTTTTTCTACAGCAGACAGAGTTAAGTCCATTTATGGAGATACTGGAGATCATAATTCCTGAAGAATAAAAATGTATTAGTGCAAGTTTTAACTTTACAAGCAATAACATCCCAGTGTTTTTCTTTTTCTTTGCAAGCTGTAAATTCTCAGTTTCCTTTGAGTGTTTGATAAGAAATAGATTTTGTAGTCTAAGGATCAAAGTCAGAAACATCCAACTTCAAATGGAGAGAAAAAGAAAGGAAGGAGAGAAAGAGATAGTATTACCCTTTTCAAACTATTTTGAGATACGGTTTGCAGAGTTTGCAATTCCCAAAGGTGATTTTCAAAAGGCAACTGGACTTTTTTGTTTTTTTTTCCTTGAAAATGTTTCACTTCTCATCTGAGAAGTAAACTTTTCAGAACTGAAGAAGCTTCTTGGATGAGAAATGAAATGTTTTCAACCATGATGTCAACTCTACAAGAAAACCTGACTGCAGCTATTTTTGCTTGGTGTAGGTTGCCACAAGAATGGGTTGAGGTGCGGACGATTTTTACTAGTCAAAACATTTTACTGTCCTGTGGGAACCAAGGTCATTACTGTCAGTTAGGTGGGGGTGTGAGCATTTGGTTAAAAAGCCTGCCAAACTCTTCTATTGGGGAACGTAGCTGATTGCATAGCATTGGGGTGGGAAGTTAACTTTGTAATATTGTTTCTCTTTGAAGAGAACTTCAGAATTGGTTTCAATTTTGACCGTGCTGATACTATGTAGCCAAAAAGCATGTTCTTTGAGGAAACCTCAAGCCTCGGAGTTCTAATTTATTTGGTCTTGTCTATCAGAACCTTGACATTAAACCTTGACATGAAGTAAAACATGATGAATGACTGAAAATCTCCATAGACAGATTTTGCAAAATCCAAATGTAGTTTAATGCAGCTTGAATCCAATAGATTACTTTTTGAAACAATATGAATGAATTTAAACTGTCTTGAATTTAAGTCTATTCTTACCCTTGAAAAGTGCCCCATTTTTCAAACCAAAGTTATTTTCAAAGCAGACTATATCCTGAAAGCTTATACTTATTTACTAGTGAAGGATACGCTCTTCTTGGTTATGAATAAGTAATCCAGGCATCCTATGGGATGGGAAGGAGGCTGTTTAGCTGTGTAAACCTTTCTGCAAACAAGTTTCAAATCAACATTGTAGCCCCTACTTTTGTGAACATGAACAAAAGTTGCATTGCATTTTCTTGTATCAATTAACAAAGATGACAATTCATTACCAAAATTAAAATCACTATACTGTGAACAGCCTTATTATTGAATATGCAATATGATTGGATTAGTTATCTGAGAGCAGTGGTATGGCTCATAAATTTCTCCAAAGAAGTACAGCCTACATTTTAGAAGCAAAATAACTTTCAAAGAGTTTTTGGTCAGCAGAAGACTTGTGACTTCACTGCTAGGGTAATTGTAGAGAAGATTTAAGTGGTATTCTAGGCCAGTTTACAATATATGGAATTCTGATTAAACCTAGTGTTCTGAATACCTGGGATGTTGCATAACATGGATAATAGCTTAAGTCTTGTAGTCTTTGATGTTGCAAAATCCAGAATAGGTTCATTCAAAGCCAGTCTACTAATGTCTTTATTATAGCTTAAGAGTACAAGGCTAGCTTTTACTTGTTAAGCATTGAGAATCTCTGTGGATATAAATAAGAAAAGTAATATTCAATTGTTGCAGTACTAAGAATCATTAGCACAGCTTTAATCAAAAGACTAATCCCAGGAAAAGTAGATCCATTTTTCGAGAAGTCTGTCTTTAACAATGCAAAAAGCCAATGAAATGCTGCACTTAGTTTGTTCTATTTTTTTAAAAAACAGTTCTTGTTTAAAATTAAAATTTCAGAGTGGATTGGGTGACACATGGTAACAACATCAAAATATTAAAAAAAAGTCTCCCCTGTTGCCAGGTTCCTCTTCATAAATAAATAAATAAATAAATAAATAAATAAATAAATAAATAAATAAATAAATAAATAAATAAACAAATCCCACCTACTTCTTTACTACTTAAACATACAATCAATTTGTCTACTTTAAAACACTTCTGCTAGCATCTGACTTTCTGGATTTTTTTGCCTCACACCCCTATGAAACAAATCAAATACAGTATTCAATCTCCCACCCGCCTCATTTAGTTTTTTAAATCTGAAACATTTCCTCCTTTGCTTTAACTCTTGGCTTTTTGTCTCACTCCAAAAATAATATGAAAAATGAAAATCCCAATCCTTCCTTATCAACAACTCCCACTCAGTTTATTTTCAATAAAATGCTTGCTCTACCCTGCCTCCCCAAAGATTGATTTACAGTAAAAAGCTTCTTGTAATGGACTGTATGAATGACCTTGTTAAGCATGGGGGAAAAGATGGTGCCTAGGAAACAATCAGACAAGAGAAGCAGGATCAAGCAGTTATTATAAGTGGAAGCAGAAAGTTTGTACATTCAGATTTACAAAATCCTGTTAAGCTGAATTGGTTCATCTACTTGTATTTTTTGTCTGGGTTACCTGGGAGGGCTGACGCATGCCTTGTTTCTGGGTTTGTATGCCTCCCCAATCTGAAAGGCAAATAAAAATCTAATTCTTCCTTCCCCCTTTTTTTTTGCTTCCCCCATCCAAAAATAAGGAATAACTTCCCAATTTCCCTAGCAAAACAGACAAAAAAACCCCACAAATGTCCTTCCGGCGCGACCTTAAAACCTATCTCTTTAAACAAGCTGGCCTGGCCTGATGGGACGGGGTGGGATTTTTATTAACGACTTCAATTTTAAATTTGTATTATCTCTGGGCATTGTTTAATTATGTTTTAATAATCTAATTTTAACTTTTGTATCTAATTTTTATGTATTGCCCTGTTCACCGCCCTGAGTCTCTTGAGAGAAGGGCGGTATATAAATTAAATTAATAAATAAATAAATAAATAATAGCTTCAAGAAGAAATGTTAACAAATTGAATTGCCTGCCCTACTCCAGGCCAAGATCCTATCTCAAAGCAGAACCAAGAATCACCCACCCCCACGCAAATCAAAAATTTGGCTGGAGCAAGACCCAGTTAGGGCTCAGCTGCTGTCTAATCAATCAGAACCCAGGGCGGTCAAAGAACAAATCAGAAATGAGTAGTTCAAAAATGACCAGTCAGAAGTCAGCATGGAACAATGGACCAAGGAACCAAGACCACCAAAACCCCCAATCAAGATCAGAAAGAACCAATCAGAGACCAGCCTTCACCAATTTACACCAATTGGAAACCAATCTGCTCACCTGGCTCTAAAGACTGCCCAGGCAGTCCCTGCTGAATTGCCTCTGGTCTCTGTAGCCGACTGTCTCACCTATGAGGCAGACAGCCATAATTGTAGGATCCAATCTGGACTATCCTCTCAAGCTTCCTCCTTCCTCAAGATGGACAGTGTTTAATATTTATTTGTTTTATATATATATATATATATAGGGGTGTGGGTCTATACATATGTTGTACATAGTATGTTTACGTGTGTTTCATGTATGTGTTCACTTTGAGAGTGGGCAACTAAATTTGATTTTTTATATGTGCCGTTGAGCCCACAGTAAAAAAAATGACAATAAATCTTGTCTTGTCTTGCCTTGTCTCATCTTGTCTTGTCTTGTCTTGTCTTGTATTCCAAGTGTGGCCTTACCAAGGCATTGCAAAGTGGTATTAATACTTCACATGATCTTGATTCTATCCCTCTGTTAATGCAGCCTAACACTGTGTTGGCTTTTTTGGCAGCTGCAGTACACTGCTGGCTCATATTTATAATAATAATAATAAGTTGGAAGGGACCTTGGAGGTCATCTAGTCCAACCCCTTGCTCAGGCAGGAAACCCTATACCATTTCAGGCAAATAGCTGTCCAGTCTCTTCTTAAAAACTTCCAGTGTTGGAGCATTCACCACTTCTGCATTTAAGTGATTGTCCACTAGGACTCCAAGATCCCACTCAGAGTTACTACTGTTGAGCAAGGTACCACCTATACTATGCTTGTACATTTGGTTTTTCTTGTCTAAATGTAGAACCTTACTTTTTTCACCATTGAATTTCATTTTGTTAGATAGCGCCCAGTGTTCAAATCTGTCAAAATCCTCCTTATCTTAAGCCTATCTTCTGGAGTGTTGGCTATTCCTGCCAGCTTGGTGTCGGCTGCAAATTTAATGAGTTCCCCATCTATCCCCTCATCCAAATCATTGATGAAGATGTTGAAGAGCACTGGGCCCAGAACAGAGCTCTGGGGCACCTCACTACACACTTTCCTACATGTAAATGTAGTTCCATTGAGGACCACATGCTGAGTATGGCTGGTCAGCCAGCTACGAATCCATCTGGTGGTGATGCTGTCTAACCCAAATTTTTCTATCTTATCAAGTAGTAGGTTGTGATCTACTTTATCCAATGCCTTACTGAAGTCCAAGTAAAATATATCTACAGCATTCCTCTGGTCCACTAATTTTGTCACTTGGTCAAAGAATGCAATAAGATTGGTCTGGCATGATCTGTTTTTGACATACCCATGTTGTCTTTTGGTAATGACTTTGTTTGTCTCTAGGTGCTCACTGATTCATTGTTTGATCATCTTTTCCAGAATCTTCCCATGTATTGAGGTCAGGCTGATAGGTCTGTGGTTTCCTGGATCTATTTCCCCCCCTTTTTTTGAAGATGGGAACTACATCAGCTCTTTTCCAGTCCTCTGGTAGTTCCCCAGTGCTCCAGGATCTTTGAAAAATATAGTTCAGTGGTTCTGAGATCACATCTGCCAGTTCCTTGAGAACTTTGGGGTGTAATCCATCTGGTCCTGGTGATTTGAACTCGTCTAGGCTGGACAGGTGCTCACTTACCATTTTCTTGCCTATCTTAACTTGTTTTTCTAATCTGCTTTTTATGGTGCTGTTTTTGATAGGTTGGACTGTTTTTCCTCTTTGTGTAAATATGGATGCAAAAAATGAGTTAAATAGTTCTGCTTTCTCCCTGTTGCTTGTCACCTTCTTGCCACTTTCCCCCACTAATGGACCAATCATTTCCTTAACCTTTTTCTTGTTTTTTACATGTCGAAAGAAGCTTTTTTATTATTATTTTTGACTTTGGTCACAAGCCTTAGTTCATTTTGAGCCTTAGCTTTTCTCACTTCATCTTTGCAGGCTCAGGCTATTTGCTGATATTCTGCCTTAGTTATGTGCCCCTCTTTCCACTTTTTATACTTGTCCTTTTTATCTTTCAATTTATCAGAGAGTTCTTTATGCAGTTCTTTTGAGAGCTGTTAATTTTTTTCTTTGTTGATATTGTGCTAGACTGGGCTTTTATTATCTCACTTTTCACACTAGTATTTCTCTTTCTTTTGATTCTATTCATTGGCAAATAAACTTGATTGATTGGTTAATTCAAGGGGCACTTTGAGTTGTCACCTGTTACCTGTTACCTTGGAGGGAAATCACAATGACTAGAGGCAGGAAAAAATTGGCAATGAGGACAAAAATGATTCCAGTATAATTTTCTGCCAGCTCAATGATTGGTGGGTAGCAGTTGTGGGGAACTCAGCAGTTGTAGGGAAAGACCCTTTTTTTTAAAAAAATCCCATTTATATCCCGCCCTTCTCCGAAGACTCAGGGCGGCTTACAATCTAAGAAGCACAAATCAATGTGCTTAGCAATAGTATATGCCTGCTTATTAGGGCTTTCGCCCCCCCCCCTAAGCGGCATTTTACAAAGTCAACTTATTGCCTCCAACAATCTGGGTCCTCATTTTATCTACCTAAGGATGGAAGGCTGAGTCAACCTTGAGCCTGGTGGGACTCGAACCTGCACTAATTGCAGGCAGCTGGTGTTCTTTACCATTCTTTACCTCAGGGGATGTCAAATCACTGGAACTGAATCAAGGAAAATTGGCAACAAAGATAGCACATTTCAGAGTTATCTGCTAGCTCAAGGATAACTAGAGCTCTCAGATCTGGGCTGCAAAAAATCAGCAGTCATGTGGCCAGCGTGACATCATGGAGCACTGTTCCCTCCCCACAGAAGTGATACCTACTTATCTATTAGCATTTGCATGATTTAGAACTGCTAGATGGGCAGGAGCTAATAGGTGTTCATCCTGTCACATGATGCTTGTGTCTCAAACCTGGGCTGTTGGCTTTCCAGCTGACAAGCCCAGCATCTTAACCACTGAGGCATCATACCGCCTATGTAACCATGCCATCTAAAAATTCCAGCAGTTGTAATCCTAATATATCTGGAAGGCCAAGGGTGATACTGATTATTCTAAATGCGGTATTATTTGTCTTTGTGGAATCCCTACATCCCTCTTTTAAAGAGTTTACAGGAAAAAGATTGGATCTTAGAGAATGATGCTTAATTGAAACTGAAAACGGTTCACTGCTCTTAGAAAATTGCTTTGGTGTATATTTAATTTACATCCCTTAAGAAGCATTGAAGAGGCTGAATTTGTCTCCTCCAATACTTTTGCCAACAACGTTGTTACAGAATATCATCCTTTTTCTTTCTCTTTTATTTCTTTCAGCTTTTAATTAAAAATTGGAAATCTATAGAGCTAGTAAATATCTGGCATGGCTTGGTCCGTGGAGTAATATTATCTTGTATTTCACACTCTTCATCATTGAGAGATAATGTCCTTCTGACTTCTAATACTCCAGGACTTGATGTTTATTTGCTAAATATCACAGTATTACTCTTCGTTTTAATAGAAATGATTCTTGCTTTCAAATTTACTCTATGTGACATGCCTGGCTTTTTATTTTTATGAAGGTTCAGTTTTTAATATTTGTCTGCACTGGTTTGACTTAAAAATCTCTTGGAAATTTTATGTATGCAGTATATGTGACAGGTAGACTCTGTCAGCGGCCAGTGGTTTGTATGCTCTGCAACTTTAACCCACACAAATTCTTTCTCTTCTGATCTTTTCTGATGAGCTGACATTGAGCATGTCAAATAATTTAATCTCTGCAATCAGTCTCAAAGTCAGTTTAATATAGAACTGTGTGAGAGAGATAAAAATCAGGAAGCTCTGGTTTAAATCTCATTTCTGCCATAAACTCAGTCATTGAATTACAGTATATGTAAGCCACATGTCCCCCACACTTACATGGCTGAAATGGGAGTCGGTGGTGGGGAGAGATGGGGAGAGATGGAGGGTTGTTGTAATGATCATCAACAACACAGCTTTTAATATTTCATTCACAGCACATGAAATATATTTATTTCCATTAAATCCAATTCTTAGAAACTGAGAAAAGTCCCTGCAGTGACTTTCTTGGTAAGGTTTTTCAGAAGTGGCTTGCCATTGCCTCCTTCCTAGGGCTGAGAGAAAGTGACTGGCCCAAAGTCACCGAGCTCTAGGGCAGGACTAGAATTCACAATCTTCTGGTTTGTAACCTGATGCCTTAACCACAACACCAAACTGGCTCTCATATAAAGTATAACAACCTAACAAAAAACAATCAGTTTTCAATCACTGAAATAGCAAAACCAGTTAAACATTCAAACCCATGCCATAAATTGCCAATAAAATAATTCAGCTAAACAAGAATCCATAACAGTACAATTCTTCGTTTTAATTTTTGCCTGCAAAGCTTCAATTGAGATTTTACAGTATTGCATTCTTGTAGTCAGTTCTCTCCAATACACCCTGACCTGAAAAAAATATATTTTAAATTTTTCTTGAATGTGTTTAAATCAGTTTTATATTAGTGAATATTAGTCACCTCGTTCCACAGCCAAGGAACCATGTTCAGAAAAATTCTTACCTATGAAGAAAATGAGGAAGAAGAGACAGCCAGAAGTTCTTGGCAGGCTGAATTAGACAGTTGAGGAGGGCTATGCAAATCAAAGAAGAAAAAATGGATGGAGGATTGTACCACTGAATCTGAGGCTAATTACAAATGCATACTGTATATTAAGCCCTTTCTCTCATAAGAAGACAGTGAAGCATCATGGAGTGAATAAAAGACTAGAAAAATTGTGCAAACAGGATCCAAACAGTTCACCAGCAGGACACAAAACCAAACTACTTTGCTTATCCCTGAACTACAATATTCAATAAATGACAGGGTATCTTTGAATCCTTGCAAGTGACATACAAAAGATAAATATTTATTTAAAGGATCATATCTGATTTTCTGTGAGTGGAAGTGAGGAGAAATGGAGAAACCGTGATAATTTAAAAATGAAAATTATGGATTATGAGTGATGGGAAGTGTTTATGAGCTGGCTGTTCATATTAATATTAATTTATGTAACTAAGCTGCTATTTGTGGTACAGTCATACATTTGCTCATTTCTTCCATCTATTATTCCTTCTCTAAACGTGCTTTGATTTTCGAAATGAATTCTACCAGTTGATGGAGCTTTAGGAAGACTTGGTTAGGAAACTTCCTTCCTCTCGACAATTCATTCTTAGTCTTTCTTGAAATGAAATCTAGTTTGAGCTTTAAAGATTCTGTTTTTGTCTTGAAACTCAATTGGTCCTTCTTCTCACACACATTCAAACAGTGTTCTACCACAAGATGGAGACAAGCAGAGCAAGGCGAGACCATTACAAAACAAAGAAGTTAGAAACTGCTTGTTGTGGCCAAGCAGTGAGTGCTAGCATGAAAAGACCCAGAGCTAAACTTCTTTTCTGAGAACCTTCATGGAAGCTCTTAATAAAGCAAGAGAAATACTGACTTTCCATTTGTCACCTCATAAAATCCTATGATTCAGCACCACGAAATTTCTGAAAGGGACTGATCAAATCATCAGACAAGATGTATTAAAATGTGTGTGTTTGAATGAAAAGTCAGGCTGGCCTGACACACTTTTATCACATTCACCCACTTTCAGCAGCCCATGTTGGAATATATCTGATTATTAGTTTAAACATATTTAAAAGCTTTGATAAGCATTTCCAAAAACAGTCTAGCCTGCTGTCTCTGATCTTAGTATTCGAAGAAGAAGAAGAAGAAGAAGAAGAAGAAGAAGAAGAAGAAGAAGAAGAAGAAGAAGAAGAAGAAGAAGAAGACACAGTTCTAAAACAATGTAAACTTTGTTTATTCTTTTTATAATGTTATCAGTGCTTTGTTTACATTTTGCTTTTTAGTAAGGAATGTTAAAATATTGCAAGACCATTTCTACAGAATATAAGCTAGTAAATGACAATGCTATAAGGCAGAGCTGTTGTAAAAGCACTTTTTGGCAGGTGAAGGAGGTTAGTAACATCATGGAAACAATCTTACAATTTAAAATTAGCACTGCAATGTACCACCAATGTACGTGTAATATGGAGAGAAAAATCTCAACTATCCAATCTGACAAACTAAACGAGCCATTGTTAAAAAAGCTCCCTACAATATTAAAATACATTCAAGTAAAGCCGTTTCTGCCCTTATTTGCAGTTAATTAGTTCAGAACTATTTCCAATTTTGAAAAGCCTGATATAAAAGGAAAGTGTGTGCCAGGCTGCCCACCCAAACCCATCCTTCTACTAGACTTAAATCACAATTTTGTTCACACTTCTCTAGAAAGCAATCTGATGAAAGTTTATGGGAATTACTTTTCAGCAGACATGTACAAAACTGAGCTGTTAATTTATAGTCAGTCACTAAGTGCTGACACAATGCAAGAGAGGTCAGCTATCCATTTGTTCTTTGGCTTTGTGATTTTTTTTAGGTCCCTATTTCTAATTGACTGTAACTTTATTTGCTGTGTCTTAATAAGTTTCTCCTTTTTAAAGAATAATCATATTTGGAAGGGCCATTTTGATTATGAAATTCAACCTCTGACTCAGTAAAGGAATCCATATTAAAGCATGTCTCTGCTTGAAATACATCCAATAAAAGGGAGTCCATTACCTCTCTGGACAACTATTTGAAGGACAATCTCTCTCCCACTACATCCACCCAACCCATCAGGACAGGATGGCAGGGTACGTTGCAAATCCCATCTATTTGGGATGTGCATCTAGTGCAGGGGTGTCAAACTCAATTTCGTTGAGGGCCGCATCAGCATTGCGGTTGCCCTCAGGGGGCCGGGTGGGTATGGCCAGGGTGGGCGTGGCCTACTGGGTGGGCATGGCTAGAGTGCGTATGGTCTACTGGGTGGGCGTGGCCAGCTCTACATCGTTCACATCAAGGGTGCCTATGGGGGCCTGGGCAGGAGTGGGACAGATCTGAGGGTCTCTGGCAGAAGGAGGGTCTCTGGGCCAGGGCCAAGGCAGTGGGGGCCGTTCCCTCACTGTTTCCAGGATGGCTTCACAGGCCTCATGAAACCACTTCATGGGCCGGATCCGGCCCCCGGGCCTTGTGTTTGACATGTCTGATCTAGTGGGACCACAAGAAAGGGGCTTCTTGGTGTTGGCCCCCACCTTGTTGCTTTTCCGAAAGGCCCTGAAGACATGGATTTGCCAATGGACCCGGGAACCATGAATGGAGATGAGTCTAATAAAGTGGTTGGTTTTATTGTGTGGCTTCTGCTGCCACCATGAGATGGGGTTTATATTGTATTTTGGATTTTTAATATTATACTGCCTGGAATCATCTGTGTATGAGCTGAGCAGCCACATACATTTAATCAATCAATCAATTAATTAATATCATAAAACTAAACTGATTCCACCAGCAAACTGATGTTACCTAGTTGTTCTGAACTTTAAACCCCAGTTTGGCTTCTTGGAGCTTATGATGACTCCTCCAGCTGCTGCATTCTGGGAAGATGAAGAATAAGTCTTTGATTTGTTTTGCATATCTCCTCAGGAACTGGAAAACTGCTTCCGTATTCCACAGGCGAAAGTTTTCTGAGTTTCTGTTAAGCTGGAGGTGAAATTCTGCTCTTTCAATCTATTCTTCACCATTCTCTGGTAAAACTCATCTCTTCTTATTAGAGAAATACAAATTTAATTAATAAACCTTTCTCATAAATAAATCTGTTGCCAGAATAGGATTTAAGTATTTCTGCTGTTTATTGGTCATTTGGTATTCTTTGTCATCTTCATTGAGTGATTGGTATTCTGCTCCATTTCTCTTTCTTTTATTTGAGGATATCTGAAGCAGTCCTTTTTTTTTTGGTTCATGGCAACCTTGGTTAACCTCAGTTCACTTTAAGCTTTTCTTTGTCTAGTTTGGGATGTTTTTGGCACAGGAAAGTAGTTTTTTTTTCTTTTAAAAAGATCAAATGAATATGCTCCATCCTTCACTTGCTGTAATAAGGAAGCCTTCAGATGCAGTACATGGCAGGTGAGGTAGAATATCTGAACCCAGGGGTGTAAATAGGAAGGGATTCAAAACAATCTCTCTGTTTTTTTACCTCTCTCTTTATACACACATACACAAACACACACACACAAACATGTTGGCATTGCATTAGAGCAAACACACCAGTCAGTTTATCAAGCAAAATTTAGCTTGATGTTTATTAAATATCAGCAAACGTCAAAAACAGTTCATTGGTAAAAGTAAGAGAAAAGGCAGGCAAAAGCAAAACAAAACAAAACAAAGAGAGAGAGAAATAAATAGCAGGACTCCTCTTCTTATACGTTTACTTTAAATCAGCATTTAATTCTGGAAGATTCCAGAATTGGTTTGCCACTGCTTGCTTTCTAGGTTTGAAAGGTCTGCTGGCTTTGTGCCTATGGTGGGACCAGAACTTGTGATCTCCTGGTTTCTAGCCTGATGCCTTAACCAGGAGTCTGCAACCTTGGCAAATTTTTAGACATATGGACTCCTACTTCCAGAATTCCCTAGCCAGCATACTAGTTGAAGTCCACAAATCTTAAAATTATCAAGATTGGTCATTCCTGCACTACACCAAACTGGCTCGATCCCTTCTCTATTCTATGGCATTTAAGAAGCAATGAGGACCCAGATTGTTGGGGGCAATTAAGCTGACTTTGTAATAATGCCGCTTGGGGTGTGTGTGAAAGCCCTAATAAGCAGGCATATACATAGAATGAAGGCTACTGCTAAGCTTGTAAGCCGCCCTGAGTCTTCGGAGAAGGGCCGGATATAAATAGAATTAAAATAAATAAATAAAATAAAATAAATTTGGTATATGGGAAGGATGTATCAAACAAGGGGCATGGTCAAAAAGAAACACCATCCAGCATATTGTAACCAGGAAATCCACAGGAGAAATTTATCTTCATTCAGAAATTAACATCAAAACCATATTTAATGGATGTAAGTTTTCCCTTTTAGGGATTCATGTTCACGGCAAGGTTCAGTCATCAAGTAACTTTTATGAGTGCAGTTTCTCAATTGGTGATGTCACTCAGCTGGTCTTTCTTGGTGAAAACCAAATTAAATAAGGTAGTATAAAGATAATAATGTTTAAAACAAAATAAAATAATTTGAGGAAAGGTAATACATACTTCAGTGAATTGAAGAGAAGCATGTTTGAAGGGTTTGAATGACAATGAAAAATGTTTTTCAGGACCAAAAAGGAACTAAATCAAAGCCATTGTCCTTGGCAGCAGGCATAACACAATTCAGATGAAGAGACTCAAAAATGAGTATATTTCAAAGGAATCATTGTGTAGAAGAATTGAGATGCTCGTTCGGATCTCAGTAATTTCAATGTCTTGGCTATTGTTCTGGTCTTCTCCCATTGCCTTCTGGATGCAGATTATATAAGAGTGACACGAAAAGAATTGTTGAATAGCCTAATCTCATTGTGTATTCTCTGAAAGTGTTTTGCAGCATATTGTATTCTCCCTGTTTGTGTTCTGAAAATAAATGAAGGGGAGAAACATTAATGGATTGGTGTCTATGTGATAAAAAGATCTTCTGTAAATCAAGCTCATTTCTCAGCAACTTCATGGAGGGAAATTTTATTGTAAACCACCCAGAATCACTTAAATGAGATGACCAGTATAGAAATATGATGAAAAACACAAACAAGCAAACAAATATATTTCTCTTGACTAAAACACAAACATGGATTGTCATGCCTTCACCTTCTCTGGCCAAACTACAGCCCCTGAGCCTGCATAGGTTTCAGATTGACCAAGACTGGCTATGATTGTAAGATAGGCTTTAAATTAGACATCTGTATAATATGGAGATGTAGCTCATCAGCATTCTTTTTGTGATGGACTCCTTATTTGTATTTTTGGGCAATCTGCAGGATTTTAAGGGACAAAATGCAAATGCTTAAAATAATTTACATAAAATTTCTGAAACTACTACCTACATGGACTGTGGTTACATTCAGATTGGCCTGAAGAACAATTGTGCCTCTGAAAAAGAGTTGATCAGGATTGATGTTGGCTGCCAGGGGCTCAAAATTATAACAGGGTCCTTGACTGCAGCTTGCAATAAAAATGTAAATCCCGTAGCCTTTAAAATTTCTTATAGAACTCTGGATGATATCCATAAGCTTCTTGTAAAAGTTAAAAAAGGAACAGAAGGCCTAACGGAATCCCATAGGTACAAACGTTTTATTAGATTGGGAACCCCATTTAACTTTGCATTATGGTGCCAGGAAGGTCCACACAAAAAAGGCATTTCATCATTAAACAGAATCAATGAAACATGGTGAATGCATTTGGACCTGATATGGTAATAATTGTCCTTTTCTGTCTCAATTTTTCCAGTTGCTCCTATTCTTATAGGAACATTGGTGATGTAGACTCTGCTAATCTCAAAATCCAATAGAATGAACCTTTTGGTGGGACAAACTGCAGCTGACTCAGAAAGCAACAGCATGAATGATGAAGTTTTAGATGCAATATCATTTGTGGATTGACAAAAAAAATATAGAATTAGTTCCTGGTTGCATTCTGGACTGGACTATGGGGTAGAAACACTTACCATATTGTAGAAAGTTATGTGGATCTGTCTATAGGTGTGTTTTGTCTACCTGACACTGTTACATCTCTGTTAGGACACCTTGTATGGGTCTCACTATTGATGTACTTAACATGACTGATAAAGGCAGTCCTCAACTTACAATAACAACTGAGCCCCAAATTCATGTTGCTAAGCAAGATATTTGTTGAGGTTTGCCCCATTTTGCAACCTTTCTTGCCACATTTGTAAAATGAATCACTGCAGTTATTGAGTTACTAACAGGGTTGTTAAGTGATTCTGGCTTCTCTGTTGACTTTGCTTGTCAGAAGGTCGCAAAAGGGGATCCCCTGACCCCGGAACACTGCAACCATCATAAATATGAACCAGTCGCCAAGGGTCTAAATTTTGATCACATGATCACAGGGATGCTGCAATGGTCATAAGTGTGAAAAATGGTCATAAGTCACCTTTTTCAGTGCCATTGTAACTTCGAACATTCACTAAACAAACTGTTGTAAATCAAGGATTACCTGTAATTTGCTTTTTCCCTTGTGGGTCTATGCTTTGGAGAGAAAAAAGACATGCAGCTGAAGCTGACACTGGGACCTTGTAATACTTTAGGAGACGACTTAAAACATTTTCATTTACCTAATTTAGAACAAGATTTTGTTTTTATATTATATATGGAGCTGCCTAGAACCATTGATGGGAGAACATGGCATAAAATTACTTTAAATGCAGAAAAAAAGACTACAGGTCAGTAGCAATGATTGTAGGGGCCTTGATAGCCCCCCCCCCCAAACTTCGACTTACAACCATTCATTTAGCAACTATTTGAAATTACAACAGCACTGAAAAAAGTGACGTATGATCACTTTTCACACTCATTTGTAAAGTTTGAGACATCCTGGAGTCAGGCAACCACCATTTGCAATTTTCCCAGCAGGCTTCCAACAAGCAAAGTCAACGGGGGAAGCTGGATTCACCGAACAGCCTTGGGATTCACTTCACAACTGCACTGGTTTGCTTAATAACCATGGCAAAAAGGTCATAAAATTGGGCATGACTCCCTTAATAACCACCTTGCTTAGCAAAGGTGCCAACTGTGTTGTAAGTTGAGGACTTCTTTTTTTCTTCTGTGTGTGTGAGCGAGACAGAGTGAGAGAGGGAGAAAAACCTCTTTCTGTTTATGCAAACTAATATAAACGCTGAATCTGCATGTGACATTTTTGCATAGTTGTTGGCCTCTTCTTTGCAATGACAGAGTAAGGTTTTTCCCCCTTGCTTAAGCCAACTAAGCACCACTGTCACCTACTACAGATGGGACCCAACAAAATGTTCTAATAGAGACCTGGGGTGCAGTACTGTATTATGACTGCCTATTTAGGTGGCACAATCATGAAAAAATAAATACATAAATTACAGGCGGCATGCTTTGGGGAACCCTGGAGAGAGATCAAACATATTGGAATGCTTTGGCCTCTTAAGAGCTGGCAAATGAAGCAAGCTCTTGGTGGAGCAGTGGGCTAATGCCTCCTTAAGTAACACCAGCTGCCTGCAATTAGTGCAGGTTCAAGTCTCATCAGCTCAAGGTTGACTCAGCCTTCCATCCTTCCGAGGTAGGTAAAATGAGGACCCAGATTTTTGGGGGCAGTAAGCTGACTTTGTAATAATGCCGCTTGGGGGGGGGGCGAAAGCCCTAATAAGCAGGCATATACATAGAATGAAGGCTATTGCTAAGCACATTGGTTTGTGCTTCTTAGATTGTAAGCCGCCCTGAGTCTTCGGAGAAGGGCGGGATATAAATGGGATTTTTTTAAAAAGCCTTCTGTTACACTAGTATTAAATTCAAGTATATAGACTAATACTGTTAAAGACCAAGATGATCTTCCCCTGACTGTGTTTTTTTTAAAGCACCAGCTGTCTATCCATGTAACTATGGCCTCAAAATGAAATGAAGGATTTCCAATTTTCAGAATAGAGCTATGGTTGTAAATTGGTTGTAAAGGTACAGTCAGTCTTTCTTTAAGTATGTGTAGAGAGCTTTCTACAGTGAACAAGAATCCCTGGAGAAAATTGATGTTTGGTTCTTGGTAATGATTTCTCTCTTTCTCACTCTCTCTGTGTGTATACAAAATCTACCTGGAAAGGGGGGTCTCTTAGATAAGTAGGCCCTAACCCATATAATGTTTCCAAACTTCAGCAACTTTAATATATGTGAACAACTTCTTCTTCTTCTTCTTCTTTCTTCTTCTTCTTCTTCTTCTTCTTCTTCTTCTTCTTCTTCTTCTTCTTCTTCTTCTTCTTCTTCTTCTTCTTCTTCTTCTTCTTCTTCTTCTTCTTCTTCCTCCTCCTCCTCCTCCTCCTCCTCCTCCTCCTCCTCCACCACCACCACCACCACCACCACCACTTCCACTGCTGGTGCTGCTGTAGTGTCTCCTTGATGTTTTCTCTCCATCTTCTTCTAGATCTGCCTTATGTTCTTTGGCTTTCTCTTTCTGTGTATGCCTTCTATGGTGGTATAGAATCCCAAGATATCCAGAACCTCAACACCCAGAATTCCCCAGTGAGCCATGATCCAGATTGACTGCTGCAATGTCCATGGAGAGAATGTAAAAAAAGGCAAGATGGTTGTCCTGACTATGTGACAGAAACCCCACCCATTTCTATGTATGTCAATGACATAAACATTTCCTATAAATGGGTGGGATTGATTGATTGATTGATTAATTACCATCCAATCGGTTGTGACTCTTCCCATGTTGACCTCTTCTCCTTGCAGGCTGCTGGCTGATTCTATCGATTGGATTTGGAATTCTGTATGTGTCATTGTTGCTTTCTCTTATTTTTTTTCTTTTTCCAATAAACTTCTTTTTATATCTAGAGATTTGGTTTCTTTCCCTTGATAAGAGAATTTGTCATTAGAGAGTGGTGAGGATGGCCGAAAAGATCATTGGCAGTTCCCTTCCTCCCATCCAGGACATAGCACAGCAGCGTTGTTTGAAGAGGGTCTGTAAGATTATCTGGGACACTACTCATCCTCTTCACTGTTTTCCTTGTTACCTTCTGGGAGGAGGCTTCGTGGTATCTATAGCAGAATATCCAGATTCAACCATAGTTTCATTCCATACAGCATTAACCTTGTGAACTCTCAGGTTTCCTCCTTCTGTTATATATTCAAGATGGACAGTATTTAATATTTTATTGTTATGTATATGTAGGGATGTGGGTCTATACATATGTTGTTTATAGTATGTTTTAGGTGTGTGTCATGTGTGTGTTTCACTTTGAGAGCGGGCAACTAAATTTCATTTTTGATGTGTGCCGTTGTGTCCACAGTAAAAAATGACAATAAAGATTATCTTATCTTATCTTATCTTATCTTATCTTATCTTATCTTATCTTATCTTATCTTATCTTATTATCTTATCTTATCTTATCTTATCATCTTATCTTATCATCAACATCTTCTGTACTTTCAAGATTGCATTATTGCTAAGCACATTGATTTGTGCTTTAGATTGTAAGCCGTCCTGAGTCTTCGGAGAAGGGCGGGATATAATTGGGATTAAAATAAAAATAAATAAAAATTATTGCATGGATTTCACATAAGGTAAGTTATTTCTAGGCTTAGAATAAGATCTTATTCCCTACTTTTCCTAAAATTATGATGAAGAGAGAAGTTCTTGCTAGAATTGCTAATGCCTGCTTAGGTATTACATCAGGAGGAGCTTATTGTAATTATATGTTGATAAAGAACCCTCAGAAGAAGGAAAGTTTTAAATTACCCTGTCTTCTATCTTGAAACGCCATAAATGTAAATGGTAAAAACCTTCATGTCAAATTACCAGCAACTGGTGATATGCTCAGGGTTCATTTATATAAAGAAGGTTTTTACAATATTAGTTGAAATATTTGAGAATTATTTCTGACATTTCCCTAACATTTAAGCACAGTATACTTCGCCAGGCCCTAAGGAAAATAGTGACATCTTATATTATGCTGCTGTTAATTTTTTCTGATATATTTAGTTTAGAGACGAGATAACATTATAAGGATGCTATGGCAGTTTATAACACTAAGCATGGTAAAAGCTATGTGCAAAATAGCATATTTTTCTCTCCTCACAACTGTGGGAGAGTCAGAAAAAACAAACAAACCTCTTAACAGTAAGAGTTATGTGAATGAAGAAAACTTTGATATGGTAGCCTTAGAGAAACTTCCTCCCTCGGGTTTAAATAGTACCATTTTTCAAAGACTAGGAGAGACCTATTATCTTAACGCATACATCACTGCTATCCTATAAGATAATTTGCTTGACTGCTATCCTATAAGATAATTTGCTTGACTTTGACCGAATGTGTTACATAAAACTGCTTTGATATAATTCATGGGTTTTAAACCATAGTGTTGTGCAAGTGTTGAATTATTACCTGGAGACCTCCATTTAAGTCCACCTTCAGCCACAGACATTTACTGGGTAACTTACTGTCTCTCGGTTTGATCTACTTCACAAATTGTAAGAGATAAAATTGTGGAGATAAAATGAAGGGAGAAACTGATGTAAATTGTCAGGAGCTCTTGGAGGAAAGGCAGATAGATATACAGTAACTCAAATAACTGAGTAAACTATGACTTAGTGCAGTATATCCATTTAGTTGTGACTTAATCTACAAGTTTAAGTCACAACTTAATCTACAAGTTTAAGTCACAACTACAAGAGCCTTGGTGGAGCAGTGGGCTAATGCCTCCTTAAGTAACACCAGCTGCCTGCAATTAGTATAGGTTCGCATCCCACCAGGCTCAAGGTTGACTCAGCCTTCCATCCTTCCGAGGTAGGTAAATGAGGACCCAGATTGTTGGGGGCAATTAAGCTGACTTTGTAATAATGCCGCTGGGGTGTGTGTGAAAGCCCTAATAAGCAGGCATATACATAGAATGAAGGCTACTGCTAAGCTTGTAAGCCGCCCTGAGTCTTCAGAGAAGGGCGGGATATAAATGGAATTTTTAAAAAAAAAGTTAACAAAATGGTTGCTTTAACTCATTGTGTGGTGCAGTTATTGTTTGGAAGTACACAGACATCCTATACTCCCTGTGACCTGGGAAAAAAGTTTTCAAAATGTATTTTACATCTTGAATTCCCTGGGTAGTTGACAGCACATTCATTGTTTCCAAGGAGCTGAAAATCAGCTACAGACCAGGTTTTTTTAAAAAAATAATAATAATGATTTTTCCTTGTTAACATATGATCACTCTTTCTGCTTTTTCTGTTTGTTGCTCTTTTTTACTACCATTGTGACATTATATCAATCAATAAAGTTGGCTAGGATTTATTCTTATAGTTTTTCCATTAAACAAATTAACAGATCAGTCAAGTCTGATGGGAAGCATGTAACGTGGGTTGGTTTGCTTTTCTACAAAGAATTATATACCATGCATTATCATCCTCACTTCGGTGCTTCCAACATGGGGGAAAAAATCCTCAAAGTTATTGAGTGATGAGAAAAAAATTCCATTCTGTTTTTAGACAACAAAGCACATATAATTGTGTTGTAATAAAGAACTGAGTGACACAAAAGACAATCTTCAGAAAACAAAGTTTGTTTTAAGTGCAGCTCAATTACAAGCAAAACTGCATAATCACAATTTCATTTCATTTATTTTATCATTATTGATATATTGATATATTTAAGAAGTTTCTTTGTCACTTTCAAGGCAGGAAATGAGTTAGGGAGACCTGCACATTTAATATATAACTTTAGCATTTTAGAATTAAACACTTAAACTGATTTCTTTTTTTCTCTCCCGGATAGTTTAGAATCCATTCACATCCCTCTATAAAATCTTTTAATAAATATTTAATAAATAGACTTTAATATTTGTAAGCCACCCAGAGTCATCAAGATGGGCAGCATACAGATCTAATAAATAAAAACAAAACAAAATCTAAAGTCTAATTGCTGTTCATGTCAAAGACAAAGTGACAAAATTTGTAATGCAAATACAGCTTCTAACCAGTGTTAAAATTTTCATTTGCATCTGAACCCCTGATGAGTAAAGACAGCCAAAACGCATTTTAGCTCTGTTTCCTCAAAATAATCAGCTTTCCAAAATGGACTTTATCCAAAACCAAAAGAAAACAACAATCTGATTGTCACTTAATAAATCCATCTCCTTGTCTTTGTTTCTTGGCTCCTTAAAAAGGACAAGACGTTCTAATCCAGACTTTTGCTATATGTCCCACAGATTGTATGGAACATTGAACCCATATGCCCTACTGCATTGGGGGAGAAGGTCCTTGGAATCCAATACATGAAAAAGATATTTTGGAATACAATACACGAAAAACAATTGACTGATGGCAGGGGGTTCACTACCCTATCCCACCTACCCTACATGTTAGCAGCTTCTTCAGATGACACACAAATGCACTGAGAAGGTTAGGGCTGTTGGCTATAAGCTTAGTGGCTGATATGTGGGTTTCAAGCTTCCTAGGAAAGCATCCAAACTGTGGTCTGATCAAGAGGTTAGAGAAGTTATTTGGCTAAGCCTCTTTTCTAAAGCCATCAAACTGCCTCTTCCTGGAAGAATGTGAAGATTGTTATTCTACCTACTCAGCACAGGTTTAATCCAGCTACCAGTGAATGCTAACCCACATTCATTATTTTTGAATAGAAATAGATTTAGAGAAAATAAATCTTGGAAAGTTATAAATGGACTAAGGGGTCCAGATGGATTTGAAATAAGATTTTGGAATTAATCATAAGAATCCTTCCTGTGGGAAAATGCTTAAGTTTTTAATTCTCTTTAAAAACATGATAGGATAAGACTTTGAAGGTTTGACACTAGAGGGAATTAGAAGGAACTAAAGATTACAATTAAAAGAAAAGAATAAATCTGATGACTTTCACCTAGGTTGAATGTCAGTATTACAGCCAATTTAGATTTTCATTTTAAAAAGTGTTTTGCAGAACTATTACAAAGAGATAAAATATATGCAGACAACTTTATTCATATTACTCACCATGTTTGAGATATATATTGAGCTACGGGATTTATAAATATTTGAGACCCAGTTGGGTGTAGCAGCTAAAGCATCAGCTGGAAACTAAGAGACCATGAATTTTATTCCCAGGTTACTGACCTTGGGCCAGTCACTTTTTCTCAGTCCTAGAAAGGAAGCAATGGCAAATCCCTCCTAAAAAATCTTGCCAAGAAAACTGCAGGGACTTTTCCAGGCAGTCTCCAAAAATTGAGCATGATTTAATGGAAGGAAAAAAAATATTTGTAAAACAATTGCATGAACACATAATTGCATAATTACTCTGCTGTCTGAGTACTGTAATTCTGCATAGTTTAGAGCATAGGTCCCCAACCTTTTGGGCACCAAGGACCAGTTCTGTGGAGAGAGGTTTTTCCACGGACTGGAGGGGACGTGGTTTTGTGTGCTGCCTGCATCTTGCAGATGAAGCTTTGCTTGTTTGTGCAGACTGGTTCCTGGCATGCCACGGCCCGGTACTGGTCCATGGACCAGGGGTTGGGGACCAGTGGTTTAGAAGAATCCAGATTGGATACCATCATGTGATAGCAGAAATAACAGCACAGAACAATGCTCACAATTTGTCCTAATGTATACAAATTTGTTTTTAACTTAGTGTGTTAGGTATGTGTATTCAGTCATGATATATAAAATATGGCTTATGAATTGGCATTTTATTTGTAGCAGGCATCCGGTGGTTTTAGTATCTGAGCTTAATGCAATATGTGAACCATAGATTGAACAGTCAGTTCTAAACTCTGAGAGATGTCATTTGTTTTTATAAGATGTAGAAATGGGAATTTCTGCCAAATGCAATATTTCCCATCATCAGTGAAATTTAAAAAAAAAAGTTGGACATGACAATTTGATTTGTTTTGGTACAATGGCAACTTTTAAAGACACAGTACACAGCTGCTCTTCCCATAGACCATGCTTCACTGATGATGATAACTTTATTGTCACTTTGAATGTACACCAATCGGCATACATCAAAATGAAATTTCGTTGCATTCAGCTCTCAAAGGGTCACCACCTCCGATATATACTCCTTGTTCGGGGCCCGCTCAAGTTTCACATTGTCCATTTGAGTCTCTAGGGAGTGAACAATGGCAAACAGGACAGATGGAAATGGGGCTCCATGTGGATTAGCCCTCAAGTTAGCTTGTATTCTGACAACCTTGCCTTCTTTCCTTTTTCTGATCCTGACTCTTCCACCTTTTCCTTAAAGAGGCCTTGCTTCTTTTCTCCCCTGGAGCACGCTGCCGCCGCCACCAACTCCTCCAAAAGCCTCTCTCTCTTCCTCTGGGCCTGCCGACAGCCTCATCCAGTTCCTTTGCTCCATAAGCTCCAGGTCCTCTCCTCCTCTGCCTCCTCTGGAAACAGCCCTGATTTGCAATACAATCCATCACTGGGCCAGCAGTCAGATCTTGCTGCTGGTAGAACAAATTCAAACAGCGCCAACGACTTTTAACGGTCTCACCAACAGTTCCAAAACAACTAGAAACTCACCAGGCCAGCAAAGATTGTCGGTCGTATGTCGTATGTTACCTTAGTTCCACCATGTTGCTCAAACACATTAAAATCTTCCTGATCATGTGGCCTATAGCCCTTACTATCCCTCCCAAAACTATTCACCTTCAAGAGCCAATGCAGCCGCAGCCATTCCAGGCACCGCCATCTTACACAATCGTTCCTCAACAATGACAATTTACCTCTGATCTTCATAGTGTTTGCCTTCAAGGCATGCCCAATCCATGAGTAGATAGGCTTAAGTCATTTTTAATCTTTTACCGTATTTCTAGTAAAATATTGTTTCCCCTCTTATTCTGACATTATCCAATGGCAGTTCATGATGTGCAAATTCTATTATGCTTTCTTATCTTAGAGGAAAGTCAGGTCACCAATACCAGAAATGACCAGAGAACCAAGGCTTATCAAGAGTTTCAGGTGATGCACACATGCCCCTCCCCTATAGTTTAACTGATGACACAGTGGTTATTGCAGGCAAACTCCTCCCACAGCCTGGAGTTCGATCTTGGTAGGGATCTATGGGGCGGTATATAAGTCTAAATGCTATTGCTATTGCTATTCATAATCAGCTTCTTCTGCCACAAACTGTTGTTTATTCCCTAAGCAGCTGGACAGGGCTGTTTTAACCCCTTCCCCACCTCTTGTGTGTGTGGCTACTTCTATTTGACCAAAGGGAAGTTTCATGATATTTTTCAACATTTGCAGAAATTTGGTGGATGAGAGGATTGTTATTGCATTAGATATTCAGCAGATTTGAAACCTGCTGCCCGAGTAGTCAGCATTGCAGGAAGGTTTTGTTTTTTTTTTAGTTTGCCTTGCTAGTGTTTTCTGCTAGGGATGTGCTGAAGACAGAAGGCAGCAAAGCTAGAAGATTTCTCTAGTTGCTTTGTAGATCACCTATAGCCCAGCACATTCAGGCAATCCCATTTGGCCGTATGTCAGAACAGATGCGATGGAGGCTGGATAGAGGCAGCAAATTCCATGTCAGGTTTTGGATGGTTTTCTCCTGAATTGGATATGAATTTGTGGGGAAAGCCCATTATGTGCAATCCCAGGTTACTGAGCTTGGAACTATGCTGACAGGAGATAGTGACAGTTTGTGAATATTTTAGCAGGGTTGAAAATGATGCCTCTTTCAATGGTATGTTTTCAAAAAGCTGGAGGGATATTGATTAAGGACTTTGCATATGGTCACTCTTTCCACCCTTGGAAACAGTTTAAAAGTTATTTTTGCCTACTTGAAAATGCTAGGAATAAGGTCCAAATATAATTACCCTGTTGCTGTAGATTTTGCTGCAGGAAACTAACTTTGCACCCTTTCCATACCCAAAAAATAAGAGGGGAAGGGGTGTGAGGGGAGCTCCAAGCAGGCTCAGGCTTTGAACACAGTTTGGTAATTCTGGAACTCCTGAATTTGGATTCTTGACTAACTAACGAAAGAGAGAAGCAACTCAGAACTAAGGAGAAACTTCCTGACAGAACAATTAACCAGTGGAACAACCTGCCTCCAGAAGCGATGAATGCTCCAACACTGGAAGTTTTTAAGAAGAGACTGGACATCCATTTGTCTGAAAAGGTATAGGGTTTCCTGCCTGAGTAGGGGGTTGGACTAGATGACCTCCAAAGACCCTTCCAACATTGTTATTGTTACATGGCAAATCTCCTTTGAACTAAGCCCTTAGTGACTTTAGGGACAGGTCTTGTGGGGCTTTTTTGGCAACAATATAGATGAAGTTTGTCATGGGCTCTCTCTGGGATGTTTTTCTAATTCCCAACTGATCTTGTACTTCTACAATTTTTTTGGGTGGGTTCCCAATGAAATACTAAAGAGGCCAATTGTTTAGCTTCTGAGCCCAGATATGATATGATAGGATCCTTTTTGGCTAGGATCTTGTATGTGATATAGCTGGTACTTCCATAAACATGGGCCCCCCAACCTCCCCCCCAAAATTTTGTGAATTCCATGGCCCTTCTTACTTCTGAGAAAGAATCTCTAGGATTGCTTCAGAAAAAAGAAATGGGAAGAGAGCAAGGGTTCTGTATTGTTAAAGTGTTGGAGAAGGGATGAAAGATCCCAGTTTTATCGTATTCTCATCCCAGGGACAGTCACACTCTCGCTGATAGCCTAACCTGCCTGACAGGTTGCTGTTGTATAGAAACAACACAAGGGAGGAAGGAGCAATTGAGCTCCTGTACAAAAGACTAGGTAGAAATCTAACAAGAAAAATGGCAGGTGGGAAATAAGAGGTGGGAAATAACCACAAGGGATTTCTTGTGAAAAGGGGTACCTTCTTGTGAACTGAATATCAGTACAGAATGTGATCCCTCTTGTTATGCTGTATGTTATAATTAAATAGTTTGAATCAGAATTTTTTGGGGAAAAAAGTGAGGTGGTTGGGTCCTGAAGATGCAAACTTCACGGTGTTCTAATGGAATTTTTCTCGCTTATCTGTGTTCCAAATGTTAGAGATGAACACCTGGAATCTGTAATTCAGTTGTTGAATTAAAATGGAATAAATTGTGAAGAATAATTCATTAAAAATGAAAGCAAATATCTTTATACTTTGTAAGGAACTTGGATACAAAGAGGCAATGGCAACAGAGTCTGCAGGAGATTTTTTTTTTTTAAAAAAACATGACTTATTTAACAAATCTATACAGTTGCTCATCTCATAAGTGACACTTTGGGTGATTAACGGTTAGCCACAGAATAAAAAACAACCAAACTAAATTAACATGAATAACATAAAATAACATAGCAGTAGAGAACACCCCTAATGTCCCATATTTAATGCAACCATGACCAAGAAATGGGCTCACCCATTATATCTGGGTCCCATCTTGATGGCAAACCCAAGTTTTCAATGTCTCATGAAAGTCCAGCAGAGTTGGGACAACCCTAATCTTCAGGGAGGGGAGTCATTTCCAGAGTGAGGGCATCAAAGCCAAAAAGGTGCACTTCCTTTGGGTCCTGCCAGATGTTGATCTCTCATGGATGGAATCTAACAGGATAGGTAGACACTGGTTGAGAGAAACAGTTCCATAGGTATCCCATCTCCAAGCCATGAAGAATTTTAAATCTAACTACCAGTGTCTTGAATTACATCTGGAAGCACATTAGTGGAGCTGAAGTGAATGACCACATCCATAACTGCCCATGCAGCCAATAATAAACAGATGATGACTTCAGCCATGCAACTGAAGTCCTGCTCATGTCAGGTGTGAAGAATCTGGACCATACATTAAGTCACAGTTAAGAAGATTTATTGCTCTAGTCTATACATAAGACTCTGGTCAACTAATGTTCAACACTAAATTGATGGTAGATGAGAGTCAACGGAGAGTTGGATCTAAACCATTTGATGGAATGTAACAATTCTAGGCTGATGACTTGCTTAACTCCATCCCCCGGCTCTGCCTGTTCTTCTCCTACAATTTCCTTTTTTACATGTCACATCACACATTAAAAACAGTGAGGGTTTCCCCCTCACTGTGGATATCCAAGACTACAGAACATCATTTTAATGTAATGGAAGGTAGCTTTTTTCATCATTATGCTTTTCGAAGAATATATCAAGAAGTATATCTAGGAGTCATTGAAAGCATTCATAACTATCCTCTTTGGAGATAATTATAATTGGTACTACTGTAAAGTGAATGCAACCTGAAGTCTTAATTTATGAATAGCATTTCATGTCCTTCACTTAAGGAGTAAAGATAAGCCTGTTTTGATAAGATGGCTACAGCTCCAGTGGTGTCTGCTAAAAATAGACCTGGCACTTTCAGTCATGGGATGTGAATTCTAAAAAGCCCATTTTTTGCTATTTTTTTTTAGTCCTGTAATGTCAGATTTCACTCAGGGGAAGAATGAATGCTAATTTGGAACAAATGCATCTTTTCTCTGCTGGCACATAGTATGCCTACTTTAAATAGGAAGGTCTTGTATTTTCAGCCTGGTGGTGTGGCAATGAGAAATGAAATTCCTCTAATAGACTTGCCATTGTAATAGGAAATGACATGAGTTAAGAAACAAGTCATGTTTCCTGATAAAACAGAAGTATAAAAGATAAACAGTGCCTCATTACCAAGTGAAAGGCACTACAGCTGAAAAACTTTTCTTTCTGTTTTAGTTCTATTTTTTTCCTCAAAGAAAAGAGAGACCTTGATGAATTATCCCCTCTCCCCCCTTTTTTAAAAAACTTTATTTGGCTTTGAGACATCTTTGTAGCTTTTCTGGTTGACACTGAAAAAGGTAAGAAGCTCAGACTCGGCTACTACTTGGGAAGGAGACCACCAGGAGACCCCAGGGCATAGACTGCCTCCAGAGGTTAAACAGCCTTTTTTGAAGCTACTAAATCCTGCTTTTGAAAGATTTTGAAGAGCCAGAGGTAATGGGCAGAAACAATAATCTTGAGGAGGAAGAACCATAACCATGATAAAGATCAGATAAAAGAAATCTGAGTCCTGGGAAGAACTACCATAGTTCTCATTAAGATAAAAGGAGGGAGAGTTGCACCATTCTGTTATAATAAAAGTGGTATTAGTCTGTGTGTCTTTGGTTTCCAAGTTTGGTCTAACCGTAGAGCCACATTTGCTTTCATTACAATTAACAACACACACAAGTACACTATGTTTTTGTTATTATTGTATTCTTGTTATTGTGATTCTAATGATGTACTGCTGATTGATTTATCTTTTTTTTTAAATGACAAAATAGCTTGGACACCTTATAGAGGGAAGCAACTCCCCACTACTGTACCTCCAAAGAATCAAAGACATGTCAATAAATGAAGATAAAATCGTGGTTTTATTTGATGTCACAGCACTTTGCACATCCATAGACCCAGAATTAGTCAAAGCATCCATGACAGCAATACTAGCAATGATGACGTTATCTAGTCTGGTAATGAAATGTCTTCAAGGAAACAACCAATTTCAGAGAGTATCAAGGGCCCCAAAGTTATCTTAATATCTGTATACCACTGAGATTCCATTATGACTGAGGCAGTATAAATTGGCTAAGCAAGCAAACAATTTTGCTATGGAAGAAGGCAATAGCAAACTAGTCCTGCATTGCTGCCAAGCAAACAACATGGATGAAGTTGTTGTAATCACTAGGAGGTGGGTTTAGTCTGATGGAGTTTCCACTATTCCAGATGTACATTTCATTGTCAAAAGGCCTATTACTCAAGTTACTGAGTTCAAATATCTTATTGCCGTTAAGAAAAAATTGGGAACCTGGCTCTATGTCGTGCTTTCTTTGAGTTTTGGCTTAGCACGTTGTGGTTTATAGCTTAGGATGTTGTGTGATTAGCCATAGTGTTTTCTCAGTAGTTCGTGTTGAATAACAACAACAATGACATCATGAAATAAAAGGAGTTCACATGTGCCCATCAGTAATTTGCAGCAGTTTCAGGGTTCCAGATGGGAGTTCAATGGAAAATGAATCTGTTTCTCATGTATATATCTGTCTGTCTATATCTACTGTATCCAATAATTATTATTCTTTTCTGTATCAATTTTCGTACTATAAATTAAAAAATAAAATGAATCTTATCTGGAAATCATGATATCATAGATCCAGAAAAAAAATCAGTGACCAGCTGATTTAATTTACTCAGTTCAATCACTGATCTAGACTCATTTTCTTTAATTAGTACTTTTTTTATATACTAAATTTCATCCCTAACTTAGCTCAAAGTAAGCAAAGCCATTGAATTTAGTGAAACTTCTGACAAACATTTAACTGTACCATTATATATGATGTAAACATTTCAAAATTATTCTGGAGAAGTGTCAAAAATGAAGTGACGTATGATTTTCTATTGGTATTAAGTTAGCTCTAAATTTTTCAGCTCTTGAGGGTTGCAAAATAATATGACTGTCAAATATAATTTGGCATTTCATCTCTTCATACCAAATGAAATGCTGCCTTCTTGGTAAAAGACAACTGCTAAAAACATCAATTTTCTGAAGAAATTGTCAACATATTTTATTTGGCTTAGATTTTAGAGAATATATTTTGTACTTTGTACACTCTTCCAACCTGTCAAATCTTGTTCTGAAACACAAAAGCTTTGGTTGTTTTCTTCTCCTACTTCACTCTGGGTTCACTCCTTCTTCTCCACTTTTCAACTGCTGCAAATCCTCACATCTGATACCCTAATAATTGCTCCTTAAATCCTCCTTTACTGGGGAAACCACAAATCATTTGGTCTTCTATAACCACTAATTAAATAACAGCTGCCTCCTTGTATGTCAGTCAGAAATAACAATTTGCCTTTCATTTATCGTACTGAAAATCAGGGCTTTAGTTGTAGAAGTTCTTGGAGACTGAAAAATGATGCCACGAAATAGTGGAAATAGTCAATATTTTATATACTACTTCAACTACATTCAGGTAGGGAGCATCTACCAAGGTGCTTCCAGGTTGAAAGAATTAGCCAATGACATCACCATTGCCCAGAGGATGCCTGAGTGGGTCCTTTCATGTCCCTGATGTCCCCCCCCCCAAATGGTACCTATTTATCTACTTGCATTTGCATGCTTTCAAATTGCTAGGTGGGTAGGAGCTGGGACAAATTGACGAGTGCTCATTCCATCACACTGCTCACTTTTGGATTTTGAACTGCTGAGCTGTCAATCTCTTGTTAGCACTTTGACTCAGCATCCTAACCACCTGAGCCACCATGGCTTCTTTAATAGTTTACATTATATAATGTACAATAAAAGTAATTGGGAATTTAATTTCTTGCTCAGTGCAGAAACTAAATTACCTGAACCGTTAAGCATGCTCAGTTTGTATCATTTGTTTAAAGCTTTGTTTAAAGATGACCCTCATTTTAGAGTTTTCCTTTTTTGGTTTTATTTCTGCAAACTATGTGCCTCTGATGTCTCATGGGAGGTGTCTCTTCAGTTACAGGAAAAATATACATTTGGTGATTGTATTTGTAATCAGGGCCTGCCTATGTAGGCAAGTGTCTGCGCCTGTTTCATCTTACAATTCTATTCATTTCAGCCTGTAGCAGATTAAAATGGAATCCTTGAGGATGCTCTCTCTGTACTATGCTGCATAATACTGTGTGGTGCTATTTACCTTGAGTGTCTATGGAGTGTCTATTCATCTTGAGCTGTGTTGTATTTGGCTTGTCCAGAGCAGACAAATTCTGGTAAAGGTTTGGCCATGATTGGTTCAAAATTGTTTATAGAATGTTATGCTCTCCATCTCCAGATTATTTCTCCTGCTATTTGAGGTAAGATTGTGTGACCTCAACAGCTAGCAATTTCCAAAGTCCTCTACAGACAGAAGATAAAAGCTAAAGTTTCCTCCTTCCTACCCTAGAATCCATCTCTTTGTCTGCTGTAAACATAACTCAACTCTTCTATAATCAGATTAGTCTGGCTAGGTAGAAGAAGAGAGGAGAGAGCCTAGCTTTTACAGTTGATTGCTGAAAAGAATAGAAAGAAAAGGAATACAAAAAAAATCTTTAGAAAAGCAAAAGAGTGCTTTCCATCCAGCATGGTGAATTAATTCAGTAGAGGAAAGAGAAGAATGTTGGAAGGTCAGGATAAGGTCAAGCTTATTATTATTTGTTAACAATAACAATTTATTGGAATTCATGTAATAGGGCTGCCATTCAAGCGGGGGGAACTTTGGAAACACCAGCATGGGGAATTCTGGAATCTGAAGTTCACACATCCTAAAGTTGCCAAGTTATTAGACAAATTGCATTAAATGTTCAAATGGACTGCCCCAAACTCTTTGGGGCTTGACTTTCTCTATGGTGAAGGATGGTCATTGTGTAATAGTCTTGCCTTTTACACTGAAGTCCTATACTAAAACCCCTTATCTCCAGGTAAAATATTAGGTCATGAGAAAGAACGTTGCTTGAGTTTAGAAGCAGGTGTTGCTACTCAGGCCTTATCCCTGGCGAGATGGGCGGCATACAAGTTTAATAAATAAATAATAAATAAATTGCCACTTGTACTTAAAGGTAAAGGTAAAGGTTCCCCCGCACATGTGTGCTAGTCGTTTTGAACTCTAGGGGCCGGTGCTCATCTCCGTTTCAAAGCCGAAGAGCCAGCGCTTGTCCGAGGACGTCTCCGTGGTCATGTAGCCGGCATGACTAGATGCCAAAGGCACACAGAACGCTGTTACCTTCCCACCGTGGTGGTCCCTATTTTTCTACTTGCAGTTTTATGTGCTTTCGAACTGCTAGGTTGGCAGAAGCTGGGATGAGTAACAGGCGCTCACTCTGTTACGCGGCACTCGGGATTCGACCTGCCAAACTGCTGACCTTCTGATCAACAAGCTCAGCGTCCTAACCCACTGAGCCACCGTGTACTTAGCAGTGACATAAACAGACCCTAGCACCATCTCTTTTCTGCTGAGTTCCCATTACAGGCCTTTACTTCATCCCAGCCCATGAATGAAATAGATTTAAACCATCCTTAGCTATGCTTGTAATAAGGTACAGATAATCCTTGACTTACAACAATTTGTTTAGTGATCTTTTGAAGTTGCAACGGCACTGAAAAAAGTGACTTATGGCTGGTTTTCAGACCTGCTGTTGTTGCAGCATCCCCATGGGCATGTCATCAAAATGCTCTGGCAACTGGTTCATATTTATGACATTTGCAGGGGTCGTGGGATCACTTCTGGCAACCTTCTGACATTCAATAGGGAAGTCAGATTCATTAACAACTGTGTTACTAACTTAACAAGTGCAGTAATTCATTTAGCAACTGTGGAAAGGAAGGTCATAAAACGGGGTAAAACTCACTTAACAAATGTCTCGCTTAGCCACAGAAATCTTGGGCTTGATTGTGGTCGTAAGTTGAGGACTGCCTGTAGTCATTTCCAATTAAGGTAATAGCATGCAGTTGCAAGATGAGTGAAATCTGTTGTGCCTCATTACCTATTACATGAGAGTCAGAATGTCTATGGAGACTCTCAGTCATCCAGGTCATAGTTATCCCAAAAGTGCTTTTTCAAGAGGCAACTGGACTTTCTTTGTTTTTCTTTGAAGACATTTCGCTTCTCATCCAAGAAGCTTCTTCAGCTCTGACTTCCCCACCATCCAGTCAGAGCTGAAGGAGCTTCTTGGATGAGAAGTGAAACGTCTTCAAAGAACAACGAGAAAGTCCAGTTCCCTCTTGAAAAAGCACCTTTGGGATGAGACTGAGAAGTAGATAACCGATCCCAAGCTGGGATCCTTGGTTGTTTTCATGTTGATGTGAACATGTGGGCACTTTCTCTTCAATCTGTCTTGTCTACTTCTGCTATGCAAGTGCCTCTTTAAAGAGCTGGATCCAGCAGCATTACAATGGACTTTTGGATTGAAACAATAGTAATTTAGCACAGAGGCTCTTTTTACATCTTCTGGCGATCCAGCTGTAGCTGCATATAAACAGTTTCCAACCCTGGCCACCTGTCTCCCATGTAGCTCATGGTGACAGACTGCTACTGCCATTTTCTGTCCTCTTGGAATGGTGGATAATTGGCAGCCAAAAATTTTAAATAAGAATGAATGAGCAATGAAACCAAAGTGTTCATTTAGCAGTAATGCCATTGCTGTAACCGTTTACGTTTACGTTTACGTTTTATTAAATTTTTATACCGCCCTTCTCCCGAAGGACTCAGGGCGGTGAACAGGGCATATAATAAAAATACAAAGATACAAAAGTTAAAATAGAATTAAATTAATGCCCAAAATAAAACAATAAAATATACAAATATTTTAAACCCTAAATTAACTCCCCATCAGGCCAGGCCAGCTTGTTCGAATAAGTGGGTCTTTAACCCGCGCCGGAAGGAGCGGAGATCCGGTGCCATCCGGAGCTCAACCGGCAGTTGATTCCACAAAGCCGGGGCGCCCACAGAGAAGGCCCTCCCCCTGGGGGCCACCAGCCGGCATTCTCTGACCGGAGGCACCCTGAGGAGGCCCTCTCTGTGGGAACGCACAGGGCAGAGGGGAGTTGACGCCGGCAGCAGGTGATCCCCGAGGTATTCCGGACCCATGCCATGTAAGGACTTAAAAACCATCACTAAAACCATACAGCCTTTTTTGATTTTAGGGCAAGGCTGAACAAGTGAAACAGTGAAATGATGTAACCAACCTCCTAGCCCCATTGCTTAACCTATAGTACAGATATTACTTGACTTACAACTGTCATTGACCCCAGAGGTTATTGCAATGGTCAAGGCATCATGTGACTGGACCTGATTTTTTGACATTTTTTGTGGCAGTTGTTAAGTGAATGGAACAGTCATTAAGCAGTTGTTAAAGGAATCAATTTTCCCTAATGGATTTTTTTTTTTGGCCAGAAATCAGACGTAAATGCCGGAAACTGTCAAAAAAAGCTACAAATCACAGCCATGTGACCATGGGACACTGTAAATGGCCATAACGGTGAACCAGTTACCAAGCAATCCAAATGTGATCTTGTGAGCGTAGGTGCATGTGCGACCATCGTAATTGTGAAAACAGTTCATAATTGGTTTTGGGGCTGAGAGTCCTTCGTAATTTCAAATGACTATTAGGAAACTGCTTGTAAGTTGAGGATTATCTTTTACCCAGAGCAAACTGGAGGTCTGTGTTTGATGCCTGTTACTGAAAGCATTTTGCAATTAATCTATAATTCATCTCAGTTCATAATTCCACTCTGAACATTTTTTTGCCAGTTTTGGTTATGACAGAATGGGGTATATGAGGAGCACCAAAGGAAGAAAGTTAGGCAGAAGCTTGTACATAGACCTATCTCATTCCTGCTGCCAAACTAGTGTGGTTAGCATCTTGCTTGTGCTAAATGGCGGGGTTAGGGGAAGTAGCAAAACTGGAAGGAAAGCCTGTTGCTTCACTTCTCGCATCCTATACAGTATACTGTGCATGTAATCAAAAAAGCACCATTCAGCGGTGGCTCAAGACAATACAATAAAGGCAGGATAGGGATCAACAGTGGATGTAGCAAATTTCACGCTGGTACAGTTTTCTGCTGATTCAAAGATGGAGAACATTTTAACTCAGCAGTGGGAAAGGACTCCATAGTTGATAAGACTGGAGCACACCGGACAGTTCACTGTCATTGGTCCTTTGATGTTTAATCCATAGCAACTGTCTAAGAATCAGTCTAATTTTTCTGTCTTTGAAGACAAAGTCACATTTTTGTGACCTGAAATTTAGTGGCAGCATGGAAATAAGGATAAGAATAAATGTATTTTAGATAAAGATGAATGAGTTTAATATATATCACTTGGGATAGTGAAATGGGTATAATATAAATTTAAAATATAAATATGTGTAAGTTTTCCATTAGGTGTAATGTGGGTCTTTTTGTTAAACTTCCAAATATCTCAGAAAAGGAAATTTGAATTTTTTTTACAAAGCGCTTGTAACCCACTGATAGATTTCATGGTCACCCCTGAGGACTGCATTAGAAATTTAGCATGGATTGTAAGTCGCAATTAAACTCTACACTTTGCATTTGAAAAAATGTTCATTGAACTTGTTTGGCTATGACAGATGTTGCTTCACAGCTTGATAAAAAAAACTTCACCTTTTTGATTATTCAATTTCCACTGGGAGACTATAAGTAATTATCCTATAGGAAGGTTGAAAGTTTCATAAACAAACACCAACAAATTAACTATGGCCATAAACTGGTTTAGAGATATAACTATGTCAAATATTGGTATGCTCAAGTAAAGTTGCAGAGCAATGAATAATACAAAATGACATTAAACCCTTCTAGCTCTTTTGTCAAAATCCAGAACTGTAAGCCAAAAGGAGATGACTAATGCTCCAATTATTTACTGCTATTAAGGTTCAAACTACTAACACAATCATTTATAATATTGTCCATGATGAAGAATATCCATGAAAGACTGCAGTTCTGCATATAGAAAACTGCTTAGCTTACTAAATCAATTAAAAGAAAAAATTAAAAGCAATCTGTTTGGGTTTTTTATATTTTTGAATTAAAATATTACATTTCTCATTTTAAAGAAAAAAAGAGTACCACATTTACAATAAAATCTCACAAAAATGCTAAATTGTTACATTCAAATTAGTATAGTTGTTTGAATATGTATTGGGATTGGGAGAACTAAGATTAAATCCCATAAACCTTATTGACAAGTTCCCTTCTGTCTTTTGGCTCTGTTTATCTGACAAGGTTGTTTAAAAGATAAGCAGTGATTCTGCTCACTTAGAAGAAACATGGGATAATAATAATAATAATAATAATAATAATAATAATAATAATAATAATAATAATAATAATAATAATAATGGTGATGGTGATGGTGATGATGAGTGAGGTGAGGTGTTACCCCCCATCGATATGGCTCGTAACTTGGGCGTCCTCCTGGATTCATGGCTCAGTTTGGAAGATCATATAGGAGCCGTGACCAGGGGGGCTTTTGCCCGGGTTCGCCTGGTGCGCCAGTTGTGGCCCTATCTGGACCGGGATGCCCTATGTACAGTCACTCATGCGCTCGTGACCTCCCGGTTAGACTACTGCAATGCTCTCTACATGGGGCTGCCCTTGAGGACCACTCGGAGGCTTCAGCTGGTGCAGAATGCAGCTGCGTGAGTAGTAATGGGAGTGTCCCGATACTTTCATGTAACACCTCTTCTCCGCGAGCTGCATTGGCTTCCAGTTGCCGTCGGGGTGAGATTCAAGGTGCTGGTGATGACCTATAAAGCCCTAAATGGCATGGGTCCGGATTACCTTAGGGAGCACCTGCTACCAGCATCAGCTTCCCATCGTCCTGTGTGCGCCCACAGGGAGGGCCTCCTTAGGGTTCCACCGGTTAGAGATTGCCGGCGAGTGATTCCCAGGGGGAGGGTGTTCTCTGTGAGTGCGCCCGCCCTTTGAAACGAACTGCCGATGGAGCTTCGGACTGCCCCCGACCTTTGCTCATTTCACCGGGACTTAAAAACCTGGTTGTTTGAACTGTCTGGCCTGGATTGAGGGATTTTAAATTTTAAAGTATTTTAATTAAATCATATTAAATTATATTAAATTAATTTTAAAATTTTAATTTTTATTGTTATTATTAATTGTGGGCTTGCACTAATTTAATTCCATTTTATTCTCTTTTTTGTACCTTTTTAACTGCCCTGTGAACCGCCCTGAGTCCTTCGGGAATAGGGCACTATATAAATTCAACTAATAAATGATGATGTTGGAAGGGACCTTGGAGGTCATCTAGTCCAACCCCCTGCTCAGGCAGGAAACCCTATACCAGGGGTAGGCAACCTTGGCTCTTTTATGACTCATGGACTTCAACTCCCTGAATTCCTGAGCCTATACCATTTCAGACAAATGGCTGTCCAGTCTCTTCTTAAAAACTTCCAGTGTTGGAGCATTCACAGGTTCTGGAGGCAGGTTGTTCCACTGATTAATTGTTCTAACTGTCAGAAAAATTCTCCTTAGTTCTAGGTTGCTTCTCTCTTTGGCTGGTTTCCATCCCTTGCTTCTTGTCCTGCATTTGGGTGCTTTGGAGAATAGCTTGACTCTCTCTTCTTTGTGGCAACCCCTGAGATATTGGAACACTGCTATCCTGTCCCCCCTCGTCCTTCTCTTCATTAAACTAGACATACCCAATTCCGGCAACTGTTCCTTATATGTTCTAGCCTCCAGTCCCCTGATCATCTTTGTCGCTCTTCTCTGTACTCTTTCTAGAGTCTCAACATCTTTTTTACATTGTGATGACCAAAACTGGATGCAGGATTCCAAGTGTGGCCTTACCAAGGCATTGTAAAGTGGTATTAACACTTCATGTGATCTTGATTATATCCCTCTATTAATGCAGCCTAGCACTGTGTTGGCTTTTTTGGCAGCTGCAGCACACTGCTGGCTCATATTCAAGTGATTGTCCACTAGGACTCCAAGATCCCTCTCACAGTTGCTACTATTGAGCAAGGTACCGCCTATACTATACCTGTGCATTTGATTTTTCATGCCTAAATGTAGAACCTTACTTTTTTCACCACTGAATTTCATTTTGTTAGATGGATGCAAAAAACAAGTTGAGTTGTTCTGCTTTCTCCCTGTTGCTTGTCACCTTCTTGCCACTTTCTCCCACTAATGGACCAATCATTTCCTTAATTTTTTCTTTTTTTTTACAACAAATGTAATACCCAAAGAAATAAAAAAAGAAATAATGATTCATTTCATACTCATCAACCATCAACTTTCATTTCTTTTCATCTCATGGAAAATAACTCTGGCTGATTTCCAGCTCTTGCTTCTTAAAGCTTAAGTAACAGCAGGAAGTACTTGTGGGGCCCGAGTTAAAAGTTATGTAGTAACACTCATTCTTTTTCTGACTATTCTCTCTTGCTTTCTGTCTCCCAAGCAGTAAAGGAGAGAATTGCTTTTACAGAACGCCTTTGAGAGTAGATTGAGGATATACATTGCTAGTTTCCTAACCTAATAATTATCAATCCATTGATAATTATAAATCCATTTGAATGGGAATTAGTGAGAACCTACATGAAGTTGTATTATACCTTTTGTTATTGACTTGGGCATGCTGTAGCAAACAGTATTGTAAACTTGTTCTATTTATGGGTCACCCTTTGGGTTGTCATAGCAACCAGATGCCATTCACCAGATTCACATGTGGGCCTTCGACAGGAACAGTAGGTTTTAGTACTCCATCTGGTGACTCCTGGTGGCACTGACAACCTCAAGAACTCGGATCAATGGCAGTTATGGTATTGTACACTGGAACATGGTATTCCAAAACAATAGCACATTGGGGATAGTACAGAATTGAAGGAGCTGTTAAGTATATGAAATCTTATGCAGGGAAAGGAGAAGTTCCATTATGAGATTAGAGGTTTGTGTGGGTGATGTTGAATGTGGCCTAGCATATGGAGATATTGAACATTTCCAAACCGTGTAAAACAAGTTGTGGTTTTTAGGGAATATTCCCACTGCTCCCTTAGGTGGTTTTCCTTCCTTCCTTCCTTCCTTCCTTCCTTCCTTCCTTCCTTCCTTCCTTCCTTCCTTCCTTCCTTCCTTCCTTCCTTCCTTCCTCCCTTCCTTCCTTCCTCCCTTCCTCCCTCTCTCCCTCCCTCCCTCCCTCCCGTCCCATGCACATTCTACATTTCCATATTTCTAATTCATTTGTCTTTCACAACAGCTATTCCATTACAGCTAGTCTGAGAACTGATTGGCACCAGGCTAGGATTCTGACACTGAGCGATTGCAGTATAGGATAGCTATTTTACTTGTCTGACTATGGGAAAGAAAATACTAACAGTGGGAGTATTATAAATTATAAAGTTCTGAAATGCTTCTGTGTGTAACTCCAGGATCCGTGCTTCTTCCCTTAGCAAAGGAAAAACAACTGGCATGGGCTAGAAGGAGGATAACAATCTATTTTATTTTACCAAAGACGTGCCTTTCTGTAAAAAAAAAATGCATAATTTCTTTAAAGAGCTATTGAAGCCTGGTCAAATCCAGAAATCCTCAGCAAGGAGAAGACTTTGAAGCTGTCCCATCAACAGATAGCTGCTGAAAACTAATTACATAATCACAATCTTTGTCAAGTCAAACAACAGCATTCAAATGACAGCTTTCTTGTCTGTATTTGCAGCTACCCCTCAGAAATTGCACAGACATTAAAAGATTTTCTTTTCAAATCAATTTCTCTTTTAGTTTGTTTCCTAGATGTTCAACGTTATTAGTAGCCACCAATGTGCTTCTTTCCTGGCACAGATCTTGCAAGTATAGAATTATATTTGATTTTAGTTTGAGGCAAATGTGCTAGGTTTTTTCTGTTCTCCACAGATCCGTGTTTTAGTAAGCCTTGGGAAGGACAAATGGATTAATGTTAAAAGCATCCTGAGGCAGTTCAGTTTATTAAGAAGAAAGTGACTATCCTTGTCTCTTACTTTGCCACAGCACAAAGATGCTTTACTAACCACCTTTGAGGGATGTGTCTTCATATGTCACTTCTATCTCATTTCCAGCCCATTCCTGAGGCATCCTAAATTAGTTGTTCCACATTGGAAGTAGTATTTTCCTTCTTCCAACACAAAACGTCTTGTACAGAAAGCCTAGGGTACGTGGGAATGAAGCTGCTGAGAATGTGGTTAGAGACAGTGTCTGTGGAGATTCTCATAGTTGTCTCAAATGTGCTTTTTTCTTCAAAAGGCAACTGGAATTTTTTTTTCTTTGAGGAAGAAGAAAACCTTTTTCTTCTCATCCAAGAAGCTTCATCAGTTCTGATGACGGGGGAATGGAAGAATGAGTACTAACAGTTGAGACTGGATGGAGGGGGGGGGAAATGGAAGGATTGTGTTTCTTTCCAATCATCTAGCACTCTCTGAGAGCTGTTGATGCCACTTGAGGGTTTATTTGTTCCCTCGGGGTCACTTGAATCAGGTGCAATTGGTTGTGGAATCTTCTTGGAACTCCTGAAAGGGCAGTGATGTAAACTGGAGATAGCTGGTGTCTTTTTTTTATTGAAAAGTTTTTCAATACATTTTATCTTTAACAAAACCCCTCCCCACCCCCACCCCCCCTTCCCAACCCAACCCAACCCTCCCCCCCTCCCCTTCCCCCCTCCCCGACTTCCCAGAGCTAAATACAAGGTATAAAAGTAAAAAACAATCATAAACTACCATATGCTAATAACAATAAACTATTAAGTCTATCGCACTTTAGCTCATATAAAATGACTACACGCAATATAAATATCACATCGGTACTTATTCAAATGCTAAATGAAACTTTTTAGTCCCATATTTATTCTGGATGTAATCAATCCATTTTTTCCACTCCAGAATATATCGTTGTTGCGAATAGTCTTTCAAATACGCCGAGATCTTTGCCATTTCCGCCAGGTTAGAAACTTTTAAAGTCCATTCCTCTATGGTCGGCAGTTCTTCCTTCTTCCAGTATTGCCCTATTAAAAGTCTTGCTGCCATAATTAAGTTCAACATCAACTTAGTGTCCACAACAGTAGTATCAGTAATAATGCCCAGTAAAAGAGATAGTTGGTGTCTTATTCCTCCCCCTCCGTTGAGGGAGGGGTGTTCAGTTTTAACATAGATGGATTCTTTTACACCTCTTTCAAACCAATGGTTCTTTCTATCCATATACACAAATGAGCAAAGCACTCTTAGAGACAGTGCTTTGCTCATTAATAACTAGCTGGGCACGCCTGTTGTAGAAATTGCCCTTGCTTTGTGCCATTTTTGCTTTGAGAGAGATTTGGTGTTTTGGCATATCAAACTCCAAGAAAATTAATAGATCTGTTCACCAGAAATACTTATGTTTGGTGTGTATGTTCTGCATGCATGTGTGCACTGGGGAGATTATAAAGTAACAAAGTACATCACACAAGGGGGTGATGTGGTGGAATGGAACTAAGAGAAAGAAAAGGCTTCTTGTTTAAGCAAAAATAATTTGCAGGGGAAATTGACTTCAGGAAGGAGAAAGGAAAGAAACACCCGAGGCACAAAAGCACAAACACTCTTTGCTTTGTGTTTTAAGTCTCCTCCATGGGCGGAGGAGTAGGTGGATGGATAATTAAGTCTATCTATTTCATTGACAGGACTGTTTATCTCCCAGGACACTGATAATCCATCTAGAAGTCTATGAAGAATGGAGTCCAATTTGCAATAAACAAGATATTCTCTAGATGGCAGCATCTAGCATATCATTTCATGCAAATCTCTAGCAATTAATAATCCACCAACCACAAATGGACACCTTATATCTTCTGGTCTTCTTTTTGTCCCCTTTCTGATCTATATGGCTAAAAATTACCAGCCCAGTTTCCTGCAATTTTGATGTAGGAATCGCAGAAAAAATGAAGCATCTCCCCAAGTGTAAACTTATAAACAGAACTAGTACATCTTCTTGGTAGTGTGGAAGAAGTTTGCCATTGCTTTCTTCTCAATTTACTAGCCACTTCTGTGCTATTACTAACAAACAACATGGTAATGATGAGATTTCACTTTTTAAATTACTTTTGGTATTGTATTTACCTTCCAGTCTAGCCTACAGTCCTAGGATTTCCTAGTATTTGTTCATGTTCAACTTCAGAGCTAAAGCAAGTTCAGACAAATGATATCTTATTTATTTAATAAAATGCAGAAACTGCCCATTTCCCTTACAGAGGGACTCTGGGCAGTGTACAATAAAATATTAAAAGCTGAATTGTTGTTGTTGTTAGTTGCGAAGTCGTGTCCGACCCATCGCGACCCTATGGACAACATTCCTCCAGGCCTTCCTGTCCTCTACCATCTTCTGGAGTCCATTTAAGCTCACGCCTACTGCTTCAGTGACTCCATCCAGCCACCTCATTCTCTGTCGTCCCCTTCTTCTATTGCCCTCAATCTTTCCCAGCATTAGGCTCTTCTCCAGTGAGTCCTTCCTCCTCATTAGGTGGCCAAAGTATTTGAGTTTTAGCTTCAGGATCTGGCCTTCTAAAGAGCAGTCAGGGTTGATCTCCTCTAGGACTGACCGGTTTGATCGCCTTGCAGTCCAAGGGACTCGCAGGAGTCTTCTCCAGCACCAGAGTTCAAAGGCCTCAATTCTTTTGCGCTCAGCCTTTCTTATGGTCCAACTTTCACTGCCATACATTGCAACTGGGAAGACCATAGCCTTGACTATACGCACTTTTGTTGACAGGGTGATGTCTCTGCTTTTTAGTGTGCTGTCTAGATTTGCCATGGCTTTCCTCCCGAGGAGCAAGCGTCTTTTAATTTCTTGACTACAGTCCCCATCTGCAGTGATCTTGGAGCCCAGGAAAATAAAATCTGTCACTACCTCCATTTCCTCCCCATCTATTTGCCAGGAATTGAGAGGGCCGGATGCCATGATCTTGGTTTTCTTAATGTTTAGTTTCAACCCAACTTTTGCACTCTCCTTCTTCACTCGCAACAAGAGACTCTTCAGTTCCTCTTCACTTTCTGCCATTAGAGTGGTATCATCTGCATATCTTAGGTTGTTGATATTTCTTCCAGCAATCTTAATTCCAACTTTTGATTCATCTAGCCCTGCCTTTCTCATGATGTGCTCTGCATATAAGTTAAATAGGCAAGGCGACAGTATACAGCCTTGCCGGACTCCTTTCCCAATTTTGAACCAATCAGTGGTTCCATGTCCAGTTCTCACTGTTGCTTCTTGGCCCGCATATAGGTTTCTCAAGAGACAAATAAGATGTTCTGGTACTCCCATCTCTTTAAGAACTTGCCACAGTTTGTTATGATCCACACAATCAAAGGCTTTAGCATAGTCAATGAAGCAGAAGTAGATGTTTTTCTGGAACTCTCTAGCTTTCTCCATGATCCAGCGTATGTTGGCTATTTGATCTCTAGTTCCTCTGCCTCTTCGAAATCCTGCCTGTACTTCTGGTAGTTCTCTATTCACATACTGCTGGAGTCTAGCTTGTAGGATTTTAAGCATAACTTTACTAGCATGAGAAATGAGTGCAATGGTGCGATAGTTTGAACATTCTTTGGCACTGCCTTTCTTTGGAATTGGAATGTAAACTGATCTTTTCCAATCCTGTGGCCACTGTTGAGTTTTCCAAATTTGCTGGCAAATTGAGTGTAGCACTTTTACTGCATCGTCTTTTAAGATTTTGAATAGCTCAGCTGGAATACTGTCACCTCCACTAGCTTTGTTGTTGCTCAGCTTTTCTAAGGCCCACTTCACTTCACATTCTAGGATGTCTGGCTCGAGGTCAGTGACCTCATTGTGATTATCAGGGACATTAAGCTCATTCTTGTATAGTTCTTCTGTGTAATTTTGCCATCTCTTCTTAATCTCTTCTGCCTCTGTTAGGTCCCTGCCATTTTGGTCCTTTATCATGCCCATTTTTGCATTGAACGTTCCCTTCATCTCCCCAATTTTCTTGAAAAGATCTCTGGTCCTCCCTATTCTATTGTTTTCTTCTATTTCTTTGCACTGTTCATTTAAGAAGGCATTCTTATCTCTTCTAGCTATTCTCTGGAATTCTGCATTCAATTGGGCATATCTTTCTTTTTCTCTCTTGCCTTTTGCTTCCCTCCTTTCCTCAGCTATTTGCAAAGCTTCCTCAGACAGCCATTTTGCTTTCTTGCATTTCTTTTTCTTTGGGATGGTTTTGGTTGCTACCTCTTGTACAATGTTGCGAACCTCTGTCCATAGTTCTTCAGGCATCCTGTCTATCAGATCTAATTCCTTAAATCTATTTGTCACCTCTACTGTATATTCAATGGGGATATGATTTAATTCATACCTGATTGGCCTGGTGCTTTTCCCTACTTTCTTCAGTTTAAGCCTAAACTTTGCAACGAGAAGCTCATGGTCTGAGCCACAGTCAGCTCCTGGTCTTGTTTTTACTGACTGTATAGAGCTTCTCCATCTTTGGCTGCAGAGCATATAGTCAATCTGATTTCTGTGTTGACCGTCTGGTGATGTCCATGTGTAGAGCCGTCTCTTGGGTTGTTGGAAAAGAGTGTTTGCTATGACCATCGTATTCTCTTGACAAAATTCTATCAGCCTGTGCCCTGCTTCATTTTGTACTCCAAGGCCAAACTTGCCTGTTATTCCGGTTATCTTTTGGCTTCCTACTTTAGCATTCCAATCCCCCATGATGATAAGGACATCATTTTTTGGTGTTAGTTCTATAAGGTGCTGTAGGGCTTCATAGAACTGGTCAATTTCATCCTCTTCAGCACCGGTGGTTGGAGCATAGACTTGGACTACTGTGATATTGAATGGTTTGCCTTGGATTCGAACTGAGATCATTCCGTCATTTTGAGGATTGTATCCCAGTATTGCTTTTCCTACTCTTTTATTGACTATGAAGGCTACTCCATTTCTTCTGAGGGATTCTTGCCCGCAGTAGTATACCTGATGGTCACCTGAATTAAATTCACCCATTCCTGTCCATTTTAGTTCGCTGATACCTAAGATGTCGATGTTCAGTCTTGTCATCTCTTGTTTGACCACGTCCAGCTTGCCTTGATTCATGGATCTTACATTCCACGTTCCTATGGAGAAAAAATCTTTACAGCATCGGACTTTCCTTTCACCACCAGACATATCCACAGCTGAGCGTCCTTTCGGCTTTGGCCCAGTCGCTTCATTCTTTCTGGCGCTACTAGTACTAGCCCTCTGCTCTTCCCCAGTAGCATATTGGACGCCTTCCGACCTGAGGGGCTCATCTTCCAGCGTCATATCGTTTTGCCTTTTGGTACTGTCCATAGGGTTTTCATGGCAAAGATACTGGAGTGGGTTGCCATTTCCTTCTCCAGTGGATCACGTTTTGTCAGAACTCTCTGCTATGACCTGTCCGTCTTGGGTGGCCCTGCACGGCATAGCTCATAGCTTCATTGAATTACGCAAGCCCCTTCGCCACGACAAGGCAGTAATCCATGAAGGGGAAAAGCTGAATATAATAATCCAAATAAGAGGCTATTGCATAATGAGATAATCTAATCTTTACAGAGAAACAAAGAAACCTCCAAAAATTATCATAACTCTGCTTTAAGAAAATTATGGTCTCACTCACGTGACATTGACACTCCTCCCCCAGTTATATGTTGCTTCTAGCTCCAAAATTGGCTATCCCTGCATCCTTCAGTTAATAGTAGAGGCATAACTAATTTAACATTTTAGATGATCCCTCTTGTTTTTTGTCCTGATTGTGCCTTCTTTGGGAGTTGTGGTCTCAGCCTTCCATCTAAAGGCTCAGCCCTTGAGCCAAAATGGTTGTGCATTAGTGATCAGCATCATCTGTCTTTACACAAAGGGAAAAAACAGCCCAACCTATCAAAAACAGTACTGTAAAAACCAGAATAGAAACACAAGTTAAGATAGGCAAGAAAATGGTAAGTGAGCACCTGTCCAGCCTAGACGAGTTCAAATCACCAGGACCAGATGGATTACACCCCAAGGTTCTCAAGCAACTGGCAGACGTGATCTCAGAACCACTGAATTATATTTTTCAAAGATCCTGGAGCACTGGGGAACTACCAGAGGACTGAAAGAGAGCTGATGTAGTTCCCATATTCAAAAAGGGGAAAAAATAGATCCAGGAAACTACAGACCTATCAGCCTGACCTCAATACCTGGGAAGATTCTGGAAAAGATAATCAAGCAATGAATCAGCAAACACACAGAGGCAAACAAAGTCATTACCAAAAGCCAACATGGGTTTGTCAAAAACAGATCATGCCAGACAAATTTTATTGCATTGACCAAGTAACAAAATTAGTGGACCAGAGGAATGCTGTAGATATAATTTACTTGGACTTCAGTAAGGTATTTGATAAAGTAGACCACAACCTACCTACTTGATAAGATAGAAAAATGTGGGTTAGCCAGCATCACCACCAGATGGATTCGTAGCTGGCTGACCGGCCATACTCAGTATGTGGTCCTCAATGGAACTGCATCTACATGGAGGGAAGTGTGTAGTGGGGTGCCTCTGGGCTCTGTTCTGGGCCCAGTGATCTTCAAGATCTTCATCAACAATTTGGATGGGGGGATAGATGGAGAACTCATCAAATTTGCAGACAACACCAAGCTGGCAAGAATAGCCAACACTTCAGAAGATAGGCTTAATATACAGGAGGATCTTGACAGATTTGAACATTGGTCGCTATCTAACAAAATGAAATTCAGTGGTGAAAAAAGTAAGGTTCTACATTTAGGCAAGAAAAACCAAATGCACAGGTATAGCATAGGTGGTACCTTGCTCAATAGTAGTAATTATTGAGTCACCCATAGCCCATCTCTTCATTAGACTAGATGAGGGATGTCAAACTGCCAGTCCATGGGCTGGTTTCATAATGCAAAGGCCACGCCCACCTCAACTCCGGCAATGCGGAAAAAGTCACAATACATCACGTGAAGTGGCGAGTTTGACACCCGTGGACTAGACATACCCAATTCCTGCAACTGTTTTTAGTAGTAGTGGTAGTAGTAGTAGTAGTAGTAGTAGTAGTAGTAGACAGTACAGTACACAGTGAAATGAAACGTTTCCCAGAACCAAGGTGCTACATCAGATGACACGAATCAAAAAAGAACAGAACACAAACTACACATAACTCTAAACTAAAACTTAAACAACAACAACAACAACAAAACTACAAATACAAGTATTTATAGTTCCAGTTTCTTCATATTGAGAATTCTAATGGCTTGTAGGAAGAAACTGTTACACAATCTGGATGTCCGAGCCCGAATGGTCCTGTACCCCTTTTCAGATGGCAAAAGAGTAAAAAGTGTGTATGAGGGGTGTGTGTAATCAGCCACAATGTTTCTGGCTCTACGGATGCAACGTGTAATGTAAATATCCATGACAGAGGGAAGAGCAACCCCGATGATCTTCTCTGCCATCCTCAGTATTTGCTGTAGGGTTTTGCAATCCGAAATGGTGCAGTTTCCAAACCAGGCAGTAATGCAACTGCTCAGGGTGCTCTCAATAGTCCCTCTGTAGAAGATTGAGAGGATGTGTGGTGGAAGCTGTGACTTCCTCAGTTTCCAGAAAGTAAAGATGTTGGTGGGCCTTCCTTGTTATGGAACAGGTGTTGAGGGACCAAGTAAGATTCTCCGCCAAGTGAACACCAAGAAATTTGGTGCTCCTTACGATCTCCATGAAGGAGCCATCGATGTTCAGCGGAGAGCGGTCATATTTTGTCCTCCTGAAGTCAACAACCATCTCTTTTGTTTTATCTACATTCAGAGAGAGGTTGTTGGTTTTGCACCAGTCTATTAGCTTCTCCACCTCCTCTCTATAAGCTGACTCATCATTCTTGCTGATGAGGCTCACCACGGTCGTGTCATCAGAGAACTTAATGATGTGAGTCAAACTGTGCATTGCTACACAATTGTGTGTCAGCAAGGTGAACAACAGGGGACTGAGCACACAGCCCTGAGGAGCCCCAGTGTTCAGTATGATGGTGTTAGAAATGTTATTCGCAATCTGGACTGACTGAGGTCTTCCAGGCAAAAAGCCCAGGATCCAGTTACAAAGGGAGGTGTTCAGTCCCAACAGGGCCAGCTTCCCCATCAGGTGTTTGGGAATAATAGTGTTGAATGCTGAACTAAAGTCTATGAACAGTATACGTACGTATGAGTCCTTGTTTTCTAGATGAGTGAGAGCTAGATGGAGTGTAGTAGAGATGGTGTCATTGGTAGAACGATTTGGGCGGTATGCAAACTGCAGTGGATCCAATGTTATGGGCAGCAGGGTCTTTATTTGCCTCATGACAAGCTTCTCAAAGTACTTCATGATGATGGAAGTAAGTGCAATGGGATGGTAGTCATTGAGGCAAGACACAGATGATTTCTTCGGCACAGGAACGATGATCATTGTCTTGAAGCACTTTGGGACAACAGTGGTGCTCAGAGAAATGTTAAAGATGTCGGTGAAAACTTCGGCCAGTTGGTCTGCACATCCTCTGAGCACTCTGCCAGAAATATTGTCTGGTCCCACAGCTTTTTGTGGGTCAACTCTACTTCGGGCTTTCCTCATGTCAGCAGTGGAGAGATAAAGTATCTGGTCATTGGAAGGAGGTGTGGTCTTCCTTGCTGTCATGTTGTTCTGTGCTTCAAAACGAGCGTAAAAACTATTCAATGCATCTGGAAGTGAGCCATCGCTCTCACAGGCAGATGGTAATATTCTGTAATTAGTAATGGCTTGGATGCCCTGCCACTTATGCTGTGTGTCGCCACTGTCCATGAAGTATTGGTGGATACTCTGAGCATGTGCACACTTTGCTCCTCTGATGGCCCGGGACAATTTGGCTCTCGCTATTCTTAGGGCTGCTTTATCGCCTGCCCAGAATGCAGAGTCTCGAATTTTCAATAGAGCACGCACCTCTCCAGTTATCCACGGCTTCTGATTGGGGTGTAAAATAATTTTCCTGGAGACTGTAACATCATCAATGCACTTGCTGTTATAGCTGGTCACTGACGATGTATACTCCTCCAAGTCAATGGAGTCGCTGTTGGTTGCAGCCTCCCTAAACATGTCCTAGTCAGTGCATTCAAAGGAGTCCTGAAGAGCAGAGATGGCTCCTGCTGGCCAGGTCCTCATCTGCTTCCGTACTAGCCTTGAATGCCTGATAAGTGGTCTGTATGCCGGAATTAGCATAACAGAAATGTGGTCTGAATAACCGAGGTGGGGTGGGGCTTTGCCCGATATGCACCCGGGGATGTTTGTATAAACAACATCCAGCATGTTTTCCCCTCTGGTTGCAAAGTCCACATTTTGATGAAATTTAGGGAGCACAGTTCTGAGATTTACATGATTGACATCTCTGGCAACAATAAATAATCCATCAGGGTGTGTGTTCTGCAGTTCATTGATAGTCCAGTAAAGTACACAGAGCGCTTCCTTAGTATTAGCGCTAGGTGGAATATACACTCCGAGTATAAAAACAGTGGTAAATTTCCTGGGTAAATAAAAAGGTCTACATCTCACAACCATAAACTCCACAAGCGGTGAGCAGTAGGTGGAAATGAGCACAGAGTTTATACACTGTTCTGTGTTGATGTAAACACACAGTCCACCGCCATGGGTGGACACAGAGCTTCGTTCCTATCAGCTAACCCATCCAACTGAATAGCAGCATCCGGAACTCTATCACTTAGCTATGTCTCCATAAAAACAAAGACACAGCAATGTCTGTACTCATGCCGTGTAGCTTGCTGGAGTCTGATGTAATCCAATTTATTGTCCAGGGAGCAAACATTTGCTAGCAAGATAGATGGCAAAGCAGGCCGACTAAAGTTAGCCTTTAACCTAGCATTTACCCCTGCTCATTTTCCTCACTTCTGCTTCCTCTCGCACTGCTTCCGATGCCCCCTCCTCCATCCGTCGGCTTCTGGTGACGGGGTCTGAAGGCCTGGGCTTTGGAGCAAGCCAAGGTTATGCAGCTTCCTCTGCAAATCTTTGGTAATAATGTTATTGAAGTTGTTGTTGTTTCTGAGTTTCCATAGTGTCTGACGATGGTACATGTAAACAGCAGTTGCTCCGACATCCATATGTTGTATAAGACAGCTACCACATAAAAAAAGATAGCACCACTTTGGATCTGCAGTGGCCGCTGCGAACTACTGCCGCACCACCAATTTTCCTTCCTTGAGATATTTGCAGCTGGAGCAGCAGCCGCCGCCAGATGGTCCTGTTTGTTTTGCAACACTTTAAATGCTGGTGCTTCATATATTTCAGTCTTCAGCCCCCTAATCATTTTTGTTGCTCTTCTCTGCATTCTTTCCAGAGTTTCAATTTTTTTGGAAGACCTATAATTCACAGCATTTTTTTTTGGAGGTATGGAGAAAAATTGTCAACAAGCAAAGTTCCATTTTTCAGTTCAATGACTGAAAAAATTGTCAACGAGTGAAGTTCCATTCCTATTGCACTGTCCATAACTAATAACTCCCAGAGATTTTCCCATCTACTCCAGCAGGCTCCATGCTGAATGGGGAAAGGATAGAGCAGGGGTCAGCAACCTGAAAAAGTGAAAGAGCCACTCGGAACCAGTTCCCTCACAAAAGGAAAAACTGGGAGCCGCAAAAAAAATGTGTGCACATGCGCATACATGCGTGCATGCGCAGAACAGGGTTTGACTGAAGAGTGGAGCCAAGGCGGGATATGCACCTACCCTGCATATTTGAATTGATTGGTTGAACTTTTTTAGTCCCACTTTTTTTTTTTTGGGACTGCACATGGCAGAGGACTGGGAGCCACAGGAAAGAGGCTGAAAGAGCCGCATGTGGCTCCGGAGCCGCGGGTTGCAGACCTGTGGGATAGAGGAATAACATATAACTAGCCAGTTAAAAATTCAGAAAAAAAGGAAATAAGGAAATGAGTGAAAGAATACAGAGTGAATATGTAAGAGGTTATGATTTCAATGAACCTTCAAATGCCACAGTCTGGCGCTGTCGAGATGTATTTTTCTACTTTTCTTTGTTGTTTCACCTCTCTTTTCCTGAGAAACAGCTTGGCTAAAAAGAAGCCTTTTAAATGCTGGGCTATTCCCTCTAGGTGATTGTTAAGCTTAACAAGCTGTTTAAGAACAGGCAACCCGTGTTATCATTATATTTTTGTCTCTAGGGAAATTAGAACTGGGAAGTATTTTGAGTGGTTAAGTGTTCAGCATGTGGGCCTCAACTCAGCCTTGATAGTTACTGCAGAGAAGCTATAATATCAAGATAAAACATACATCTGTTTGACCTTTTCGAAATGACAAGGAGCCAAGAAGGGGGGAGGGGGGAAATCAAAGGAAAGTACTGCATCTGTTCAACTTTCTTCTATATAGGCTCCTTGTTCTTTTTTTTGTCCCCATATCTGTTAAGCTTGAGTTCATTTAGTTATAAAAGTAGCACTTATTTTCTGCAGATAATGATTTTTCTATCTTGTGTCATTCATTTCCCACTGACTTCTGAGTTCATTTGTCACTTGTCACAATGAGCTGTTCCTCGCTGCTAAGTTAAACTATTACCTACCAGTCCTTGAACTGCCACAAAACTGTACTGCCACTGTGCTGCCTCACTGGAGATCCCTTTTTCCCATAGGCACAGTGCTGCCAAATGAGGCTTCATTATTTAGAGCATATTTAGAATAGGGATTGAGTTTATTTCCTTTATTTCCTTCCCCTTCCATCAAATGTCACCAGTTATCATAATAAGAAACCATCCACAAAATACTGATTTGCCTTTTCTTTGCCTTGACACTTGAGAGTCAGGACAAAACGTTCAGTTGTTGATCAAAAGTATAACAAGCAAACATTGATTGATTGCTAGTACTCTATGCTTATCTATTGGCCAGAAAGGACAAACATCAACTGTTGATAGTTGTGAGGTTCTTGTTGCTTTCTGAGCTTGGTTATTTTCTTAAAGATGTTTCATTACCCTGTTAGGTTGCACTGGTGATGTTTACTAGCTGGGTAATGAAACATCTGCAAGAAAATAACCAAGCTCAGAGAGAACCACGGACCCACAGTTCAACCTCTGGGCTACAAATATTCACTTCTACTGATAGTTTGTCTTACAAGCATAAATATGTTCATAGTCATGGAGTCCACTGGAGGGAGGGAATAGAAGCAGGACATACATCATGGTCCATAATGTGCTTGCACGATGACATTACATGCAAATACACAAAGGGGAAGAACTTGTATCATGAGGCCATTATACTTGTTTCATCACCCTGATGAAGGGTGGAAGAGAGGCATGACAGATACCTCTGGTCATATCATATTGATATCTCAAGGGACATGAAAGTCTAAAAGCTATTAATCTCAGGTGCTTTTTAAAATGGACTGAGAAAGTTTGGAAAACAGAAAAAGAGATAGTTATTTGAAAAAAAACCTTTGTTTCTTTACTTTCATTGGGTACTTGTGCTCTTTCTGCAAGCATAAATGAGGGCCAAATTTGACAAGATGAAAAGTGTGCAATCATCTTCAATGTATCTGATTTTCATTTTCAAAATTATGGGATGGAAGAGGAATGCAGGTTTGGGATTCTTCATGAATGTTGAAGAAATGGAACCCTTCACAAATGCCTTCTCTAAAAATATTTTTACTGTCCCTATTGTTGAGAGGGAAGTGTTATTTAGCCCATTCCTTTTTGTCTACAACATAGTCTGATTATTTTTTTAAAAGGAAAACAAGCTATTTTGAATATATCTAGTTTGGCCCCTGTTCAAAGAGTTTCAAAGCACATCTGCAGCAGTTGGATTCAGTCAACATAGATACTTCTTTAATGCTGTTGTTAATCATCATTTTGGAATGTGGTAAAATGCATTACTCTGAAGAAAAACAAAAAAACAAAACAAAACAAATTTGTGGTTTGTCTGATTGCACAGATTTCATTCCTTGGCTTTAAATTTGCCAGTGATAGATACTCACTCTGTAAGAAATAACAGATTCCTAATTATGCACAGGGATGCCCTACGGAGCCAGTCAGCATGTAGCAGTAGACAATTTTGTAGCATTTCATGGATGAGTTGGAAAATAAGTACTCCATATGAAATTAACCCAACCTGCTTTCATCTCTCTTGTTGCAAGATTGATGCCAGCCCTCCAGGTACACCAGACAAGTAACATGACCAGAGAAGTGAAGTCTACTTTATTATAAAGCTACAATTAACAGAATTTTGCAAGTCTGAAAGTACAAATTTCCTACTGACACTCTTAACAACTTGATCAATTACCAGGGCTGGTCATTCCTGTCTTTCTTTTTCTGACCATTAAGCAACTGTGGGCTTCTTCCCCTCTTGTTTGATTATTTCCAGGCAACATCTCTTTCCCTCATCCCTCAAAGTTATTTCCCTATATCATTGCATCCAGTCATCAGCCACAGTCAAGGACAGTACTTATTGAGGCACTTAATAAACCTTGAGAAATATACATAAGAGGAAATTGAAGCAATGTATGTGATCAGGTCAGGGACAGTCATAACTGAGCTCCATTTGAAAGACTTACTCTCTTCACTTTCTCTTAAGTGATGGGCTGAGAGAGCAGGGAAGATCCAATAAAGTTAAAGATGCATTAAAATGACTGTGGAAAAACAGGCAGGGAAATCCAAGATGGCCAGGAGTAAAACAAAAGATAATGAGAAAAGAGTTTTCTTCTTAAAGCTACAGCAGCAAGAGTAAAAGACATAGAAATACAAAATCTCCCTTTAAAAAAACACGTGATGGTGCTCAATCTTTCTGAATTTCTCACTCACTGAAAAGGATCAATCACTGCTGAACAATGATCCTTTCTGCTTTGTGCTCCTATGAAACCCTTCTCAAGTAATCAAACAACAGTCATTGCCAGTTGTGTTGCTGATTTTAAGCCAAGTTAGCCTCTTGGTCCATTAGTCACCCATTGTCAACATAGGGAGTAGCCTATCAGTACTATTGCCAGGCATATCTGTCAAGGGATGCTGGAGAAGATAATAGAAGGAACACAAAAAACAAGATGAAACATTGTAATGTGGGGATAGCAAAGTAGTTTGTCAGTTCAAGTGCCACTTTGGGATATTTCTCCGAAACAATTCCATTTCAATAAATGTGCATTTGTGACTCATTACTATGCATAGACCAAGTGTCTTCCCTTAAGGCGCCTTTTGCAATGGGGATGTCTCCATTTCTGGTTGCACAGGATCATAAATATTTAAGAAGAAATTGCAAAGCTGATTTCCTGATAAGGAATCCACAAAGTATTTTGTTGATGGTTTTAAATAACAGGCTTCTGGTTAATTCTTTTTTTTATGGCAAAGTTTTACATTTTTATTGATCTTCATGTCCTTAGGATGGTGCTAAACTATCTCCCTTAGACATTTAGTGAGACAGACCAGAGAAAAATGTAAGTAACGATGATAATTACAATCAACTTTTACCCAGGAAACTGCATGGATCTATTAAAAAAGTTCCCAGTGTTTGAACTCAAGATGAAAAATACTTTACCTTGACTCTAGAAGTTCAAGATGGCCCATCCTGCACTCTTCCTCCAGTTGCATTCTCATAACAATAATAGGTTGTGTTGAGAGATTGCTATCCAAAAGTAATTATGTGAATGGACTTGAATGTGAAATACCCCATCCTCATACAAAATCCTACCCATAGTGCTTTTAAATAAATATAGCATAAAATTAGATGTTTGAATACTTTTCAACTATGTTAGGATTTAACAAGAGAGTGTTAAAAACAAGTTGCTACTCTGGAAAATGCTACAGTACAGAAAGAAAATAGAATCTGGTCCCAGTCTTTTGAATTCAAAATCTTCTGATTACTACCTTTGCTGAGTCTTGGCAGGTATAGCTATAGCTTCACAAAAAGGCCCCAGGTGAACCCTTGTCAAAAATAGCACTTAGACTTATATACCACGCCATCATGCTTTACAGCTATCTCTAAGCGATTTACAGAGTCAGCATATTGCCCCCAACCATCTGGGTCCTCATTTTACCAAACTTGGAAGGATGGAAGGCGGAGTGAACCTCGAACCCCCTCAGGATCAAACTCCATGCTGTGGCCAGATGAGGCAAAAGAAGGAGAGCAGGAAAGTTGGAAAACCCCATTATTCCTAATCTCTGTATGGTGAAGAAATGGAGCAGTAAAATATCATTAATTTTCTCCTTAAACAGAGGCAGAAAGAAAGGGAGAGTAGAGATGGTGTTAAGCATTCTTTTAGCTTACATTCTCCATTACTTATTATACATACCCTTGCTGAAAACATCTGAACAGACACTAGGTAGCAGGAAAAATTGCAGATGATTTGTCTGTATTTTTTTCAATCCAGATAAGATATTTCCATGATTTGTTTGCCTTATGTTTATCTTCCTCATTTTTGAGTATTACGTTTTAGATATCTTGAGGCCAAAAATCATTTACTTACCACCACCACCTCCTCCTCCTCCTCCTCCTCCTCCTCTCCTCCTCCTCTTTATTAAGTTGATTTTTAAATAATTAAAAATTTCTATCAGCGAAGAAGTCAAAAGGTACCAAGTCAGTTGTTTGCAAAAACATCTATTCACTGGGATGGCAGCAGTGTGTTTTCTCCTTCTCCTTCTCCTCCTCCTCCCCCTCCCCTCCCCCTCCTCCTCCTCCCTGTTTCTCTCTTCTTCTGATATTTTCTTCTATTCCATTGTTTCCAATATCTTTGGGAAACAATTTCAAAGAATAATTTTGAAAGCAAGTAGCCTAGATTTTACTATGTAGAAAATTTAGATATATGTTTTTTTAAAATCACTGTAAGTTAATTAATTAAATATTAATTAAAATCACTGTAACATCATTAATCAATGAAGGCACTCATTTGAAGCCATTGGTAATAACTTGAATTTCTGGCTCATTAAACCAACAGTAGAAATCCTGCATGGCATCAGTTCCTTTGCTGAAGAGTTTCAGATTCTCTTATGCGACCAGTAAAGAAGGAGGAAGTGAAGCAGCAGAAGCAACTCCAGAATTCTTCAGACAATATTGCCACGGAAAGTAGTTATAAACTAGCTTTTACTCCTATTTGAATCTGCAGAGCCATTTATGCTTCCTTTGTTTTTATGAGAGTGGTTCCATCCCAATCCTTTTTAGTGGTAATTAGTCATGGATGCATCAAAGTTCTATGAAATATAATTATTGGTATTTACTCTCTGTCCTTATCCTCTCCTAATTACTGGTGATTGTTGAAGCATCGAGAGAGTTCCAGTTCATCAAGCAGAGAAACAATTAAGAAACCTAAAATCCATGAACATACCAGCAGATTGTGAAGGTGTAACGGGGACCACCTTTGCTTTTGGACATGCGGGCTAAGGTTTGCTGTTTATTCTGTTGCAGGAGAATCTAAGCAGATTTGGGAAAAATAGTAATACTTCCCCCAGACTCATTAGCGTTGTGAATATTGGTAGGACAGATGTTCTCTGAAAAGTGCCATAAACATGCTGGAGATTACTATAACCTTCTAGATGGGCTCAATGTACAAGTCTCAGAATTCATAGCCATTATGCAAATTAAATGAGACTTCCAGAAGCTGTATTGTCAACAATCTGAAAGATACCACATTGGATAAGGCTGATGTAAAATACACGGGAGGCAATGTATTATTTCTGTATTCACAGGACCACGCTGACAATGGAACTTACTTGCAGTTTAATTGGAATCTGTTTCCAATACACAATCTGTTTTTTATGATATCATTTTTCTTTCTGCACCAGGGAAACTGCCTTAGAATAAAGTCCATCCATCCATCTGCCACATACTGAACTCTGCTACACTATTCTGCATCCGACTGGCAATATGTTACAATCTGTTGCCGATGGAAAGTTAACATAATTCAATGGAACTCATCCAATTTTTTTTGCAGACCACTTTATGGAGGCAGCTGGGAATCCAGTCTCTTCAATGGGGAAGCAAAGGACAGACAAAACATGCCACTTTCATCTGATGCAAAGATGATGGTAGGAAAAGGCCATATTTTCTACCACTTGCAGAGCTCTGACATATTTGATTTCTACAAGTGGTTATCTGATTGCAGGCATCTGTCCATGAGCAAAAGAATGTACAAGCACGGAGGCAGGAATAATGATCATGAAGGGGGTAATTCCAGCAGTGTTGAATTCCAGGAATTACTGAGGTGGATCTGGCAGGGCATCAGGACACTTTGCCTGCACCCACTGACATGCTCTCAGGCTCAAGTCCAGCCACCCAGCCCTAAGCAGAGCTAAGCTTTAAAGATACAGTGGCAGAGCACTGATAGACTGGCCATAAAACAGTCCAGCAGGAGAGCAGACTCTAATCTATAAGGTGTTCCAGATCTGCAATGGGGTCATGGCTCAGCTTTGCTTATTTGTTCGTTTCTCTCCCTGAGAGAAAACATTGGGACAGCTTTGCAAGCTTTAGTTCTGTCATGTTTATCTTCTGTGCTTTGAACTCTGGATTCTATCTCACTGTGTCTCTTCTCTTTTCCCTTGGATTTGTTGCTTGTTGGGCAAGATTCCTGGTCTTGACCCATGCCAAGCCTTGACTACATTGCAGTTCATACACGTAAAAGGGACTCTCTGCTTCTAGAAGTTCTGCCTGAGTTTGCCTATCTCTGGATAACAGCAAGCATCCAACTTGCTATCTTGTTGGCTGGAAGTCAGCAGTGCTGGCACAGAAAACTCTACCATTTAGGAATCTCAAAAATAGGTTGGTGTGTTTCACTGGATATAGAAAGGCCTTTGATTGGGTAAAGCTGTAGAATATACCTAAAACAATGGGAATCCCAGAACATCACATTGTCCTCACGCAACGCCTATATGAAAGCCAGGACATCACAGTACAGACAGAGTATGGTGAAATTCTGGCTTCCAGCTGGTAAAGGAGTGAGAAAAGGATGTATCTTCTCTATAATGTGCTCTGGTGGGGGCACTATGACTCTGGTTAATGACACTAAGCTTGTCAGCTGGAAAGGTTTGAGACCTGAGTGCTGTACAATGAGGTGACCTCTCATTACTTGTCCCAGCTCCTGCCCACCTAGTAGTTTGAAAGCATGCAAATGCAAGTAGATAAATAGGTATCAGTTAGGTGAGGATGAAACAGTGCTCCATGTGCCCTGGCATGTAGTCATGCTGGCCACATGACCACGGAAACACCTTGGGCAAAGCTGGCTCCCTCAGCCCAGAAATGGAGATGAGCACACCCGTCCCCCATAGTTGGACATGACTGGACAAGGGAAACCTTTATCTTTATGTGCTCTGAAAGCCACACTCTAATCACCTACAAAATGCTTGTCTTCCCAATAAATAAAATTTATTTGCCCAGAAACTTCAAGCATAGAGGAGACAGCTTGGACTGTGAATAAAAAGAAGCTGGGGTGAATGGATTTGCTTCTGAAAGGCATCTAGTTAAGACGGGGCAGTTTAGATATTATTGAGCCAGATGGCCCATTTGCCTGGTGATAAGGCTATTATGCTGATCCATTCCTTTTTACTCAAGGGAGAGTTATGATGCAGTATGTTCTTACTTGGGATTAAGCCTCCTGAATTTAGTACAAATTACCTTTGAGTTAATTATTCAGATGTTCAAACTGTACGTTCCAGTAATGCTTACCTCGTTAATCTCAGAACAAGTTTTGAAAATTGCTTCTAAAAACATACCTTGCATAATTGGGCAAAGCATCGGTATGTTTTGATGAAGCTCTTCCATACCAGTCGTGATGCTCAATTACCGAAAACAATTTAACAGCAACATTTCCCTGTGCCAGTCTGCAAGGAAAGCAGGAGTAAGGGCAAAAGCAATTTTATTACCTTCAGATAATAAGAAGTCTCTAAGGAAGAATTGCCAAAAAAAACAGGACTAGCAATTTAAGTCCTGAGAAGTAGATATTTTCCCTTGTGCAGTCATGTATTTATATGTTTATCAAGCTTCTGCCCCAGTATGAGCCAACAACTCTCCATGATTTCCATAATATATAATGTCACAAAATAATTAAAACAGGGCTATCCAAACTTTGCAACTTTAAGACATGTAGTCTTTAATTTCCAGAATTCCCCAACCACAGAATGAGAATTGAAGTCCACAATTCTTATAGTTGCCAAGATTGGACACTGCTGAATTAAAGGGAGACACCAGCTAAATGTTAAGAAGTCTTCCTAAGACTTCTTAAAAGCAATGCTACCAAAGATCGAGAGACATTCTCCTTCATTGGATGGGCACCATACTTTAAATAGTAACTGCTGGGAAATGACTCCAGAGGAGATCTGGGTCCATCACTTTCTGGTCCTGCTTTGAGCTACTTGACCATTGTGGTGCATAGAATGTTGGAGTTGGTGACCTCTTAACCTGATAGGGACGCGGTGGCTCAGTGGGTTAGGATGCTGAGCTTGTCGATCAGAAGGTCGGCAGTTTGGCAGGTCAAATCCCGAGTGCCGCGTAACAGAGTGAGCGCCTGTTACTCGTCCCAGCTTCTGCCAACCTAGCAGTTCGAAAGCATGTAAAAATGCAAGTAGAAAAATAGGGACCACTACGGTGGGAAGGTAACAGTGTTCCATGCACTTTTGGCATCTAGTCATGCCGGCCACATGACCACGGAGACGTCCTCGGACAAGCTTTGAAACGGAGATGAGCACCGGCCCCTAGAGTTGGAAACGACTAGCATGCATGTGCAGGGGAACCTTTACCTTTACCTTAACCTGATCCAGCAGCATTCTTCTATTCTTATATATATCAAAAACATTTTCTGCTCCAATCAAGGGAGCCAAAGAATCAAGCCGTCTCCTGACCCCAAAAGACAGAACAAAGCATACAATTGAACTAAGCTTGTGACAATGCTGCTCTGTAGCTTAATTAAACAGCCCTTATACAGAGTTTTTAGGTGTAGCAAAACACACACAATTTGTAGATCCCCTGCAGTTCCATCTTTTGAAAATTAGAATTTCTTCAAGAAGGCAAAGGGAATTGAGGAGGGGGAAGTCCCTGGCAAGCTTGCCTAATTTTTGTCAGTACTATGCAGAATTCCTGCTGTCCTTTCTGACACCCATGCCAGCCTTGTACCGTTATTAAGTTCTAAGCCCAGCAGGAATGAAGCCTTTTAAAATAATATATCGCACACAAAGTGGTGGGAAGGCAGAGATGTCATTAAAGTACATGGGTGATTAAAAAAAAAACTACAGCTGTGTAATTGTAAGCTTTGGGATAGAAAGAATGGCTGTATTTCTCCTCAGTGCCATTTAAAAAAAATTGTTCAATAGGGGAAAAAAACCCATAAACATCCAGGCATCATTCAGTGGCAAAAGGGGCAGATTACCCATCAAAATAGTCCATCTGTTCCTGTCTGCTGCAATTTAATAAGAGGTTAAGCGGCAAAGAATATGTTGGAGAAATGCATTGAAATGTGTTGCATCTCTGACAAGTGTTTTAAAAAGCAACCTCTTGGCAATTTGGTTGTCAGACGTTAATAGAATTCAAGACACTAAATAATCATCAGGGATCGATTTGTTGGGCTGTTTTTCCTTGAAAAGAGGTAGAGAAAAAATTAGGAAGATATATTGTTCTTTGGCCAAGGCAAGTCTTGAAGTCAACACTTTATGGATCCATTATTAGTTTGTGAATCTAACAAAGTGGGAGAGGAGGAGAATGTAAGGGCTAAGGGAATAACTCTGGGGAACAGGAAGAAGAGCCACAGGCAAAGCAAATAGTCAGATAAAAGAAATCTGGGTTCAAAGCAGATGGCAATCTGAGAAAACATCCCAAACTTGAAAGGCAGGGAGACAGGGAGGCAGCTTTAGAGTTGCAAGATTCTGTTTCTGTAACACTATAATAAAATTAATTTTTAGTATTGATAACTTTGGTGTTCAAATCTAGTCTACCCCAAAGGACTGATGGAGGAGGAGGAGGAGGAGGAGGAGGAGGAGGAGGAGGAGGAGGAGGAGGAGGAGGAGGAGGAGGAGGAGGAGGAGGAGGAGGAGATGCATTGCTGTCCATCCCAGTAAATAGATGTTTCTGCAAAGTACTGTCTTGGTGCCTCTTGACTTCCTCGCTCATAGGAATTTTTAATTGTTTAAAAATCAACTTAATAAAAATGGGAAATCGGCATCAGAGATGCAAAATAGCAGCATCTTTATTTCTTATAATCCCCTTTGACCCAACTACAGACTTCCCTTCCTCACCCCAAGCTGGGAAAGGACCCCATGGGGCAAACGGAATTTGTGGCTGGAAGGTCATGCGATCTGTAATCCTTTTGCTAACATAGCATTGTGACTTATGTACAGTACCAAAGCCAGAAAACGTGACTTTAAAAGTTGATTCAGAAACGCTATATCTACATGGAAGCCATACACTTCGTAAGAAATTCTCACCCAGATTCCTGGGCAAAGAAATTGGATGTGTTTTTTTTTCTCTTGATGTTTCCAGCAAGAGGGGAAATAATGCAATATTTTCTTAAGGCTAAGACTGCTCCTCTAGCCGTCGCAACATCATCATAAAGGATTCATGGGAAAAGTGATATCAGTTCCCTGGGATTTAATTGAAGTGTGAGAAAACAGGGAAACTTAAGATTGCTGAAGAGAAAATTGTCCAGTGAAAGGACAAATCCAGAAATATCTCCAGCCAAATATATTTCTTAGCTACCTCATTATCATGTTCTACTCCTGAAAATCTCTCTAATGTTTTCTTCTCCTTTGAAAAGAATGCCACTAAATTAAATGAGAGCTAGTAGACGAAACACCAAAGAAGTATATATTTGTCTTTATTTCTAGCAATAAAGGCAAATAAATCTTTAAGGCCTGATGGATGAGTGATTCTATCCCAGTGATAGGGCTTTCGTTGGCATCCTGTTGATCATTGAATGTTAGAGTAGATGTGCTTTTGGTCTGATTCAGAACAGCTGTTCTTAGGCTGTTGTACTAAATCCTTTGTAATTCAAACAAAATGTTCTAAGACCAAACAAATGCCACTAAAGCTAATGAGAATGATTCCTAATAGGCATATACTGAAAAAGGGCTGTGGGAGGAGATCAGAACTGAGTTTCGTATATAAATCCAGAATCAGAACTCAGTTATGACATTGTGGAGGTTGAGTTGGATCCTTTAGCAGCCATTATTCATAATAACATGGATGGGAATAATAGCATTGATTAATTAGAAAGATCTGCCCACCAGCTCGACATGTGCGCCTTTGTAGGATTTAGTCTTATGCAAATTTCCTAACAAATGTTTTGTTTGTTAAACTATTAGCAATGCTCTCAGAGTATTTTGAACTAAAATGACATTCCTCTGTGATTAAGGAGTTAGAGACATAGGTGGTAGAATATGGGCAGAAAACAAAGCCACAAGCTTGCACTAATCAAATATATTCAATTTTAGAATGGAGGAGTATTGGTGAATATCAGAGCACGCACAGTCTTATTGTACTGATATAACTCAGGAATAAACACAGTAAACAGTGGTCTCTATTAAATAGTGGTTTATCTTAGACTATCTACAATATCATAAACCAGGAATAATATACATATATGTGTTAATACAGCAGGCTCCAACACACAGCAGTTACAGCAGGAAACAAAAGATCTTAGAACAGCAGTCTCCAACCTTTCCAGCTTTGTGGACCAGTGGCTGGAGGTGGGGGGAGAGGGGATGGTTTTGCGCACCTGTGCGCTGCTTGAACAAAAAATACACCTTGCAAAGCCTGGTTCCCAAGGGCCGTTTCCTGGTCCCAGGTTGAGGACCAGGGGTTGGGGACCCCTGTCTTAGAAGTTAGAAGGAAAAGTTGCAGACAGGACAACTTGCATGCAAAAGATATCTCAGCCCACAAATGGAGGGAGGGTATGAGAAGGGATCTTCCCTAGTTTTTGGAGAATAAAAGGAAAGGAGGGGAGAAATACTTTTAGTCTTGCAAGATTCTGTTCATGTAACTTTACAATAATGACAATGCTAGTATGCCTGGTTTTTGTGTAGCGAGTTCGTTGCGCAGGAATGGAGACGAGGCAAGTGAGTTCAGAAATGGTCATGTTTATTTGCTTGCAGGATCTGAACTGAGAACTGGGCTGCAACCTGCAGCAATTTATAGCTTAGCCCCTAGGCAGCAGCCAATAGGTTTAAAGCAACCCATTGCTGCCTAGGGGCAGCCAATAGCAGCACTGGAGACGGGGAGTCCGAGTTGCTGGAGAGCTGTTAGCTACCTCCAGCTTACCACATGGTTTTTACAATTGAGCCCAATACATAACACCTGGTTGTGCTTATTTTTGGACTAACATGCACACAATCACCCTCTTCAAAATTCAGTTGAAGTAAAGAAGCTAATAAAGTTTTTACTTGTTTTTCTGGAATACCAGGGTTATTAGTTCTAGGACACAATACATGTTCAGAGGCAATGGAAGGGCCAATGGACAAGAGCCAAGGACAAATGATTAACTTTATTTATTTACTGAAGTGGATGGAAGATACTCTATATTTATCTGAACAGCAGAGAAGGCAGATATCTTAAAACTAAACTGGTTGATTTAATGTCATTTATTCAAAGGCTGACAGTAGCAAAAGTTGATCAGCTGGAAATTTGAACAAAGAGAGGACAATTCACCATCTGAATTTTGTAGAGAAAAAGAGCAGCCATTTTGAGTTTTGAGACCTTGCTTTTCAAGTGCTTAAGAGAACTGCACTCTTCTATGTTTGATCAATAAGTCCATAAATAAATTCGGACTTCAAGATAATGCCAAAAGTCTCCAGGGTACTCTTTATCTAAGAAGAAACAAGCTCAGATGAGCCATTTCTCTCAGACTTTAACACTGCTCAAAGAAATGTGTGTACATAATTATCGAGTTTTGGAAGTTGTTTCTTTGTACAATTAAGATATGAGCGTAATAGATCGTGTACTGCTTGCAAGCCATTAAAAAAGACCATATGGCTAAATTATTTCAGAAGTTGACGTGGAAGCTATTTTTATTTCTTAATAAATCTGTACTTTTACAATTCATAAGAGATTTTATATTTTTCTCTCCTTGTGAAATAGTTTTAATTGGATAGCCAAAAGAAAAAACTGGCTCTGTTAGTGGTGAAGATCTGCTGTAAATCTCTTTAAATTTCTCTGTTTTCTTTGACTTCATGCTACAATTTCTTGGTTAGTATACCAAACTCAGAGCCGGTTTGGTATAGTGCAGGGGTAGGCAACCTTGGCTCTTTTATGACTCGTGGACTTCAACTCCCAGAATTCCTGAGCCAGCTGCTCTGTTGCGAGTTTTTCCCAAACTCGCAACAGAGCATGTCTTAAAATATATACCTTAAACACATTATCCACCTTCTTATCACACAATAAATATACATACCAACCAAATAACAAATCATGACCTTCAAAATTTCAGTAAGCACTACTACAATTCTTCCCAATTAAATTTTCATAATTATTTTAAAATTAAAAGAACATAAAATATTACAAAACATAATTATTTTATATAACTCTACATTTGAGGGTGAAAAATATATCCCCAAATATTTAACCCTTTTAACAATTTCAATTCCCGTTTACTCTTCTAAAACCACCTTTTATGATACTATCATATTCTTAAACAACATTTTAATTTTTGTATGTTAAGCTTAAATCCAAAAACTTTCCCTTATTGCATTATTATCTCCTTCAGTTCTACAACTAAATCTTCAGGCTCGTCTCATTCGTCTAGAAGCAGCACGCCTCCTCCAATTTCTGGCCTCCTCCAATGATACTGAAATTTGTTCCACTCCTGTAACCTTCTCATCTGTCTGCATTGTTCCTTCAGCACCTTGTAAATTATCTCTGTGTCGTTGAGACTCTCCCTCACCATTGAGGGAGAGAACCATTGCACCATATGTTTCATAAATCCTGGAGCACCGGGGAAGTACCTGAGGATTGGAAAAGGGCTGATGTGGTTCCCATCTTCAAAAAACAGACCCAGGAAACTACAGACCAATCAGTCTAACATCAATACCTGGGAAGATCCTGGAAAAGATAATCAATAAACAGATATGCGAACAACTAGAAGCAAATAAAGTTATAACCAGTAGCCAGCAGGGGTTTGATAAAAACAGATCATGTCATACTAATCTTATTGCATTCTTTGATAAAGTGACTAAACTATTAGATCAGCGAAATGCTGTGGATGTAGTATACTTAGACTTCAGTAAGGCATTTGATAAAGTAAATCACAACCTATTCCTTGGTAAGCTAGAAAAAGGTGGAATAGACAACTTCACCACCAGATGGATCTGTAGATGGCTGGCAAACTGTACTCAATGAGTAGACCTCAATGGCACTACATCCACATGGAGAGAAGTAAGCAGTGGGTACCACAAGGTTCCGTCTTCGGCCCAGTACTCTTCAATATCTTCATCAATGACTTAGATGAGGGAATATAACTGGAACTCATCAAATCTGCAGATGACACAAAACTAGCAGGAATAGCCAACACCTCAGAAGACAAACTTAGGATCCAAAAAGATCTTGACAAACTTGAACAAAATAAGTTTCAATGTGGAGAAAAGCATTTACATTTAGGCAGGAAAACTCAAAGGTATTGAGTACAGATTAGGCAAGACCTGGCTCAAAAACAGAAACTGTGAGAGGGACCTTGGAGTTCTAGTGGACAATCACTTGACTATGAGCCAGCTGTGTGCAGCAGCGGCCAAAAGAGCTAATACAATCCTGGGTTGTATAGAGGGATAGAATCAAGATCACCTGAAGTACTAGTACTGATTTATAAAACCCTAGTAAGACCATACCTGGAATACTGCAACCAATTTTGGTCACCATATTACAAAAAAGATGAGAGTCTGGAGAAAATTCAGAGAAAAGCAACTAAGATGATCAAAGGCCTGGAGACTAAAACAGATGAAGAACGGCTGCAGGACTTGGGTTTGGCTAGTCTAAAGAAAAGAAGAAATAGCGGAGACATGATAGCAGTATTCCAATATTTGAGGGGCTGCCACAAAGAATAGTGGGTCACATCATTCTCCAAAGCACCAGATGGCAGGAGAAGAAACAATGGTTGGAAACTGATCAAAGAGAGAAGCAACCTGGAATTAAGGAGAAACTTAATTCTTAATGTGAAAATAATTAACCAGTGAAACAGCCTACAGAAATTGTGGGCGCTCCATCACTGGAGATTTTTAAGAAGAGGCACTTGTCTGAGTTGGTAGAGGTTCTCCTGCTTGAGCAGGGGGCTAGACTAGAAGACCTCCAAGGTCCCTTCCAGTTCTATTCTATTCTATTCTATTCTATTCTATTCTATTCTATTCTATTCTATTCTATTCTATTCTGTTCTGTTCTGTTCTGTTCTGTTCTGTTCTGTTCTGTTCTGTTCTGTTCTATTCTATTCTATTCTATTCTATTCTATTCTATTCTATTATTCTATTCTATTCTATTCTATTCTATTCTATTCTATTCTATTCTATTCTATTCTATTCTATTCTATTCTATTCTATTCTATTCTATTCTATTCTATTCTATTCTATTCATTGCTGCCCTGTTTAAGTTTGCTACTCTGTAGCCAGCTGAGGAATTAGCATTAAAAATTATAGGATCTTTTTTCTTGTGGGCTGTAGCATGTTTAACTGATCTTGTAAACGCTGCCACATGCATTCAGAGTATGTTACATTTCCTGTCTCTTCCAACCAACCTTGCAAATTTTAGACAGTTGGCTACGGCAGATTAATTTTTTGGAGCAGTTATTGAAATGTGCTTGACGCAGTCTCTCAGTAATAATAACTTTAGGAATTAGAGAATACATGATAATATCTATTAATAAAACACCTTATGGACAGCATTTGGGTAAACAGCCATATGTAAATTAAGTGATCTGCTCTACTCTTCTTTGAAAGAGGTACAATATAAAATATTGTTTATGTATATACTTTCTATCACATATACCTGTACTCCTTGACTTGTGACTATAACTGGGATCAGAATTTTCCTTGCTCTGCAAGTTGGTTTTATGTGAGTTGGGCCAATTTTGTGACCTTTTTGCTGTGGTTGTTAAGCGAGTCACTGCAGTTGTTAACTGAATCACGTGGTTGTTAAGTTTGGCAGGGAGGAAGAGAGTTAAGACAGCCACTCCCTATCAGTTCACAGAATATACCAGGGGTCTTCAAACTTGGCCCTTTTGTGCTGGCTGAGGAATTCTGGGAGTTGAAGTCCACAAGTCATAAAAGGGCCAAGTTTGAAGACAGCTACTCAGATGTTCCTCCACATGTCATTCTTGGTACTTTAGGACTGATTAGGTTTATGGCTTAGCATTTTATGTGAATCCATCCAACTGAGGTTTATTCAATAAAGCTTTGTTAAGCAGATACCAGCTTAGAGTGACATGTGCATTAAATCACAGGACATGGCTTTAGATCAAAGTGAGACGTGAAAAGCCCCTGTTAATCAGTTATTGAAGTGGTTAGGCTTTTTCCATCCCACCAGATTCTGACTTCCTCCTCCTTAATGTTTTATGTTTCCTACTTGCCCAAAACCTCAGTTTTGCAACAGAAGAAGCTGGTTCCTGATAGCCAGTAATCAAAACAAACTGAATCAAAATGCAAGCTTCATTTTTAAACAATTTTCTTTTATTGCTAAATATAGTGTGAATGAAAGTGCAGTGCAGTAGCAATACAAAACAAAGTTTAAATGATCTGAATGGTTAAAAGAACAACTTGTAACATTATAAGCTTTCAACCAGCATACTCACCTGAAACAAATGCATACAGTACATTTGCTTATTCCAGCCAAGAGATGTCAGTTTTTCTTTTTATAATTCCTAGGTAAAGGTAAAGGTTCCCCGCACATGCATGCTAGTCATTTTCAACTCTAGGGGCCGGTGCTCATCTCTGTTTCAAAGTCGAAGAGCCAGCGTTTGTCCGAGGATGTCTCCGTGGTCATGTGGCCGGCATGACTAGACGCCAAAGGCGCATGGAACACTGTTACCTTCCCACCGTAGTGGTCCCTATTTTTCTACTTGCATTTTTACGTGCTTTCAAACTGCTAAGTTGGCAGAAGCTGGGACGAGTAACAGGCGCTCACTCTGTTACGCGGCACTTGGGATTTGACCCGCCAAACTGCCGACCTTCTGATCAACAAGCTCAGCGTCCTAACCCACTGAGCAACCGTGTCCCTTTTATAATTCCTACCAATATTTATAATTTTTCCTTGAACCACAAGAGATGCTTTATGTTGTGATTCAGGGTCAGCCTGTGCGTTCGGCAGTTGGGTCGGACGACTCAGAGGAGGAGGAGGGGGGTGTTGAAGACCTTGCTGAGGGGGTTGAAGATCTTGCTGATGAGAGCCCTCAGCCAGGCCCCTCCCACTTGGTCACCACGGAGACCCAGCTGTGTGAGCCTGACAGCGTGGATGAAGATAACCCACAGCTGGCCCTGTTCAAGGACGCCCGACGCAGGAGGCAGTCAATTAGGAGTAAACAGAGGAAGGCAATGGGGCTCCTCGGAAGGAGGCAGAGAGAAGCCACGCCCTGAACTCTATATAAGGGGAATGTGTGGGAGGGCTGGTTTGCTGAAGGCAACCGCTTGGATAGTTCATGTTTCTTAAAGCTCCTGTTTCTTGGTTTGTCTTGTTCCGTTTGTTTTTGTGGTAATAAATTTGGCAGGCTTTATTCCAGCCTCTTGCCATTTGTAAAGGGGTTGTCCCTGCTTTTGCTGCAGGGCCGGTAGCAGGCTGGTACAGAACACTTTACTCATAAGAGGTTTCACATTTTTCTTGGCTTTACCAAATATAAAAAATGTATTGCAAAGGAACATTTTGATAATACTATCAAACAAATCCAAGGGTTCATTATAAAGCACAATTTAACAGTTTAATTATTTATTAGCACAAAGCCTCTTTAAACATTACATCAATTCCAAAAGAAAATAATTTTCTTAGCTGTAATTCCCCAAAACCCTTAGCACAAATGGCAAGCTTAGACATCTTGAAATGTTCATTTATTGCTACTTGCTGATCTGCTTTGGAGTATTAAGGGGAAAGGAGTAGGGAAACATTTTTAGCAAAAAAAACCCAATCAAACAGATAAATTGCTTTTCCTTTGTTTAAAAATGGTCTGCCACTTCCTGGTTCCATCTTTTTTTCTCTTAAAAACACTGTATTTCTCACTTCACAGAGGTTACCTTTAAAGAAGGAACACGTTAAATAATTTATTTTCATCCTTGTGCAGAGAAAAAAAAGGACCGTTCTGTATTATCTTAAAAAATACCACCAATCCATCAAGGAGTGAAATTTAAGTCACCTTAGTATTCTTGGGATTCTTCAGGCTAATGTTGCTGCTGCCTTTAGGGTAAGCCTCAGTGTTTTTATGCATGAGAAAAAGATTTCTGCTATGGTCTTCACTTATCCACTTCTCTTGTTTTCATGAGCTTAATCTTCTGAACCCATATGAGGGCAATCCTTGATTGCCTTCCCTACCAACTTGATATGCTAAATCAGGGGTAGGCAACCTCGGCTCTTTTATGACTCATGGACTTCAACTCCCAGAATTCCTGAGTCAGCTATGCTGACTCAGGAATTCTGGGAGTTGAAGTCCATGAGTCATAAAAGAGCCGAGGTTACCTACCCCTGTGCTAAATGGAGTGAAAATCAGAACCCTGAACAAAGCATTTGTGGTTTTCCAATAATAAAGCCCTCATCCTACTTATATCCAAAAGAGAAAGAAGGAAAAGAAATTAAAACAATAAACCAAGTAGTACTGAATTTTCCTGCAGTGCTAAGAGCAGAAGGAGGAAAAGAAAAGAAGGATACAGGCCGAGTTCTTACCAATTTAGCACCTGTTCCTTCCTCTAGTGAAGGCTAGTTGCCAAACCCTCAAGCTCACGTCTCCATTAAATCACCTGAAGCTGAAGAGCTGGGAGGAGAGCTCTACTAAGCAAACTGATTCTCAGACAGACAAACACACACTTTGTCTTTGCAGTACTTTCAGCTACGCTACAAGTTAACTGGAAATATATCAAGCTTAGCTCCCCTCAATGCCACTGGTGCTGTGGCCTCAGTCTGCTTTCAAATCAAGCAGAATTTTCATGTGGAAAAAAGTGGCAAGGATCACATCAGCATACTGTCCAACAGCGTAATGTTACATTCCTTGACTTCTCCTTGGACTAAATAGTAGATAATTACTTTTGCTATGTTTTTTTGTCTCAATTTACACTGGGGTTAAGAGTTTACCCTTAGTGGAGTGGTCCATGTGCCCTCTGAATAAGCAAAAGTAGAAATAAATATTTCTTATATTTATGTTATAAATGGAATACATTTATATTACATTATAGTTATATTTGATATTGATGAATATCAAATTAAGGAATACATGTAAGGAGCTTCAGCTACTGTATTTTATGTTGTGTTTGTCGGTGTGTGCTTGTATAGTTATAGTCAGTGCTTTTTTTGTAAAAGAAAAAGGTGCCGGAACTCACACATGTCATACAACCCGCCTTGCCTATCCTACAAAGTTCTATCCAAAAAAGGTGCTGGAACTCTGTTCTGAGCATTCTATGACAAAAAAGCCCTGGTTATAGTACTTATTGCTCTGAATTGCACATATACATATATACACATATCTAATATTACACTGTATGTAGTTATCTATAGTTATAATATTTTTGCAGCATTTTATTGTCTGAGTTTCTGACTATAGTACTATACACATCCTTAAAATGAAACCTAAGCCTTGGACCAAAGCTTAAGTATCAGAAAAACTTGTCCTTCTTGCTACAAGTAATTTTTAAAGAAATTGCATTAAGAATTTATGAGGAGGACAAATAATGTGCCGCAGCCTCTTGCTTTCCGCTACACATGGAAATAGTTACATCTAACAAAATTGATGAAAGTTTTCATTTTGGCCTGTAAAAAAAAATAAAAACCTCTGTTTGAGTTTGATTTATGAGACCAATGAATTGCTACATTTGGAGCATTTTATCATGGATCTAATGCATTGGTGCTGACAGAAAATCAATACATCCTAACACTGCTTGCTATATGGCATTGTGCGGCATAGGAGTTGGTTCCAGATGCTGCATACAGAGACAAATGGAAGGATAAAATGTAGAAGAGACTACACAAGTTGCTGCTGCAGATTTTTAAGGCAGCAAGAAATGGATCAAATTGGATATTAAACCAGGGTTCAACACTACTGTCCGCACTAGTTAAAGGGTTTCAGGATCAGATTCAGCTCCTCTCTTTCCCTCTCATCTCCCCTCATGTATAGAGTTTCTTCTTATCCTGCATTATGGGAAAAAGTGGTCCCAAAGTTCCCTTTCAGCATAGCCAATTATTTGCCTTCATTGGGAAGATGGGATTCAGTGGTGGGATTCAGCCAGTTCGCACCAGTTCAGCAGAACCTTCAGCTAAACGTTTTGTTGCCCAGGCCCAGAATGGACTTCCGGAAGCAGCACCCACATAAAGAACCGGTTGTTCACATATTTGAATCCCACCACTGAGGGGATTGCTATATGACTGTGGAGATGGCTTGATGGAAAAGGCAAGCAAGGATTTCCAGACAATAAGAACACTTCAGTGATGGAAGCACTTAAGCAAGAAGGTGGTTACCTCCCTAAAATGAACATTGTTGTGCAAAATACAGAAGGGACCTTGGAGGTCTTCAAGTCCAATCCCCAGGTCTAGCAGGAAACTCTATACATTTTAGGCAATTGGCTATCCAGTCTCTTCTTAAAAGTCTCTGCTGTCGGAAGTGGAACTGCTGCAAGTATGTGTCAGAGGTCCTTGATTTAGAGTCCTGTCAAGAGTAAGGCATTGGATTTGTTATTTTAAACAGTTTCTTCCAGCTCAAGGATTCTTGCATGTGAAATCCCTCTTTGCTTCTATAGTACTAAACCAAGATTTGAAATTGCATCTGAATATTTCCTAATAGCGAAATATACTTTAGCAATAGAAAATCTGATTGTAATGGTTATCATCCATATTTGATCTCTGTGCCACAGGTACTGCTGAATCATGTAGTGCAGGGGTCCCCAAACTTTCTGGCTTGGCGGCCCGGTGGGAAAGGGAGGGGCAGGCACCTTTATGCACGCATGCGCACACATGCTAATGTGGCTACACACGCATGCACACAAACGGGGCTGCGAGCATGTATGCTCCGCAAATGGGGCTGCTCGCTGCTCGGCTAATGCCAGTGCAAGGGAGGTGGGGTGAGCAGTGCACATGTGCACTAGCCAGCCACTCATGTGCCCTGGTGGCCAAGAGGCCACAGCCCAGTAGAGGGTCACGGCCCATAGGTTGGGGATCTCTGATGTAACGTACTTTTATTCTACATTTTAATCAGAAAAGCTCCCAAGTATCTTCTAAATTATGACAATGTGAAATCTCCAATCTCTCAGTTTGGAGATTCTATTTCAGTGAATCTCTGGATCAAACTACTTTCAAAATCAAAATGCCAAAGTGATTCAAAGCTTCAAGTCGGACCAATATCTGGAAAATTTGTATAGTTTGCCACATGTTTTCCCAACTTTGACTTGTTCAGACAGTACTCCTGAACCATGGTTTCACATCTGATCTGATCCATGTTGGAGTCACAAAAATCAATTATTTGGCTTAGACATTCAAAACAGATTTTTTTGTTTTCAAATCAAATCAAATCATCTTGAAGATCCAAATCATCAAAATTCAAATTACTTGAATTCGATCAACCTCTATCTGCACACTTATTACAAATATTAACAATCCCTGCCTTCAGGTTTCACAGTATAAACTGTATGACAGCTAGAGAAAAGGAATCAGAAAGCAGAAGGTAGAAAAAAAATGAGGTTAGCATCAGCTTCAGGATTAAGTTTCTATTCAAACTATTACATATTCCCTTCCTTGACACCTCTAAACACTCTTGAATTAGAATTCAGTTGTCAGTGTGGTTGGCTTCTATACATGTGGCATGGAAAAAGAGGACAAGTTTTTTCTTAAATCAAGCAGGAATTAGGACAGATTTGAGGGGCCAATAAAGCATTTTTAATTTTTATTAAGGTCCTCATGAACTTTTTAAATAGCTCTTTACTTGCCCACAGGTAATGAAGTTTCAGGTCCATGAACCCTCAGCATTCTTGTCAATTTACATTTTGCATGTAATGAAAGACAAGGACGCAGTTATCATATATTAGAAGGACAGTGTTTTCCATTTAACAGCTTTCAGCTTTGTACTGTACTCAAAATTAATGCCATCATTAAACAGCAAGAGGTTACATGATTTAAAACTCTTGGTAATATCGGACTGAAGTTATCCATCACTCTTCATAGTTCATTACTGATTAATGCTTCTCTGAAGTTCTTAAAGATGTTTTTGTGCAAATGTTTCCTCTACTGCTGAAAAACACTTCAGCGAAGAGTTCTGTCACAATAAAGGTCAGGGTTATACTGCTGGATGATCAGTAAGGAGAAATTAAATTATGGGATGTACCCTCTTTCCCTCATATACATGGTACATAGAACTCTGTATGATTTTATAGCCACAATAATGGTTCATTATTGTAGGGCAGAATTAAACACTTATTTCAATCACTAAAGAGATATATGTGGGATACACTTTGTTCTGTTTTGTCCTGGGTGGGACACCTGTGTGGTGTAGCATGATTTCTCTCAACTTCAATCAGTTAAGTAACCTTGAGAAATAGATACTTCTTAACTTTGAGAGGGCCTCATTGCCTGGTATAAAAAGACTCCTTAACTCAGACATGTCAAACACAAGGCCCGGGGGCCAGATCTGGCCCACGAAGTGGTTTCATGTTGCCCGCGAAGCCATCCTGGAAACAGTGAGGGAACAGCCCCCACTGCCTTGGCTCTGGCCCAGGCCAGCCAGGAGCCAATGTACAATTTTGTGGTGGTCATCTATGCTGAAATACATTCAGTCTTAGCTCCACAAGGCCATCTGGAAACAGTGAGGGACCGGCCCCTGCCACATCGGCCCTGCCCCCTGGGTATCACCCTTTGTGAGGAATGAAGAAATGCACCATTGCCTGGAAGTGGCGAGCACATGGCCCTGCCTACTTCAGGCAGGCTAGGGGCTGGGCAGCATTGTGCTTCTCTTCAGATTTGTGCCACTGGCTCAGCCTCTTGGTGCTGTGAGGAGAGGGCCATGTGCTGGCCACTTCCAGGCGATGGTGCATTTCTTCATTCCTCATGAAGGATGACACTTCCCCAGCTGCATTTCTTGCCTGTTTTTCTCCCTCATCTCAAATATTTTCCCATCACTGTTCAAAGGAAGGAAGGAAGGAAGGAAGGAAGGAAGGAAGGAAGGAAGGAAGGAAGGAAGGAAGGAAGGAAGGAAGGAAGGAAGGAAGGAAGGAAGGAGAGGGAGGGTCTGAGGGTAGTCCTGCCTTAGACCTTCTCTGCTGCCCTTTCACCATCCCCTTGCCCCCTCCTCCTGGCCTAACCTGGGTGGTCTCCCATCCTATTGCTAAGGAAGCTTTGGATACAAAGCCAGGTCTTCTCACATGGAGAGGAAGTGGGCCTCCCTCTTGACGTTGCCCTCATACTCATCATGAGCAACCTGGCTAAGGAGAGCAAGCACAGCAGCTGGGCACCCTCTTGGGGAAGTGGGGGTGGGCTTAGTGCTGGGGGTGCTTGAGGGCTAGGCTAGGCATTTGACCTCCGCACCACTGTCCAGCCCCCCCCCACACACACGCATGGCCTAAGAGGAACAGTGAGGCTCCTCCAGTGGACCATGCCTTGGCAATTGTCCCAGTCCCGTCTCCTTCTGCCAGAGACCCTCAGATCTGTCCCACTCCTGCCCAGCCCCCATAGGCACCCTTGACGCGAACGATGTAGAGCTGGCCATGCCCACCCTGGCCACACCCACCTGCCCCTCAAGGGTAACCGCAATACTGATGCGGCCCTCAATGAAATTGAGTTTGACACCCCTGCCTTAACCCTAATGATCCTATTCTTGGCAGGACTTCCTAGCCTTGAATCTTGATGCATTCAAGATAAGATAGACTTGTCTTCCTTGATAATATCCAGTGAGAAGAAACTGGTGTGATTAATTACAAGCCTTTGTAAGCTAGTCATAAGCCTCCATGGTTTGTAGACCTAACTTAGAGGGTGGAGTATGTTTGTTGTGGGAACAGGGTTGATAAGGAGCCCTTCCCCAAGGTTGTTAGGTTGTTAGGTCTTCGAACCTCTTCTCCTGCAGCTAGAGATGGCTGAAGGCACATTCCATTCTCACTCCAGAGCAAGAAGATAGAGGAAAGTGGAGAGGATACATCGTAGTGCCCATAGTTTCCCCCCTCCCCCCAGGAGTATGGCAGAACCTGCAGGGATAAAGAATAAAGAAATCACCCACACACACACACACACACTCCTTCGGACAGGAGCTCTTCCAATGTCAATGCATATTAAAAAAAACAACCAGTAACAGGCAGAACTACAATTGCCCTGCCACATCTTAATTTTACCATCTCCTGGAGACACCCTGCTTCATCTTTTTTTGTTTTGACCAAAAAACATGGAATGAAGAAAAAAAAACATTACCGTCTTTGTAACAATTCATTACAAGTGATGTCTGAATAATGTTAAGCATGTGTAAAGCACTAATTATGTTTTATGCTGATTGTCATAAAATGTAACCTTGATCAGTTGCTGATTAACAGCTGTATGTTGAAGACTGAACAGGCGGTTCTGGAATATGAATGGTAATGCCATCTCAGTCTATAGGAGGAAAAATTAAAAGTTACTTCAGAAATTTATCCCCATTTCCCCTGCTGAAGAAGATGCTATTGTAGTCAGTGACAGAGATACTAAAATCCTTGTAGCAATTCTGGATACTTGGCTGAAAAGCCTGAAAATTTCAAACCAGGCAGCCCCCACCTAGAGTGGCAAGCAAGTTGCTAAAAGTCCAGCTTAAGAATTTCCCTGCTCTGCACAAGTAGGATGGCAGCCAAGAGGTAGCTAAGATGAAAGCAATTCAAGCTTATTTGTAACAAAGGAGTAGGTAGAGCATAATCTATGCGGTAGGAAGTACCATAAAGCCAGTTTCATTGTGTGAAATTGACTCATCAGATGTGGATAGCCATTAAGAACATTAAGTAGGTATTGAAAGTTTTGAGACAAATGTGTATATACAGTAGTGGCCAAAATTGTGAAAAACTCTTGGGGAAAGTGTACAGTAGAAATGCCACCTTTGGTTAAGTTTCCACCAATTTTTCTTCTAATTTCTTTATAACTGTAGCCTTGTTCACTTAATAATACTATATATGTGGGTGTGTCTCCCTCTGTGTGTGTGTGTGTGTGTGTGTGTTGTGTGTGTCTGTCTTTAGCATGTTATTGTTTGTTTCACTGTTTATCATCTGAACTTTTGTACTATTTACTTTTTGTAATCTTCCTATAAAATACAATATAATCGGTGAAAAAAATATCAATTTTTCAATTTCTTTTTGCCTTTAGGTATAATGATTCTTGTGGCATATAATTTCCATAGACCTGCAGTGTGGAATGAAAAAATATTTGGTGATTTTTTTTAAAGATGGGGGACTATTTGGTTTTCTATTGATTAAAATGCAAAGGATGGATGTAAAATGAACAGCAGATGCCAAACAAATGCCCCAGGGGATAAAGAAAGAAAACAACTTTAGTAAGTTTTATGGTATGACGCAACAAATGTACTTGCTCCTTTTTTTTTCCTTGCAATTTTCCTGGCATAATAAAAGCTAGAGAGCATTAAAAACAGGTTTGCTAAAAACCTATCTCACCATTAATTAAACACTATGACAAGAAAGTAACCTTGTAAATTCTTTAACGCTACTAGGACTTATGTAAAGTTCACTCATGCATTAGATTGAATGAAAGGGCAATCATACATTACTTATATCTGTACATCTCCAGTTTCCTTTAGAGAGCAAAATATTTATAAAAACAGGGAATTAGGTGGCCCTGTCTATCGAAAGATGGAAGATGACCCCCCCCCACACACACACACACAGAGAGAACCAGACATTAGTGATTGTTTGGAGGCCAGGGCCTCTACTATGACACCGGAATTGATATATATGGGTGGTTATCTAGAGCTGACTGTAAGAAACCCAGTTAATCAGTACTGTTTAGGTAGTCCTTGATATATAACCACAGTTGGGAACCAGAATTTTCATTGCTAAGCAAGGTGGTTGTTAAGCCAGTTGCGCATCATTTTACAACTTTTTTTGCTTTAAACAAATTTTAAAAATCACATACTTATTAAACATTGACTTTGCCTGTCAGGAGCTGGCTAGGAACATCACAAATGGGAATCACATGACCCAGAGTCACTGCAAAAATCCTTAATACAGGCCAAATGCCTGAATTTTGTTCATGTGGCCATGGGAACACTGATCATGTTTGAGGACTGTTTATAAGTTACTTTTTTCAGCCCTGTTGTAACTTCAAACAGTTATTAAATGAATGTAATAAATGAACATAAGTTGAGGACTATACATATTCCAATAGCAGATTGGTTGATTGGATTAATTGGAGATATAGAAACTTCTCTTTGGCTGAGAATGAAGGGGGAAGCTAATCAATCCCAACAGAAGTGGGATAAGGGTAGACACATCCCCATAGTGTTGAAGTAAGACAGGTTTTATGGGAAACATCAAGTGGGACATTACATGAGAAGAAAGGCAGACCAAAGGTGCTTTTCTCCAAATCGCAACTGGACTTTCTTGATGTATCTTGAAAATGTTTCACTTCTCATCCAAGAAGCTTCTTCAGTTCTAACTAAATGGTGGGAAAAGGAAAAGTTTTATACTTTTATCAGTCAGCCAGTCTTAAATGGATACTTGATTTCTTATTCCATGCTTTCTCTAGTCTTGAATTTCTAATTTAGTATATGTTAAAAATTTATATAGCATAATAGTGATTTCATTTGGACTTCCGGTGGCTCCGTGGCGCCGGAGACAGCCTTCCCGGGCTGCCCGCCGCCCAGCTGTGTGATTTTTCGCCCGAAACAGCGCCGATCAGCTGTTCGGGCGAATTTGAAGCCCCCTCCTCGGGAGAAGAGGAGGGGGTGAGCCCCCAGGTAGGGGTTGAGTTCTCCGGGGCCGCCTGAGCTTGGAGCTTGGGCGGCTGAAGGATCGAACTCCCCCGCAGCCTGGGCTGCTCCCAGCTGGCTAGCGTCTCTGCTCCGGACTTCATGGAGCAGAGCCAGGCGTCTGCGACCATCCCTGCTTGAAGGAGAGACTATGAAAGGGAAAGAGCAGGCAGAGCAGTACAAGAGGGAAAGATGAAGAGATGAAAAGGATTATTTTATTTTACTCTCGAGCTTGATGGACTTTGCTTAAAACTTAAAGTGAAAGTGCGACACAATTGTAAGTAAAAGATGGCGTCTAAACCTCCCCCTAGAACTTTTCGGAGTGCTGGAAATTCCGGACTTCATGGAGCAGAGCCAGGCGTCTGCGACCATCCCTGCTTGAAGGAGAGACTATGAAAGGGAAAGAGCAGGCAGAGCAGTACAAGAGGGAAAGATGAAGAGATGAAAAGGATTATTTTATTTTACTCTCGAGCTTGATGGACTTTGCTTAAAACTTAAAGTGAAAGTGCGACACAATTGTAAGTAAAAGATGGCGTCTAAACCTCCCCCTAGAACTTTTCGGAGTGCTGGAAATTCTCCGGTGCAACAACAATCATTACTGCAGGCGTTGCATTCTCCAGATGTAGTGACATCGAAGGATCTTGAAAAACATACCCAGTTAATTTTGGAGTCAATGGGTGTTAAATTTGCACAGATGGAGGAGAAATTGGAGAAATTGGAGCAGAGAATGGAAGAAAGGATGGAACAGAAACTTGGAGAGATGAAGGTAGACATTTTGTCCTCAGTGCATAAAATAGCTAAATGTGTGGAGGTGCTGGATGACAAAGTGGCAGAACTGACTCAAAAGAATGCTATATTAGAAGCAAAAGTATTGGAAATTGAAGATTTTAAAGACAAAATGGATAGCGAACTGAGTTTGGCCCAATTTTATCAGATGCAGTTTGCTGTTAGAATTAGAGGCCTAAAAGAGAATATTAAGGAAGATTTAAAGCAGCTGGTTTCTGAGGCTTTTGAGGTGGTATTGAATCATCCAGCATCTGAAATAAAACAAGGCATGGACAAAGTGTTTCGTGTGAACTCGTGGATTGCTAAACAGAGAAAGTTGCCTAGAGATGTGGTGGTTTATTTTGTAAAAAGGGAAATTAGAGATGAAGTTATACAAGCTGCCTATGATACTAAAGTTGTGATTGCTGGTCAAGAAGTTTTGGTTTTAAAAGAAATTCCTCCAAAGATTTTAAAGAGAAGGAAGGACTTTATATTTCTTGTGCAAGAGCTCAAGCAAAGGGATATAAGGTTCAGATGGGAGATTCCAGCTGGGTTGAGCTTCATGTATGAAGGCAAAAGGTACTGTTTGGGTACTGTGAAGCAAGCGCATGATTTTTACAACAATGTCTTAAAAGCAACCCCATCAACACTTTTGGAAGCTGCAGAGGGATCTGGAGAAGGAGAACATCAAGAGGATGAAGATGGACAGATAGACGAGAATGGTACAGGAGGAGATCAAGCTGCAACTCTTTTGGATGATCCTAGAGAACAGAGGGTGACGCGTGCTGCCTTAAAACGCTCAAAAAAGAAAAGAAGATAGGACTAGTAGAAATCTATGGAACTTCCACAACATACTGATAGTCAAGTGGTAGTTGTGTTTTTAAGAGTTTTGGGATGATATGTATGGTAACAGAATCTTTAATTTGGAATTAATGGGCAATTTACTACAGAGGAAGAGGAAGAAAGTTTTGTGGGTTAATGTGGGTTAATCTGTGTAAGAATTATCTATTATAGCCTATTTTGGCTAGAGAGGTTAATAGGGATAGGGGTTTGTGATGTGTAAATGAGAATATGTTTAGGAAATAGTGAATTGTGGAAGAACATAGATGGGAATGACGCTAGTTTTCTTTTATTTTAGTTCTTTATACATATTTAGTATTATTAAGGATTGGTTTACTCTATATAAGCTAGAGAGTGATGGATTTTAGAGTTTATAATTGTTAGTATATGATTGTTTATGATTGCTTTTTAGATATATACCTTGTATTTTGCTCTGGGAAGTCGGGGGGGGGGAGGGGGGGAGGAGGGGAGGTAGGGGGGGAGGCAGGGGAGGGAGGAGGGAGAGGGGGAGGGGGAGATAGGGGGGAGGTAGGGAGGGGAGGAGGGAGGGGGAAGGGGGGGTTTTTTAAAGGAAAACTGTATTTTAAAACTTTTCAATAAAAAAAAAAAAATAGTGATTTCATTTGTTCAATTTATATTTCCACACCTTTTCTCCAGAAAGTTAAGCCAGCTTATGTGGTACACTGGTACCATGGTACTCAATTGCTTTGAAACTCATCGAATTTGGTACTCAATGCATTTTGACATGAAATTTTATCCTAGTACTCATTTGTTTGGTAAACACACAAGCTAGAACTTGTTGGTGTCTGCTGCCTTGTGGCTCACTACATTATTCCTTATAGGAAAAAATTGTTTGGTACTCATCATTGTTGGTACTCATCATGCCTCCTGGAACCAATTAATGATGAGTACCAAGGTACCACTGCATTTCCCCCTTTAATAATAGGCTTATTTTTTTGTGTAATCCCTAGAAGCAATTAACAGGAGGGGTCTATGTAGCTAAAATCACTGTGGAGCTTTTTCCAGAAAAAGTAGGAAGGCATTGTCTTTTAATCAGTTAATTACTTTCAATTTATTTGATTTAGTTTACTTATTTGATGCATTTAAAAACTTTCTCCTGAAATTACATTGCTCTAGAGCAGGGGTCTTCAACCCCCAGTCTGTAGACCGGCACTGGTCTGCAGCATGCTGGCAACCGGTCCACACAAATAAGCAAAGCCCCATTGCAGGATGAACGCTGCACCTGAAACCACGCCCCCTCTGGTCCACGAAAAAAACTCTCCTCATGGAACTAGTCCCTGGTGACCAGAAGGTTGGGGGCCACTGCTCTAGAGGTAATCTTTGATTGTCTTCATGGGAAAAACATACTTGCTAGATACTTCTGACCAAACCTGAGAATCCTGTTTCCTCTTGTGGGAGGTAACTTAAATATAATTAAAATTAAATATTCCTTTTTTAAAAAAAAATTTGAACCTTCTGTCTGAGTCTCACATAGTTAGATGCTTCATTAATCATCAGGTCACTACACTGCTGAATTCAAGGCAGTTACTCTGGTCATAATGACATCACTATAAAACTTAGAAGACCTTGCAGTGTTAAGTCATAAAAATGTCAACTAAATATATAAGGACCAAGGTTGTTCTCCCAGTACAGGTTTTTTCGAGTAATATTTCATGTTCTTGTCTTACTTCCTGAACAAGTCTTTTCACAACAACAATATTCCAGGTATGGCTCTCCTCTAAAGATAGATCAGCACTTTTGTAACTCTTTGCAACTGCTATCATGAATGAATTAGCAATTATATTCATTACAAGGCTAATAAATGAATTACTAAAATGCTTTTGATTTTATGCTTTTGTACGACTGATTGTAAGCAACCCCAACAATATATAAAAATTAAGAAAAAAAGTTGCATGTACAGGTAGTTCTCAACTAATGACCACAATTGAACTGAAAATTGCTGCTGAGACAGTTGTTAAATGAAGTTTGCCTCGTTTTATGACCTTTCTTGTCACAATTGTTAAGTAGGTCACTGCAGTTGCTAAGTGAGTAACTTAGTTGTTAAGTGAATCTGGCTTCCCCATTGGCTTTGCTTGTAAGAAGGTTGCAAAAGGGAATCACATGACCCTTTGTTTTTCCTTGAAGACATTTCACGTCTCATCCAAGAAGCTTCTTCAGTTCTTCAGAAATGTCTTTAAGGAAAAACAAAGAAAGTCCAATTGCCTCCCAAAAAAGCACCTTTGGGACTTTATAGGCCCCACCTGGGGCCTATAAGTCTCTCTGAGCCCTTGTTGTTGTTGTTGTTGTTAGCTGCGAAGTCGTGTCTGACCCATCACGACCCCATGGACAACGTTCCTCCAGGCTTTCCTGTCCTCTACCATCTTCTGGAGTCCATTTAAGCTCACGCCTACTGCTTCAGTGATTCCATCCAGCCACCTCATTCTCTGTCGTCCCCTTCTTCTATTGCCCTCAATCTTTCCCAGCACTAGGCTCTTCTCCAGTGAGTCTTTCCTTCTCATTAGGTGGCCAAAGTATTTGAGTTTTAGCTTCAGGATCTGGCCTTCTAAAGAGCAGTCAGGGTTGATCTCCTCTAAGGCTGACCAGTTTGATTGCCTTGCAGTCCAAGGGACTCGCAGGAGTCTTCTCCAGCACCATAGTTCAAAGGCCTCAATTCTTTGGCGCTCAGCCTTTTTTATGGTCCAACTTTCACTGCCATACATTGCAACTGGGAAGACCATAGCCTTGACTATACACACTTTTGTTGACAGGGTGATGTCTCTGCTTTTTAGTGTGCTGTCTAGATTTGTCATGGCTTTCCTCCCCAGGAGCAAGCGTCTTTTAATTTCTTGGCTACAGTCCCCATCTGCAGTGATCTTGGAGCCCAGGAAAATAAAATCTGTCACTACCTCCATTTCCTCCCCATCTATTTGCCAGGAATTGAGAGGGCCGGATGCCATGATCTTGGTTTTCTTAATGTTAAGTTTCAACCCAAGTTTTGCACTCTCCTACTTCACCCGCATCCAGAGGCTCTTTAGTTCTTCACTTTCTGCCATTAGAGTGGTATCATCTGCATATCTTAGGTTGTTGATATTTCTTCTGGCAATTTTAATTCCAACTTTTGATTCATCTAGCCCTGCCTTTGTCATGATGTGCTCTGCATATAAGTTAAATAGGCAAGGCAACAGTATACAGCCTTGCCGGACTCCTTTCCCAATTTTGAACCAATCAGTGGTTCCGTGTCCAGTTCCCACTGTTGCTTCTTGGCCCACATATAGGTTTCTCAAGAGACAAATAAGATGGTCTGGTACGCTCATCTCTTTAAGAACTTGCCACAGTTTGTTATGATCCACACAATCAAAGGCTTTAGCATAGTCAATGAAGCAGAAATAGATGTTTTTCTGGAACTCTCTAGCTTTCTCCATGATCCAGTGTATGTTGGATCATAAGCCCTTGCAAGAAGCCAAAGACAAGCCATCTGGAAATCTTGCCAAGTAAACAGCAGGGTCTAATCCAGGCAATTGCCAGTTGTCAACAATGACTCAGGTGCTGGCACATATAGCACTCACACTCAGATCCATCTTTGCTACTGATAGAATACTGTCAAGGTGTGATTACAAGACATTTTAAAGGGAGAACAGCATTACTTATCACATTCTAGGCAGTCGAGTGATTGGGTTTTGTTCTTCTACAACACCAGTGTCAAACACACAGCGTCACGTGACATGTTGCAACATATCATGACTTTTTCCCCATTGCCAGAGCTGGAGTGGGCACGGTGTCTGCACAATGCAACCGGCCGTGGGCTGACAGTTTGACACCCCTGTTCTACAACAAACATAGTTAAATAATTAGTTACTCATTGAACCAAATTTGATTCCTGACGATTGCATGGATAATGGTTGACTTATACCCACTGATTTGTAGTTTTTCCATGAATATTCCAGTAACTTCTTTCATTCTGTGCATTTATCTTATCCCTTGACTTCCCCATTGAATTTTTTAGTGATACTTTAGTCCATCAATCCACTCACATCATATGCCCAAATATGTAAGTTTCTCCTTAGTGATCATCACTTCTAACTTTATTTGGTGCTGGACTTATTGGCTAGTTCTTCTTGCTCTCCATGAGCCTTCCAAATGTTTATTGGGGTAAAAAAAAGAGAAGGTATGAATGAATTGGTTGTTTGAAATTCAATATTTCTCTCACAGTTGGCAGGAAGATGTTTATGGCCTCCAGGTGAAATACCTTCCATTATGAAGTCTACTGTTGGTCTTGTAAAAGCAGGTCAGTCTCTGGATAGCAAAACATTGTATGCAAGCTATATTGTAAATCAAAATGTATTTTGAAAAGTAAGTTATTGCAAGTCTTGCCATCATATTCTAACATTAAACTTGATTCACCATTATTATATCTCATGCTGTGAATTACATTTTTGCAAGTTTACCCTAGCCTAAAGCAAAATGATAATGCTGTAATTAAAATATAGATTAGGATAATTGTAACACTGTAAATATATGTAATGAGCACTATAAAACTTGTTTCTGTTATTCTTCTTATGCTTTGTATCACATATGTTTTAAGACTGGTAGTAATGCCAAGCTGGTTTTAAATATATGTAGAAGTTAATGAGAATTGCAATGAAATTAGGTAATAAAATTTGGCATCTAAGGAGTGGGATATGTTTCACAAAGGAAATAAAAATTATCTATTCCTTGAGAGAAGTATTATTCCTTACTAAAAAAAACACACCCCTTCCCTAATCTGATGCCTGCCATAAAAGTGTTATGATTCACGTCTCTCAAAACTATTAATTGTGAAAGACTTATCTGTAATATGAATACAGTTATTGGATAATGCATAATGCTCCTTGAAACTCCAAAACATAGCAAACAATAACAGTTTCCTTTAAATATACTAGCACATAGGCACATAAACATTTTTGGCAAAAAATGTTGTGAACACATTCATACAAATGGATGCTATAGATTTCAAGATCAGTCACAAAACTCTAATTTTCTACAAAACCTATGGGAATGCCCCATGTTACCTTTAAGATTATGTCAGGATTCACTCCTTACACAAGTCTCTCATTGCTTGTCTTCTCTTGTAGATGAACTTACTTCCAAAGCATAGGTTTGGTGTTTCCCACCATTTAAATTTTCTAAATCTTTATCTTTCTTTATCTTTATTATATTTGTATACCGCCCTTCTCCCGAAGGACTCAGGGCGGTGAACAGGGCACATAAAAATACAAAATACAAAAATTAAAAAAGAATTAAATAAGAGCCCGAGCTAAAAACAGTAGAGTAATAAAAATCCCCAATAAAAACCCCAGCACATCCCCCATCAGGCCAGGCCGGCTTGCTCAAATAGGTAGGTCTTCAGGCCACGTCGGAAGGAGCGAAGGTCAGGTGCCATCCGGAGCTCAACCGGCAGCTGATTCCATAAAGCCGGGGCACCCACAGAGAAGGCCCTCCTATGGACCCATACAAGGTCAAGAATATTCTTGAGATACATTCTTGGTATTTAAGAAAATAGTAGGTTGAAAATCTTTTTGTTTTAATCAGGTGAGTCAGGATGAGCAGGTCTATGGTCATCAAGTATGGGCTCTATGACTTTCCTATGGCCCATATATCATCCAGTATATTCTCAGTTTTTGTTTGAGTGGAGATGATAGGAAAGCACTGTTTGCAAGCTGAGGATCTTGGCTGTACAAGGCAAATAGAATACAAGTGTCTACAATCTGCAGCAAGCAAAAGCTATGGAGATGCAACCCATCAGATTTACAGCACTTTGGGATTTCATTGTAGATCAAATGGATTGTGAAATGTTAATAATGTAAGTCTGGCCACTAAACTCTAAACTTAGTATAGCCTGAAACTTCAATATGATGGGTATGAAAAATATGTTGCCCCCCCAAAAAGTGAAAATCCTAAACCTACTATCAAATCTCCATCAACAGGAAGAGCTCTAAAATGCAATTTTCCTCTGTTTTGGAGCATCCATTTTTTAAAATAAAAAGTCCAGTTTTGAACTTTTTATATCTTTACTTATATTATTAGGGAACCACTTAGAAAGGCAGCATAATACAACTTCAAACAATGCTACTGGATTACACCAGGGGTCCTCAAACCTGGCCACTTTAACACTTGTGGACTTCAACTCCCAGAATTCCCCAGCCAGCCATGCTGTCTGGGGAATTCTGGGAGTTGAAGTTCACAAGTCTTAAAGTGGCCAAGTTTGAGGACCACTGCTTTACACCATAGATTGAGCAATCTCCTTAAAGGCACATGAATGCTTCAAAAGCGGAGTACCTGCTTCCTACCATCCTACTCTTCTCCTTCCCTTGACAATGGTGTTTCCCATTCGGCCCCTTCAACTGGTTCTAAAACTCCCAAAGTAACTAGCCGATCTAGTTCGTTTTCTATTTTTTCTCTCAAGGCGAAGGGAACTCTCCTAGCCTTGATTCTGATGGGCATTACATTAGGGTTCAGTTTTAGTGATACTGGGGGTCCTGTGTATTTTCCCAGTGAGCTGTCAAAAACGTCCGCGAATTGAAGGCAGACGGATTCTAAGTTTGACAGCTGAGTGGCGTTGACGCCTGTCAGCGCTATTCCTAATGCCTCGAACCAGTCCAGCCCTAGCAGGCTGGTCCTGTTTTCCTGGGTAACTAGTATAGTAAGGGGTCCCTTAAATTGTCTAAACTCCGTTGGGACTGAGGCCTTTCCCCGGAGCTTAATGGGCGTTTTTTGAAAATCCGCTAGGCGGAGTTTAGTGGGGCGTAAGGCAGGCCGTTGCCGGCTGCGGTTACAAATGTCCTTGTAAGTCTGCCAAGAAATGAGAGAGACGGAGGACCCAGAGTCCACTTCCATCTCGCAAGGGATTCCGTGAATTAGAACGTCCACCTTGACTTTGGGCTTAAGGGTGCTGTGGACCGTATGCTCTCTCACTTTTCCCTTTACATTTTGCACTAGGGGTTTGGATTTATGCCTGTCCCTGGGTGTGGGTCGGTTCGTACCTGCAGACGTCACCTCCAATTCATGTAGGTTTTCTCGGCTCCGGCTACGGCACACAGCTTTGAGGTGACCTGTTTTTCCGCATCCATGGCACTTGGCACTGCGGAACCGGCACGATGCTCTCGGGTGGCTTCCACCGCAGCTGGCACATTTAGCTCTGTTAGGCTGGTAGCTAGTGCTCTTGTTGTTGTTGGAAGGGCCCCTCGGTTGTTGCGCTGAAGCCTGAGCCTCTCGAATCGCCGCTGCATGGCATCAATGTCCATGGAGATGTCGTCTTCTTCTGGCCCGCTGAAGGTGCCGTCCTCCTGGTGCATGGATCCACTGGGCCCGCTATCAGGGGGACGCTGGTTGTCACCGTGGCTGTCTTCGTAGGCGATGACTTCCATCGCCACTTCAGCCAGCGTCAGAGCGGGTTTGGCGATCAGCTTCCTCCTCAGGCGCTCATCTTTAAGCCCTATGACGATTTGGTCCCGGATTCGGTCCTCTAAATCGGGGAACCGGCACCGCCGTGCAGCGTGTCTGACCCGGGTTATAAAGTCATTAGCGGGCTCGTCAGGAAGTTGTACTCGTTGGGCGAAATTCACCCTCCAGAAGAGCTCTGACTTCGTGGGCATGAAGTGTTTACTCAGCCCCTCGGTGAGTTCTGCGTAGGAGATTGTTGCGATGGGTTCTGGACTGAAGAGTCCCAAAGCGGCATCGTAGACGGCGGGCCCACTGAGCCAGAGGAGGGCGGCTGCTTTAGCCCGATCGTCGGTTATCTTCTTTACCACCAGGTACCCTTCTACCTGGCCTAGATGTGATTCCCAGCATTCTGGGTGGCGAGTGTTGAACTCGCGAATATGGCCATGGTTCGTCATGCTGTCCGGTCGTGGGTGCTGCTGCTTGCGTTGTGTGGAAGCTAGGCTTCCCTTAGTGACTTCAGCGAGTGACTAGCTCTGGCTAAGGGAAAAAAATCTCTTCTCCCCTTAGGCGGTGACTTCAGCTATGCAAGCAGGTATCCCATCCTCGTCGCCAGTGCTTTGAAAGAGCAGGCAGGACAGCAAAGTTAAGCAAACTTAACTTTATTAGGAACCAGGCAAAACAACAGAAGAACAACGCTCTTATTTATACTAGCAGCTGTCAACGTTTGTCCAATCAGGGCTGAGCCGGTTTCCCGCGCCGTCCGCTTCGCCAATCAGAGCCGGCTGGTTTTGACAGCTCGGAGCTGTCATCGGTAGCGCGTGCTGTTGCCAGGTGATTCTGACAGCCGAGAGCTGTCAGACGGTGGGCGCCTGCGTAGTTCTGTCCGGCAGCTTTTGACAGCTGTCAAAAGCTGCCGCGGCTTTACCTCAGCCCTGTATATTCTTAATGTTAACGTTGATAAACATGTGAATACATAACAGTAGCCCTCTTTGTATAGTCTCAGGGAATTTTTCTTTTCCCTCTCTCTTCCTGACCATCTTCTTTCGGGCTACACCTCTTGTCCATTTCTTTCAGCATCTCTGAGCTTTGAACCTGCTGGGTATTTTGTGTTCTGGTGAAACCTGACAGCTTCTTTCAATCCATAAGCTGCCAAGTCACTCCACAGCCCAGGCTGCCTGCTCCCCTGTAGGGAACAGGCATATCAGCTGGGCAAAAGTACTGCAAGCAGGAAAAGCCTCAAGCTTTCCCTCCTGTTTAAAAATTTATCTTTCCAACAGCAGAGGGGAAAATTCCCCATTATCATACCTCAGCCCAGGGGCTTTTATAGATTTCTGAATTATTTTTTTCTCTTACCGCCAAATTTCTCTCCATTTTATCCTCCACTCTCACCATCTGACCCACTTAAGAGCAGATAAAGCTTTAGCTTCAGGAAGTTTGACATGAGCAAATTCCTAATTCCTGCATCCTGTTTTATTTTAACCTTTTTTCTCTGGATTCTATCCATGTTACAGCAACTATGGCTACATCGTTAATCATGTTCCATATTGTCCATCCAGAGATGTCTGTTTCCAAAAGTGCAAGATGGTGGATGCAGCATTACAACCAATCTCAACCCACTTAACCCACTTACATGTTTTTATGGCTATTTTCTCCCGCTGGTTTGACAGTTACATTGGAAAAGATTAGTGAGTTTCTCTTTTATTTCTTCCTGCTATTTATCTTCTCCAGAAGTCAGCTCCAACCCATTCACATTATTATCACTTTAAAGCTTGGTGTCATCTTAAAAGGCCATTGGACCCCACCATCAAATCAGCCAACATGTCTCAAAACTGCCAATCCATGCAGGGTTTTAGTTGTTTTGCAAGATTTTATTTGAGAATATTGAAAATTCATACAGAATTTCAAGGTCCTTTACTTGAGGTATTGTGGGACTCTGCAGTTTTTAAGATTTCATAATATCTGAAATCTTGTGACATTTGGTGGCCTCATGAATTTTGGCCTACGTATGCCCTTGAGGGGGTAACAAGCTCACTATTGTCTATGGGCATTTTGTTCTAAACCCTGATTCACAAACATATGATATGACTCTAGCTATCATAGATCAAGACAGGCAGTTTGCTTAAGGCAGAAGGCCATGAATTCTAGCCCTGCTCGCAAAACCAGCTGGGTGATCTTGGGCCAATCACTCTCCCTAAACCTTAGAAGAAGTCAATGATGAAAAATGTTGCCAAGAAAACTGTAGAGCCTTGTCCAGGCAGTTGCCAGAAATCTAAAATGACTTGGGGGCCCAAAAAACATATCATGGATCAAAGAAAATTTTAACTAGATGTGTGATTAACTATATTGGATTAAACTAATCCAGTACTTAACATTCTTCTTTCTTTTTTGTTTTGAAAGGCAGCTGGAGAAATGCTCTGTATAACTTACTGATTTATATAATGGCTCATCTCACAGCTAAACAAGCAACCTCAATGTGGTCAAATGTGGTGAAAGTTTCCGCTGGGATAAAATAAAATAAAATCTCCTTCTGACAGGGCATGGCTTCTGTTGACCTTGTGAACAAAACTCTCTGGTTTTTAAGGCAATGTTGTGGGATGTGGTTTGCCACTGCCTCCTCCTGTAGTATCTTTTTTCTAGAGCAGACATGTCAAACACAAGTCCCGGGGGCCAGATCCGGCCTGTGAAGTGGTTTCATGTGGCCCGCGAAGCCATCCTGGAAACAGTGAGGGAACGGCCCCCACTGCCTTGGCCCTGGCCCTGGCCCAGAGACCCTCCTCCTGCCAGAGACCCTCAGATCTGGCCATGCCCACCCAGTAGGCCATACACGCTTTAGCCATGCCCACCCAGTAGGCCACGCCCACCCAGGCCTCACCCACCCGGCCCCCTGAGGGCAACTGCAATGCTGATGCAGCCCTCAATGAAATTGAGTTTGACACCCCTGTTCTAGAGGGTTTTTCATCCTTATCACAAGCAGATCAAACCCTGCTTAGCTGTTGAAGATCAGGCAAGGTCAGTGAGATGCTGCTCGGTTTAAATTCCTTGTTTGTTTGTTTTTTTTAAAAAACAAACAAACACCAAAACATCATGATAAAAAGCTTCATGGCAAAATGTTACTAATGAAGTGTCTCATTATGAGACTCTCAACAAGAAACAGGCATTGCAGTATCTCCTGGCAGGAGGTAATAAATGTAAACTTTTGTGCCTATGAGTGCCTTCCCTTGATGGAAGTGCCAATTAATTGGCTAGGTGTTTGATAATGATTAAACGAAGAAGGTATTTTTTTAACAATGCTTGAGCAGAAAACCTTCAGATGGGTGCATGGCAATGAGATGAAAGAAGCAATGATATTGCAAAGAGCATCTGTTAATTTATTAAAAGATGCACCCTTTCAATACACTGATTTATCACAGAGATTCAGGCATGTTGCAAAAATTAAATTGATTAGCTGTTTTTCAATTAAAATCCTACTTCAAAGTTTGCTGCTTTCTCAAATAACTTTTAATACTCTTACATACAAACTCCAGCCGGTTGTGAGCATCTACGGGCCAGGGGTGTAAAAAAAAAATCAACATGACAATTGCAACTATGTAATTGAAGCTTCATTACTTTTTTATCTTACAGGTGCAGAAAATGAATAGGGCTTCAGTTGTGTGGTTAAAATTGCCATGTTGGCTTTTTTGATCCCTGCTCAGATACAGCCAGGAAACAGAGCCCTTGACACATTCAGCACCCCACTCTCTGGAACATAGCCTGGTTTTTAGGGCCTTACGAAGGGTTAACAGGGTTGGGGCCATTCTAATCTCCGAAGAGAGGGTGTTCCATAGAACAGGGGCCACCACAGAAAAAGTCCAACTCTTAGTCCCTACCAGCTGACATTCTTTGGCTGATAGGATTCTACTAGATGGTGTTGGACCGGTAGAGACTCTTGGAAAAATAGGCGATACCTCAGGGGAATTCGTCATAATTAACTTCTCAAGAAGCTAAGGTATTTGCACAACATCTCCAAAGTATGATAATTAGAACCTGGTCATTTATGCCTTGAGTGAAAACTCTGAGCTGATTTGGTTTATGATCCATTTATTTTGTTTTCTTGGTTATCCCTGGTATTCTCAGCAGTCTTCTCCAGGATCAAAGTCTGAAAGCTTCAGTGCTCTTTCAGTCTTGCTTTTCATAGTCCACCTTTCATGTGATTACTGAGGACTGACACCAACTTGATGACACATAATAATAATAATAATAATAATAATAATAATAATAATAATAATAATAATAATAATAATAATAATTTAATTTAATTTAATTTAATTTCTATACTGCCCTTCTCCCGAAGGACTCAGGGCGGTGTACAGGGCAATAAATACAATAAAAATACAGTGTACAAAAGTTAAGATAGAATTAAATATTAAAGCCCAATTACAGTAAAAAGTAATTAATATTAATATTAAAATACCCCAAACCCATCAGACCAGGCCGGCTTGTTCAAATAAATAAGTTTTTAGGTCACGGCGGAAGGAGCGAAGGTCAGGAGCCATCCGGAGCTCAACCGGTAAACGGTTCCAAAGGTCTGGTGCGCCCACAGAGAACGCCCTCCCGCTGGGGGTCACCAGTCAACACTCTCTGACCAACGGAACCCTGAGGAGGCCCTCTCTGTGGGAGCGCACTGGACGAAGGGAAGTGATGCCGGCAGCAGGTGCTCCCGTAAGTAATCCGGACCCATGCCATTTAGGACTTTATAGGTCATCACCAGCACCTTGAATCTCACCCGAAGGACAACTGGAAGCCAATGCAGCTCATGGAGTAGAGGTGTTACATGGGAGTATCGGGAAACCCCCAACACCACTTGCGCGGCCGCATTCTGCACCAGTTGAAGCCTCCGAGTGGTCCTCAAGGGCAGCCCCATGTAGAGAGCATTGCAGTAGTCTAAATGAGAGGTCACGAGCGCATGAGTGACTGTACGCAAGGCATCCCAGTCCAGATAGGGCCGCAACTGGCGCACCAGGCGAACCTGGGCAAAGGCCCCCCTAGTCACAGCTCCTATATGATCTTCCAAGGAGAGCTGTGAATCTAGGAGGACACCCAAGTTTGTAGCCCTATCTACGGGGGGTAATAGCTCACCCCCCCATAGTTAGAGGTGGAATAATCTGAATTTCCAAGATGCTGGCACATACAACCACTCAGTCTTGTCGGGATTGAGCCGAAGCCTGTTCCTCCCCATCCAGACCCGAACCGCCTCCAGGCAACGGGACATCACATCAAGGGCATCACTGGGGTGATTTGGGGTAGAGATGAAAAGCTGGGTATCATCTGCATACTGATGATACCCGACCCCAAAACCACGAATGATCTCGCCCAGTGGCTTCATATAGATGTTGAACAGGAGAGGCGAGAGGACCGACCCCTGAGGAACTCCACATAATCAATTTCTAGTTGCTTGATAACAGCTCTCTGTTGGGTTAGGCATGCCCTTGATCAATTCTATAACTATGTCTTCTTGGGGAACCAAACAATATTTCAAAGGTGTAGAAATGTTGCATTTTTATAACTAGAGCATGCATTTAATATTTGTTGATTACTAGAATAATAATGTGCATTTGCCTACTTTATGTTTAAAATTGCTCTGAGCATTTCTGGCAGTAATTTCAAGAGAGGGAGGTGGTGAGTTTTATATAGTTTTAAAACTACGAAATCACTTTTGCTCATTTTTGTTGCGATGCAATGCAATGACTTTTTTTTAAAGTAATCCACATTTAAACATTGAACATTTCCCCACTAGATGACTACAATACTATTCACTTATTGTTGAATCAGCAGAAAATTATAGTTGCCTGAAATATACTGTCTGTGTTGCCAGTCTTTATTGCCTTTGTTCCCACTCATTGCTATACTTGACTTCTCTCTGAAGTATTGGATGACCCAAAGGATTTTACATAACTTTGATTGATGGAGTCAGCTGAAAGCTGTGCTGGCATGAAGTCTGCCGTGTCCCATTGCCAATTCCTATCTTGCTGGCATTGCCTCAATTGTAAGCGGCTGAACTTTGAATCTGAAAGCAAAAAAGAAGTTTTTTGTAAGGGGGGGGGAGAAATGGAGGGTTTGAAGTCTGTTTTCCCAGTGCACTGAGGGGTTTCTCCTCCTCTATGCATGGGGACGCAGTGGCTCAGTGGGTTAGGACGCTGAGCTTGTTGATCAGAAGGTCAGCAGTTTGGCGGGTCGAATCCCGAGTGCCGCGTAACAGAGCGAGCACCTGTTACTTGTCCCAGCTTCTGCCAACCTAGCAGTTCGAAAGCACATAAAAATGCAAGTAGAAAAATAGGGACCACTATGGTGGGAAGGTAACAGCGTTCCGTGCGCCTTTGGCATCTAGTCATGCCGGCCACATGACCACGGAGACGTCCTCGGACAAGCGCTGGCTCTTTGGCTTTGAAATGGAGATGAGCACTGGCCCCTAGAGTTGGAAATGACTAGCACACATGTGCAGGGGAACCTTTACCTTTATAGGGAAATCCTATCATGTCCTGCAGAAAATGGGCCTAAAATCTGATGAAAATGTTACTGAACACCAACCTTTCCAAACAATGATGTACACGAACATTCTCATGATTCTTCAGAAGGCCCAAACTGAGCAATTTGGAGGAGGAGCCTTCTGACCCATCATGAGAAAGGGGCATGCTTCCAGGATGGAGGAGGCTGCCTCAATAGTCAGCAGCTGCCTAACTTTGCAGAGGTAAGTGGACCCAAATGTGGGGGCAATGGTAGTGGTGAGGTGCTATAATATAGTTGCTATGCAGCCATTTTAAAACAGTTTTTAGAGGTGCAGCATAGATGCCCACACTTGTTCTGTAACATCTTTTCACCTTCAAAGTTTTATTCAGTTCCTAATTAGTGCAATCACCCAATTTCTTTCCAAGATAATGGTTTACACATCTCAGAGTCACTTTTCTCTGCTATCGACTAAAGGGGCAACATATTATTTTTAACCTGATTATAGCCAAGGAGGACTTAAGGTTGCCTCATTCATGGATTGGTGTTGAGAAGAAGGGAGCGTTGGAAACAAAGGGGAAAAAGATGTTGCCAAGATACATTTCTACCATGGTTAAATACAAGGAGTTCCTATTTGCTGTCTACTTCTCTTCCCAACCAATCAGCTCTCTTTGCCATCTCACTCCTCCCACAATCTGTATTTTACTGCAGCTTTGTCTGTGTAAGTTGAAAAATATATTCCCATAATGCCTGCATTATTTTCTTGACGATAGTATCACCTTCTGTGACGCTTGTTTTCAATTTCCCATTCTAGTTCTCACTGGAATTCCTTGCATTCTCCCTTCTAAGAATTCACCAGTTCTGACTCAATTTAATTTTTTTCACAATTTTCTGACTCCCTGTCACGAAGTTCTAAACATTGATGTGAAATATATGACCATTTTGTTTCAAAAATCTAATGTGAGACACATTAGATCTAATGTGAGACACATTTAATATTCATTATGTGTTCCTACTGTTTCGAAGCCTCCAGAGCAACCTCACCTTGTCAGATTTCATCCTGGCAATGTCACAATGCACTCTGAGTCCTGTGTCTTTGAGTATTTAGAGGTAATCTTTGACTTACAACCAAAGCTGAGACCAGAATTTCCATTGTTAGCAAGGCAGTTGTTAAGTGAATTGGGCCTAGTTTTACAATCTTTTTCTTTTTGCCACAGATGTTAAGCAAATCACTGCAGTTATTAAGTGGCTTATGCTATCATTAAGCTAATCCAGTTTCCTTCGTTGACTTTGCTTGCTGGAAACTAGCTGGGAAGATCGGCAATGACAATCACATAACCTTAAGATGTTGCAACAGTTGTAAATACATGCTGGTTGCCAAATTTTGAACCTATGACTGCGAGGATGCTGCAATGGTTGTAAATGTGAGGATCGGCTGTATGTCACTTTTTTCAGTGCTGTTGTAACTTTGAACAGTCACTAAACAAATAGTTGTAACTCAAAGAATGCCTGTATTTAATTTTGTCTTGTGCTCTTTTTACCTCCAACCACATGCCCTCTAAACTATCTTCTTCTCAGAGTATTGATTTTTGACCAACTGTTCTATTCATATGATTTCCCAATTATCAATCATTAGAATGTAGAAGTTGGTGAAAGCTTGAAGACACTTCAAAGCTTGATGAAAGATCAAATCATGCAATATTAGGTCAAGACTGTAAGGAGAAAAAAAAAGGAATATAAATTTGGACTATTTGATCAGGGATAAACTGTGTCTGGAATTTCTAATAACTCCCAGTGGACTTTTAGCTGAACCAGAACTGAAAGGATTATGATTAGTGGAGTGCACATAGATAGAAGTTAGGTTATGGGAAAAAGAGGGGTGAAAAATGATATTAGCTTCCCTTTTCCCCTATCTGAACTTTTACTTTTCTTTTATGCATATAAATGTTGGTATACAAAGGATACCAGATTACTTTTGCTCAGTGGTGGGATTCAAATATGTGAACAACCAGTTTTCTGTGCGGATGCCGCTTCTGGAAGTCCATTCTGGGCCTGGGCAACAAAAAAAATTAGCTACTGGTTCTGCTGAAGTGATGCAAACCAGATGAATCCCACCACTGCTTTTGCTCCTCTTCCATGTTTCAACCACGAGAAACTGTTGTGTTTCGGTGCACACAAACAGAGCCAGTGTGGGATTAGGACCAAAAGTATAATGTGACTCCCTTTCTATGCATTTGTTCTTCATGACTGCTATCTGAAGGGATATTTCTGCTTTCTTTTAGCAGTCATGATTCACAGTCTTCTATCCATAAACTTTTTCACTTGCAGCCCAACCCTCTTTTTCCTTCCTCTTCCTACCAACTCTCTGAGGCTTTATTATTACCAGACTCCATTTCCCTCAGACTCTTGATCCTTCCTGTTCATTCTGCTGTGTGTCTCCTACAATCTTTCCTTCAAATGTTCCACCTTCCCTGTTCCAATATCTCAGGGGTTGCCACAAAGATGAGGGAGTCAAGCTATTTTCCAAAGCACCTGAAGGCAAAACAAGAAGCAATGGATGGAAACTAACTATATAACTATATACACATACACATACACATACACATACACATACACATACACATATACACATATACATATACATATACATATACATATACATATACATATACATATACATATACATATACATATACATATACATATACATATACATATACATATACATATATATATATATGTTTTCTGAGGTTTTCGCGGGTGTTCGTATGTGGATCTTTGGTTATTTGGGGTTTTCCCCGCGTAGAACTAAAGGTGTAGGGGCGACGTTTCGACGGAATCCCATCCGTCATCATCAGGCTGGTGGCTTCTGCTTCCTTCTTCTGGGAGAAGCATGTGGCTGTTTGTTCCTCTTTTTTTTTTAAACTGCCAGAGGGGGTGTGTTCTGTGAGTGGAGGTGTGCTCTGATTGGGTGGGGGAGTAAGTGTGTTCTGATTGGGTGGGAGTGTGTTTTGAATGGTGGGTGTGTTCTGATTGGGTGGGGGTGTGTTTTGAGTGGATGGGCTGGTCTCAGCTGCCAGCCTTAGACCTGAGCTGGTGAGTTGTGCTGCTTTTGTACGGCTTCGTGTTTGTGGTGGTGCCATGTTTTTATAGTGGGTGTCAGTTTGCTTATTGTGTGGTTTGGAGGGGTTTAAAGTGGCTGATGTTGCAGCTGTAGTTAGGTTTCTGTTTTGTGGTTGTGCCTCGTTATCATTGTGGGTTCGGATTTGCTTTTTGAATGGTTGTGTGGTGGTGATGTCATGTGGTGTTATCATGACTTTGGGTCTATCATTCTTGGTGGTTGGGACTCGTCTGTCAATCAAGGCGGGTTTCCAAATGGTTGGTAGGCGAGAGGTATCATCTCGTTTGTTTATGCTGTGGGGGCGTTTTTCTATCTCAATGGCTTCTCTGATTCTCTGCTTCTCAGCAGGAGGGGAATGTCCTCTTCATGCACTTGTGTGTGCACAGATGCACATACACCAATACAAACATAGTGATCACTTTCTCTCACAAATTGCCCAGGTGTCCATAAGGATTTGGGGGAAAGTACCCATTGGCATGAATAGGACTTGCTTTTCAAAGCTTGATTGCTCCAGGAGACCAATGAAAGAGAAATGGAGAAGTAACTGAAGAGACAAAAAGGAGAGTAAGAGATGTTGGATACATCTACTTATCTACCAAATTCTTTATTTATGGACACCTGCTGTCCTACTTTCCATCTCTATTCTGCTGGTGCACATAAAGGGGTTAAAGCTGAAATGTTTAAAGCCCACTCCTTTTAGGACAGTCCTTATGAACTGGAAATTGTGTGTGTATAAGAGATTTGGGTGTTGTGGTTGGTGTCCATGCATATGTATGTGTGTGTGTGTGTGTGTGTGTGTGTGTGTGTGTGTGTGTGTTGCTCAAATTTTTCAAGATGGCAGACACAACATTGCATTGCCATGCTTCTTTTGTATATCCATGCACAAAAGGGCACATCTTCTCTTGCAAGGCCATGCGTGCCATCTCACAGATTTTGAAATGCCCCCTCAATGTCTACAGGTGGGGTTACAGTAAATCCATACCAATTTTCACTGCCAAATGATCGTGGCTTTGAAAGAAAGGAAAGGTTCTTCACCATATTGTATACCATATTGTATACAGTGAGGGTGAGAAAATAAGTGCCAATCATGTCAAGGTCAAGGTTATGCTAATTGCACTGATATGTTTATCTAGCTTCCTGGAAGCAACATGGAAATAACTTGCCTTTGATTCCTTCTGCAGTCTATTAACTTTAGCCCTACTATTCTCTGGATCAGTGTTTTTCATCCTCAGCAACTTTAGTTGATTTCAACTATCAGAACTCCCCAGCAGCCATCATGCTTTGGATGCTTCCTTCCTCATACTAATCAGACCCAGGACTTTTAGCTTCTGAGCTTCTGCACTAGCTGAGACATCTCTGAATGTACTATTGTACCTGTTGTGTACTGATGTGAATTAAGTATACAACAGTACCTATTGTACAAATTATCCTAAATTCATAGGCCAAGTTCACATTGTTCATTCAGCCCCTTTCTGAATCATTTTAAAATAGATGCTTATTTATCTCACCACTCCTTCAGATTTCTCGTGAAGTTGATTTTCCCTATCTTCTGTCTTTCTTTGTGAATAAGACCAAAAACATACTTTTTCACTTGCTCTTTTTTTTACACTGATGTCTGCTAACTAAAACAGCGATTAGAATTCAGTGCTAATTTACTAACAAGTACAAATTATTTTTTGTGGTTTGTATTTGAGGTCAGATTTAATTTGGTTCCTGAAGTATGCCACCCAAGGCTCTTACACAGTTTAAATTAGCTATATACTGTATATATAAAGAAGGCTGTGAGTGTGGAGAGAAACCCAGGAGTTTCTAGAAAAGTTGTAGCTTAGTAGAAGAACCCCTCCTTTCTGTGTAGAAGGCCTCATTCAATTCCCCAGTAAGACCAGGAAGTAATTCCTCCCTGAAATCCTGGAATGTCAGTATTATTTGCTGCAGATAATACTGATTACATCAGTGTTTCTCAACCTGAGCAATTAGAAGATGGATGGACTTCAACCCCCAGAATTCCCCAGCCAGTAAACTTGCTGGGTGGGAATTCTAGGAGTTGAAGTCCACCCACCTTGCAATTGCCAAGATGAGAATACTGAGCTAGATCATTTAACCATGTGGCTCTCCCAAGATTTTTTTTTAATGTTCTATAGTGAGTTCTCTCAAGCATGAAGTATATACATAGAACTGGTCTTCAATTTAGGGAATAGAATAAGTAAAGTCTCCTTTAAGCAGTGCATTTTGAGATCTCTGAAAATCTCCCATCTAATGTATGGCTCTGATATTCTCTGAAGATCTTAACAGGGCTAGTTCTGATTAGCTTCTGGGTCAAGAGCTGCTGATGCAAGCATCCTGAAACCTCACAATTCTTCTGATGTGGAAGTCAGCTGATACTAGAGGATCAATGCTGTCTAATACAAACATTTCTAAACCTAAACTTTACAGAATATTTTTTTCAGAAACTTGCAAGATTTTGTTAATGTAGTTTTTACAATAAAGTGGAATTAGATTATCTGTTTGCATTTCTTGTCCAGTCTACCTGGTAAAGCTGGAACCAAGTCACTGCAAGTCTGACTTGGAATATTGCATCCAGTTTTGGTCACCACAGTGTAAAAAAGATGTTGAGACTCTAGAAAGAGTGCAGAGAAGAGCAACAAAGATGATCAGGGGACTGGAGGCTAAAACTTACAAGGAACGGTTGCTGGAATTGGGTATGTCTAGTTTTATGAAGAGACGGACGAGGGGGGACATGATAGCAGTGTTCCAATATGTCAGGGGCTGCCACAAAGAAGAGGGAGTCAAGCTATTCTCCAAAGCACCTGAAGGCAGGACAAGAAGCAATGGATGGAAACTAACCAAAGAGAGAAGCAGCCTAGAAGTAAGGAGAAATTTCCCGACAGTTAGAACAATTAATCAGTGGAACAACCTGCTTCCAGAAGCTGTGAATGCCCCAACATTTTTAAGAAGATTGGACAGCCATTTGTCTGAAATGGTATAGGGTTTCCTGCCTGAGCAGGGGGTTGGACTAGATGCCCTCCAAGGTTCCTTCCAACTTTATTGTTATTGTTGTTGTTGTTGTCTGTCCACTATGCAGCTGCAGGCTAGGCTCCCTCTTATTTGACCATAGTCTAGGCAACATCTCTTTGCCTGGTCTCCCAAGGTCATTCCCTTATGCCACAGGTCTGCAACCCGTGGCTCCGGAGCCGCATGTGGCTCTTTCAGCCGTCTCCTGCGGCTCCCAGTCCTCTGCCATGTGCAGTCCAAAAAAAAAGTGGGACTAAAAAAGTTTAACCAATCAATTCAAATATGCTAGGTAGGTGCATATCTCGCCTTGGCTCCACTCTTCAGTCAAACCCTGTTCTGCACATTCGTGCATGTACACACATGCACACACATTTTTTGCGGCTCCCAGTTTTTCCTTTTGTGAGGGAACCGGTTCCGAGTGGCTCTTTCACTGTTTCAGGTTGCTGACCCCTGCCTTATGCCATTACAGCTACAAAGCCACTATATGAAGTAGAACCTGGGGCTAGGGAATGAAGATCTAGAGAGTGTTTGGGACTGGAGGTTTGAGACTTCAGTCTTTTACTCTATAGGCTGAGTCATCCACTACGTACAGTTTAAAAAACCATACAAATTAATAGAGATAAATCTTTCAATGGCTAACAACTATGATACTTAAATGCAGGAACAGGGAGCATAAAGCATACAGCTTTTGTTAAGATATCCTTAGCTGCAACTAATTAGTCAGTGATTATTAGAGTTGTTGTCCAGAAATGAGGCCGGAAGTTGCTGACTTATTGTTGATGATGTACATCCAGGAAGGACATCATTTTAATTTATCTTGCCTGAATCCATTTTTGAAAATTCACCCACTTCTGTGCCAAAATCATATTCACTCTTAATTTTCCAAACCGGCATTCTTATTTTTCCTATCAAAGCCCTCTCACTTCTTATCTTCAGCATCTTCTCACATTTCAGAATAAATTGCCAGGAACTACTTCTTCTCTTCAGTTTCTCCTATAAAGATAATGTATCCTTAAAACTATAATGATGCAATTGTTAAAATGGGTAAGCCACACAGCATGGCCCCAAGACTTAGGCTATTCTCTGCAACTCAGTGCTAATCTATGCAATCCAGCATTAGCATATTGGTATCCATAGGAAAATGCCTACTTGATTTACATATAGTACACATAGAGGAAAAGAAAATAGTGTGGTGTAGTTAATACACTTTTTTTATTTTTATTTTTATTTTTATTTCATTTATATCCCGCCCTTCTCCGAAGACTCAGGGCGGCTTACAAGCTTAGCAGTAGCCTTCATTCTATGTATATGCCTGCTTATTAGGGCTTTCACACACACCCCCAAGCGGCATTATTACAAAGTCAGCTTATTGCCCCCAACAATCTGGGTCCTCATTTTACCTACCTCGGAAGGATGGAAGGCTGAGTCAACCTTGAGCCTGGTGGGATGCGAACCTGCACTAATTGCAGGCAGCTGGTGCATTAGCCCACTGCTTCACCAAGGCACATGACTTTGTCTATTAACTAAAAGGAGATGGTTGTTGAAATATTAAGCATCTTTCACTTTGCATATAAGAGATAGCAGAGCAGAACTATGCATTCTGGATATGGCAAGGGTGCTCCCTAAAGTAAGAGCTTGCTCCACCCTCCTGCTTTTTGGCCCAGGATGTCCTAAAACAAATAAATTGACATAATATCAGTGCCTTTCAATTTACTTATTATTTTCCCATTTTATTGGATTCTGCTTGTGGATTTGTTTTCATCTGACACAGTAGGAGCTTCTTTCATTCAAAATTTGTTTCTCACCATAACACAATCTTGAAATTCACATACAAACTATGTTGTCAAGCTCTGGGGAAATCAGGAGATTCAGACAGTTCAAAGGAGTATAAAGGCTTATTGCAAGCTTAGGCTCTCTACAAACATTTGAGCTACTAACTGTCAAGGGAAATGAGCAGGAATTAAGAAGGCGTTCAAAGTGGGCTGGACTTAGATCTCTTGTGTGTGCACAGGGACTCATGACTGATGATGCTTTTGACCCCTTCCTCAGGCTTAGCCTGATCATTTCCTACATATGTACAATCAACCGGCATTTACACTGTGATGTTCTGTTAACAAATTTTAGAGGATGAAATTCTGTATGTTTTTACCTCTTCTTATTGTTTCAGTTTGTCTCCTTTTTCCCAGCTACACATTCTACTACCATTACAGTTTTAAGAAAATGCCTCATGGTTTAGTTATTGAAGTCCTGTTCTCTCTCTCTCTCTCTCTCTCTCTCTCTCTCTCTCTCTCTCTCTCTCTCTCTCTCTCTCTCTCTCTCTCTCTCTCTCTCTCTCTCTCTCTCTCTCTCTCTCTCTCTCTCTCTCTCTCTCTCTCTCTCAACAATTGCAAGATTGAATTTCCACTGATGATTGTACATTTTCCATTTTCCAAGTTCATGCAGTGTCCACACAGGCATGGAAATGCATTTCTGAAGCTAAGCAGGATACCCAGAACACTCATTTCCACATTATTCCAGCTCACAGCAATTCAACAAGAAAATACACTGATGACCATTGTGATTAGCCAGGCAAGCAGGAGAAGAAAATATTCTATGGTTTCCTTATATAGAAATGTCCAACTGGAAAACAATTTCGGTAGACTTTTTATATGCATTTAAGTCCAGGGGAAAAAAGAAGATTGTTAAATCAGTGGTGACTAAAAATAGGTTGAGAATATATGGTAGAGATTGAATCACAATCCTAGATGTCTGCAGTTATAGAGGAACTGCTTGAAGTTGTTCAAACTGTATCCAAACTTTTTTTTACCCTGTCTAGATTGGCAACCTTTGAATTGCATTTGGGTTTTTCTAGGTCATAACATTAAAAATGAATAAATACTGTTTTAAAAGTTGATTCACAGAACACATAATTAAACTCTAATAAAATAACAGAATAGCAGAGTTGGAAGGGACCTTGGAGGTCTTCTAGTCCAACCCCCTGCTCAGGCAGGAAATCCTTTATCATTTCAGACAAATCTCTTCTTAAAAACTTCCAGTGTTGGAGCACCCACAACTACTGGGTGGGCGCTCCATCACTGGAGGTTTTTAAGAAGAGACTGGACAGTCAGTTGTCTGAGATGGTATAGTTTCTCCTGCTTGAATGGGGGGGCTGGACTAGAAGGCCTCCAAGGTCCCTTACAGCTCTATTCTATTCTATTCTATTCTATTCTATTCTATTCTATTCTATTCTATTCTATTCTATTCTATTCTATTCTATTCTATTCTATTCTATTCTATTCTATTCTATTCTATTCTATTCTATTCTATTCTATTCTGTTGTTCCACTGATTAATTGTTCTGTCAGGAAGTTTCTCCTTAGTTTTAGGCTGCTTCTCTCCTTCATTAGTTTCTATCCATTATTTCTTATCCAGCCTTCAGGTGCTTTGGAGAATAGCTTGACTCCCTCTTCTTTGTGGCAGCCCCTGGGATATTGGAACACTGCTATCCACACCTAGTCCTTCTTTTAATTAAACTAGACATACCCAATTCCTGCAACTGTTCTTTATATATTTTAGCTTTCAGTCCCCTAATAATCTTTGTTGCTCTTCTCTGCACTCTTTCTAAAATCTCAACACTTTTTTTATATCATGGTGACCAAAACTGGATGCAGTATTCTAAGTGTGGCCTTACCAAGCCATTATAAAGTGGCACCAGCACTTCACATGATCTTGATTCTATCCCTCTGTTAATGCAGTCTAGCACTGTGTTGGCTTTTTTGGCAGCTGCAGCACACTGCTGGCTCATATTTAAGTGATTGTCCATTAGGAACTTCAAGATCCCTCTTGCAATTCCTAAATTTCTTTGCTTCTGCCTCCCAGCAATCAGATATGACTGATCAAGAGTCAAAGGGAGGATGAAATGTCCAAAAAGAACCTCTCAGATCTTACCTCTTAGCGGGAAGCTGATGTTGGATGATAAAACACTAATTTAACACTGGTAGAGCTAACAATCATTTAAATCTGTATCAAGATTAATTGATCATTCTCCTTGGGCACCAAGTAAAGTGACATTGGCAACGTTTTGATTGGTATAGACATAGGAAGTGGGACTTAGTACCCCCAGCTTAAACTTGTTTTGATTCCTGGTGACTTCTTGAAGCCAGTCATGCAGTTGGTTTCCCACTGTCTTCTTCTGGGTTATCTTTTCAACTTCCAAGCTAAGCCCACACATACCATCGAAGATTAACTAAATCTAACTTTTGTTGGCTTTTTGACCTTGCATTAAATCAGAAACCTCTGTTTCTGCTGAAGTTGCTGATTATATTTGCAAAAGTATTTGCCCCAGATGGGTTGGGTTAGTTATTGATTTAAAATGGCCAGAATGCAGTCATTTTTCATAAACTATATAGATTTCCTCAAGACTATAAAGGACAATCTACTCAACAATGTTTCATACAGAAGCCTGCTCTTGGCTGATTGTCCCTATTTCCATATAAATTGTTGTGACATATGAATTTGGTGCAGTTCCTCTTGGTAGCTGCCAGATTTGTTATTGCAAAATGCTAGAAAACTAAAATACATCTTTCATTCGACCAGTGGTAGGTCAAAATTGGTCTGGCTGAAAAATTAACAACAACAAGAGTCTGGGAAAACCTTACAAAGAATAAATTTATTCAAAATCCAGTTACATTTATGGCTACATTAAAATAATTGTTCCTACTGGATTATCTTTGTGCAAAGGAGAACCTGGAAAGCGATAGCGACTGTGAACTTTTCAAATGCTTTGTTTCTCATTATTATATATGGACTCCTAATTGTCTGCCTGTCGATCTATCTGTCTGTCCTTCTATTGCACGGGTGTCAAACTTGATTTCATTGAGGGCCGTATTAAGGTTGTGGTTGATCTTGGGGGGCTGGGGTGGGCATAACAGGAGTGTGCGTGGCCAGGGTGGGTGTGGCCAGCTCAACATCGGTCATGTTGGGGGCACCTGTGGGGGCCCAGGTGGGGCTGGGGGGATCCATTGTCTCCAGCCAAGGAAAGCAAGACCAGGGCAAGCATCATACCATTGTCCACCAGAGGAATCCTGCTGTCCCTCTTAGGCCATGCAGAAGACCCCCAGTGATGAAGTGCAGGGCAAGCACCCAGTTCAGCCTTTCCCAAGGGGGTGCCTGGCTGCGCTTACCTCCTCCTCAAGGCTGCTGCTGATTGGCTCATTCTCCTTGGCCAAGTTGCTCATGGTGTGTGCGGGAGGGTAAAATGTGTGAGGGAGGCCCATACCCTCTCCCCGCAAGGAGACCCAGCTTTGTAACCAAAGCATCCTCAGTGATAGGATGGGAGAAGACCAGGAGAGGTCAGGAGGAAGGGACAAGGGGATGGCAAAAGGGCAGCAGGGCTGTTCGTGGCTAAATGCTAAGGCAGGACTTCCCTCAGACCCTTCCTCCATCTCATTATAACCTACCTTCCTTCCTTCCTTCCTTCCTTCCTTCCTTCCTTCCTTCCTTCCTTCCTTCCTTCCTTCCTTCCTTCCTTCCTTCACTCCTTCCTTCCTTCCCTCTTCATTCTCCTTTCCGTCTTCTTCCTTCCGGTCTTCCTTTATTTTTTGTTTGTTTTTCCTCTTTCCCTTTCTCCTTACTTTTTCCCCCATATTCCATCTCTTATTTATAAACGAATCCATAAAGTGTTGTCATTTCAGTCTCAATGCCAGCAGAAGTCCACAAAGGGTTACCAGAGATAACAACATATGTATATTGGAAAAAAGGTCATAAAATGTTTTATCTATAAAAATGTGGGTGAAGAATTGATTTCAGCAAGGAAAGAAGGAAGGAAGGAAGGAAGGAAGGAAGGAAGGAAGGAAGGAAGGAAGGAAGGAAGGAAGGAAGGAAGGAAGGGAGGGAGGGAGGGAGGGAGGGAGGGATGCCTTGCCAAAGTCTAAGTATACCATGTCCACAGCATTTCTCTACTCCACCAATTTAGTCACCTGATCAAAGAATGGAATAAGATTGGTTTGGCATGATCTGTTTTTAAGAAACCCGTGCCGGCTTCTAGTTATAACTTTGTTTCTAGATGTTCGCAGTTCTGTTTTTTTATTATCTTTTCCAGTATCTTCCCAGGTATTGATGTTAGACTGATTGGTCTCTAGTTTCCTGGGTCTGTTTTCCCCGCTTTCTTGAAGATGGGAAGCACATCATCCCTTTTCCAATCCTCTGGGAGTTCCCTGGTGCTCCAGGATTTTTGAAAGATATGGTACAGTGGTTCTGAGATGACATCTGCCAGTTTCTTAAGGACTCTGGGGTGTAGTCCATCAGGTATTTTCATTACAAAGGACAACTCCATAATAGCCTTGGTGGAGCAGTGGGCTAATGCCTCCTTAAGTAACACCAGCTGCCTGCAATTAGTGCAGGTTCAAGTCCCACCAGGCTCAAGGTTGACTCAGCCTTCCATCCTTCCAAGGTAGGTAAAATGAGGACCCAGATTGTTGGGGGCAATAAGCTGACTTTGTAAAAATGCCGCTTGGGGGCCCCCCGAAAGCCCTAATAAGCAGGCATATACATAGAATGAAGGCTATTGCTAAGCACATTGATTTGTGCTTTAGATTGTAAGCCGCCCTGAGTCTTCAGAGAAGGGCGGGATATAAATGGGATTATTTTTATTTTTATTTTATTTTTTAATTCCATTTATATCCCGCCCTTCTCCGAAGACTCAGGGCGGCTTACAAGCTTAGCAGTAGCCTTCATTCTATCTATATGCCTGCTTATTAGGGCTTTCACACACACACACCCAAGCGGCATTATTACAAAGTCAGCTTAATTGCCCCCAACAATCTGGGTCCTCATTTTACCTACCTCGGAAGGATGGAAGGCTGAGTCAACCTTGAGCCTGGTGGGATGCGAACCTGCACTAATTGCAGGCAGCTGGTGTTACTTAAGGAGGCATTAGCCCACTGCTCCACCAAGGCTCTGTCCTATATATGTTTGTGTGTGTGTGTGTGTAATTTTTTTTTACACAAATATGAGCTGTCACTACTGTGACCACTGCCTGTGGATGGCCTTGGGTTAGGCTGAAACAGGTAATAAGATTTGTCCCATGTTTGGGGCCTAGCAAGGTAATTAACATATATTTGTCCAAACATGGGACAAATCTTATTACCTGTTTCAGCCTAACCCAAGGCCATCCACAGGCAGTGGTCACAGTAGTGACAGCTCATATTTGTATAAAAAAAAAATTACACACACACACACACACACACATATCCTTCCTTCCTTCCTTCCTTCCTTCCTTCCTTCCTTCCTTCCTTCCTTCCTTCCTTCCTTCCTTCCTTCCTTCCTTCCTTCTTTCCCTGCAATTCCAGGCTCTTGACAGCTTATCCTAGACCTGCAGAGTTTGAAACACAGGCTCCTCTGGCTTCATTCATCAACCAGAGGACTAAGACAAAAAGAGGCTACATCTCATTTTGGCAAGGGAAGCTCAACCTGCACTCCAATTTATCAGCAAAGACACAGCAGCTTCTATGAGTTTACATTGCTCTGGTCTGTGAAATCAAACATTCAGCTCTCCTTGACAATTTTTCTGGCCAAAAGACTATTTTTCTGACCAATTGCCAATTCCTTGACCAATTGCTGGTCATGGAAAAACACAAGCAAAGAAAGTCAGCTAGGCACAAGCTGGATGCACATGCTATCTTATAAATGCTACTCTGAAGAATTGAACTCTATCCTTTTCCTCAGGGTCTCCACTGTCCCCATTTGTGTCTGCGTGTGCGTTGTGTGTGATGTAAGCTATTGGAGGCCAAATAAATACCTGAAAGACAGAATGAAATTTCAGTCCGTAAATAAGTAAAACTATAGAGCCATGGTGGCACAGTGGTTAGAATGCAGTACTGCAGTTTACTTCTGCTGACTGCTGACGTTCAGCAGTTCGATTCGCACTGCCTCAGCGTTGACTCAGCCTTCCATCCTTCTGAGGTTGGTAAAATGAGGACCCAACTTGTTGCGGGCAATATGCTGACTCTGTAAACAGCTCTTAGAGAGGGCTGTAGCGCACTATGAAGCAGTATATAAGTCTAAATGCTATTGCTATTGCTATAGATAGAACCAGTACATTTCCCATAAGACACATTTCCATTGCAAAGCTCCAATGGATACATTTGGGTGTAGTTGTGTATAGGCTAGTAACAGCAATACTTTTAAGAGCAGTGCTCTCTTTAAAAAAGCCAATTTACTCCAAATCCCCAAAGTTGTTGTTTTGACTGTTTCTGCAGCAGCAATGTAAGCATTACAATATTGTGCTGCTTACCCTTCCAGATGGAACAACCCTTTTCACTGGGCAAAAAGATGCTGTAAAAAACACCCCAGGATGTTCCCTTCCATATTTGTTCATGGCACAAATGTGCAAAGTATGTCTACCATACACATATCGAAATATGCACCAGCCACAATAGCTGGTATTTTCATCAGGTATTTTCTGAACCAAGAAAACTCTGCTGCATCTTATGATGAGGTAAGCCCAACTGTGATTGCAATCCTCCAATTTTACCTTCCTCCTATGGGGATAATGATTGGTTCCTAAAACAAAAAGAGCTATATTTAATTCTGGAAAAAGAAGGGAAATTGGTGGTACTGTATTCGTACACCACTTGCTTTCCATTCTGTAAATCTATGAGGTGCACCGAAATTCAGTAAGCCTCAATATCTGATTTTGGGGGGGGGCAGGGGCGGGGGGAGAGAAAGTCTTTGGTGGAAGTAAAAGTATCTTAAAAATATTAATCTTGATCCCTGTAAGAGTAAACAGAATTGGGACAGAGTGATTGAGGGGGGGGGGGGGAAATACCAATAGGTTAAGAATTTTCTTCTTTCCCAGATCCAAATGTCTGTTTGCTAAAGGCATTTGGAAACACCAAATGAGCCATTTGGGTTTAATATAATCTGCCCTTGAGTTTTGGAACCATTGATTTTCTGTAAGTCTTGATATAATGGTATTGGCTACATCTGCTCACTTGGACAATGATTTAAATCAGGATATTAAATAAAGGATTTATCTAATTCAGTTGAATCCATATTGTTGTTTAGGAAAACGGGAGGGGGGACCCAAAGCTAATACAGTAGATGAAAAACAGCAATTTATTGTTGTTGTTGTTGTTAGTTGCGAAGTCGTGTCCGACTCATCGCGACCCTATGGACAACGTTCCTCCAGGCCTTCCTGTCCTCTACTATCTTCTGGAGTCCATTTAATCTCATGCCTACTGCTTCAGTGACTAGCAATTTATTACACTGCAAAAAAAACACACAACAAAAATCCAATCCACAGACACCTGAAGGTAGCTTAAAGAACTAATAAAAAATAGGGCTTTACAGCAGTGATGGCAAATCTATGACACATGTGAAAAGTGACACACCACAAAATTTTGGGTGACATACCTAATAATGATGATGATGATGATGATGATGATGATGATGATGATGAAAGGGACCTTGGAGGTCTAGACTCTAGTCCAACCCCCTTCTCAGGCAGGAAACCCTATACCATTTCAGACAAATCGTTGTCTAATCTCTTAAAAACTTCCAGTGTTGAAGCATTCACAACTTCTGGAGGCAGGTTGTTCTCCTGATTAATTGTTCTGTCAGATGACAAGCCACAATGTTTTAATGATACGTCATTGTTCACCAACACTCAACAACCTTCTAACCCACAGGTCTGCAACCCGCGGCTCCGGAGCCTCATGTGGCTCTTTCAGCCGTCTCCTACGGCTCCCAGTCCTCTGCCATGTGCAGTCCAAAAAACAAAAAAGTGGGACTAAAAAAGTTCAACCAATCAGTTCAAATATGCAGGGTAGGTGCACATCTCACCTTGGCTCCACTCTTCAGTCAAACCCTGTTCTGCGCATGCGCGCATGTACACACATGCGCACACGGTTTTTGCGGCTCCCAGTTTTTCCTTTTGTGAGGGAACCGGTTCCGAGTGGCTCTTTCACTGTTTCAGGTTGCTGACCCCTGTTCTAACAGCTTCTGAACCTCCAAAAATCACACAAAAACAGGGCATGCTTTCATTATTGGTATTGTTTTGCTTTATTTTGCCACAGCTGTTCTACTTCAATTTGCAGGTCTTTGTATTTTGCAATTTTTCTCCAGTTCTTTCTCTTCTCTTCTGCTGCCTACAGTTGTTGCAACATCCACACATTCAAAACCTTTTTGTTTTTCTTATTGACAGTTATCCTTCTTATTGACAATTATTAAGCCTAGGATGTTATTTGGCAAGTATTTGTTTGAATTCTAAAGTCCCAGAGCATTTTTGTTTCTTTATTTTCCATTACTTTGTGTAATTTTGATCCCACCAGTTGTTGCCTGCCATCAAGTGGCATTTCTTGCAGATATTCCAACACATCATTGCCACTACTTTGTCATTCCATTGTGCGTAGACAGTCTATGTGACCTTATTATTGTCATTATTATATTACACACACATATATATTACCATATGCAATATTTCATTGCCTTGGATAGCCATTTAGTCTTAAAGCTAATTGTCCAGATTAAATTGCAGGACATAAATTTCAATTTCAATTTATTACAAAAACACAGAGGTGTCTTTGTTGGAACTTTGCTATATATAACCATCTTCTGTATCCTTCTGTTTTTATCAATCCTCTTTCTCTCTCAAACCATAATAAAACTGCTTGCTGCGGGTTCCCATTGATTTCTGGATTCTTTCCATTGCTTCAAAGCTGCCAGGGTTAATTATATCACTAAGAAATAAAGCTGGGTAATAATATATAACAATAAGGTTCTTGCCCAGAAAAAAAAGGTATCCTAGACCAATTTTCTTGACAAAGAGAGAGAATGGAATTTGCCTAAATTAACTTCTAAAGGGTAAGGGAAACGTGGAGATTTGACACTCTCTGAGTTTGGTTGTTTGCTTGCAGACATTTCATTACCCCACTAGATAGCATCATTACTCTCTTTTCAAAATTGTTTTCTCCTAATTATAAATAAAGGGAAATAGTGAGAACTTTGTGGCAATTCACATATTACTAAACTACTGCTCTCAGTAGTCTCAACCAGTGAATAGCAATTTAGGGAAGCCATTGTTTCTTGGCTCTCAACTGTCTTTGGATGCAATAGACAGTTTCATCTATTGCAGAAAATGATTATGTGGTTTCTTGGTGGGTTAAGAAGATGGGTGAGTTTAAAGCCATATTTGACCTGCCTCCTCAACCTGATTTCTGGTTTAAGAATTCCAAGGCAGAATTTTTATCGAACATGGACTAAAGACTCTTGGAAGATTCTGTCAGTGCCGACACAACAGAAGGATGCTATCTTAGGAAGACTGGCTTTGACTAATGGGAAGGGCCTTCACAACTCATTCGGGTAAGCATGGGTAAAACAAACTATGGCTCATTGCAGTGGGTTGTGAATGTATGCTGAATAGATCTGTACCAAAGTTCAGCATTCACTAAGATAGTCTTGTAGCTGTATTCTCAGATACCCAATTGGTAGCAATTATTTTAAGTACAGCAGATCCTATTGCTTGATCTGCAAAGGCCATTTCTAGAGCAGAAACTAGTTAAGCAAGTCTGCCACCTTGTGGCAGAAATGGAGAGGACCTTTCTGTGCAGACAGCAGATTATTTGTTTTCAAGGTCGTTATTGAGAAAATGGCAAATAGTGCATTGTGGGTAAATCACTGGATAAAAAAATACTTTGTGAGAATCACTCTAGCAGTTATACACTTAAATTTTTTTTCCATGAAAATGATTATTGCATTATTGCTGTATAAAATGTTATGGCTCAAAAATTAGGCTTTTTGCTTCCCCCCCCCCCCAGATTACATTTACTTTAGCATTTTCAAAATCATTTTTCTCCTTCTCCTGGCAAATCTTCTCTTCCTTTTTATCTATGAATCTGGCAGAAATATAGGACATGACCAGTTTTATTTTTTTTTCTGGGGTTGGGATATCGGTAATGGAGGTAGTCTTACTTATGGAACTGGAGGTAGCCCTCAAGTTACAACTGAGTTGTGATGGTTATAAACCAAGCCACCATTTGACCAGGCCCAATTTTACAACCTTTTTAAATGTTTGTTAAGTGAACACTGTGGTTGTTAAGCAAACCCATTGTTCACTTCTTGTTTGGTAGAATCAGAAGTAAACACTGTATTTTTGGCAAACCCATCATAAATCATGTCCTCAGAGTGCTGCAAACAGCGGTAAATGTAGGCTGGTTGTTGAGCAGTCAAAATGCAGTCAGGTGAACATGGGTGGGGGAACCCGTCTTTGGAACTTCAAAGCCAGGTTGTAAGAAGCTTTGAGGGGGGGGCTTCCATTGTAACTTCAAAATGGTGACTAAGCAGCTGATCATAAGTCAAGAACTAGCTTTTCAAAGGCACTGAACTATACCAGACTGAAACACAAGGATCATTAATAGGGCATAGTAATTAAGATGTTAGGTTAGGATTTGGGAGATCCCAGTTCTAGTCTATTCTCAGGTCATTTTGAGTCCGTTGCTGTCCCTCAGCTCAACCTACCTCAGGGTAATTTGTGCTGAAACAAGAGGGAAAGGGAAGTACAGTGAATGTAACTTAGAGCTGCTCAAAAAAGTTGGGCTATAAATGCAATAAATTTTGTAGAAGAATACACAGAAAGAAAGACAAGGTAATGAATGAATTTATTACAAGATATCAAATATGGGAAAAATAGATAAATAGAATTTGAACCCTGGAAAAATTGTGGATATTCAGAAGAGAGAAAAAAGCATGGTGGCAACTGGATCCAGAATCGCTACATGTTTTTTATAATGTGACCGAAACTGTCATATTTAAGATGATAGGGGATCTTGTGCCATTCCTCAAGGCATGCAAGCCTTGGGGAATGGTGCAATAGCCCCACGGCCTAGCGATCTCCAGATCTGCCTTGTATCACGTACCTTCAAGCAATGCTTTCTTTCTGTTGACAGACCGCTGGGGTCTACCTGAGACTGTTGCCGTTCACACCAGGCCTTTGATTTTTATTGCAAACCAGACTTGTGGCAACTTCCATGATATAAAAAATATTTTATTGATTTAATCACTTTTCCATCCCACTGCAGTCAAAAGTCTCTTGACAGAATATCATAGAATATCAAACTGATAAAATACCCTTGGTATAAAATTCCATAAAAACAACAAACACAGACACCCGCTAAATCTAAAGATACAAACAACAAAAATAATAGTTAAAGATGGCGCAATAAACTCAAGGGAAGGCTTGTTGAAACAGCGCTGTCTTTAAAAGCTTCCAAAATATAAATAAAGATGGCCTGATCTCAATAGAAGGAGCTGCTTTACAATGTCAGTGCTGCCACTGAAAAGCAATTCAAACGTTCAAATAAAGCATTCAGCATAAAACATTCAGCAGAAAAGATATTAAATCTACAATATAAAATCGCAACCCAGTGAATCATTCCCAACAGTCACAGGAAATAAAAAGCAGGGGGGAAAAAAGATATATGAAAGAATAGAAGATGGTGTGAATCATGAACTTGACTAAAGCGCTCTCTGAAACAGCTGTTGTCATCTAAAATTCAACAGACAGTGCCCAACTGACCTCTCTCCAGAAACTATTCAAGGACACTGGCATTAAAAAGCAGGGCCTCAGTTTCCCTCATCTCCCAGAACCATTGATTAACTACTCCCAGAAAGCACTGAGGTACTCACCCTTCATCTCCGAGGTATATGACAGCTTCTCCCTAGACCAGTGTCCTTGGCAGCTTTAAGCTGTGTGGACTTCAACTCCCATAATTCCCCAGGCATGTCATGATGGCTGGGGAAATTCTGCAAGCTGACATCCATACAGCTTAGAGCTGTCAAAGTTGAGAAACACTGCCCTAGATGATCTAATACACGGGTGACAAACTTGCCACGTCATGTGATGTGTTGCGACATATTGCGACTCTTTTTCCATTGCTGGCAATGGGGTGGGCGCGGCTTCGGTATGATGAAACCGGCCTATGGGCTGGCAGTTTGACACCCCTGGATTTATAATAGGCCGAGCTGATTCAAGCTGGGGCAAGCACTTCTGTAGGCATCCAGGGACCAAGCCATACAAGGTTCGATAGGACACCACCAGCCAATATTGATATTACAGGTTCTCAATGAAACAGGCTGCTGAATTTTGGACTAGCTGTAGCTTCCAAGTTAGCAGCCCCATGGAGAGGGGGTGTCGGAGAATTAATAAGCGGTAATGAGGCCTGTGTCGCTGTCGCCAAATCTTCCCACACCAGGTAAGCCAAAATGTCTTCCAGCTATGGCTTCCTTCTGCTGCTTGAATAGGACCTCCACTGGCTAGTCTGCCCTGTTCACAGGTGGTGCAAGCCCATCCAGGCATAACTCTGGCACTGATATCATAAAGGCTTCTTTGCATTCTTCTCTCTTACTCTCCTGTGTCCCACCCTCTCTTGTTTCCCGATAGCAACTCATCTCTGCACGGCCTTTAATGCAAATCCTGGGGTGAAAACACGCATCCAAGTGATCCTCTACAGAGAGGAGGCTAAACCAGGCCTGAGTATCAAGTTTTCTACTCCATTAGAGCTGTCCTGGGAGGTATAAATAGACTTACTAATTGCACTGATATTAATATTGCTACAAGTGTTACCAAGTTTCATTACACAGGGAGTGGGATTTGGCTGAGCTGAAAAAAACAATATGAAATCTGGCAACAGAAAAGAACAGGAACAGATGTCTAAGAGGGTCTGTTCCATATGCTTTGTTCGCATGTGCAGGCAGATTTGCAAACTCAATCGCCTAACTCCACTGCTGGGAAATGCTTACTACGCTGTAACTACAAGTAGTCCTCTGCTGTCTACTGTCTGGGGAATTCTGGGAGTTGGAGTCCACAGATCTGAAAGCTGCCAAGGCTGAGACACCATTCTAAGCATTCAATGCGGCTGTAAATCCAAAATCCAGCCACATCCCAAATACCATAAAATATATAGGATTTCACAATAAATGTTACAATTTCACCTTACCCAGGCCCTGCAGAAGAGGCACTGGGACAACTCTGCCTGTCTTACCTAACCCTTCTTTCTGCTCAGCATTAAGTGAATTATGTGACAGGATTAGCCCAAGCTGGGTATCATGCAGACTGCACAGTGCTAATAACTTACCTGTTTGCAACAGAGGGCAGAATTCACAGGGATAACTCCAAGCCAGGCAGAGACACAGTGCTAGGCTGCATTAACACAGTGCTAGGCTGCATTAACAGAGGGATAGAATCAAGATCAAGTGAAGTACTAATACCACTTTACAATGCTTTGGTAAGGCCACACTTGGAATACTGCATCCAGTTTTGGTCACCACGATGTAAAAAAGATGTCGAGACTCTAGAAAGGGTACAGAGAAGAGCCACCAAGATGATTAAGGGGCTGGAGGCTAAAACATATAGGGAACGGTTGCTGGAATTGGGTATGTGTAGTTTAATGAAGAGAAGGGTGAGGGGTGACATGATAGCAGTGTTCCGATATCTCAGGGGCTGCCACAAAGAAGAGGGAGTCAAGCTATTCTCCAAAGCACCTGAAAGCAGGACAAGAAGCAATGGATGGAAACTAGTCAAGGAGAGAAGCAACCTAGAACTAAGGAGAAACTTCCTGACAATTAGAACAATTAACCAGTGGAACAACCTGCCTCCAGAAGTGGTGAATGCTCCAACACTGGAGGTTTTTAAGAAGAGACTGGACAGCCATTTGCCTGAAATGGTATAAGGTTTCCTACCTGAGCAGGGGGTTGGACTAGCTGACCTCCAAGGTCCCTTCCAACTTTATATTATTATTATTATTATTATTATTATTATTATTATTATTATTATTATTATTATTATTATTATTATTATTATTATTATTATTATTATTGAGAGATGAAAGGGAATTAAAGGGTGGCACTCATGTGTTCTTCGCCAAGTTTTAGCTTCTCATGTGTTTGGAAGTGGTAGTGACTATCCTGCATAGGTGGTAACTTCATGAATGTGTGAATGAGGATATGAAGCAGGTCAAATCAAGCTTGAGATAAGGAGTATAAAGAAGTTTTAAAAGGTGACATAATAGCAGTCTTCCAATATGTGAAAGACTGTCACGGGGTGGGGGGAGTGTCAACCTGTTTTCCAAAGCACCTGAGTAGAAGACAAGAAGTAATGGATGGAAGCTAGAGAGAGATCCACCCTAGAATTAAGGAGAAATTTCCTGTCAGTGAGAACAATTAATCCATGGAACGACTTGCCATCAGAAGTTGTGGGTGTTTCATCACTGGAGGTCTTTAAGAAAAGGTTGCATAATCATTTATCCGGAATGTTATCAGGTTTCCTGCTTGAGCAAGGAGTTGGACTAGAAGTTCTCCAAGTCTTTCCCAACTCTGTTATTCTGTATTCTGTAAATACAAACATCTATAAATGCTCTGTCTCTAAAAACATACACCTTTTTTGCTCTGCTCTTGAACTGTAACCTGGGGGAGGGGGGGAGAGAAAAAAGTTGAATGTGTATAGCATTTTACATACTTGATATAATGTTTTGGGGTTTTGTCTTACTAAAGAGTATCATGTGGGGTTAATTGCTGGAAGGTTGTTTAAGCAGGGAAGCTGGCTAACGGCTCCCAGCTCCTCAGACAAACCGTCTCCAGTGCTGCCATTGGCTGCTTCTAAGGCAGCAATAGGTTGCTTTAAACCTATTGGCCGCCACCTAGAGGCCAGGGTATAAATAGCTGCATTTGCATCCCTGTTTCTCAGTTCAGTTCCTGTAAGCAAACAAAGAATGGTTCTTGTTGAATTTACTCGCCTCGTCTCGTCAATCAAGCAACAAACCCAGTATATAACACTTGACATTTAATCTTAAAGGAAGCAATAGTTTATCAATCTCTCACAATTTGTTCTTTGGGGGGGGGAAGGGGGGAAGAGAGGGAAGAGAAGGAAAAAACGCTGCCTTCTTGTGACAATGAAATGAAATTATCTTGTCTAAAATGAAGATGGAAAAAATGTAAGGAAGTTTCAAAAGGCATGACAAATAAATTAAACTGTATATCAAACTGATATTCTAAGGGATAATATGAAAGGAACTGAATCAAATTTTAGCGTTCTATTTTGAAGTATTCCTATTGTGAAAAGTTTCCTATGAAATGCCTAGCTCTAATTTACAATTTTTCGAGGTTTACTATTCCAGGGTTCCCTCTATCTTTTTCCTGGATAAGGGATACATTTCTACACAAAGGAGCAGACTGCAGCAACCCACTGATTGTACTCACACCACCTACATTACCTGGATGTCTTATACAATGTATTGAACCATCAACTAACCAAAAGGGTTGGATTCACTCTCATGTATATACATACATATACAGTGTCAATGCTGCTAACACTGAATGTTATTGCTTGACAAGAGATGAAGAAGTAGCCGTTTCATATGTTAAACTTGTGTATTGCTTTAAAAGATTAGTTTAAGGTTGGGAGGAGGGATGAGTAGGAATGCACTTTCAAGGCGATCTCTCTAACTAAAGAAGATAAGGCCTTGGCGGGTCTTCTAACGGAAGGGAAACCGATTCTTTAAATTAATTGGAGAATATAATTAATGACAAAATTAGAAAGGTGGAGAATTGTGTTTTAATATATTGTGCAAGGGGTGTAGATTTCAGATTCCAGCTTCCTTCGAGCAAGCATTTGCCAGTGTATTAGGCTAATAAAGGACTTTTAAGGTAAACAATGCCTCAGAGTCACTTGAAAAGCCCATACGTCGGAAACTTGACATACAGTATATGTAGCTCATGCAAAAGCTGACCAAGGTTGTTGTTGTTGTTAGTTGCGAAGTCGTGTCCGACCCATTGCGACCCTATGGACAATGTTCCTCCAGGCCTTTCTGTCCTCTACCATCTTCTGGAGTCCATTTAAGCTCACGCCTACTGCTTCAGTAACTCCATCCAGCCACCTCATTCTCTGTCGTCCCCTTCTTCTATTGCCCTCAATCTTTCCCAGCATTAGGCTCTTCTCCAGTGAGTCCTTCCTTCTCATTACGTGGCCAAAGTACTTGAGTTTTAGCTTCAGGATCTGGCCTTCTAAAGAGCAGTCAGGGTTGATCTCCTCTAAGACTGACCGGTTTGATCGCCTTGCAGTCCAAGGGACTCGCAGGAGTCTCAGGAGGACCAAGGTTAACTCAAACCAATTGCAAATGTAATCACTGTGTCTTCAGCTGATCTGTTTAAGTGGACTGTGAAAACAAGAGGCTGTATTGTCAAAGGATTTGTGAAAGGATTTGTTCTTATAATTCTAGCATGAAGATGCCTCCTCAGCTACATTTCAGACTTGTTTTTCATGTTGTTGCTTCTCCTGATCTCCAGTTCACAGCAAAGCAGCTTAAAGTTGTCTGTGGCAGTTCCATTTTTTAAAGTAGCATTTTCCCTTGTCTCTTGATACAGTTCTTATTGTGAACAAGATCCATGACACCTCTTCAATGAGGTTCTTGATGATACAATTGGCCATTCCAGCTGCCAAATGTTCCCTCCATTCTGATCCCTGCCCCCCTTTCTGACACCATTTGACACCTATGTTCTTTGTAGGTTTAGGAAAAAAAAAACCTGGGGTAAACTGGTGGAAAAAAGCCACCTCTACTGTCTTTTCCTGCTACCCCTTCTAATCCTGACAGCTCTTGCTCAAATAGCAAGGACTGGGAAGAGTGACAAGCAAAACAGTGGATATTTTTGTACTGTACATAGGTGTATTGGTCTTGGACAGAGTGCTTAGACCAGATTCTGGCTGTTTTAGAATTTAGTTTTAGTAATTTGCAAATTATGTGAGGCTTAGAGGCATTCTTAGAAATAAAAGGGGTGTTTGAAGCCAGCAGTTTACTTCACAGTACACCATCTAAAATGGTGAATCTTGTCAAGCATCAAAGTAGACATCCATAGACACTGCACTGGAGATACTGAAGCCAGCAAATAGTCTCAGATCAATAACTTTGGCTAACTGGCAAATGATGCCATGGATCCTATTCATAAAAAATACCTTATTGTTATGATCCTCTAAGTATTGGATTAACCATATCACTTAATATTAAAGCTGGACACTATAAACCTAGAAACCTATTCAAAATAAGAATTCTGAAATGTATGTATTCTATGTGTCAGACAATAAATTGAATTGACACTAAATTCACAAGACATATTTAGTGTCAATTTGCATTTTGATTCAAATTTCAAAGTTCTGAGCTCCTGAGGGTCCATTGTAAAGTTTTGCCTCTGAAAATGAAATATTGGTTGCTCTTAAATATGAAAATTTCTTTAATTGTCTTGTGTAACTTTATTAAGTTTAGCTTTGATTTATCATACTAAATGAATGAATTTTACTGAAAAAAATTAATTTCTCAGCTTTCTAATTTCAAACCTCATGGATATTATTTAACCCTAAAAACAGGATTTTCCAATATTTTTTTGAATTCATAACTTTAGAGGGATAAAGTCCTACATCATATTTGAGTAAAGATGATTTTAGCTTGTCCAGTAGAATATTTCTAACAGAGCTGTGCAACCTTTCAAAGGAATCTGATCAAGTTATCACTTTGAACCGAATCTTTGAAACAATTTGAGGTAGCAAATTGAGCAATTTAATGGTGAACAAGAGATTCAAAGGCTGTCATTACAGTTTTCTCTCCATGCACAAAGCTAAAGAGAGTCGACTGATATGATGGGTTCTCTGACATTTACAGAAGCTGCCATCATTCAGTTTTGACCCTCATATACTCTTTGGCTGCTCGTGCTACTTGTCAATCTTGTATTGTCTGAAGAAATGGTTGTCTTCAGTGCATGAATCAATCTAAAGTGTGCTGGACAATTTGGGGCCCTCCAAACATTTGAATTTCAACTTCCACCATCCCCAGCTAGCATGACCAAACAAAGGAACTGGAATATGTAGTCCAAAACTCATGGAAGATTACTTACTAAATCTTCCTTCTCCAATCACAGAAAAAATGAGGGCATTAAATACTGGAACAGTTGATATGTTGAATAGACACGAATGAATCAAATGTTACTTGTTTTATTATTTATTATTTTATTAATTGTCTGAATCAATCATCAATTTCAATTAAAAACAAAAATCATTTTTGTAGCTACTGTTCTCATATATATGTATTTTATATATAATATATAAGAAATATGCCTCCTATTAGAAAAGCACCTGGTCGTATGCCAATCCCACAATATGCAACACACACAAACACACACACACACAAACATATACATATATATATAAATTTATGAAGAAATTATATTCAGTGTGATTTTTATTTACTTTTTTGTTTTGAGGACTAGTTCCCATCTTCCTATAATACTGATTTTTTATGCTGAAAAAGATAAAAATATAAACCCACATTATGCTCAAATTTTTGGAGAAAATCTTATTTCTAACTAGACACTGAAACATTTTTCAAACAATAAAAATTGGGCCAAAGGATAGAGAATTTTATTTATTATGCTTGTAAGTGTGTCACAATATTATGGACGATACAAAATGAAGATTCATAAGACATCTGTAAAATGTTCTAGAAACTCAGCCTGGTGTTATAATAAGGAAATAAAACAGCAGGAAAGGATCAAGAAATTTTGTTTAACATAAATAGAAAAAATAATTCATCCGAGGAAATCTGCCCATCCCTTGAAGATCATGGCTAATGAATGACTGAAGAAAGAAAGAAAGAAAGAAAGAAAGAAAGAAAGAAAGAAAGAAAGAAAGAAAGAAAGAAAGAAAGAAAGAGAAAGAAAGAAAGAAAGAAAGAAAAAGAAAGAAAGAAAGAAAGAAAGAAAGAAAGAGAAAGAAAGAAAGAAAGAAAGAAAGAAAGAAAGAAAGAAAGAAAGAAAGAAAGAAAGAAAGAAAGAAAGAAAGAAAGAAAGAAAGGAAGGAAGGAAGGAAGGAAGGAAGGAAGGAAGGAAGGAAGGTTCTATGAGGGCTTCAGTGTATGTCTTATTTCGCTTTAGATATGAGGCAAATAGGATCAGACCATCAACCAAATTCTGAAAATGCCAGTGTGACCTGTATCTTTGAAAGCAAGGCAGCATCTTAGAACTACATAATTTAGTCTTTCTTCTTGATGAGTGCTGAGCAGTTTCTAATTATCAAGTAAATTTCCCTGGGACAATCATGCTGGTATATGTTTTTCTACAACAGAGTTCTCAGGATATACACTCAGCATCTTTACTGCTGTTGCTTTGTACCCCAGCACATGAGGGGAGCCCATTAGAGAATCTTCTTGCTTCCTTCCCAGTTTAATTCCTTCATTCTCTCATTTCTTCTGCTCTCTTCTTGCAAGGCAGCAGCTCCAGCAACTTTTGTAGAATTGTTCAGCTCACCCAACTTCTTAGCTATCTCATCACTCAATAAATACAAGAGACTTCCACTTTCCATCCATGAACATTTTTATAATGTTTTTTTTCTTCTGATTTGAAAGGTCATCCAAAGCAAATTTTCCACCACCACCTTGACAGACAACTGGCAGGAAAACAGGCAGGTTTGATGGGATGAGTTTAGTTCTACCACTGAGCTCTCAAAGAAGGAAAAGTACAAGCATCTCTGTCATGCTATTAACACACTGAACTGACTGATTCAGTAGAGCTACTGGATGTCAGTTTGTCAGGTACTGAGAAGTGAGGACACACTTGTAGGTAGTCCTTGAAATATGACCATAATGGAGCTTTGAATTTCATTATAAGTCATGATGGTGTAAGCCAAGGAGCTCACATGAATGATCTTTATTGCAGAAACCAATAATAATAATAATAATAATAATAATAATAATAATAATAATAATAATAACAACAACAACAACAACAACAACAACAACAACTTTATTGTCGCTTTGAATGTACGCCAATTGGCATACATCAAAATGAAATTTCATTGCATACAGCTCTTAAAGAGTCACCACCTCCGATATACACTCCTTGTTCCTGGCCAGCTCAAGTTTCAGATCATCCAGTTTAGTCTCTAGGGAATGAATGATGGCAAACAGGACAGATGGAAATGGGGCTCCATGTGGATTAGTCCTCAAATTAGCTTGTATTCCTGCACAACAACATAAGTGAATGCTATAATTGTTAAGTGAATCAATCTTATAAATATTTTTTTTTTGCCAGACACTGGCTGATAAGGCCAGTTTCCAGCCAAAAATGTTGTAAATCACGTCATGTGACTGCTGAATGAAGAGCCCTAGTGGCGCAATGGTTAGAATGCAGTACTGCAGGCTAACTCACTGCCAGCAGTTCAGTCCTGACTCGCTCAAGGTTGACTCATCCTTCCATCCTTTCAAGGTCAGCAAAGTGAGAACCCAGATTGTTGGGGGCAATATGCTGACTCTTTAAACCATTTAGAGAGGGCTGTAAAGCACTGTGAATTGGTATGCAAGTCTAAATGCTAGTGCTACTGAATGCTGCAAACAGCTGTAAAAGTTGCCAAATTCCCAAAATATGGTCATATGACCACAGGGGGTGACTCCAGAACTGAGTTGTATCTTTTAGGGGGTCTGTCATAACTTCAAAGAGTTACTAAGAGGTCTGTCATTAAGTGAGGGTTACCTTTAATAAGAGCAGGGAGAGAGCCAACACATTGGTTTATATAATTTTCTTTCCTTAAAGGAAGATTATGCTTCTGGATCCAGTAACTGTGACTGCACGGGTGCCAGGATGGGATGGATGTCAGAAAAGTCAAGATGGTGGCCGCAAACATATAATGTGATACATATAAAAAGGAGGAGTTTGATCACCCAGTTGTGTCTGCTATCTTGACTTTTTTGACCCTTCTTCCCTACAGATGTCCCTGTAACTTAGATAACCTGGTTAACTTGTCGACTGCAGAAAACAATAGGCTGCTGATTTTTTTTAGCTCCTTTAAAACCCCTGTGCCCCAACCTAACAGTTAATTATTTCTACATAAACTGACAAGATGCTCCACAATTGCTTTATAGCAAAAGAAGCCAATTTTTGCATCAACAAACTGATCTCAGGCTCTCAAGAACTCTGGCTCTGCCTAGGAGATTTTTGGCAGCCATTCACTGCTCATTCGCCTATATGTGGATAAGTAATTACTGGTAACCGGATCCAGAACTGGAGAAATTGGTGCCTTTTTTTTCTTCTTCATTTCAGCTAACCACAGATGGTAATTTGAACATTTGCCTGGGGATGATGTCAACATAGGATGGTTTGTAACCTGAGGTCCATTCTGTGTCTCCTTACATTTCATTGGACTAATATGTGCATGTTTTCTTCCATGGTTCATAAGCAGAATAAAAACGGGTCCTTATGGCACAGGTCAGAAATCTCTGGTTCTATTGATCAAGGATGCACAAGTTGCTCCTTGGCACCAGGACAAATATAGGCTGACTCACAACAACTCCCTTCCACAGGCAATGCAGCGTATTTGTTAAGAGTTGAATTACAGTGGAGAGACCCATCAAGTTTATGGGCTGGGAAAGCATGGCCTTCGAAGATCTGCTTCATGCAGTGTGCAAAGTTTCATTGAACAAGACAAAGTGATTTGGTTTATGCATAATGTTAAAATTGTAATTTACAGATCTCATTTAATGGTTAGGTCATGTACTAAACCTGAATGAAACAAGTCATGAAAAGGTTTAATGCAATTTGTGGATCCACTTTAAGTTTGAGATTCTGTATCCAGCCTCAGATGACTAATTTGATTTGTGAAAGGGCTGTCCAAACTGACACTGAGCCCGTCCAAAGCAGCTGGAAGAACACTTTGTACAAAGCATGTTAGCACGCTGATTATAGTCTATTAGCAGATAGTTACATTTTATGGTTAGCTGCAATTATGATTCATTTTTATGATTGGAAAGTTTGTGATGTTTTTCTGATTTTAAGGCTGAGTTTTATTCTTGTTAGCTGCACATAATATTGCAATGAAGGCAGCATACTAATATTGTTAATAAATAAACTTGCCTCAGAGTCTTTCAAACCATCATATCCTCTTAGAAGCCTTGGTGCAGTCATCCTTTTAGCAAGGCACAGACACAAATGCTTCAAAGATATTTCAGGGTTTCCCACACACGTGTGTATCTGCACAGCCCTCTTATTTCATTAGTGACTCCCTGTCCAGGCATTCAAACAAATACGGAAAGGCTTTGTGCATGTCACGCACAAGATGCAAATGTGTCAGAGAGAAGCATTTGGTTTGCACAAATATGGTTGGTGGGGAATCCTGTGTTCCTTGCACTATCTTTGTTCTTATTAGATGTAGCATTTCCAAAAGAAAACAATCCTACATATTTTAAAAATCTGCTTGAATCACTGATGACCCCAAATATGTCAAATGGATTTTTTTCTCTCTCTCTCTTTCCTTGCAAGTGTCAGGTTCAACCATTCTGAAACATTCAAGCAGTGATGGGTATGGAATCTTGCCCCTGGCAGTCATAAATAATGTTATCATCTGATACCACCTGTACCGAAAAATCCCATTGGCAAAAGAAGTGCACACATAAATTGGAACTAAATATTATGGAGGCTACACCCACAGGAGTCTTAGTCATTTTAATAAGATGTATCAGACACAGCCGAAGTCTTTTAGTTAACATTGCAATTGTATGCACATTTATGCTAAGTCCCACCAAACTTTCATAAAAGTAAATCTTGAGCGGAGCCAAATGCCCTTTTTGCTTATTTGTCTTGCTAGCCACCATTTGGTTAATTGTGGGTTATTGACTATAGCACAATTGGTAGACTTTGCACAATATGCTGAATCATAAAGTATGGTTTTATAAATCACAGTGACTGAGTTCATACAATCAAGCAATCGGAATAGAGCTGAAAGGGACCTTGGAAGTCTTCTAGTCCAGCCTACTGCTCAAGCAGGGGACTCTATATAATTTCAGACAAGTGGTTGTCCAGTCTCTACTTAAAAACCTCAAGTGATGAAGCACCCACAACGTCTGAAGGCAAGCTGTTCCACTGGTTAATTGTCCTCACTGCTAGGAAGTTTCTCCTTGATTCCAGGTTGCTCCTCTCCTTGATTAGTTTCATCCATTGTTTCTTCACTTGCCTTCAGGTGCTTTGGAAAATAAATTGACTCCCTCCTCTCAAATACTGGAATACTGCTATCATGTCCCCCCTAGTCCTTCTTTTCTCTAGACTGGCCATTCCCAAATTCTGCAACTGTTCTTCACATGTTTTAGTCTCCAGGCCTTTAATCATTTTAGTTGCTCTTTTTTTGCACTTTTTCCAACATCTTTTTTGTAATGTGGTGACCAAAACTGAATGCAATATTCCAGATGTGGCCTTACTAAGACTTTATAAAATGATACTAAATACTTCATGTGATTTTCATGATTTGCCTCTGTTTATACAACCAAGGATTGTATTAACTTTTTTGGCGGCGGCTGCACACTGCTGACTCATGTTTAAGTGATCGTCCACTAGGACTCCAAAGTTCCCTCTCACAGTTACTGTTTTTGAGCCAGGTTTCGCCTAACCTGTACTTGCACCTTTGGTTTTTCCTACCCAGGTGTAAAACCTTGCTTTTCTCCACATTAAATATCATTTTGTTGGATAGGGCCCATTGTTCAAGTCTGTCAAGATCTTTTTGGATTCTGAGCTTGTCTTCTGGGGTGTTGGCTAGTCCTGCCAGTTTGGTGTCATCTGCAAATTAGATGAGCTCCTCTTCTATTCCCTCACCTAAGTCATTTATGAAGATACTGAAGAGTATTGGGCCTAAGACAGAACCTTGTGGTACCCCACTGCTTACTTTCCTCCATGTAGATGTAGCACCATTAAGGACTACTCATTGAGTACAGTTTGTCAGCCAATTATAAATCCATCTGGTGGTGATGCTGTCTATCCCACATTTTTCTAGCTTACCAAGGAGTAGGTTGTGGTCTACTTTGTCAAATGCCTTGCTGAAGTCTAAGTATACTATGTCTACTAGTTTAGTCACTTTGTCAATTACATTAAACTGTTTAATTACATTAAACTGTTATTTCACTAAGCCAAAACTAAGCTACATTTATTTATGTATTTATATTTCATATTTTTAGATTGCTCATCTTTCTCAAGCACAGACTTTTGTCTTATGAACCAAGTCCCATGGTTTGGGTTTCAAATTCACTGGTGCAGATGGGCCCAAATGTCCAGGCTTACTATTGGTAAGAATCTACCAAGACCAAAACATTTGCAAGAGACCTATGGATAATCCATATCCTTATAATTAACAGTGGATGTTAAGGAAACACTGGACCATTTCATGTTCAGTATTCCATTATCCATGATTTGCATTGCATGCTTAAACATTACTTATTCAACTTAATTTTCTGGACTTCCTTAATACACTGAACCACAAATTAATCATACTTATTAAGTTTGTACAAAATGCTAGGCTAAAACAGAATAACCTTATTTGTGCTGTATAAACAGAAACATGTGAAAGACTTAACAATGAATGTTGTATATTTCTTAATAGCTTCATCCCCTATTTTTTTTTCTAGATATCTGAGGTCCAGGATTTTATATTCCACACATCACACTGACCTTGGTTAATGAAGCTACTTGTTGTTTATTTGCTTTTCCAGCTTGCTGGAGCAAGTAGATAGCTGTGTCATTAAGCCAGTCACATATTTGTACAAATGTATGAAGTACAAATGTTTTAATGGCAATCAGAGACCATTTGGACCCAAGGCAGACAGGTGGCAGCAGTACTGGGTTAATACTGCCAGCTGAAAGATGTAGCCAGGTTTCATTTATGACCATGCCTCTACTTAAAGGTAAAGATAAAGGTTTCCCCGTCCAGTCGTGTCCGACTCTAGGGGGCAGTGCTCATCTCTGTCTATTAGCTGAGGGAGCCAGTGCTGTCTGAAGACACTTCTGTGGTCATGTGGTCAGCATGACTATACACCGAAGTGCATGGAACACTGTTACCGTTCCACTGAAGTGATACTTATTTATCTACTCTTATTTGCATGCTTTCGAAATGCTAGGTTGGCAGGAGCTGGGGCAAATAACAAGAGCTCACCCCATCATAAGGCGCACGAGTCTTGAACCCGGGCTCTCAGCTTTCCAGCTGACAAGCTCAGCATCTTTAACCACTGAATTATCTTCTAAGTGAAGTAACTCTGCATTGTGAATGTCACCCCTCTAGTGCCAGACAGAGACTAGGTTCATGCATCATGGTGAGCTATGGGTTACTTAACCAAGTGTGTTCAATAAGCCAGGAAAGTGCAAAAGCTAAGATATGCTTGTCAACATCTTGCAACCAAGTTTGCTCACAGCATAGGAAGTGAGAAATGAGGCAAGGTGGTGGACATACCTTTGAGTTTCTCATTGCTCAAATGGACAGTGTTTATTTAAATTGTTAACTGATTTCAAATCTTCTTACAATTATGTTAAATAAAAAAATCACTGCAAATGTGCTGTCTTTGAAGAAGCATTCCTATTTTTCACTCATATTAAACACTATTGTTTTTATTCATATGGAAGTGAATAATTGATGAACTATATAACTGGTTCATCCCTGGACTGAGTACAACACATTCAATTCAGTCCTATGCACATGAATACCATGGGATTTACTTCTGAGTAGACAGATGCATACTTGCTGTGCTCTAAGATTTCTGTATCTGGGAAAGCATCCAGTTTAAAAGGCAGAAGGAGTGCATTTGGAAAGAACAACCATCTTTAAATCAAACTCACTGTGACATGCATGGATAATAAAATAATTCATCAAAGCCTCACACTGGTTGGCAGAAATAAGTTTCATTCAGATCTCCGGGCTCCACATGAAAGAAGAAACAGATGCAAATAGGAGGTTAACTAGCAGGTTAGTGACATTCTTCAGGAATATATTGAAATACATATCATATATATTAGAAACATACAGAAATATTTGCCTATTAGTCAGGTAGCTGTTGGACAGATGGAAGAAAGCTATTGAGATTTATATAAAATCTAATTAATTAGATGAATTAATTTCTGTTGTACAGAAAGTTAACTACAGACTACAAACTTAAGTTGCAATGTTTCCATTAAAATAAAAGCTCAAAAACTCAGTTAAGTCAGATTTATGAAATTACCAAGCTGAAATTGTTTTTATTTGTATTTTGCTTACCATTTTCTTTTTGATTAAGATACATGCAGTTTCAACATTCAAAAAGGCTATATGAATCACACTTCTCCAATTTGTCTTTCTGGCTTTTTGGCCATTAGAGGTGGTGGGAAAGGAGCAGAGGGATTGTGTGTCAAAAAGTCAAATGTGCATCAAATTCTTGACTGAAAGGGTAGGCTTCAATTGTGTGACAGACGCTGCTTTGGACATTTGGAAACATGCTCTGCAGTCTGGAGGTATTACAAACCAACAGATCTGCTGACAGAATTCCAGGTATCCATCCCATCTCCTTTTAAAGCCATTCAAGTTAGCAGCCATCATCACTTCTGGTCACGAATACCAGAGGCTTAGTATTGCTCCCGGCAGTTATAGCTGACAGAATTCTTAGACAACATCTATGCTAGTTAGAAATGAAATGAGAGCCAGTCTGGTCTAGTGGTTAAAATACTAGACCAAAAATGGGAAAAGCCAAGTTTTTGTCCTGCTTTAGGCACAAATCCAGTTGGGTGACTTTGGGCCAGCCACTCTCTCTCAGGAAACCACTTCTGGAAGTTTTGCCAAGAAAACTGCAAAGATCTGTCCATGTAGTTGACAAAAGTCAAGTATGCCTTGAAAGGGAGAAAAAAAAATCTGTTTCGAATTTCTTGAAATTGGAATGCAGCATTTTTGTGAAGTACCAGATTAATCTTTTTCTATTTAGAATTAACTTTTCTTATGTGGAACTGTATATAGGAAAATCAAGGTAGTAAAAGTTCTAGGACTAGAGAAGCTACTCATTTATAGTATTCCAATGCCTTTAATTAACTAGACACACAATCTAAAGTTTGTTGTGTGTCATTTTGTTGAGGCCTTAAGAATCAGCCACCGTATGCAAACTATGATATGCACATAGGGTTTTTGTGTGTAAATTGTAAATCCTGCAAAAGACAGACTCTCTTTAGAGCATTGTTTGAACACGTGGAAATCAGCAGATATACAAAAGATGTATGTACATAAGACATTGTTTTATTCCAAACTGGACAGTTATTTCCTTCTTTAAATCTCTGGATTTAATAGAAAGAACTCAATAAATAAATTATAAATAAATAATGCTCCAACAATATTTTGGAACATGAATTAGTGGTCTGGCTTGTGCACTATGCTAAGTCGAAAATATACAAACCACAGTATGAAATAATCTTCCAGATTGCCTGCAAAGCCATATAATTGCATAAATAAGTTAAAGGACAGTCTTTATTCAGTAGCATTGCATCCCAATAATGCAATAAAATAATTTCAGTTTGTACTGGTAAACAATTCTACTGTAACTCGATCACAATATATTCTTCTATTCAACATAAAGGAGCAAGCAAATGGCTATTATATTACACAGAATGTTCTTTTTTTCCTTAATCCAAAATTATCTAATTTGATAGATACCTGCTCTCTAGGACCCTAGGAAATAGATCATTTGATTGGCAATTTTTTCATGTAAAACCTATGTTGACAGACTGAGATCCCCAACAAATAAATTGTTGTTCTAATTGTTCTGCCGGCAGCAAAATCTGAATGATGGCACAGCCACACGGATTCTATTGCAAGTCAGGGCTGTTTGCAAAGGAGGCAGAGGAGGAGAGGTCCTGGGGCTTATGAAGGGAAGGAACTGGATGAGGCTGTCCGCAGGCCCAGAGGAAGGGAGAGAGGCTTTTGAAGGAGTTGGAGGCAGCGGCAGCGTGCTCCAGGGGCAAAACGGAGCAAGGCCCCTTTAAGGAAAAGGTGGAAGAGACAGGATCAGAAAAAGGAAAGGAGGCGAGGTTGTTGTGCAGGAATACAAGCTAATTTGAGGGCTAATCCACATGGAGCTCCATTTCCATCTGTCCGGTTTGCCATCGTTCACTCCATAGAGACTAAAATAGACATTCTGAAACTTGAGCTGGCCACGAACAAGGAGTGTAGATCGGAGGTGGTGGCCCTTTGAGAGCTGAATGCAATGAAATTTCATTTTGATGTATGCCGATTGGTGTACATTCAAAGTGACAATAAAGTCGTTGTTGTTATATTATTATTATTATTATTATTATTATTATTATTATTATTATTATTATTATTATTATTATTATTATTATTATTATTATTATTATTGAATTGTACATTTTTTCCCTATTCCATTCAGTCTATAACAGAGATTGTCCTCAACTTATGACCACAACTGAGGCCAAAATTTAAGCGAGACACTTGTTAAGTGAGTTTTGCCCCATTATTATTACCTTTTTTGCCACAGTTGTTATGTGAATCATGTGATTGTTAAAACAAATTTGGCTTCCCCCATTGACTGCTTATTGGAAGCCAAATGGGAAGGTTACAAATTGTGATCACAAGAACCCAGGATAGTGCAACTGTCATATATGCATGCCAGTTGCCAAGCATCTGAATTTTGATCACGTGACCTTGAGGATGCTGCAATGCTTGTTAAGTGTGGAAACAGGTCATATGTCACTTTTTCCATTGCCGTTATAACTTCAAACACTCACTAAATGAATGGTTGTAAGACAAGGACTACCTGTTCTTGCTTTTTCCAACAACACATTGTGTCACAAATGAGGTGGACAGTTCATGCTGACCCTCGCAACTTTGCCTTATCCAACTGTGAGAACCTTGAGACTTGGTGATTAAAATCTGGCACAGCATACATGAAGCATAAAGCAGCTGGAAAAAATTATTGTTGGAAACGTATTGTTTTATTTAAAAGATGGGTATTCATTTTATGGTTCAAAGACATGGAGAATTTCTGGAATGTAACTCATCACGGGGTCCCAATTAATAGGGAGAAGCTTTGTAGGCCTTTGTTCCCATTAGGAGTGTTTAGTCGCGTCTTCTACTTTTGATGGGTGATTCATTGCTCAACATGTGCCATGTGTACCACATGTTCCATCTGAGCAAGTTAGCGGGGAAATATTGAAAGATGAACCAAACTAAAATATTTGGCACAAGGATCTACTTATAATGCAAACTTATCTTTCCACTGTGAATTGATTCCTGTTATCGCGAGAAAATCAGCTCGCCCGCAAAAGGAGCATTTTGGAGTAGAGAGATAAATTGTGGAGGAAACCTAAGTTATACCCTGGCTGTACTGCTGAAATGGATTGTACATGAAGTTTTCCTTGAAAAAGTCTGGAAGCTACAGTTGTTGTAAAATGCAAGAGCTAAAGTATTACTTGCTTCAGAAAACCAGGATAATATCATAAAACCTTCTTGCTGAAAGGTATGACCCATCAATTATTTTCCAGAAACAATTGTTGGTGTCACTTTTGAAACTACAAACAGTTCGGAGCTCAACTCCTTGAGAAATTTTCTGTCTCTGTACGAACCTATCAAGATACCAAGACTTGTAAGATCATCTATGCCTTTCGACTGCAACTCTCCACATAGAACAAGTGGGCAAGTGACATCACATGTCTTATCATGTAAATTATGCAAATGATGTCTTTACAAAATTTGCATAATATGTGCAAGGAAGTCATGATACGAACGACATCAACATGGCTTGCATTGGATACATATGCCTTAACTAATGTAATTTACACTCTTCTAGAGATTGTTTATTCCCAGTCTCTCCAATTTGAAGGAAAGGGTGAATCCAAATGATTTCAGCTTTATTTATTTTTTTGACTGAGTGTTATAACCAAACTGGGACAGCTTGGATTTTTATCTGTTATTTGTTTTGCCCATTTGCCTACTAAGGGGATAAGAAACTCTTTTTTCTATTTGTAATATTTTTGTGGTGGTGTTGCAAAATTAGACATTTTTAGTCATAGTATATAAAATTGCTATTTGCCATAGCTGATGGAAAAACTCTGGGCAGAAAATAAATTCTGAACATCCTGAACCTTAGTGAAATATAGCAATATTTTTGCTAGCTGATTAAAAAGTCTGCAAGCAAAAATAATCCAATTTTCTTTATGAACTCTGAAGGGCTAACAGTTTCATTGTTCACATTAATTAGATTATTTATGCATTTGGTTCAATGTGGGTAATTGTATTGTTCTGAACAATTGTGGTTCCAACTAAAGTAACTTGCATTCCCTTTAAATCTTTGCAATATTTTTATTCCTACTAAACCCCAAAGGGCCACACAAGCAGAGGTTATACACATAATTTAGAAGAATAGCAAGTGAAAGAGGGATGGAAAGCTTTGTTGAAGAAAAATGTGAGAAATACAGAATATTTTAATATGAAGCAAACTTGGATTGATAAAATTAAGTTGCCTCACCCTGATTTGAATAGTAAGAGGTGGACCACACAGACTAATAAAGATATTATAATCAGCATAAACTCTGCTTCTATTTTCTGTATGATTCTGACTGCTGAGTCTTGTCAAAGAGTTAACTCTTTGAGACTAACATCTCTTTTTCTTTCTCATAGGTGAAGGATGTAAAATGCCATCTACTAAGAAAATATGGATATTGTGGAACAGGATCCTAAGAAAAAGTTTTTATCACTGATTGAAAGACAATGGTATGGTCAACTCGGACAACTCCTGATGACCTTATGGACACTTCTTTGTAGTTTTCTTGATAATAATATAGAGGTTTGCCATTTATTTTGAGAGACTCTTTTGACTTGCCAAAGAAAGGCTAGAAATGTGGATAGTTAACAAAGGGAATAATGGACTGCAATGCTTGCAGATTGGAATCAGGGAAAATGAGAGCTTTGGACTGAACCCCGGAGTATCCAGATGTCTGTGCTTCATTGCTCCATGTATAATTGGTACCTGTTCAGGGAATGTACGCCTAGGACTTGGAGAAGGACTTCTAGCATAATTCTTTCCTTTACATGATAGATGGGGTTTTTTCTGATCCTTTCCTTCTGAGGTATTTCTCTCTAATACATGCATGCATACATACACATATACATACACACATGCATATATACATACATACTAGATTGCTCCATTATAGCAGCCAGACAATGAGCTGACAGACAAATGAGGACCTTGTGTTCCACCAGATAGCCCTTTCTCTGGCTATGTTGAAACATACCTTCAGTGCTCTTGAGGAAAAGCACAAAATCTGTGCTTAAAATGAGCTTTTGTCTCTTCTCCTACCAGCTTGAAAAACAGGTCACCAGGAAAGAGGCCTGGGAAGCTTTTTATTAACCATGAATCTTTTAGTGTTTCGCAAAAGGACTAAACCCATGTTTAAAAACAGCTCTAAAAACAAATGACAAGTACTGGGCAGTGACTGGCTCCAAGGGGAATTTGGGAGGAAACACTCCAGCACCTAGCACCCAGCAACTGTCCTCCTTCCCATTAATTATGTTTAGACATAATATCTGGGAGGCAAGTGGGCACATCCCAATATAGCAGAAAAACAGTTTGTTTTTGGCACTGAGGCCAACATAAAGTAGGATGGTAGATGTAATGTATTGGGCCTAGTTTAACTTGAGCTGTACCATGTGGGTTTTATAATAATAATAATAAGTTGGAAGGGACCTTGGAGGTCATCTAGTCCAACCCCCTGCTCAGGCAGGAAACCCTATACCATTTCAGACAAATGGCTGGCCAGTCTCTTCTTAAAAACTTCCAGTGTTGGAGCATTCACCACTTCTGGAGGCAGGTTGTTCCACTGGTTAGTTGTTCTAACTGTCAGGAAGTTTCTCCTTAGTTCTAGGTTGCTTCTCTCCTTGACTAGTTTCCATCCGTTGCTTCTTGTCCTGCTTTCAGGTGCTTTGGAGAATAGCTTGACTCCCTCTTCTTTGTGGCAGCCCCTGAGATATTGGAACACTGCTATCATGTCCCCACTAGTCCTTCTTTTCATTAAACTAGACATACCCAATTCCAGCAACCGTTCCCTATATGTTTTAGCCTCCTGTCCCCCAATCATCTTTGTTGCTCTTCTGAGATTGCTTAAGCAAAGAGTTGGGTAACAGTCTCCGGCTCCTCAGACAGGCCATCTCCACGACCACCATTGGTTGGCTCTAGGGTGGCAATAGGTTCCTTTAAACCTATTGGCCGCCGCCTAGTGGCCAGAGTATAAATAGCTGTGTAGAAGCCCTGGTTAACAGTTCAGTTCCTGCATTCAATAAAGCACGTTCCTGCCTGAACTCTCTCACCTCGTCTCCTGCTTGCTGAAAAGAACCCAGTACACAACAGTAGACTTTTGAGCTGCCTTACCATCTAGGGGAAAAGGCCCATTAACCCAGCCATGAAGAAAAGCAGTGAGCTTCGGGCCTACACTTTTCATGGGCAAGATAGATTATTTGACAAGATTTTGTATCACCCTAGCTTGATCCCTGACTCTTCGTTTTGCTTAACCAGCATTCCTGATGGGAATTCTTAATTGGGTTCCTTTGAAAGTTGAAGCAGCTGTCCCTACATATGTTGGGCAACTCTCCATTTGCTTTTGTGAAGAGTCTGCTTGACTCATGCATGACTAAGTGGGACTGATATCAATTGAGCGAGCCTCACTACAGATCTCATTCACAAATCCTGTTCTTTTCTGCACAGTAGAGGCTGTTGCTATAACAGTCAGTCACTAGGCAACTGAGAAGCCCCTTTGTTTCCTACGCACTCCTTGTTCTCCCTCTTCTTCTTTTTCTTTCCAAAAGGAGCAAATGCATGGCAAGGCATTTCTGGCCACTGACTCTCCCCAGCTGTACCCTTTTAGAGGCTGAACTGACTCATGTTTTCTGCCATAACAATGACTTTCTTCTTCATAAACAATACTAATCCTCCCACATCCTCTAACAAACTGAAGTTGGAGGTTTCTGGGCAACTACAAGGAATATTGATTAATTATCTATGTGCACATGCAAATCTTTAGGATGAAGTGGAGTGTAGAAATGACAAAAACTACAGTTCACAGGGAAAAGTATGAAATAAAGATGGGCCTTAATGCAGAAAACATCCTAATAGGTTATATTCAATGATGTGGATCATTTTCCTTAATAATCTCCCAAAGTTGTTGGGACTGTGATGGACTTGGAATGAAAAAGAACACATGTTCATAGTAGCATTTATTCTAATACGGGTAGTCCTCGATTTCCACAGTTCATTTAGTGACTGTTTGCACTTACAATGGCACTAAAAAAGTGACATGATCATTTTTCACACTTACAACTTTTACAGCATCCCCAGGGTCACATATTCAAAATTCAGATGCTAAGCAACTGACTCATATTTATGATGGCTGCAGCATCCTGGGGACATGTGATCATGTTTTGCGACTTTCTGGCAAAAGCAAATTCAATGGGGAAGACAGATTCACTTAACAACTGTTTTACTAGCTTAACAACCGCAGGGATTCACTTAACAACATTGTCAAGAAAGGTCATAAAATTGGACAAAATTCACTTAGCAACAGAAATTTTGGGTTTAAGTGTGGTCATAAGTGGAGGACTATCTGTAGTCCCAAATCTTCACCTTATTCCATGACATTGGCATATCTTCCCCAGGCCAGGTCTATGGAGATTCTCAGTCATCCAGGGCATGGTTGTCCCAAAGATGCTTTTTTCAAGAGGCAACTGGACTTTCTTGTTTTTCTTTGAAGATGTTCCGCTTCTCATCCAAGAATCTCATCTCATTCAGAGCTGAAGAAGCTTCTTGGATGAGAAGTGAAATGTCTTCAAAGAAAAACAAGAAAGTCCAGTTGCCTCTTGAAAAAAAAACACCTTTGGGTTATCCAGGCCAACTGTGAGACAATCACAAGTCAAAATTAGATGTCCTGATATACAGTGGTACTTATTCTTCTATTATTCCCATACTGTCCAAGGTCTGTCTCAAGATGTGTAACATCTGTGACACTTTGGCCACCCATTACTCTGAAGGCAAACTTAGGGAATTTTAATAGATATGATTGGAGGTGTGTTTGGGGGAGCGCTCCATGTTTTTAAGGACCATCTCTAAACATCTGCATGTTGTTATAAAATTCCTCCCAACATCCATTTCCCCCCCAGAAAATATACTGCTCAAAAAAATAAAGGAAACACTTAAACAACACAATGTACTGTATTTAATAGTAGGATGTCTTATCTTGTGTTCCGTAGTTCCAATATATCTGGATATCAATAGAGTGGGAAAGACTACCATCCTCTGGGGCAAATTGTACTGAGAGCCTTGAAACATTGATACATTCCTTCTATTTTCCTCTATCTTCATTTTTCCCGCTTGCTTCTGTTGTTGAATTTATTAAGTCTTTTGGGGTCATTAGCCTGTTTGCTTGCTATGCATGTTGATGGTGCCATATAATTACATTATTATAAAAAAATCACTGGCTTCATCTTTGCTTATTAGCTATGTATCCAGCTTGTTCCCAAAAGAATATGTTGCTAACTTGGATACTTTGTTGAGCAAATGGCAGAGGGACTAAATTTGTAGTTCATTATTCCTCTCTCTTTCTCTCTGCCTTAAAATTTGCCAGATCTTGAGGTTTCTTTCTCTTGTTAACGATGTGCACCAGTTGATGTGAAATATGGCCAACTGTGTCATTGTTGAAGTGGGAAAACTTTACTCAGTGTGTGGCATGTTAACATGAATTTATTTGGGGTTGTCAGATGAGAACCCACATATCAGTGGTTTTGCACAAGGCGGCAAGATTGTGCAGAATTTCCTTTTCAGATGACTCTTTCTTAAATGAGGGAAGCTGTTAATTCCAAAAGAAAAGCTCTTCTTCCTTTATGCAAGAAAGATTTATCCATTTATCGTGGTATAAGATTTTGTGAATCACAGCTACCAAATGCATGCCATATGAACTTGAGAGGAATATTGCATATTATATACTGACACTGTTGTGGGGGGTCTGGAGAAGCAGAAGGGAAAAAAAGTACAGGTAGTCCTCAACCTACAATGACAATTGAGCCCAAAATTTCTGTTGCCAAGCGAAAGACAGTTATTAAGTCAGTTTTGCCCCATTTTATGGCCTTTCTTGCCACAGTTGTTAAATGAATCACTGCAGTTGCTAAGTTAATTAGATGGTTGTTAAGTGAATCTGGCTTCCCCATTGACTTTGCTTTTGTCAAAAGGTCACAAAAGGTGACCACATGGCCCTGGGACACTGCAACCATCATAAATATGAGTCAGTTGCCAAGCATCCGAATTTTGATCATGTGACCATGCTGTAACAGTTGTAAGTGTGCAAAATGGTCATAAGTCACTTTTTAAGTGCTGTTGTAACTTGAATGGTCACTAAACAAACTGTCATAAATTGAGGACTACCTGTACAAGGAGAAGTAAAACCCCAGCACTACCAACATGGCTTCAAATCCATGAGGAAAGGAGACTCCCCCCAATCCACTGATAGCATCACTGGGCAATGCAAAAGGCCTGGCTTGATGAAAAATGCCAATGGATGCCATTGCCTGATTGATGGAAGCACATTTTGCTTCCTATGTATATTTGGTATCATATTTGGTACTGCAAAGAGAATGGTGTTACCCTGCAGGGATCACAAACAAGGCAGCAGTTGGGCCCAATGCGTAAGGTAGATACAGTCCTCTTTCTGTGAAGTGGTATTCCTGTAACTGTAAGGATGCTTCCATTCAAGTATCTGGCTGCAAGGCAGAAATGGTTTGCTATTTCCTACTTCCAGGATGTTTCGTTTCCCCATCTAGCCTGCAGTTCTCAATGCCCCAGAAGCCTCCATCCCTCCAACAGAAGCCAGACCGTGCGGTGCTTAGCAAGTCAGCAGGATGCTTATATAGTGTATGCAGGGTGATAGTAAATCATGGTCTCTATTTGTATTCTTTCCCTACTCTATGCATCCCTCACCTTCCCAAGAGTTGCATATGGAATGCCTCTTTCTTGGAATTATGCTCCGATATGTAATTCAAGAAAGCATGTGAGACATCTCATTTCCATAAGATCGTTTTGCCATATCCTCTTTTATGCCTAAATAGGGGAAAAATATCCCACTTATTCTCCTCTTTGCCTATCCCCTTTGATGTTGTCTTCAACAATGGATGAGAGTTATCCACAGCAATCCTGGTGTTAATATAGGGTTTGCTTCCTTGTTCTTTGACCAAGGCATATAAAATGTATTAGACTTTGTCACCCATTACTTTCTTTAATGGGCTAGAAGTGACTGGGAACAGAGGCAGGATAAGGTGGTGATCTGAAACAAAGAAAGCAAGTGACTGACAGTATTGCACACTCAGGGATGGGCAGATAGCATGCTAACATCACACTGTGAATGAATCCAATACAAAGAGAATATATGGTATGTATCAGAGGACTGAACTCTGGAGCCCTTGGTGCTGACTTTGGCTGTTTATTTGCAGACATTTCATTACCAATCAGCTAACATCATCAATAAGCATGTGTGGGATATAGACTAACTCAGCTTCTCCCACAGGAAATGTTTTGGAGTTAATAACACTCTATGCATCCATTTAAAATAAAAGAAAATCCCTTCATAAAACTGTCTTTTTACTTATTAGAAGTATTTCCCAACTTTTGCCCAGCTCAGGACAGTGTGCAAAGAGATCTTCATTCCATAAAACAATTCCATGAACTTGGTTGGGCTAAAAGAGAATGACCAGCTCAGATCTCATACTATTCGTGAGTTGGGCAGCTACATAAATGTATTACTTATTTTATGAATATTTTTTTATTAAAATAGATTTAGAAAAACCACATACATAAAGGAATAGAATTTTTTTTAAAAGGATAAAAGAAAATGTGAATAACAAAAAAGCAAGAAAAGGGAAATTATCTAGAGAAGTGACTTCCCATCTACTTTGCAGCAAACATCTTAGTTACCAACTTCACCCTCCTGTCATTCGCTTCTTCCTATAAACACATCTTTTTAATCAGCAATTCATTTTTCCCCTTTTCCAGTAAAAAGCCTACAAAGGGTTTGCAGTCAGTCTCCAGATAATAACTGGTTGGGTAAATGATCCTGGAGCTCAACCCTACTTGATGAAATATGGTTGCACAACAGTTTGCTTTAAGGGGGAGATTTAGGAGCTTGGCTATCAAGGGAACTGTTGAGCACATCTAGTCCAGATCACAGCCCATTAAGTTCTTTCTTCATGGTTAAGTGAATGGTTTAATTGGATCAGGCTGACTGTCATACATGGAGTGATTAGAGCTCCAGAAAAATGGGTCCAGTGTTCCTACCGACATTGTTCATTGGATCATAATAATCTTTCTTTTAACTGCAATGAAGTACAAAGAACAAAAACAAAGGAAGTAGCTATTTGTCCTTCAATTTATTGCTGAACTTTAATAATACAAGCTGTATAAAAATATTTTACAAAAAAGCAAAATCACAATTAAACTTGAGATTAAACGCAACAAAGGGCAATATAACAGATACAACCCACCATTCATTCTTGTGGGGCTTTTGGGGTTTTAGTTAAAAATAGGTGAGCGAGCAGTTTAGTCACGTGTTAATATTTGAGCAATAAAGCTGCTTTCCGTTTAGGTTGATGACCCTGTGACTACAGCAAGCAGACATGACTAGCTGCAACCCAGGCTGACTATTTACCTTGCCACACTTGGAAATATATGTTCATTTTGACTTCCTTGCAATCCAAAGAAACCTTACTTCTCCATGCTGAATTGCTTCTTAGGGCAGTTTATTTTAAAAGTTAGTTTTGAATTCCTGTTTGTAAAACATGTTGATGATTAGGAAGCAGAAGCAAAGAATTATTTTAAGCCAAATGTACAATTTTGACATATATATATATATATATATATATATATATTTAATTTGGAGGTATACAGTTCATTAATTTGGCTGAAGGATTTGGAAAATCAGAAATCTTTGGTGTCGTTTGAGAACAGCGCCATCTGATCAGCCTCCTGTTCCCACAATGGTCAGCCAGATATTTCTGGGAAGCCCACAAGAAGGATAGGATTGCAAATCTCACACTTGACAAGCAGCAGCTGGAATTTAATGGCATGATCTTAATGGGTCAAAGTTACCAAAGGACCAATGCTCTCTCTCTCTCTCTCTCTCTCTCTCTCTCTCACACACACACACAAACCTCAGATACTTTGGGATGTTACCTGATGCTAATCCACATTTTTCATTAGCAATTCCAAGTGGTGCTTGGTAATTCACTGAAACCTTTCAATGCTGCTGAATTAATTGAGAGACAGTGAGATAGGGGCAGGGGAGAAAATAACAGTAGACTTCCTTTTGATATATTTTACATTCCACATTCTTTTTCACTGTTTGATGGCAAATAATATCAGGAATGAACAGGAATGAGGATACATACAACACGAGCTGAATAATTATATGCAGAACATAAATTGCATTTCGTTTCCTGAAACACAAAAATTACCAGTCTATTGGTAGGGTATATAATGACCACATTCCTGAGACACCAGACACCAGATTTAAAAAAAACAACAACTATGGATTGCAATTTATTGTGCTTATTATTTACAGCAGTGTTTCTCAAACTTGGCAGCCTGAAGAGCTAGCTGTGCTGCCTGGGGAATTCTGGGGGTTGAAGTCCAAACAGCTTCAAGTTGCCAAGGCTGAGAAACACTGATCTACAGTATACTAATTATGACAGTCCTTTTCTTCAAGAAGAGTGTTAGGATATGTTTATTCACCCTTTTTATTGCATCTTCCTTTCTGATCTTTTTTTTGTCAACACATTGTAAGGACTTTTTTTTAAAAAGAAAACCTGGGATTATCATAATTCTCAGTCTGTCACAGGCTCTGTGCAAGAGGACCGTAGGGTTCCCTTGGTATAATACAATTTTGGCCTAAATGAATCTGTACAATTGCTCTCAGCACTTCCTTCAACATTATGCACAATGCCCTGGAAATCCAGAGATGCAGATACCAGCTTATGAAATTTGTTATATACAAGCATTCAGAAATAAACAGAAATTTTACAAGCAGAACTACTGATTGGTTGGTGAAGCAGACAACAGACATTTGCAAGTTAGCACAGCTGAAATTAGAAAAAAAATGCAGTTTCTTTGCTTGTGTACTTATGTTCCTTCATCATCCAATGTAGCACGATAAAGGATGATTCATGGATCACATCAAATAGGCACCAAAGCATCTGTGAAGGCCACATATGAGTCTACAGGACTGGTTTTTGGAGTGTCAAAAAATCACAGCATTAGAGGATGCGGTGTTAAGTCTTTTGTCCAACCCTTGTTTGGTTCTCTGGGAGAGCATGAGGGGAAGCAGCCGGTAAGGAAAGAATTTATTTAAGAAACCCTGAGGGAACTTCCTCACATACTGCTCTCTATAAGCCCAAGAGTTCACTCAGTGAGTTCAACAGTACTTGCCTCCACAGAATAACATTTCTGAAGGCTTCAGCTGAAGAAAAGTCACACTATTTAGAAATACCACCATGGAGGCGTCTCATTCTTTGTAGCAACCAGAAAATATCTTAGACAATTTTCCCTTTTTTAAAAAAAATCTTATAATACAATATATATAACACCCCCATCCCCCACCCCCCAAAATACAAGAGGCTAGATAATTCCGACAATGGGTTGAAAACAACAGTCAAGAAGCAGCTTTTCTATATAATCTAATGCTCACTTTGCAAATGTTTATAATGTGATACATTCCAAACAAGATGCATAGATATGCAGAGTCCAATCAAGCCAAAGACATGTGCATGTTCTCAAATCCTGCAACTGCTAATGTATGAGAAAAAACAGGGAATCTCAAAGGGTGGATTATGAACCTCCGGGGAGGGAGGGCAGGCATGGGGGGGGGGGGGCTACAGCGTTTTTAGTTGATCAGACTTGCCCAGACAAAGTGAACAGGAGGGCTGTCAATGCTCATTTATGCTTTCCATGAGAGAAAAGCCCAGGACAGTTAAATCTGTGGGTCTAGCCAACCATCAGCACCATTTGCCAATCAAAGCAGCTGATTAATTCTTGCCAAGTGGTGACTTCCCATATGGCGTGTAATAGAATATCTGTAATTTGGGTGTGACTATAATAAATTTCAGTGCTTTTACCCATTATGTTCAATTTCTAGCCTTTTAAAATGGAAATTTTTGCTGGGTGGGAAGATGAGCGTTAAAAATGATCAATCTAACCATAGTGCTCATCCAATTAAGATTTAAGTCAAACATTTATGATAAAAATGACATATCTTTTAGCTAAGTGGGGTATTTATTCCTTGTCCAACCCTAACTCCTAAGAATGGATTTGTTTTATTCATTTAGTTATTCAACTTTATTTATTATTTTAGGGAGGTGTAGAATCACAACATTTGAGAATCCCTGAGTTAAAATACAACTTCAGATATTTCCTCTCTAAATCAATGGAATTACGCTTTCTATATTACATACAGTATCTAGTAGACAAGAAGACCAGATGTCAAACAGAATAAAGTAACACATTATTATATTGAACTACTATCTAGCAAAAGATTCATGGAAAAGTGCTTCAGTTTGGATTGAGCCCACAGGTCAGTATTAACCAAATGCAAAGCATAAATATTTTGATATTTTTTTCCATCTCAGCATTACTATTATTCAAATAAGCCTACATTTCTCTGACACCCAGAAGAAAAATTAGAGGCAAGCAAAAAGACAAAAAGAATTCTTCACAATGAAACAAATATCCATTCAAATCACAAAATATTCTCAGGTGCAGTTTTTTCTTTGGTATTCTTTAGTAACAAATGCATTCCAAAGTGATGAAACACTCTTACTAGCATGAGTTGCCTCTCTAACACCATCTGACTGTTTACATACTAAGATGGACGACTTCATCTATTTAGTGCAAAAGTTTACAGAAGCTCATCCTGTAATATGTCGGTCTAAGCTGTGATTAAGAAATAATAATGTTGGAAAAAATGCTACTGAGTTACAATAAACTGCTTTGACTTTAGCATAATAAGACACTAATGGAAAATGCGTTTACAGTTGTTAGACAATGCTTTGTGAGGCCTTTTGGTACAATGACAGGAAGGCACTTGTCATGAAGCTTTCAGATAACTGAGGAGAAAAAAAAGAATCTCCTCATGTGCAGCTAAGGCTGTCTTCCAGATAAACTGAGAACAAATTACTCGCACAAGGCAGTTTATTATCCAAGGCAAACCTAACATTTCTTTAGGTCAAAGTAATAATTAAAAAAAGTTTACATAAAGTTTACAAATGTTAACACTGTAGATCTATTGCAAAACCAAAATAAATAATTTCATTCATTGAACATTTCAGAATGAAATGTATCCAGTTATTCTTTACGACAAACATCTGCAGCGGAATGTCTTTGCTTGAGAAATATATATTTAGTTAAGGCTTTACTATGAGAAAATGGTTGCTTGCTAAATGTTCCAAATCAGACACAGTAGGACAGCTTGCAAACACGTAGCCATTATATATATATATATATATATATATATATATATATATATATATATATATATATATATATATATATATATATATATATATATATATATATATATATATATATATATATATATATATATATATATATATATATATATATATATATATATATATATATATATATACAGTATATATATATATATATATACAGTATATATATATATATATATACAGTATATATATATATATATATATATATATATATATATATATATATATATATATATATATAGAGAGAGAGAGAGAGAGAGAGAGAGAGAGAGAGAGAGAGAGAGATTAAAAAACATGTACTCTATACTACACATAAATGAATGTATAATGTAGCAGATAAGGAAGATGCAAAGAATACAATGACGTTTCGACCTGAAGATGACGAGTGGGACCTCGTCGAAACATCGCCAAGACACCCTCAATCCTACACGGGAAAAGACCTGAATACACCAAGACATATATATATATATATGTATTGCTGAGAAGCAGACAAAGAAGCAATATGGCTGTTCTATTGTAATTCCTTATGGTTTTAATCCATAGGAAATGTGCAGCTCTGGATCTAACTGTGGACTCATATTTTTCATTCCCCGCAGTGAATCACTGGCATAATAACATGGATATCCCTGGTTCACAAATAATAGTAAGCCATTAGGTAGTTGGTTGGGCTTTTCACTTAGTGGAATATACAAACCCATCTTTACAAAGAAACAGTATTTATAAGTCAGAGGGTAAATTTCACACCAAACCAAGGTAAAAACAAATAGACACAAGTGTTTACTACTACTACTACTGGGGATGCGAATGTCCTTACAGAAGGCAATTGCAAATCATCTGTATATTGTTGCCAAATAAATTATAGCTCAACTCAAAGGACACTTTACTTTTTATCCAAAAATACTACTAAATTTGCCAAGAATTTATTTCCTAGAGCTGGTGTTTTAGAGCTAAAAGCCAGAGCTAGGTTGCATCACATCCTTAAACCTCTTTGCAGATTAGGCAGATATAGATAAACAATTTGTATAAAATGATGGTACTCTCATAGAGGAACAATAACCCAGCAAAGAAATTCAAATAGGAAGTTTCTTTGGTACTTTATACTTGGCACAAAAATGATTCCAATTGTGGTCTGAAATCCAGGTATCTAGACAAACATTGAGGATTAGTGGTGGAAATGGTTATGAAGTAAGTGTATTCAAGATCGGGCATTAAAGGATAATTTGAAGTGAAAATGAAAACTAATAAAAGTGAAAATGAAAACTAATAAAAGTTTTTATTTAGCTTCGAGGAGTTAGGTTAGTTTCCACTAGAAAATTACTTTTGTACTTATCTCTATTACTATCCAATTCAGTTGCTTTTCATCATTTTCATCAAGCTTAGAAAAATATGGACAAAAGGTTTCCACCATAATGAAGCTATGCTTTCTTGTATTGCATAGATACATATATAGCCAATGTACTATTATCAATCCTACTTGCTATGCCTATTTATAAATTTGTACATTGGGACCGTCTACCAATCCTCAAGAAACCGAAATCAAATTGTTAGTTGGTTATTACAATAGTTTTATTAGGTTTTTATCAATTCTTTAAGAATCTTATTTGATGGAATGTGGATAAGTCTACATATGGCTGAAAAGTACGCACTTCCAAACAATTTGTATCACGTGAGTTATCAAGACTGATCTACAGTTTTAATTTTGCAAGGGATGAAGAAAAGAAACTACCACATACATTGGGCAAAAGAGTAAAAAAACATGTTGTGGCTTCTTTTGGCAATAGAAATTTTAGAGAAATAACATCTAAATCCAGAATACACAATGATAATCCTTAGTAGAAAAAAAACATTCTGGAGAGAAAAACCTTATTGTATCACAAATAAAAAGAGGCTCTGAGATTTTTGGATAATTTGATAGCTGCTAGAATGAATAATTCAGTAAGTCCTACTTGCTTTAACCAATTAAACACATTTCTATGCTTAACCAATTAAATTACTTAATATCCCACATTTCCTATGAATATAATTATGCCATCTTGTGATTTTTACCATGAGTTGAATGATTTGAACTGCAAAAGTTCCACTGTAACACCATAAAAGCAGTTTCCAAATCAAGTTGAGATAACTGATTTACTTAAAAAAAACCTTTTGATATTTGTATGAATGGGAAAGAATCTAAAATAAATCAGTTTCAAATCTGTACACTGTACAGTGAAATGCTGCATAGAACAGTGTGGAACAGAATGCATACTTCAGCCAAACTTAAATATTTTAGTTTTAACATTCATTCAGAATTGCAAATACAGGTTCGGCTCTTTTCTGTAGACATTGTTTGGTTTTTAAAAAAATGCTTCATTGTTGACTGCATTGTGTTCTGAGTTTATATATTTTCTAGTCCAATGAAAATATGGCTTTGGTGCATCTAAAAATAGAGCAAAGTTATGACAAGGCTACAACTAGAAAGCTACTTTACATTTTCACGAGAAGCTATGTGCATACCAGATGATTTTTATCCATTTTTCCATTGCAGCACCCTCCTTTTGAGGGTTTCTTTTTATTTTTTTTTTTGAAACACCTGTGAATCTGTGCAGAGCAATGGTCATGCTTGTTTGAAAAAAGAATAAAAAATAATGTTGCAAACATAGATCTGTTCCCTTTCATTTAAGGGAGGGGGTTCAATGCTTGAGTACTGGAAGTTTTAAATTTTGTTTCTGACTATGTATTGTGACCATTTGAGAAACCTAGTTCTTTTTTTTTGTTGAGTTGGCAATTGTAAAATTCATCCAGCGTCCATAACATGCATTCATATACTTTAGTTCAATAAAAGTTTCTGGACCAATAACTTTTCCTCCCTATTGCCATTTCCAGTCCATGTAGGCATCTTTAGATGCATCAGTAAATAGCATCAGGCACTTGCAAGGTTGCATGAGAACTGTATGATCTTTGGACAAAAGCAAGAGAATTTTGTTTGATATTTACAATGAGAGGTGCTGAGTGGCTTACTCAAAGTTGTCGGCTGGATGCCAGTGCATTGTTGCTGGTGTTGAATTGGTGCCTTGAGATGATCAGTTGAGGAAACAAAAGGCAGGCAGGACAAGAGAAGAATCTTAGAAGTCAGGTGTGGATGGATTCTGCAAAGGTTGTCCCATAAATCGCATCTTCTATGACTGACTTCTGGCAGGGAGTCCAGAAAATTCTTTCCTGATAATTTCGTTAACTAGGAAGGGAAAGAGAAAAAAGAAACACAAAAGCGGAAACGTTACTGTGCAGAAAATGAGAAAGAACTGAGCATAAAGCCACCTGTGTGGTTGCCAATTAAAAGCTGGCATTCAGTAATGAGTTAAGACTATGAAAATCTGGGTGCAAGTCCCAACTGCTGGAATATAGCCATGTAGCCTGCTGGATGGTCTTGAGTCTATCATTATTGTTCCGCCTCAAGTAGCTTGCAAACTGTAAAGAAGATGGAAAGGAAAGAAAATATATATATATATACTTTCTTGAATTCCTGGTAGGAAAGGGAGTTTTCATTTCTGGTTTATTTAAAGTAATGTAATATAATAATGCAACACTTCACTGACTTTTATAAATACAGGATCAACACAGATGTAATGAACTTTGATTACTGAATCCTGTCCAGATTGCAGAGGAAACACTCTTGCAAGCTCATTCTTGTTTTTCATGTTTTGTACCAACTATGGATCATTCAAACCATATTCTGCAGTGCCAGTCAAATTGTGACTTGGTAAACTATGGCCCTGTTAACTGCATAGCTCAGTTAGGTGAGAAGAGTTCCAGGCAGTGTACAAAATACCCTCAATACATTTGTATCCTTTACTGTTTAATGAACATGTTGGTGATTTCTCATAGTAAAACTCTGCTTACTAGTGTATATTCTACTAGTGTACATTCTATGTGCCTATATGTTTCACAAATTTACTTCACTAAGCTGATAGTAACCACAAAAACTCAATGAAGTAGTTACTGGCAGACAGTCTTGGCAAAATGTCTAGGAGGATGCAAATCTTTGGGAGTGACTAAAAAACCCCATTTTGCTATATACTGAAGACAAAGCACTGTATTGTACAATCACCTGTAGAATATGCTATTGCTACTATTGATGTCCATGTAAAACCTACAGATAGAACAGAAAGCAAAAGTCTGGTCAGAATATAATTCCGGCTTCAGATCAGCAAAGGAGTTATATAAGTGAGTTTATTAACAGAATAGAGTTGGAAGAGACCTTGGAGGTCTTCTAGTCCGGGGCTTTTCAACCAGTGGTACAGGTACCACCAGTGGTACATTGGCACCTGGCAGGTGGTACACGACCATCCTAGAAGGGGGGAGGGGAATGAGCTGAACTGGTGGCAGCACCGCACAAGCCTGAGCGAGAGATGTCTGGAGCTGCAGGGCTGTCAGGGCTCAGCGGAAGGGCCAGGATCAGTGCCAGGCTCCAGCTGGAGCTCAGTGCTGATCCTGGTGCTTCTGCTGAGCCCAGAAGAAGCACCGATCAGCTGGAATGTTGCAGCATCTCCAGGGTCTTGTGATTTACATTCAGATGCTTGGAAACTGATTCATGACGGTCACAGTGTCCCAGGGTCATGTGAAGTGAGCAAAACCTGCTGCAACCACCCAGCAGAGGGGGGGAATAAAAACCAAACACCCCCCAACCCACCCCCACTGCCAATCCTCAACAGAAATGCTCACAACAATGAAAACCTCAGACAGGAGGAAGAGCGCCGCCAGGCGGGCAGGCAGGTGTCTTGCTCGGCTGTGGCTTGGGGGGCACTTTTTTCAGTGTCATTGTAACTTCAAACAGTCACTAAGTGAACTGTTGTAAGTCAAGGACTACCTGTACTTCATCAATGTTTTCCTTTTTATTTTTTTTGGTCATCAAGTTTTTGACACTAGGCGACTGGCGGTACTTGGATGTTGCCATATCCTAAAAGTGGTACAATGGGTGAAAAGGTTGAAAAGCCCTGTTCTAGTCCAACCCCCTGCTCAAGCAGGAGACTCTAAACCATTTTAAATAAATGGTTGTCCAGTTTCTTCTTAAAAGCCTACAGTAATGGAGCACCCACAACTTTTGAAGGCAAGCCAGTCCGCAAATTAATTGTTCTTACTGACAGGAACTTTCTCCTTAGTTCTAGGCTGGTTCTCTCCTTGATTAGTTTCCATTCATTGCTTCTTGTCCTGTCTTCAGGTTTTGCTTCTCATATTATTGTATTGTATTGTATTGTATTGTATTATCACATTACATTACATTATTATATTATTCTTCCCTTGTGTATCCAACCAATATGCTGAATATGGATTGTAGGGGCTGCTTTGGTACAAAACCATCAGGGCTTCAAAATTAGAGGAAGAAACATGCATTATCCTGATGGTCCTACCTTTATAGCTGAAAATACAAAGTTCTACTAATAAATGTCAAGGCGCACAATTTTTTTAAAAAACGGTTAACACTTAAATATCAATCCAGAGTTTTCATTTCAGGCAAAATGACCAGGTTCAAATTATTATATTCTGGATACGTCTGAAGATCCAGCTCATGTGAGGACTCCAAAATGATGGGAAAGATGGAAGGAAAAAGGAAAGATGACCAGCAGAAACATGGATGGATTTAGATAGAGTGGTGATGAGAGACCTGAAGAACCAAGTGGGCAACAGATCATCCTGGAGAAGATCTATTTATATGGTCACTAAGAGCCCATACAGATGGCCCGTGATTACTGTTGTTATTATTACTAATTTAAGTTGCAATCTATATTTCTGAGCAAAAGTTTGGTCATTATGTAAAACTTACTGTGTTGGGGGAAAAATGCAGCCAGAGCCCAACCAAACTGTTCAAAATAGTGGGGTCAGCTTTTAAAGGAAGAAAGGTAGTACAGGTAGTCCTTGACCTATGACCACAACTGAACCTAAAATTTCTATTGCTAAGTGAGACAGTTGTTAAATGAATGTTGCCCTATTTTGCAACCTTACTTTCCACAATTATTAAGTGAATCATTGCAGTTATTAAGTTAATCTGGCTTCCCCATTGACTTTGCTCGTCAGAAGGTCACAAAAGGGGATCACGTGACTGCACACTGCAACCGTCATAAATATGAACCAGTTGCCAAGTGTCTGAATGTTGCTCACGTGACCATGGGCAGACGGCAACGGTAGCAAGTGTGAAAAATGGTCATAAATCACTTTTTCCAGTGCCATTATAACTTTGAATGGCCACTAAATGAAGTGTTGTAAGTTGAGGACCTGCATATTGATTAAATATAGATATATGTGAGGCTGATCTGGACTGACAAAGTTATGAATAAAATGGAAGGCAACGTCATGAGATTATAAATATTACTAATCAAGATTGTTCAAAGGTACCAGCTGTATTTCCCCAGGGCTCTTATTTAAAAGGTGGAACTTCTTCCAGAAGATATTGTGATTGCTGCCAATTGTGATAGTTCTAGAAAAGTGATTAGACACATTCATAGAAGATAAAAATGGCTGATAGTTATTGTGATTATACATTAGACCTGCAGTGTGTTTCTGGTTGTTGAGAAAAAGGGAGGAAAGACCTATTTGTAGGGGATAGAAATTGCAAGGGAGTGCTGTTACTTTGACAAAGGTTCAGATGAAGCACCTTTCAAAACCGTTTCGCAAAACAACACAGCTCCTTTGTTTCTAAGAGAAAAATGAAATCGTTGTGTTGCCTTTGTTCATCCAATTCTCTCCCCAGCTTTCTCTGACTTTTTCTTCCATGTCCAGAACACTCTGCACCACTTTCTATTCCAGAATAATAAATTCTAGAAAACAATAAAATGGCTCTGTAAGGGGCAGGGACATTCTGGCATATTTTTGAGAATGTCACAGTGGAGATCGGAATGTTCTGGAATCAGACCATGAGGTTGTGTACATTCTGGTCTCAGTAAGCATGAAAATTAACTGATAGGATCATTGGTGCTTCAAGATGGGCTTACATCAGGGATGGGCAACTATGGCAACTTTATGGCCTATGGACTTCAATTCCCAGAGTTCTTGAGCCAGCTGCCTCAGGTTTTCTGGGAATTGAAGTCCACTGGTCATAAAGTTGGCTGGCTTAGGAATTCTGGGAAATGAAGTCATAAAGTCATAAAGTTGTTATAGTTGCCCACCCCTGACTTAGATACCTCTGTGGTGGAATTTGATGCAATCATTTGAAGGAACAATGGCCATGACAAATTCTCCCTATAATAGTGTGACCACATTTGGGCCAGTCTGGCGGTGACTCAAAAGCACTACTTGCTTCAAACAAAGGTATTCCTTGATTTATGACTGTAATTGAGCCCAGAGTTATGTTGCTCGTTAAATGGGTTACCTCATGAGGTTTTGCAACCTTTTTTGCAGCAGCTGTTAAGTGAATCAGTATGGATGTTAAGCAACTGTAGCAGTCGTTAAATAATCCATTGTCTGCAATGATGGTTTCTTTTGGCAGAAATAGGAAGTAAGTGCCAGTTTCTAGCAAAAAAAAACCATTATAAATGGTGGTCACATGATTGCTAGACAGTGCAAATGTGGGTCAGTTGCTAAGTGCGACTGTGTGACCACAGAGGCAGGGTCAAAACTTTGAATGTGGATCGTAAATAGATCTGGGGAGGTCAGTCGTAACTCCGAACAATTGCTAAGCCACTGGTCGTATTTTGAGGATTAAACTTGGACTCAGTTTGAGCAGGTCATAACACACATTTTCAAGTTGGAATGAAGAATATTGTTTGTTCTATAGATTTTGTAACTGTTCAGTACGTTACTTATTACCTGTTGTACTGTACATAGAAAGAGGGAAACATAGAGGATGTAGCCTTCTTAATTAAAAAAACACAAAGAAACCACAACCCTGAAAACTACTTATCTAACACAATGGTGCATTTTTAAAGGTTTTAACCATGGTTGGAAATGTATATGGAAAAATATTTTTTTTTTAAAAATCAATGAACTAAAAAATATGCCCAGCTTTTCTCCTACAATTATCTGGGGAAAAAGAGAAGCATTTTAGACTGTGTTCTTATCCACACTCGTTAATGAAACTGTGTAATTAATATACAAGATTGTAACTCAAACATTGTCAGTGCATCGTACCATATTAGGGTTATAAGTTGGTAAGTGCTCTAAGCATTTAATCAATATGCAGGATATGTATGTCTTCGGTTATACTTAAGACATCTAATTACTTGTGGGTTTTTAAAACAAAGCTAGGCCTTACAAAATATTAAATGAAATTGCTGGCTTCTAAAGTCTTGCAATGTCCTGGAATTGTCAGCAGGGGGTGATATGGCTCTGGTTTCAGGAGACACCCTGACTGAAGCCTATACCTATTTTTCTTTTTTCTTTTTTTAAAGGCTTCCTGTTTTCTTTACCCAGGAAATGAGAAGAGCAGATCTTCAATGGAAAGTTTTTGGTCTTTCGACTGCTAAAAATACCATTTAGGTAAAAAAAAAAAAAAGGTGGGCACCAACCTTAACAGGGGAATGGTGGGTCATTTCCTTTGTGTAAACAAAGTAGGATGAAATTACAAGCTGTTTTATTTATCAGCACATTTGTTCACATGGTTAAGTGCCGAGAATGAAAAAAAGCTCTATGCACTGTAGGGCCATATCATTTTTATTTAAAGAAATCAACCTGTTTGCAAATGCGACATTTTTCCTGTTCAAAAGCTGTGTGAAAAGCCAAAAAGGGATTGGCTGGCAGTGGGGGAAGTGCTCATTTATGTGTACTGAGAAGCCGCAGTGGCAAAGCAGGTCAGCCTTCTAAAACTGAATCAGGAAAAACTCTCTGAATTAATCGAACTGAACTTCACGAGGCAGAAATCTCATGGTACAGGCAGTCCCCGACTTACAACAGTTCATTTAGTTACAACAACCCTGGAAAAAGTGACTCGGCAACCGATTCATATTTATGATGGTCGCAGTGTCCCCGGGGTCATGTGATCACTTTTTGAGACCTTCTGACAAACAAAGTCAATGGGGAAGCCAGATTGACTTAACAGTCCTGCTAATAACAACCGCCAAGATTTGCTTAACAACTGTGGCAAGAAAGGTCGTAAAATGGGGCAGAATTCATTTAACTGTCTCATTTAGCAACAGAAATTTTGGGCTCAGTTGTAGTAGGTGCAGGACTAGTTGTGCTGATAAAGGGGTTGCAATATGTGGTCAAAAAATAAAAATGGTGCCACTATAGATGTTATATAATGTGCTACTAAACTCTGCCTGATAATTTTTTTTAACATATGTTGCATATGAAAGGCGCAGAAATTCAATTGCACTGCAGTTGTCCCCCTTTTGATTTTCTTTTTTCTTTTTCCTTATCCTATGAATACCCCGAGCCTTGAAAAGTCATTAGCCTGCAAAAACAAGAACATCAGAACAGGATAGTCTTCAAAGAGGTTGGTGCATGCATTTCCATAGTGGGGCAGAGAATCAGAATGGGCAAACAAGTTCATTTCAAGAGGCAACATTTCCTTCAATCATTTCTGTCGAGCTCTCAACTTCCATTTATCAAACCTGAGAACTTTTTTTAAAAAAGTTTAAAAATTGGTAAACAGAGTCCTGTGTGCATTTGTGTTTGCAATATTGCCTGATACACTTGGTTTCCACAATTTCCTGTAAGATTTTTCAATATGGAGTTTGATAAAGAAATTTTCTACAAATTGGCAAACTGCATTGGAAAAGTCTCAGTCTCGTGAGATGTATGTATATATGTATGTATGTATGTATGTATGTATGTATGTATGTATGTATGTATGCATAGATAGATAGATAGATAGATAGATAGATAGATAGATAGATAGATAGATAGATAGATAGATAGATAGATAGATAGATAGATAGATAGATAGATAGATAGATAGATAGATAATGGGTGGGTGGGTGGGCAGATCAACAGATAGACTTGCTAGACAGTCCATTAAGGAAGCTGTTTCTGGTGTAATTAATGTTGGTGCTGTTATATGCTCAGCTTAGTGTGGGTATATACTAGGCAGGTTTGCATCCTAGAAATGCAAGGTATCTTAAGCTACAAAAAAAAGTTTTGTTTTGTTTTTTGACTTTTTTTAAGTAAAAACTTTCCTCAAGGGAAGCTTGTATTTGGTGACTACATAAGCACCACCTTCATGTATTTTTCTTGGCCATAATATAGAAACAGATTTTTCATTTCCTCCTCTTGAGATATTGTATTATTTAGATTTTTAGATTTAGATTTCCCAGTGGGATTTCCACAGAATCAGTTTTTTTAAAATTAATAAACCTACAAAGTTATTTCATTAATTATACATTCTTTATTTCAGTGACCATTCTGAATGTGATATTGAACAGCCATTTGTCTGGAATAGTATAGGATCTCCTGCTTGAGACTAGAGGACCTCTGAGATCCCTTCCAACTCTATTATTTGGGTGTTCTGAGATTACCTTCAACTTCTTCTGTATCAGAGTAATCTGTGAAATGTATGCCCATCTTTTTTTGCCTACTTCGTTTTAGTTCTAATTGTGAATGCCTCCTCTAAGTCTACATATTATTTGTGTGGTTTTTCGGGGTGTGTGTGTGAGAAATCTTGCTATTTTTTAACCACCTGCACATTCATGACAGTCTCCCCTGTCTCAGTGGTCTTAATATCAGATGAAAGGGTAAACAACTGTTCCAGACTCACTTTTTCCAATCCACTCATATTTTTATGTACTTTTGATGATTGCACAGCAGATATCTAGAGCTTATTATGACTCATTCTGCTTTTGCAACAGAAGGGAATGGGGAGATGGTGGTAAATAGTCCAAAAATTCCTGAGGCCTGAATACTGTTCTTTGATTCTTGTAAATATCTAATAAAAATGTGCCCTCGTGTAGCCAAATGGCTGGGAAGACATCCAAAAGATTAAGATAATCAGAGGTTTAGATAATGGGGAGTGCTTGTATACATAGAATTACAGTGTTGTGGGCAACAGATTCTGAAAGTGGAGGTGTACCCAAGTACAGCCTGTGTCCTAGAATACAACCATAGGCACACAATTCAACCCGTGCCATGCATTTGTTTTGGCATTTAAGTTAAAGTTGCATTTACTTTTACATGGAATAGCTTTTAGATGGAATAGCCAATATGGCTTCAACCACAAGCCTGGAAAATAACCTTAATCTCTTCAACATAAAATACATATATTACAGGTAGTCCTTGATTTACAACCACAATTGGACCCAACTTTTCTGTTGCTAAGTGAGATATTCGTTAACTGAGTTTTGCCCCATTTTACGACCTTTCTTGCTACAGTTGTTAAGTGAATCATGCATTTGTTAAATTAGTAACAGAGTTGTTAAATGAATCTGGTTTTCCCATTGACTTTGCTTATCAGAAAGTTGCAAAAGGTAATCACGTGACCCTAGGACACTGCAACTGTCATAAATATCAGTCAGTTGCCAATCATCTGAATTTTGATCACCGACCATGGGGATGCTGCAATGGTCATAAGGGTGGAAAAAAGTCATAAGTCACTTTTTCAGTAATGTTGTAATTTTGAACAGTCACTAAATGAACTGTTGTAAATTGAGGACTACCTGTTTTACCTGATTGTGAGAAGAGAGTCATGATTTCTCTTGATCTAACCTGGCTGACTTCCAGATACCTAGAGTTCAGTTCCCAGAATTCTACAGCCTGCATAGAATTCTGGGAAATGAATTCTGCGTAGAATTCCACTGCACAGAATTCTGGGAAATGAAGTCCATGACTGTGAGGTTGAGAAAGACCGGTCTACAGACCTCTGCAAAGTTTAAATTGTAGATTTGGTTCTAGTCAATTATTAATGCAGAGACTGAACATGACAGCTAATGGTCTGTGTGACCCTGAGTTCCATTTCTCACCATAACTAGTTGGATATGCTACTTTCTCTAAAGCCTTTGTGTTGTAGTTACCTCCCACTTTACAAGAGATATTCAAAGATATTTCACTACAAGATATGCAAACGTGGATCTCCTGCTCTCTAAACCTTCAATAAAAGTAGAAAGTCAAAAGATGCTTGGCCATTATTTGCTAAGTGGGTGCCAACTTAGAAAATAAGCACTGTCATCCACAATCCAGAACAATTTCTCCTTTCCTTTGTAGTAGTTTCCATTAATTTTACTTGGTCATGTACCCTGAAATAAGCTACAATAAACCCAGATTTTTAAAGGAGACTTTAAGAGCCAAATTAGATTCAATAATGGGAGAGCTATGAATCCATCATATACTGGAAGAGGGGATATTTGTTGTTATTGTTAACTCGCTAAGTCATATCTGACTCTGTGCCCCCATGGACCATAGTATGCCAGGCCCCTCTGTCCTCTACTGTTTCCCTTAGTTTGTCCAAATTCATGTTCATTGCGCCAATGTCACTACCTCACCATCTCATCCTCTTCTCCTTTTGCCTTCAGTCTTTCCCAACATCAGGGTCTTGTCCAATAAATCCTCTCTTCTCATTTGGTGGCTGAAGTATTTGAGCTTCAGCTTCAGTACCTGTCCTTCCAAAAAAGTCAGGGTTGAGTTCCTTTAGGATTGACTGATTTGATCTCCTCGCAGTCCAAGGGACTCTCTAGAGCAGACATTTCAAACTCATGACATCATGTGACGTCGCGCAATGTACCAGGCCAGTTTTGCCACTGCCGGTAATGGGGTGGGCGCGGCTTCTGGATGATGTGTCCGGCCCGCGGGCCGGCAGTTTGACACCCCTGCTCTAGAGTCTTCTCCAACAGAGGGGATATTACATAAACCCTTTTTTCAAAAAAGATGGGAAAGTGTGGGGAGAACATATCTGAAATACTTAAGTTTCAGGGACCCAGCCAATGGTCATTTTACCTTTTAGCTGGTCTTCTGAAAAGGTGGTGGAAGCATAATATGGCTAACACTGGGTGGAATCAAAATTTGGGGCTCATGGATTTATTAAGGCTGTGTTTTTACTTCTCCCTAAAGATTTGATGTTATTTACTATTGTTTTGGGGTCTTTAACACCCCGCTTGGGAACTACAGCACATGATCATGAATTGTAAGAAATTGTTGAAAGGGTTTCCAAATAGGTCAAAGATTATATTGGAATGGCGATATAGTTAAGTGTTGATTGATCAATAATTACCGTAATAACACTGATTTGTAGACCACCTGGGACAAGTCAGAATTCTAGAACAAGATCAAGCCTCCAATCTTTGACAAAGAAGAAGCTAATATTCTTTTAATAAGATATTCTTCTCTGTGATCTTTGCAATAGAAATGCAGATAAGAGACCTGCAAAAGCAAATTCTTGTTCTAAGTACAGACTATCACAGAACATTACTGGTTTATGTAAAAAATATTTTAGTGTAGATATGGAAAGAGTCCGATGCAGAAGAGAGGTGTGCTAGGCATTGCAAGACAAGAATACGTTCATTTTTGCAATAGACAACATGTATGTGAAATATTAGGCAAACTTCACTTCCTAATCATTTAAAAACAAATACCATGTTTTCAAATACTTCAATCATTTTGAAAGAAAACATGTAGCCACCATTCAACCCTACCAAGTGCATTTTTTGTTCCCGCCAAATATTAGATGTTTCTGCAATGAAATTTTCAACTGAGCAACCAACCAAAAAGACATTTGCAGAGGACCAGACAAGTCAAAGAAAGCTTAAGAAGAACCAAAGCTAGATAAAAGTCAGGAAAAAAATAAATTACCTGGGACTTTGTTTGCTTGGATCAAAAAAGCACAGCCTTTGTGTTTCATAAAATGTTTTGTATCCAGCTAAGATGTGTATCTATCAGCTCTGAAAAAGATTTGCAAAACCATTTTTGAGAAAGTGTAACTTTTGACCCAGTGGTGAGGTCAAATGTTACAAGCTTGTTTTCTCTTTTATATTACATGCTGTTATTTTTCTGTACATGTCTGGACTGACTGACCACCATTCCCACAAATGTGCCACAGCGATATAGTACCTGCTCCTAGTAATGTACGTATTGTATTTCAGCAGGATGGAGTTACAACAAGAATACTGTATACTAATTCAAAGTTACTCTAACGTAAATAGTGTTCTGATGGAAACATGGCCCTCAAAAGAGGCCTCTCACCCGTAGACCTTTGGAAAACATCCACCAGACTGAAGATCAATCCACAAATGAACTCTTGAAAGATTGCAAGATTTCTGGGATTTCAACTATTCTCACTTTAAGTCTAGTAATTTAAGGGGGGGGGGAATATCATGTATGGTATTTTTAACAGCTAGTTTGACTTCTTTTTTTGCTTGTGTTTCAATTTGTTTGGAGGACACCTGCTCTATCAGATAATGGTCCCTGGTGCCTTAAAAGGTTGTCAACTCCTGTGACAATGCAATGTGGTTTTCACCATGGACTGGTGGAAAATGTACATGATTAAAACACAAAAGAAATTTAGTTCCATAATAGGTAACTTCTACCAATGGTATTGGTATGAATACCTTGCCTGGAAAACAATACAATTTGTCAGAATGTATGTAGTGCCTTGAAGACTGGGCCTTATACTGAATGAGATCCATCCATCAATGAACAGCATCTGGCAGGAGAACAGATTATCTTCCTTCCCTGCATCCCACTTTCCATTCTTTCAACCTCTGAAATAGTCATAAAAGTTGATTGAGGGCATCCGTGAGGGAGAAAAGAATGGGGAGGAGGAGGAATGAAAAAGAACCCTGGATGCAGATGGTGCAATGCCATAATCACATACAGCAAAGCTGGATATTTAATTCACCACTGGATCTTTGATCCACACAGTACGATTATTCACAACGTAGACCCATAACTTGTCTCAATATTTGCTTATCTCAAGTAGGATGTATTTGCAGAGGGCTTTTTCCTCCCTGGTGAGTAACTGCACCGTGCATCCAAACTTTCTTTTAAAGTAAAGAGTGCGTCTTCAAGCTCTTTTTTATTATTATTTAATGGCACTTTCTGGGCACAGGATGTTTTGATACCCCAATCTGTTTTTTCCCCTTTTCTTTCAACTGCCACTAAAATAACATCACAGCTGTTTGGAAATATACTGGGGCTGAAACTATCAGAATTTGCACCAAAAATGACTGACCTTGCAATTCAATACTATCCATAATTCCCCCAATGATTCCAATTAATTGGTTAATGTTCTGCTGGCTTTATTCTCATGGTTTTAAAGGTATTTATTACTTTTTAAACTATCCAATGGGGAAAAAAATCAAACAATATATGAGTGTATGCATCATATAAATCATTGCACATCTATTCTACTTTTCCTATCTAAAATGCTAGTGCTGGGAAACATTGTAGCACTATAGAGAAAAACTATTGTCTGAATCATCCTGTAAAATTTGATACTTCAGTAAGAAGGATTGCACAGTAAAAGCCGTCTGACAGCTCTCAAAAACTCCCACCTTTGAAATAAATTCGGGGCAGCACTGCATATTGCAATAAATAATATGATCACCCAAAATGGCAGCAGGTTATGCAGCTTTCAGTTCAAGAATATTTCACTCAACTATTCCTTCCTTTGGGCCTCTCACTCCAGTGTCTTTTTTTCAAAGTATTACTGGAAGGAAAATAAAAATATACTGTAAGCTGTCTTTGCTGAATAAATCCTTCCAAGAAACAAGAGGAAAATTTGCAGTATACAACTCATTTGGATGGAGTTGGGCTTGACTTGTAGTAATTATGTGGACATTTCTCTGCAGTTTTCTTAATAAAAACATTTGCAAGGTGTTTCTTCAATTTTCCAAACTAGCTAAAGCACTGGAATTTCTTTATAGTTTCCCACCCAACTATTAGCTGGATCTGAGCCTGTTCAGGGTTTTGTTTTGTTTTGTTTTTTGAGATCAGCCAAGGTTGACTAGGTACTGCCACCTGCTGTGACAACTTGTGTATAAAACTGCTTTTTTGGGGGGTGCTTGCAGAGAGCAGGGCTTTAAAAGCTTTTCTTTTGGTCTTTGGAATGTAAAATGCAATATTTTAAAATTCAGCCCGATCATTTTGTGCAATTTGGGCAGTGGTATCAACATACATCCTGAGAATTAGATGGCTGTACAGTAGGATGGTGGACATTGCTGATATTCTGTATATTTGTGTGTGCGTGTGGTTGCGATTCTACTTTTTTTTCTCCCTTATAAGTGAAAAACAAAGGGAGGAAAGAGGACTCAAGTACTTGTTTAAATGAAAATTGGCAACTCCAAAAACTAACAGACACACTTTGCTAGAGAGAAGTTCCCTGAGGATGGGGGCTCCAACACAAGTCCAAAAGCTCAAAAGACTAAATCTCTGGACCCAGTGACCGATCCAGATCGGATCCTGCACTAATAAAATCTATACGTCCCTGTTCAGGTCCTCTCTCTTTGGCAGGGACAAGGATTTTGAAGTAAGTTTAATCCGGACCATTTCTTTATCTAGCTTAATAGTTCCTACTCTGTCTGGCAGCAGCTCTTGCCACAGGCAAAAAACTTGTACGTCATCAATCATCTTCTGAGCCCTTAAATGGAGACATCAAGAATCCAGATGTTGGCCTATATAGGATAGACCAGACAAGGAAACCAAACTCATGAATGTTAAAATTACTATTATTATTATTATAAGGTTATAGGAACAGTAGCAAGAGTGATTATGCTTTTTTTTCCTTCCTCACTTTTATCTTCATGCGAATTTGGGAGAGGCTGTCTGAGACATTGTCTTAAGTTACTTCCTTGGAATGGCTTAAGACATCCCTGTCTGATCACTTCCTTAGTAATGGATCTTCCTGCTTTCCTGCAAGGCCATTCTCTATGCCCTTTACACTAAATGGAGACCTTCCTTAGTAATAATTAGCCCTAGTTCCTTGCTCAATGTTTTTAAGCAAATGGAACAGAAACAGGAATGGAAATAATTACTGATGAAAAGAGATCTTCCGAAGATCCACTTGCCTTGAGCTAGTCAGCTGTTTTTCTCATTTTCAATGCCTCATTTTAATTTGCCATTGAAATGGTAACAGACTGTCAATCATTAATTTCATACCTGAATTTGTAAGAGATTAGTGAAAAAGTCATTACACTCCAGATGGCCAGAGGACTTTTACACAGTTAATCAGTGAATGGAGGTTCTCTGCCCATACAAGCTTAGTTTTCTGAAGATCAGAATGCAGCGGTATTATTGTAATATAAAATAAATGCAAATTGTAGGAATAAATTTCAAATTTGAAGTAGAAATGGTAAAATGTAAAAAAAATGAAATTAGCTCCTAATTATATACTTGTTTCCATGGAATTAAGTCCTATGGAGTTCAGTGAGATTGAAATAACTATTTGTTAATTAATGAGGCATTAAACTGCAACTCCGGAGTAATAGGCAAAAAATATAATATAAAAATAACATACCGTAGTTTAAGCTAGGGATGCAATGAATTTTATTGTATACTTCGCATTTCCAGATCAAAATACAATTAACATCTGAGGTGTGCAGTTTTTGATTGGCTCAGTTAACAGTTAATTTGTACTCTCAATCTAAACAGCACTACCAGGGGTACACTAATACAGAATTAAATTTGGGGGGGAGGTTTTCCAGGATGGTCAGTGTGATTGATATCTTGTTCCATGTTCACTTAATAACTCATTTTTGTATAGGAACTCACTTCAGCTGCAATCACCTTCCTGTAATTTGCCTGCTGGATCCTAAAGCAAATACTAAGTTCCTAGAAAAAGCCCAACTACTGTACTGGCTTAGTTACAGAAGAGAAGGCATGTTCTGAATCAATGGTTCTCCAGAGTTATAACTCTGGAGACTGCTTGGCCCCTTGAACTTGGAGTCTTCTTTTATTCACTCTCAGGTCTGCCTCTTATGAAAACAGTTAACATATCTTTATTCTGTCAGGTTCCTTTATCACAATTCTCAGATTGTACTAGCCTTTCCCATATTAAATCCAAAGTCTAATTTTACACTGGTTATACTAGCAGGGGTGTCAAACTCACAATGTCACTTGATGTGTCACGACGTATTGCAACTTTTTTCCCATTGTTGGCAATGGGGTGGGTGCGGTTTCGGCATGATGCATCTGGCCCATGGGCCAGCAGTTTGACACCCTTGTACTAAAGCAAAAAAATGCTTTGCTCACAGCAGTAAATACTTTTTGAATTACAGTAATAATTCCACAAAAATGCTCCCATCATTTATAGAGCCAAAAAAAGACTTCAAAACCACTCTAAAACAAAGAAAAGAGGACCTATGAGAGAGCAATTGGAGAGCTTAACTGTAATTGCTAAACTCAAGTATACTTTTTGATTAATTAATGTCTCCCTTAATGAGAAAGGCTGTAGTCTGATCTGCCAGATACTACCAGAACCAGGCGAGAACTATTTCCAGAGTATTTTTGCAATGGCATCATTAGACAATCCACCTGTGACTTGAAATATTCTTTATGACTAAGCTTCCTATGCACACATCTGAAGTCAAGGATTTTATCTCTCAACTAAAATCTAAAAGTCTCAGGAGAATATTTTATCCTCCATGGAATTACTAAGGGAGAACAAGGACTGAGAGGCTCCAGGGCTGGCTGCCCTATTCCCTAATACCAACAACTCAGCATGTTTTCCCAGTGATTGGAGCAATGCTACTGTCATCACATTGCACAACAAAGGAAATCAAGTTGATCCTTCCAATTATAGACCCATTAGCTTGTCTAATACAGTCAGCAAGATATATGCTAAATATCTTTACTTAAATCTATTGTTGAGACTGAAAGTGAAAGTATTGAGGAGTAGGCAGTTTCCCAGTGGACCAATCTAGTCTTAACTACTGGCTGGCCCTCTACCATTTAGCCAAAAAATACCTTTCCTAGCCCAGAGATTCTTTACTCATAGCCTTTGTTGATTTGGAGTCACCTTTTGGTTTAATCTCAAGGAAGATAATGTGGGAGAAACTAAGGAGAACCTCAGTAAAAAAAAAGACTCCTCATTAAGGAGTCATCATCCACACCAGAATGATGGTCAGATTTCCTCACAGGGACGGCTCTCTGGAGTTACTACCACCTCAGAAAAGGGTGAGGTGTAGATGTTTGTTTTCTAGTTCCTCCAAATTTGTATATTAATTTGGTAATCCATACCCTTCTGTTGTCACACATCCCCCTCCTCTATTAGCAAATAAAGTTGTTCCAGTTGTTTTCTACGTACACAATGTTGTAACCATGTCTATCCATTGGGAAGGGCACCGAAGGCTTTGGCCCCTTTCTTTCCTTAGAGGAAAAACTAGTAATATTTTATCAGAAAAATACACCTTAGTATTTGCATGAAACTATCACAATATCCGTAATTGTGAAACTAATAAGGATATTATTACACTGTCTTCATAACAAAGATCATTTCTCAACATTTCTATACCGTCCAAGTCTGGCATTCCTGAAGCCATTCATTCTAATTTATTAGAGCTATCTATCCAGTTCCAAGATATATTAGGCACACTGCTCTACATTTAGAGATGGGTTTGGTTTCCACGAACACTAAAGCTTAGTACTGCTTTTTAAAATATTTGGCTAAAGTTAATTTTCTTCCCAGTACGTCCTGCCCCACTGGTTCTTAGAGACTACCTTAATTCAGCTTGGTTAAAAAAAAAGTTATTGGCAAGCTTCACTCCATAGGAATCCTGCCGCAATGTCTTCCCAATAGGCTTCCAAAATGCTAAAAGTATTCTTAAGCAGTGTATCGGGGACTCTGATCCCAGCCTGACAGTACATGCAGTTTTTCAAATTGGGCACATGGCCATTTCCTGCTATCATGGTTATGAAATTTCACTGGGTCTTTGTTTTGGCCACTCCATTGCTTTCTGCTCTCCACTTCTGTATTTCCTGATAGAATAATCAGTGCATCAGTATTTGCCTTGCCTTCAGAAGTTATGGGTGCTCCATCTCTGGAGGCTTTAAGAAGAGATTGGATAATCACTTGTCTGAAATGGAATATGGTCTCCTGCTTGAGTAAGTTGTTGGACTAGAAGACCTCCAAGGTCCCTTCCAATTTTGTTATTCTGTTCTTCTACTGGGAAGTTTCAAAAAATACTTCCCAACAGTAAAACTTGGGAATTTGGTGTTTGTGGATTCAGCTTAGTACGGTTCTTGAGCCACATGTTCCTTTACTGGTTTCTCTATAGGGAGTCATATACATTTTTATTCATTTTATCCTGAAGAAATTCCTCTGCAGAGGACATGACCTCTATTAATTGCTTCTCCTCTCTGACCATTATTCAATAATGTTGTGTCTAATTGCCATAATGCACCATCTGTCTCCAGTTGTGTTAGAATGTCACACCCACACAAACTCAAACATATATGTTCATTATTTTTTATTTGTTTTATCTATATTTGACTGCTGGTCTTAGGGATATCTTAAAGGTTTGATTTGATCGGATGTGAATTGGCCCCATAATACTGAAATTCCAGCACAGTGCAGTCAAACAATGGAAAAGATTCAGAACCCGAGTAAAGTCATTTTTTTTCCTTTGTGCCCCCTGTGGAGCCACAAATGGAGCCAGCACTAGAGAACATTTGGGATATGTTTCTTTTGCATTTTTGAGACACAGAAACACTAATTCAAAGGTAACAACTGAGTTAACTCAAAATTGGCTATTTATATCTTTGGAGAATGCAATCTGTCACTGTCATGAGTTGCATAAAATTCTTTTAAAGCCACAACAGGATTTTTCTTTCAACTGAAGACAATTCTGAGCCTTTCCAAAACATTCCACAAGTTGCCTCAACAAAGCTATAGCTATCATTTGTGTTATCAAAGAGAAAGGAAAGGATCCTAAGTACTCTGAGTACTGTGGAACATTAGCATGCAATAGATTAGATGTTGGGGCTCTGCAGTATTTCATATTCAAAGTCCAAGGAGTGTTTCAGAGTGTCCAGGGACGTACAGATGGCCATCTGCAATTCTTTAAACTAAACTTATCTTTCCTCAGGATTGTCCTGCAGCTGTGGAAAGCAGCTTTACGTTCAAGTTTAAAGCACTGCAGACTCTGATGCACCTTTGTGCCTTAGAATTCATAGTATTGTGCAGCCCGGCTAAGTTTATCTAGCTTTCTCTCTTATTTCTTTTTTCTAAAATGCTCACTTTTCATTTCGAGTGAACACTTTTTATTATAAAACTTGTGAGTTGCAAATGCTGATTGCCAGATGGTTTAGGTTGGAAGAACAAGGGGGGGAGGGCGGGACAAGAAAGACCATGTGTGAGTGAGTCAAGCATTTGGCTCTCCCAGGTTGATTGCTGGTAAATTACAGAGAAGATATTAAATGTGTGTTTAATATTAGTTTACATATGATGGAAATCAAGAGAAATATTTCCAAGTTCGGTGTACTCACTGATGGGCTGAACCTCTTATGGAACAGAGAGAATTCTTCTAAACTGAAGAATTCAGCTTTCTGCAGACATGCCAGAAAGAAAATACTTCACTCAGTTCTCAATCCCTTCTTACAGTTCTACTAATGATATGGAAATAAGGTAGATGGCTTTTCCTGAGCAGATTATGGGATGGCCTCCAATAGAGCCATGTCTGATCTCCACACTGCCTACTTTTAAAAGGACACAAAAATACATTTTTTATTTGTTTCCCAATGCTTTTGGTAAAATCCTCACAAGTGTTGCTTTTAGTGCTTCTTTCTGTTTCACATTTTCTGATTTTTAGTTTTTTAAAATTACTGTTTATTGTTAGATACCACTTATTTTATCTTGCTTTGCTGTTAATTGCCTTTTTTTCTTGACTGTAAGAAAGGAAAGATGTAGGCTATTGTAAATCAATAGTGAGAAATGTTGGGCATTGCACTAGTTCAGCCTTATCTTCGAAATTAATTAATTAATTTTAATTTATTAAATTTTTATACCGCCCTTCTCCCGAAGGACTCAGGGCGGTGTACAGGACAATAAATATTAAAAAACAAAGTACAAAAGTTAAAAAACAATTAAATAATTAATGCCCGATATATACAATAGTTAAAACCATATTAAAAAAACCCAACCCCAACCCCATCAGACCAGGCCGGACTGCTCAAATAAATAGGTTTTTAGATCCCACCGGAAGGAGCGAAGGTCGGGGGCCATCCGGAGCTCAACTGGCAAGTGGTTCCACAGGTCTGGTGCGCCCACAGAGAACGCCCTCCCCCTGGGGGCCACCATTCGACATTCTCTGACCGGTGGCACCCTGAGGAGGCCCTCTCTGTGGGAGCGCACTGGACGGAGGGAGGCTGACGCTGGCAGCAGGTGCTGCCGTAGGTAATCCGGACCCATGCCATGTAGGGCTTTGTAGGTCATTACCAGCACCTTGAATCTCACCCGGAGGGCAACCAGAAGCCAATGCAGCTCGCGGAGCAAAGGTGTAACATGGGAGTATCGGGAGACTCCCAACACAACTCGCGCGGCTGCATTTTGCACCAGTTGGAGCCTCCGAGTGGTCTTCAAGGGCAGCCCCATGTAGAGAGCATTACAGTAGTCCAAACGAGAGGTCATGAGTGCATGAGTGACTGTACGCAAGGCATCCCGGTTCAGATAGGGCTGCAACTGGCGCACCAGACGAACCTGGGCAAAGGCCCCCCTAGTCACAGCTCCTATATGATCTTCTAAAGAGAGCTGTGAGTCTAGGAGGACCCCCAAGTTGCGCGCCCTATCTACGGGGGGCAATAGCTCACCCCCCATAGCAAGAGATGGAGTAATCTGAATTTCCCGGGATGCTGGCACGAACAGCCACTCAGTCTTGTCAGGGTTGAGCCGAAGCCTGTTCCTCCCCATCCAGACCCGGACCACCTCCAGGCAACGGGACATCACGTCGAGGACATCACTGGGGTGGTTTGGGGTTGAAATGAAAAGCTGGGTATCATCAGCATACTGATGATACCCAACTCCAAAACCACGAATGATCTCACCCAGAGGCTTCATATAGATGTTGAACAGGAGAGGCGAGAGGACCGATCCTCTGAATGAAATACAAAAAGAGTCCAGTTGCCTTTTGAAAAAGCACCGATTGGAACTCACTCTCACTTTATCTCACAGGCTTGCTGTGGAGGAAAAACTGAGGATCGAGCATTAGATATCTCACCTTGAGTTTCTAGAGGAAAGGCAGGATATATATCCAATAAATAAATGTGATAATGAAATTTAATAAATTTGTTACTTGATGAAAATCCTTATCTCAGAAGCAAGCACAGTAAATTGAAAGCTTATGGCTGATTTAAAACAGAACTTTAGCATTAGGGAGGAATGGACTCTTACTAAATGTGGTTTATTATTTAATTAAGAACATAACTGACTGATGACAGATATTATTTTGGGGAAGAACTGAAGTAGCTTTTTCAGAAAGCTCAAAAGGAGATTACAGTAGCGTGGTTCCGCATCTCATTTTGATCCCTTGGCTAACCTGTTTCAACCAACAATAGTGTGCTTGGACAGATGTACAAAGGAAAGACTCCCCATCAAGCAGAAACTGACTCCATATAGTTTTCTTGGCAATTACATGGAACTGTTTTCTTCCCAGTTGTTTTGCCAAGCCTTCAGCCTTGAAATTTCTGAATTCTAACAGAGTACTAACAGGTCCAATTCTGCTTCACTGTTTCAAGATCAAGAGGTCAGCTAGATGCCAGTAGCATGTCAGATGCAATAAGCTTAATAGATTTTATTTATTTGTTCAATTTATATGACCACCCATGTTGCCTTAGTACAGCTAGTCAGCTAACATATAAAAGCACAATCCAAATACATATCAAAAGAACACCAGAACAAAACTACGAAGGCAGCTGAGGTAGATCCCCTCAAAGCAGAGCCTTTCAGCTCAGTGACAAACTTTCCTGAGATACTAGTGTGTTAGTTTTAAAATGCACTTTTGATTTGCAGAACAGCTTGGTTTCCCTCCCCCCAGATTCTTGGCTTTTGATGCTATAATGGGAAGGAGGTCAGGAAGGGAGGGAGGCACTGGAGATTAAAAATCATCACGACAAAACCAACTTTTACAAGTACTTTTGAGAATGTGGTCATTCCATCACTGTTACTGAGGTGATCAATAGAGAAGCATTCTGGTTGAAAAGAAAAAGGATTTCAATGCAAACCACGATGGGAAAGAATTCCAGATGAGCTACAAGCTCAAAAAAACATTGCCCTGAAATTCACTGTGCTGTAAAGACTTGGCTGGAGAATGCTGCACACACTAAAAATTTGTTAACAGCTGGATGCAGGCTGAGATGGTATTTCCCTAGTACAATGTGCTCTCCAGTCATCTATTTGTAGCCAACAGTAGTCAACTATCTTCCAGACTTGGATTACCTTCTCTGCTTGACTGGCCATGCCAAAATTGAAGTCCAAAAATGTAGCTGGAAAGTCCTTTGCAACCATGCAAGTCCACTGAGCTGGGGGGGGGACATTAAATCCTTTGTTTATGAGACACATACAAGGCCTCTGTTACCCCCACATTTAAACATCAAGATTCCGCATTAACAAAGGTTGAATTTTAAACTCTGCCGGGAAATCAGGCAAGGTGATGTGGAAACGTGGCTACTCATAATGAATGTAATTTATGACATAAGTGAAGAAGAACTAAAGAGCCTCTTGTTGCGGGTGAAGAAGGAGAGTGCAAAACTTGGGTTGAAACTTAACATTAAGAAAACCAAGATCATGGCATCCAGCCCTCTCAATTCCTGGCAAATAGATGGGGAAGAAATGGAGGTAGTGACAGATTTTATTTTCCTGGGCTCCAAGATCACCGCAGATGAGGACTGTAGCCAAGAAATTAGAAGACGCTTGCTCCTGGGGAGGAAAGCCATGGCAAATCTAGACAGCACACTAAAAAGCAGAGACATCACCCTGCCAACAAAAGTGCGTATAGTCAAGGCTATGGTCTTCCCAGTTGCAATGTATGGCAGTGAAAGTTGGACCATAAGAAAGGCTGAGTGCCAAAGAATTGAGGCCTTTGAACTATAGTGCTGGAGAAGACTCCTGCGAGTCCCTTGGACTGCAAGGTGATCAAACCTGTCAGTCCTAGAGGAGATTAAACCTGACTGCTCTTTAGAAGGTCAGATCCTGAAGTTGAAACTCAAATACTTTGGCCACCTAATGAGAAGGAAGGACTCACTGGAGAAGAGCCTAATGCTGGGAAAGATTGAGGGCAATAGAAGACGGGGATGAGAGAGAATGAGGTGGCTGGATGGAGTCACTGAAGCAGTAGGCGTGAGCTTAAATGGACTCCAGAATGTGGTAGAGGACAGGAAGGCCTGGAGGAACGTCGTCCATGGGGTCGCGATGGGTCAGACACGACTTCGCAGCTAACAACAACAATTTATGACATATTTGCAATTTACAGGAAGGTTCACAAAGCTCTGCGTGGCACTAATCATCCAGACATCTTCCCACAATCCTGCTGGCTGGCTCCTCATTTGCTTATTTGGCAAGGATACGATATTTACCTTTTAAAAAGAATTAAGCATTTAGCATCAAGAATTATTAGTTAAGAATTCTATTTAACCAGAGGAGCTACTGGTTTGAGATATTCCCCATTCTTTCATTCCTTTACGTATTTTCCCTTTCTTTTAATTTTCTTCGGCTGCATCATTGGGGATGGAATTTTTGAGGGTTTTTTTTCAGTGATCTGTTTTCATCATAGTGCACTAAAAGAATTTATTCTTTCTTTGGGGTGCTGTTTTTAATCTCAGCCTTCAAAAATACACAAGTAATGTTCCAACAACAGGCATGTGAGCTGTGGGAATAGCCTTTTCAAAGAGATCAGACTGTTCTGATTGCTGTCTCTTTTTTTAAAAAAAGAAACTTCAGTGAGCGTTTGCAGACCACTGCTGTTAAGTTTATTTTATATTTCTCATTTTTTTTTTTAAAAAAAACCTGTTTTAGCCCACTTTAGATAGATGAGTGTAAACTGATATCTGATTCATTTATTTCTACAATTTTATTACCCTTGCACAGGTAAGCTGTCAAGATTTGACAGAAAAGCAAAGTATAAATTCTCCAGGGGAAAAACACAGTATTAAATAATGAAAACATTCTGTGCTGCACAAACTGCTCAATCACATCTTTGCATGCTGGGTGTGATGGGCCAAATGAACACATCTCCATTAGAGGTGTATAATTACCTATCTTTTTTCAGGCTTACTAGTTGTCAGTTTATTAATAATCTTGTTAATTTCTGACCAAGTTATTGAGTATTGATTTGGATATGAGCCTCACAAACATATTCTGAGACATGGATCCTCCCTCCCTCCCTCCCTCCCTTCCTTCCCTATGTTTGCTTCTTGTGATTCAGAGCTGAGTCCCTATTCTGCATACATCACACAGATCAGAACAGTTAGCAAGTCAGCATCTATTCACAAGTAGAAACATTGATTTATTTAAAGGCAGTTCTTAAAATTGTAATATCACTGCTTTTTTATTGCTTGGTTACAACATTTAGAAAGGTACTGTATATTAAAAAGAATAGAAAAGATTATCTTGTTGGACTACCTGATGAAAACTGCATTATACAAAAGTTGTTTGATGTCATAAATCAACCTGAAGAGTCAGCAACTGGCAGCCCCACAAGCCAAGCCAGGCCGGGGAACAATCTCCATTTAGCTCACCACTCAAACTCTGGGAACAAATTTTTTTTCAACAAAGAAGTTGAATTTTGTATTAACTAAAGGATGAATTTATTTACTACAACTATAGTAATATCTCTAAGCATCTTGCAAAATAATTTAAAAATAAAAATGAAGACAGTCTAATTTGAAAAGCAAAACAGAGATGTCCAACAGCCTTCAAATCTACTCCCAACAGTGGATTGTAATGGTTTCCTAAAAAACACTAAGAAAGGGAGTCACTCCAGTCTCAGTATGAGCCAGCAGTGTGCCGCTGCCTCCAAAATAGCCAATGAGTCCTAAGCTGCATTAACAGAGGGATAGAATCAAGATCATGTGAAATGTTAATACAACTTTATAATGCCTTGGTAAGACCACACTTGGAATATTCATCAAATTTTGGTCACTACGATATAAAAAAGAGGTTGAGACTCTAGAAAGAGTACAGAGAAGAACAACAAAGATGATTAAGGGCCTGGAAGCTAAAACGTATGAAGAATGTTGCAAGTTGCAGGAATTGGGTGTATCTAGTTTAATGAAAAGGACTAGAGGTGGTATGATAGCAGTGTTCCAACATCTAAGGGGCTGCCACAAAGAAGAGGGGTCAACCTATTCTCCAAAGCACTTGAAGGCAGGACAAGAAGCAATGGATGGAAATTATCAAGGAGAGAACCAACCTAGAACTAAGGAGAAATTTCCTGACAGTGAGAACAATTAACCAGTGGAATGACTTGCCTCCAGAGGCTGTGGATGCTCCAACATTGGAGATTTTTAGAAGAGATTAGACAAACATTTGTCTGAAATGGTATAGGTTTCCTGCTTGAGCAGGGGGTTGGATTAGAAGACTTCCAAGGTCCCTTCCAACTCTGTTATTCTGTTATTTAGGAGGAACGTGCACAACTAAAATACATTCATTCTTTTGCCAGAATGTGTATCAGAGATCATGCAAAATCTTCCACTTGTTATTGACTTCCCTCATTTTAAATTATTCACAACCTTGCAAAATTCTTCACTTTTAAAATAGTATTCTCAAAACATCCTCTGAGGCAGCTTCAATCACTTATAGGAAATGCATGTTCTGCTTTTTTGACTTAGGAAGAGTTTAATTTTAAAGCTTAAATGGATGAAAGAGAGATTATGGATAAAGCCTGTATTACATGGTATTTGAAACTTAAAAATATATTATTCAGCCATTTTATTTAATAATGTGACAGCAGTGACATCAATTTTAGTTATACAAGTGAAAACATTGTGCATCAGTATTTGCACAAAGAAGAAGACCGAAAACATACTTAATTAACTTGCATTTTTTTAAAAAAAAGTTTCAAGAATGGAAGAAAATTCTAACATTTTACTGTTTTAAATCAATTAAATAGGGACTCTCAACTTTCTGCAGTTGGTCATTTGAAAATTGACTTGGCAGACCATATAATGAACGTCTTGTTCCACTTGCCAAATCATATATTTAACTCATATTCCATTAGTTTCTTCACAACAATAACTCTGCTATGAAAATCACAGGCATTTTATGTAGCAAACAAAAAACTGAACAAAAGTGGTCTTGACAGATTGGTATATATTGATTCTGAAAGGATATATACAGAATTATGCAGTAAAGATTCCAGCTAGTCTAATTTCAACATTCCTATAATTTCACTGGCTAACGTTTGACTGATGACTATTTCCTGGCATCATTTTTTTCATCTGTATCTTGAATCAGCCTACCTTTCAAGGTTGTAAATATTTCTAAGCTAGTTTCGCAACAAACTCTTGGTGTTTGGTAATATAGTAATAGTACTTTAGTACATTCTTTCCCAGTTTTGTTCCATAGAAAGTATTTTAAAGTTACATTAAATATTCCTGGCTTATAGAGATGTGCATAATCTTCATTGTTCATCCTTTTTTTCCCCCTCCGAAATGTCTACTGCAAATTCATTACCAGAGGTAATCTGAACTGTGTCACGTTATGAATGAGCTTTGAGACTGTGCACAGCTTCAAGGAAATTAGTGAAAGGGAAACTTATTACTATATATAAAAAAAGCTTGCCATAGGCAGTTAATGACGAAAGTGGAAACTTTATTTTTTCCCCTTTCATCTAGAAATCAAAATATTTTTTTGAAAAGCCAGCTTCTGGGTAAAACAAAATATATGCCACTTTGATTTCATGCTATTTTCCAATGCAGAGAAAGAAGGCTTTGCAACAGAGCTTGAACTCTGGCAAAGCCTTGAAGGGGGAACGGAAGAGAAGAAGGGAATGAAATATGTAGCTCAGTCCAGAGGAAGAAAACACTACTGCTGTTTATAGAGGGAAACCCAAGTTGTCAGAATTCCTGTGCTAATCCATGCCGACCTCATGTTTTCCACCATCCTTGTCCACAGTAAAGATTATCTTTAGGATGCAGCACCTCTCCTTTGGGAAAGAAAGAGGAGGGTGTGTACGTCAGTTTGGCAGCTCCTCAACTTGGGTATGGGGAAAAAAATAGTCTTCTCTCCTACATTCCCTTGTTCTCCACCCCAGCATCCAAGGATCTCGACCCAGATCAAAACAATGCCAAACGCATCAACCCAAGACTTTCCCCAACTCTCCTGAGCCTTCCTACACAATGGTTTCCATAGAATTTGTGATGCCATCACAAGAAAGCTTGATCAGGCCTGCTGCTAGAGCACGTTTTATGTTCTCAAAGCGCTAACTTTAATGTCCTGGATTTGGGTGTTAAGTGCTGTTATGACAGCAGTCTCATTACGGCATCTTAAAACACTTTCCCAACTACTAAGTCTTGGGAGTATTTGTATTCCCTAAAGTATTGGAAGTGCAATGCCAGACTGATACTAGACTTCGACAGAGGAGATCCAGCTGCCAACCTTTATTCAAACGTGAAGATTTGGGGGCAAACACTATATGTTTGCTTATTTTTGTTCATTCTTTTTACATGTTCCTCCCCCCCCCTCCAGAAAATCTACAGGGTCATTGTTTAAGAGAATAAAAAAGGGAAGGGGAAAAATTGCACTGTCTTGAACTTTTAGAAGAAAGGTAGGACAGGAATGTACTAAATAAATAAAACACATGACTCCAAATGATGATAAATTTATGAGATAGTAGCAGACTACTGCCAACTAATATTTCGAACCTACAGTATACTTTCCCCAAAATATTTGGAAATGACCCAGAAGGATATTTCTCCAAAGCATTAGGAATTAATCCCAAAATCATCATCATCATCATCATCATTTTTTCTTTTCCTGGTGATAACATTGCTCCAGGCTTACCATCTCATTACTTTGGATAACTGGAAGAATAATTTTTGGAAAGAGCTAAGGCAAATATTCTCAAAAGATTTTCAAACTGTAGGTCAGGATTCCCCAAACCGCCACAAGCAACTTAAGAAAGGGTCTTTTTAAAAAATAAATTGCAATGGAAAACTGTTGCAACACAAAGCACGAGAAACCCTGATACATAGGTAGTCCTTGACCCCAAAATTTCTCTTGTTAAGCAAGTGAGTTTTGCTCCAGTTTGCAACCTTTCTTGCCACAGTGGTTAAGTGAATCATTGCAGTTGTTAAGTTAGTGGAGTCCATTTAAGCTCATGCCTACTGCTTCAGTGACTCCATTCATTCTCTGTCGTCCCCTTCTTCTATTGCCCTCAACCTTTTCCAGCATTAGGCTCTTCTCCAGTGAGTCCTTCCTTCTCATTAGGTGGCCAAAGTATTTGAGTTCCAACTTCAGGATCTGACCTTCTAAAGAGCAGTCAGGGTTGATCTCCTCTAGGACTGACAGGTTTGATCGCCTTGCAGTCCAAGGGACTCGCAGGAGTTTTCTCCAGCACCATAGTTCAAAGGCCTCAATTCTTTGGTGCTCGGCCTTTCTTATGGTCCAACTTTCACAGCCATACATTGCAACTGGGAAGACCATAGCCTTGACTATACGCACTTTTGTTGGCAGAGTGATGTCTCTGCTTCTTAGTGTACTGACTAGATTTGCCATTGCTTTCCTCCCCAGGAGCAAGCGTCTTTTAATTTCTTGGCTGCACTCCCCATCTGCGGTGACCTTGGAGCCCAGGAAAACAAAATCTGTCACTACCTCCATTTCTTCCCCATCTATTTGTCAGGAATTAAGTGGGCTGTATGCCATGATCATGGTTTTCTTAATGTTAAGTTTCAGCCCAACTTTTGCACTTTCCTTCTTCACCCGCAACAAGAGGCTCTTTAGTTCCTCTTCACTTTCTGCCATTAGAGTGGTATCATCTGCATATCTTACAATACTAGTAGCTGTATTTCAATTGTGCTAGGATTATACTGTTGGCTAGGTAGAAATGCTTTCAATGCAAACAAATCAAGAGGACAGTTTGGTGGGGTTTTTTTTTCAAATATTTTGTAGAATGCACAGAATGCTTTTACTTAGGAAACATCTCCAATGGCAATAATATTCTCCTGATGGACTAAGAGGGGCACGATAGCTCAGTGGTTAAAGACACTGAGCTTGAAAGCCCAGGCTTGCACATTTGGTGTATAGCCATGCTGGCCACATGAACATGTAAAGGGTCTTTGGACAATGCTGGATCCCTCAGCCAAGAAACAGAGATAAGCATTGCACCCTAGAGTCAGACACGACTGGACGGAGAAATCTTTACATTTTGATGAGCTAAGAAAACACCCTGCCTCCCAGCCTGAATATTAATTTAATTTCGGATCTGCTCAATAGGATTTGCAGATTTATTTATTTATTTTGGTAATGCTTTCAAATATGCAAAATCTGATAAAACAGCTGACAAAAAGACAGAGTAAGCAATAATTTCTTTGAAAATATTTTCCACTCCTGGAAAACAAATGCTCGTCCTTTATCTCCTAGGGAAGGGAAACCATCATTCTCCATATGTTGCTGAACTACAATTTCCAGCTTTCTTCACTTTTGACCATAATGGATGGAGTTGGTGGAGATTACAACTTAACATGTGCAGCTGTCCTGCCCCCCCTCCCGCCACCTCCCCACACACCACCCCCGGCTTCCCTGATTGAAGGCATGGGTTGTTTGTTGAAAGGGGTTTTGGCAATCTCCAGCCCACACCCATTCCCTATATTCTTTTTCTATGATTTTTTTTTAAAGAGGGGAAGTGGATATAAAAATTACATTCAAATGCATCTCAGATATACTTGAGAATAAGTGTATTCTTATGGATGCTGAAACAGAGGTGCTTGTTTGAAAGAAGCGGATGAGGGGAAGAATTATTACATGTTTTACTGGGCTAAATGGAAGGAGAAGAATGGGACACAGATGATTGCCTTCTCAAAGAGCTGAAGCCTAAAAAAGAACAGAGTTTGCTCTGTTGAAGGAAAAGAGGACTGAGAGTTGGCTGCAGATTTTCTCATCCTCTTTGCTAGCCACACCCAGAGGCAAATCAACATGAACAAAAGGAAAGGCAGGGGATTATGGACTCTTTTCAGGCAACAAAGAGTTCCCATTCTTTTCAATAAGGGTGGATAGCTAGTGGAATCATTGTATTTTGGCTTAGGAATTGAGATGCATTTGGATAGGCTCACAGCATTAGATCCTCAAGCTATTTTCCTCCCTTGATCATCAAGCAACTGATACCATATTGGATTTAAATAGACATGTATGCCCAGGGAAAAGTCCAAGCCATCAGAGCAATGCTGGATAATATATATGGCGGTGGTGGGGGGGCGGGTTTATAAGATAAAGTCAGGATAGTCTAGCAACTTAATTTTCATAGTGACCATTTTATCATTCACTCACTCACCCACCCTCAACCAGGCAAGTGCAAAGGATGACTTTGGCCTAGGCTTTGTCTTCCACAGAATTTTTGTGGGAAAAACCACTGCAAAAGGACTAGGTGCATTAGCTTAGGCTTCTGAAAGAAAAGCAGGATATCAATTCAGAATAACAGAATAGCAGAGTTGGAAGGGATCTTGGAGGTCTTCTAGCCCAACCCCCTGCTCAGACAGGAAACCCTATAGCATTTCAGAAAAATGGCTGTCACACCATCAGGAAATTCCTCCTTAGTTCTAGGTTGGTTCTCTCATGGTTTAGTTTTCATCCGTTGCTTCTTGTCCTGTCTTCAGATGCTTTGGAGAATAGGTTAACCCCCCTCTTCTTTGTGGCAGCCTCTTAGACACTGGAGCCAAGGCCACAAACACTGTGGTATTGCAGTGAATTGTAGGAAGGAATGTTTCAAGAAGAAGAAACATTGTGAAGAAATAGTTTCATTACCAACCAAATGATTTATTGAATGATGTACTGGTAGCCCTCCCTTACCAAATGCAATTGGGACTGGCAACTCCAGCACTAATCTATGCGGTTTTAAAGTGAGACATCATGTGACCGTGACTGACTTACATCAGTTCTGGCTAAGATTGTGAATCAATTTACCCACAGTCATTAAGCATGACATCACATGATGACTTGAGATTTCCTGTTGGCTTCCCCATTGATTTGGTTGTTGAAACTCAGCTTGAAAGCCACAAATGGCAATCATGTGATTACAGGGATGCTGCAGTGGGTGCAAGTTCAAGGGTCTACAGTAAATCTCTTTTTACAGGTGCCCTTGTAGCTCTGAATGGTCAGTCAATGAACAGTTGGCAAGCAAGGGCTATGTGTAGTGCGATTTCTAGTTTTGAACATCAAAACTCTGCATTGGTTTGAACATGTGAACATGTGACTAGCTCTGCTGGATCAGGTTTAGGCCCATCTGGCCAGCATCTACGAGGGCAATTTAGAAATAAATAAATAAACCTGCATTTGGTTATCAATGACAAATACAGAACTTATACTATACACATTAAAAAACTATAACATTACATAATCGCCATTCAAATTGAGGCACTTGTCATAACATCTTACAAGGTTTGAAATTCCTTCTGCAAAAAAAACCTGGGAATGAAGCCAACCTGTAACAGCACTGTGAAGCGCATTGTCATTGTTGAAGCGGTGCGACGCAAGCCACTGTTTCATTTAAAAAACTGGTTTATTTTCAATTGATCTAGCGGACAAGTCAACTGCAACACAACCTTCTTCCATTCCTCACTGCCTACTGAACTACTGCTTAAGGCGCCATAGGACGGGCATCGCTATCCCCACCTATTTCTCGCACATGGTCAAACTGAGGTTTATTTCCAAATAGTATGTATAGTTGGATTGCCTCTGTACCTGGAGGCAGCAACCAGTAATTAAGACTAATATCCACTGCTAGACCTGTCCTCTAGGAACATGTATATAACCCCCTTCTGTAACCATTTAAACTAGCAACTCACATCAGAACATGTAGCATCATGTTCTGCAGGTTGATTAGATGCACATGAAGAATATTTCTTCTTTTTCTGGCACTATATTAAATGATACATTTAATGTTGGGAGGTGATAATTCACAATTGTTACATGTACAATTTATAGTTTTCAGCCAAAGACACTGATATTCCTGCCAGATTACTCACCTGCTCACCTCCTACTATTGAGGTTAAAAACATTATGGTTTGGTTAATGCATACCAGATGAACATATTGAATGGATTCATGAACCATGTCTTAGTCTTAAACCAAGTCAGACTTAGAAAAAGCCAAGTCTTTAAGCCCCAATAAAGCAAGCCATCCTATGGCCTACTGTGTTGCATCCTTCTGTTCATATTACTTATAACAATAACAACAAAAAGCCTTGCAAAGCTGAACATTTTCACCTTCTACACTATATCTTCTCTTTTTGGTACAACCTCCCACCCCATCCCAACTGTTCTAGCTGGGGGAAGGACTGATTACTGCAAAACCCCGAGGCCTGTGCCAGTGTAGAAAGTGCCTGGGAAAAAAGGACAAAACATGTCCATTTTTGAGTCTATTTTTTGTCAAAATAAATATAAACTGAAGGAACATCTGGGAATGCATTACAGACAGTTAAGGGTTAAGCAGTTCCTCCTGGCTGGTTTTGGTTAAACCCTTAGCCTTCAGGGATACATTTGGCTAATTCTTTTTAAAAAGGAAAGACACACACAACTACATGTCACAGCTAGTATTAAGTCAACCTCACTCTTTCCATCAAGGTTTAAAACCACCCAAATAAACGAGCACCAAGTGAGACATTGAACATGTGAGAGGCATCATTCATAATATTCCTTCTTTTTGGTTTATGTTTGACTTGATCCATTCATAGATGATGAAGTAATTTTATATTAAACACACAGACAAACCAAAAGCAATTTAACCCAGCGTACATTTAACTGGCCCCTACTCAATTTGCATAGAAAATTGAGAAAATAAGTTCATACTGGAGGTATTTGCTTGCTTTTCTCTTTCTAGTTTAAATTATTTCATCCTTGGTGGCAGTCTCCATGTTAATTTAGCATTACCACATGTCCCTTATTTTGAGGAATGTCTCTTAGTTGGATTTCAAAGAGCTGCCCCATGTTCTACAACTACACAATTCCATAGAATATAAAAATGCTTCTTACGTTAAAACATTATGGTACCACTAAAGCTGGATTTAAATAAAAACAATTATTTATGAGGTTTCTACATCAGAAAGACAGAAAGAAGATTCCCCACAGCATGTGGATTAAAAACATACGTCTGGACCTGATTTGTTCAATGAAACATTAATCCTATGCTGATGGAACGATGAGCACTAGTTATTCATTAAGGAAGCATTAAATCCTTGTTGATCCAAATTTAATAATTTTGGGGCTTACAGTACACTAGGGTCTTCAGGGGTATGAAGACCAACTCTTGATGTTTCATTCAACAGCTATGTGGAATTAGATGACACAATTTTGGATGGTACCATTTCAGACTATGTGTGTTGTGTGCATTTGCATGTGTGCTTGTAATTCTCCAGCACAAGAGTTTTCTAAATGCTGGATAGTACCTATACTCTAGAACTGCCTTCACTTAGAAGCTAGCTATTATTCCAGATGATAGTAAAGACCATAGTGTTCCAGAGGGTTTTGAAGATTGACTCTGTGCCATCAGGAACCAAATACTTCAGTTTTATTAGGGAATTAATTTGGTAGATGTTACATATTGCCTTGTGGCTTGGGGTAAATTTACCGGTATATCATTGTTTTAATTGTGTTTTATGCTGTTGTAAACCTCTGTGAATCTAACAGACTTAGCAATATACAAATCTAATATATAATGATAAAGATTACCAATAATATTACATATCTGTAAATATATGGTTTCATTTTTAAATACACTAATGATGCTTGAGAATTTTATTCCTGAATAAGGAATACGTCTATGATTGTTGTGAAGCCTGGTCCTTTCGTTTCTTTTTTAGCATAGTTAAGATGCAACAGATACTTAAGCAAAGACCTGAATGTGCCCAGAAGCTCTTTGCTGGAAGGGATCTATTGTAATCAACAAATTAAATATTTCCCAGCTGATGAAATGTTGGCACAATTACACTGACCTGGGAAATATACAGCTTTCTATAGGCTTCCTGCTGAATGGCAGTACCTATGGATTCCTATTGAGTATTACCAATAAGAAGATACACAGATCACAAGACTTTCTTCCTAACTTGAAGAAATGAAAGTTTGTTCTCTGCAGTATGCACTTTGCATCCTTGAAGCCTGCAAAACTGTGAAGCTATAACTTAAACCAGGCAGAGGTTGACTAAGATGTAAATGTTAGAACGTGCATTAATTTGGGGATCACAATTCTTTCTGCAGATGACTGAGATAGATGAATTAGTTGTAGGCATCTTGCAGTGTTAAAAACTTCTAATTACAGCTGGAAGAAGGATGTTATATCAATCCAGTCTTTACCTCATCCAAATAAAAATTTCCTTAGTAATATATTCCTTTCTCATTCATGTTTATCCAGAAACTTAACAGTATTCTGTTTAAGAGTGTATCCTACATTTGGTGAATAAACTTAGTCATACTTTCATGCTAATTACAGCTGTGGGTAGATAGAAAGCTTCCTCTAACATAAAACTGTTTTTTTTTAACATAAAGAACTGGCTAAATAGGTTATTATTATTATTATTATTATTATTATTATTATTATTATTATTATTATTATTATTATTATTATTGGCAAAGACAGCAATGTTATGCGGACTGGCATATTGTTAAATCTTGCTTTGTAGGGTGGGAGTCCTGGTGAAAATAAAGGAAGCAAAAGTATTGCTGTACCATTTCAGGGGAAAAATATATAACCACTAGTTTTTTTCCTTATTTTTAAAACTTGGTTTGAAAGCATTTAAATCTGTTTTGAATTTATTTTCCCTCTTTCACCGTCAAATATTTCAGGGATTACTCTGACATATTTCTGCCTCTTAATTTTCTCATAATATAGAAAATGATCTGACTGCGCTGAATTCTTATTAAGAATAGTGTTTTTGTTTAGATAATATCAGTCTTATTCTGTGTATCTCTATAATTTGGCAAATGCTATTAACTTATTGGTTATAAATTATAAAACAACTAAATCACTTGGTTAACCCTCCCCCAAATCCATACCTAATGTCTGATGCTGAACCAGTTTCAGCATGCAAGTATCTGTTCTTTTTAATTGGCAACTGGAAAAACAATCAGAATAATTTTAAGACTACTCAGTTAGGTGCCAATTGAAAGGTGCTTATTATTTGGTATATCTAGAAATGTATCTTCCATTTTTTTTAAAAAAACTGTAGAATCTAAAGGACTTTCATAGCTGCATTTCATAGTCATTTTATTTCAAGCCTTTGCAGAACCAACTCAGAACCATACAAAGAATCCCATAACTGGGCAGGTATTTACTAACAGGGGGAAAAAACAAAACCCTGCATTTACAGCTTTCAGCGACTTACTTATTACCCAAATCTGCTGACTGCCAAAATCTGCTTGTTTGAACAGATTCAATTAAGCCCCATCAACTTAACTTTCAAATTAGCTTCACTGATTAAGACATCTGGCTTTTCATTCTTGATAATAAGCCACCTGCAGCCAAAATCAGAGCAGATATACATTTACCGGAGCTTTTCTCCACCTTCCATTTAGGGAAAGGAGTAGGCTACCAAGTGCTATATTATCATTATCGGTGAATAATATATACAGGTTAAAAACTATTTAGTTGACACAAATTCTCATATCACAGGATTGGTAGTGGCCATTAATGCCATGAAATCTAACTTGGTGCAGGAATCCAAATAAAAAGCATCCCTAACAGAGGGTTGTCTAGTTTCACCTTGAAGCTATCCACTGGGATCCTGCCGCTTTTTTTTCAATGTCTTCTACACTAGAAGGGCTCACAAAGAAATCTGCCTCAAGGGTTATAATCCATGCGCATTTACATGACAGTAGCTCATACTGAAATTTACATCTGATTAGAAATCTGTATGTGGCATGGTTAGGTTGCAATCCTATGAAGGTTTAACTGGAGAAACTGGATGGAATAAGATGATTCTGAAGAGCCCTATGGAGATTCTCAGTCATCCAGGTATGGTTGTCCCAAAGGTGCTTTTTTTTTCAGGAGGCAACTGGACTTTGTGTATCTTTTGAATTCTGAAGAGGCGCGTCCAGATCTCTGCTCTCATATCTGCAGAATCTCAATCAGCAAATATTTTGCTGTGCTTACCCCCTCTAAATACTGACTACTATTTCTAAGGCGTATAGCCCAAACCAACCAAAGTAAAGCAAATTTATCCAGAAATCAAGTACACTGTGGTGCCCGGAGCTATGAGTCCACGAACATCTTCCTTATTGCCCATCAGGTTACTGTCCAGTTAGATATGTGCAATCTCCCCATGACCCATATTTTCAACCATGGTAACGAACCCCACATAGGCCCCAGAAGTATCATTAGAAAATAAAATGCTATCTTTAGGAGTTGGCCTAACTAGCAAGAAGGAAAGAAAGACAAAGGCAGTACAAGGCATCCTTAGTAAGTTTGAGGAGATGCAGAGCAGATTTATGACTGACCACAAACCACAAAATGGTTTGTGATAAGTCATCCTGTGCGAGTATGCTATGCTTTCCATCTAGATCGTTCTTGATCTAGAACATTCCAAGGTATCTGTTACTTGACGTCTGCCTCGAAACATTATAAGACACCCCTAAATATGAACAGCAAATAGAATGGAAACTAGTGTATAATTTTATTTCAAATTTATTTTGCAAAGATTGACTCCAGACTTACTATTCCTTGACACCATCTATGCTAAAGTTACCAGTTATAATAGAATTCCAACCTTGGCAAGTAATACTTTTTCCTTAATCAGAGCTAAACTGCTCTTTGTAATGAAGGTTGATTTGATTAGTCAGAGCAGTATAGATTTTGGTAGGCATTTTCTGGTAATAGTTCCTACTCCTTAGAGCCCAGAAATAACTGAATACCATTTCCCTGTCTAGCTAAGAATTTCAGGTAGTCCTCAACTTATGACCACAACTGAGCCCAAAATTTTTGTTGCTAAGTGAGACATTAGCTGAGTTTTGCCCTATTTTATGAGCATTCTTGCCACAGTTTTAAGTTAATCATTGCACTTGTTAAGTTAGTAATATGGTTGTAAAGTGAATCCAGCTTCCCCATTGACTTTGTGACAGACTCACAAAAGCGGATCACATGACTCTGGGACACTACAACAATCATAAATATGAATTAGTTGATAGGCGTCTGAATTTTGATCATATAACTGTGGGGATGTTGCAATAGTCGTAAGTGTAAAAAATGGTTGTAAGTCACTTTTTTGTTGTAACTTTGAATGGTCACTAAATGAATGTTTTAAATCAAGGACTGCCTGAATCAAGTGTATAGTTGGGGCAGCGGTTAAAAGAATTGTAAGTATTGGTGCTTTGGGGAAAAAATATTATCCATGCTACAATGGAAATGGTGTCAATTATTGTACCACTTACTTTCAACCTAGCTCAGGCATGTCAAACTTGTGACGTCATGTGATATCGTGAGACGTATCACGAATTTTTCCCCATTGTCGGCAATGGGGTGGGTGCAGTTTCGGCATGAAGCATCCGGCCCGTGGGCCGGGAGTTTGACATGCCTGACCTAGCTTATCTGAGATCAGGGCTCTCCAAACTTGACAACTTTAAGACCTGTGGACTTCAACTCCCAGAATTACCAACTGGGGTGGCTGAGGAATTCTGGGAGTTGAAGTCCAAAAATCTTAAAAGTTGCAATAACTTCTCTTGAACTGCTTGGAAGAATCTGGCAATGTCTCTGTGGATTCCGCACACTACTTTGTCTTTGTGAATAACTTAGTAAAATAGATTAATCTAAAAGTAAATAATTCAGCATTGCTGCATAAGCCATTTGAGTTTGAATCTAACCTTGGCAGGTTCAAATCTGGCTGGCTTGTGAATGACAGTCTGTAGTTCTGTAAATGACAGAATCGTAGACTAGACTTGTAAGTAGAAAAAAAAATCTCAGAAGGAAATGCCAAAAAAATCACATGAAGTTATTCATGAAGTCATTAAGAGTCAAACTGTGCTCGAAGGATCCTTTACTTTTTACTGTTTGGTCTATGCTTGACTCCCCCAGCATGTTGTCAATATTACTGTATATGCTTATTCCAATTCTTACAGGATTAAGTTCTTAGGTCTACAAAATAGCTGGTTATATTCCTGCCATTTTAGTTTTAAAACAGTTAAAAGTAGATACATTATATTGAGAGGATTGGAAAATTAGATAGGAGATTTCCAATGTTGGAATGGCTCTAAACAAGAGGACAGGATAGAAACTTCATGGACACAAAGAAGCCAAACTAGAGCAAATAAAAACTGTACCAAGGCAAACTAGACAAAATCAGTTCTAACACCATAATCCTGACAGCTGCTAGAAATATGTAGGACTTCAAATTTTATAACTATGGAACCCATATCAATCTTGAAGATTAATTCAGTTAATTAATGACTATGACTCTGCAAACATTTTACTGTCATACTCTTGCCATTTTAGTTTCAAAACAATTAAATTAGTTGCATTTTATTGAGAAACTAATTTTTCAGTGTTGATAAATTCTATTAGTTTGGAGTCCAATGAAAACAGAGATAAACAAAGTTGGCTCAGGGTGGCAGAATTGCACTTCCTTCTCTGTAACTTTTGCAGTGTGTTCATTTTTATGGTGGTTTTATTTCTGTTTTCTTATTTTACTGGAAATGAATAATCTCAGGAGGACTTTTATCCTCCAAGGCTACATAAATATGTTAAATAAATCAAATCCACAAAGATTCATATAAAAATAATGTTTCAGGTGAGTTAAAAGGGCAAAAATTTCATGAACAAGCAGTAAAACTATCCCAAAGATGCTTTTTCAGACAGCTGGTCATTTGCATTCTTTTAGTGAGTCCTTAGTGCTATCTGGAGGCTTATCTGTGCCTTCAGGGTCACCTGAGTAGTGCAAAAGGGTGTGGAGCCTTCTTAGAACTGTTAAAAGGACTGTGTTGTCTCATGAAAAAGTATCTTTGGGATAATTATGACCTGGATGACTGAGAATATCCACAGAAAACTAGCAAAATTATCTGACTACTGAAAGAACATATAGGGTACCAGAAGCAAAGGAAAACAAAATCTTTGGGTTTGAAGCAATTTTATAAAAGCACAAATTTCATTGAGTACATTACCCTTTCTTTCCGTCTTGGTAGATGACATACTATGTCCTACTTTTTATATCTCATCATAAAAGAGGAATTTTGTATATACTTGCTGTCAGTGTGACATCTGAATGAGTGGATAGCTGGTTAATGTTTCATAAACTTGACAACTTGAAGATATACAGATTTCAACTCCCAGAATTCCCCAACCAGCTTGCTGGGAGTTGAGCTCCACACATCTTCAAGTTGCCAAGGTTGAAAAACACTGCTCTAAGCAATGAAGGTATCCTGTAGGTTTGAATGCATGTGTGTTAGGTTTTCAGCAGGAGAGAATAGAATAGAATAGAATAGAATAGAATAGAATAGAATAGAATAGAATAGAATAGAATAGAATAGAATAGAATAGAATAGAATAGAATAGAATAGAATAGAATAGAATAGAATAGAATAGAATAGAATAGAATAGAATAGAATTCTTTATTAGCCAAGTGTGACTGGACACAGAAAGAATTTGTCTCCAGTGCATAAGCTCTCAGTGTACATACAAGCAAAGTAAAAACCATGATCAGCATAGATATACATTCTTCATAAATCATAAGATACAACACTTAGTGATAGTCATAGGATACTAAGCAAGCAAACAACTAAATCATACTAGGATAATAAATAAAACAATTAATATAAATTGTAAGATACAAACAACAGAGTTATAATCATAAGACGATGAGATAGTTAATAGGAAACATGAGGAGAATAATAGTAATACAGACTTACTAGGCAGTTTGACAGTGTTATAGGAATTAATTGTTTAGCAGAGTGATGGCATGGGGCCAAAAAAACTGTCCTTGTGTCTAGTAGTTCTGCCATGCAAAGGAATAAGGATAGACAGCTAAAATTAATGTATACCACCAACATTCAATATTCCTCTCTGTGCCTTTCTATCTTCTCATTATTTCCCTTGCTTCTACTTCCTACTTTGCCCTTTATATGAAGTTTACACTACAGGATCCAATCTAGGTCGGTCAATGGGACCAGAGGTTTAGTCTTCCAAGCTTTCAGATTTGTGCTTCTAAGTCTCTTTCAGTTTCCCTTTCTCAGGCACATTCTGGTGAGAGAGAAGTTCCCTGAGGGCTCCAGCACAAGTCTGAAAGCTCGAAATACTAAAGCTCTGGTCCTGGTTACTGAGCCAGATTGGATCCTTCAACATTATCCTGTGATAATGTATATTTACCTTCATTCGTGAAAATTCCACTTCTCATTTCTCCTTTTCTAAGGATTCCATCTAACCACAGCTTTCTTGGTCTTCCCCTTTCTTTCAGTCCATTCCGCCTTCATTCATAGAAATGCTCTCATCCTTACTCTGGCGGCAACCCCCCTCCCGCCCCCGTATATGTGTGTTTCATCTCATTCAGTTTCGTACCTGATCCATGTTTCTTCAGTACTCATTCACCCAGAATTCTTTCTTTGTTTTATTTATTATGATTATAACTCTCTACAATCCAAATGAACTCTTACCAGTTTACTCACACGTACTTTTAATCATCCCATTTCCATTGTAATCAATTTAGCGAACATATCCTATTTTCACTTCCTTATAACAATTTGGGCAGAAATACATTTTTATAAACAAGCAATCCTTGCTTCTTCCAGCAATCATTAATTCCTTGCAGCAGAAAACATATCTTTCTACCAGCATTTGCACATATGAAAATTTCTCCATCTACTTTCCCATTCTGGCGAGGTAAAACAAATTCATCTGTTTGTTCTAATTTTTCACCACTTAATTATGGCTTGCAGCTCACTTCATTTCACATATCAAGCACAATTTTATATTGCTGTATTAGATCTTTTTTTTTATCCATGCGTCGGTTGCCTCTGGGGCCCCAGGGCTGGTCGTGGGATTACCTATTCCCACGACGTTAGGGAATGGCAGCAGGTGTAGGAGCAGAGGGCCGTATCGATCTCAGGGAAGGCCTCTCCGCTGCTTACAAGCGGTGAGGCACTCCGACCCTCTGGCTCCGCCCCGAGGTCCCGGGAGTGAGGATGTGTAGCCTCCTGAGCTCCGGCTGGTGTACTTGAATGCCAGGTCTGTCGCTAATAAAGCTCCTCTCGTCCGCGACTTGGTCGAGGGTGAGCAGGCGGACCTGGCTTGCATCACGGAGACTTGGCTGGGCCCAGAGGGCGGGATTCCTCTGGTTGACCTTTGCCCACCAGGTTTCCGGGTGCTACACCGGCCTCGGGCTCAGGGTAGGGGCGGGGGTGTGGCTGTTGTTATGAGGGAGACCTTGTGTCCGCGGGAGGCCACCGTTCCCCAGATAGTCGGGTGTGAGTCTCTCTTTTTGAGATGCGGCCCTGGTGCGCAGTTGGGCTTGCTGCTGGTGTACCTTTCGCCTAGTCACACAGCAGCAGCCCTGCCTGAGCTTCTCGATATCCTCTCTGGGTTGGTGATTGAGTTCCCGAAACTTATAGTTTTGGGGGACTTCAATCTACCATCGCTGGGAGGATCATCTGAGTTGGCTCGGGAGTTCATGGCTTCCATGACGGCCATGGACCTGACGCAAGTAATTTCGGGACCGACTCATGAGGGAGGCCACACCCTTGACCTAGTTTTCTTATCTGGACGGTGGTTAGATGATCTTGGTGGGGGCTCCCCAATTGTTATGCCCCTGTCATGGACCGATCATCATCTCCTGCGGCTGGTCTTCCGTTTTGCCACCCCCCCGCCGTGGGTGCGTGGAACCAATTAAATGGTACCGCCCCAGACGCTTAATGGATCCCGAGAGGTTCCAGGCGGCGCTGGGGTCCCCACCTGTCTCCCTTGCTCACAGCTCGGCAGATGCCTTAGTGGAAGCCTGGGAAAGGGCAGCCACTGAGGCTCTTGACCGAGTTGTACCCTTGCGGCCCCTGATCCCGTTGAGCTCCATGGTTCTCCGCGGAGCTCCGGGAGATGAAGCGTCGGAGACGGGGCCTAGAGAGCGGTTGGAGATCCAGCCGATCCGAATCCGACCGATTGCGACTAAGAGCCTATATTAGGTCTTATCTCGCTGCGATAAGGGAGGCGAGGTCTAACCACTTCGCTACCCTTATCGCGTCCGCAGATAATCGCCCGGCCGCCCTGTTTAGGGTGACTCGCTCCCTCCTGAATCAAGAGGTGAGGGAAGAACCCTTGCAGGGTCGTGCCGAGGAGTTTAACCAACATCTGTCGGACAAAATCGCTTGGATTCGGACCGATCTGGACTCTGACTGGGCAGAGTCTGGTGATCAGGACGCGGGCGGTCTTGTCAATATTACCTGGGAGGAGTTTGATTCTGTGACTCCGGAGGAAGTGGACAGGATCATGGGGAGGCTGAGCTCCACCACATGTTTATTGGACCCGTGCCCTTCCTGGCTGGTTTATGCAGCCCGGGAGAGGACACGCAGCTGGTTCCAGGGAGTTATATCGGCTTCTCTGAATGAGGGTAGCTTCCCCGCCGTCTTGAAAGAGGCGGTGGTGAGGCCTCTCCTCAAGAAGCCTGCCTTGGACCCAGCTGTATTGAACAACTTTCGTCCCGTCTCCAACCTTCGCTTTCTTGCGAAGGTTGTTGAGAGTGTGGTGGCGCATCAGCTCCCTCTGGTCCTGGATGAAGCGGATTATCTAGACCCATACCAATCGGGTTTCAGGCCCGGGTACAGCACGGAGACGGCATTGGTCGCGCTGGTGAACGATCTCTGGAGGGCTCGGGACAGGGGACATTCCTCTGTTCTAGTCCTATTAGACCTCTCAGCGGCTTTCGATACCATCGACCATGGTATCTTGCTGCGGCGTCTCAGGGGATTGGGAGTGGGAGGCACGGTGTTACAGTGGTTCTCCTCCTATCTCCAGGGACGTTCGCAGTCAGTGTTGACAGGAGGGCAGAGGTCGACCGCGAGGTCTCTCGTTTGTGGAGTTCCTCAGGGGTCGGTCCTCTCGCCTCTCCTGTTCAACATCTATATGAAACCGCTGGGTGAGATCATTCGTGGTTTTGGAGTTGGGTATCCTTTTCCTTTCGACCCCAAACCACCCCAGTGATGCCCTCAACGTGATGTCCCGTTGCCTGGAGGCGGTTCGGGTCTGGATGGGGAGGAACAGACTTCAACTCAACCCCGACAAGACTGAGTGGCTTTGCATACCTTCATCCCGGGTCTATTCGGATATTCCACCTCTTTCTATGGGGGGTGAACTATTACCCCCCGTAGATAGGGCTCGCAACTTGGGAGTCCTCCTAGATTTACGGCTTACCTTGGAAGATCACATAAGGGCTGTGACTAGGGGGGCTTTCGCCCAGGTTCACCTGGTGCGCCAGTTGCGGCCCTATCTAAGCCGGGATGATCTATGCACGGTCACTCACGCGCTCGTGACCTCTCGACTAGACTACTGCAACGCTCTCTACATGGGGCTGCCCTTGAGGACCACCCGGAGGCTCCAACTGGTACAGAATGTAGCCGCGAGAGTTGTGTTGGGAGTCTCCCGATACTCCCACGTTACACCTCTGCTCCGTGAGCTGCATTGGTTACCAGTTGTCTTCTGGGTGAGATTCAAGGTACTAGTAATGGTGTTCAAAGCCCTACATGGCAGGGGTCCGGAGTACCTTAGGGAACACCTGCTGCCGGCATCAACCTCCCTCCGCCCTGTGCGTTCCCACAGAGAGGGCCTCCTCAGGGTGCCACCGGTCAGAGAATGTCGATTGGTGGCCCCCAGGGGGAGATCCTTCTCTGTGGGCGCCCCGGAGCTATGGAATCAGCTACCGGTTGAGCTCAGGACGGCACCCGATCTTCGCTCCTTTCGCCGCGAGCTAAAAACATACTTTTTTGAACAAGCTGGCCTGGCCTGATGGGGGACTGGGGGGGTTGTTATTGTTACTTTATTGGGGTTTTAAGATGTATTAATTGTTTTTAGTATATGGGCATGTATTTAATTATTTTTTAACTTTTGTAATCCTGTATTTTTATTCTTGCCCTGTTCACCGCCCTGAGTCCTTCGGGAGAAGGGCGGTATAGAAATATTATTAAATTAAATTAAATTAAATTGTTGCATTATACAATCCATCTAACATTCGTTGCAATTTATTCAGGTTCTCAGCCAACAACATGTCATCATCTGCATATAAATCATACGTACACTCACGTCCCAAGGCAACACATGTCCCCTCTAATGTTATAAGATCCCATACATATTTGCTGCTAAGTACATTAAACAAGGGTCACTATACATTCTTGTCTTATTCCTTGCACTGAAACATCCCTTTTGTGTCATTCTATATTTACTTCACGTATCAACCTTATTTAATACAGCAACCAAACCATTTTTTTTACAAATATTCCAAAATTCAGACCTATAAATTTTGTCATGCTTTATCTAATTCAACAACGATACAATAATCTTTTTCCTCACATTTGTACAGTCCGCTATTCAAAATTCTAATAAAGCACAAAAATCTGGTTTACACATTCCCTGTCTGGCATAAAAATGCCTAAATTTTGCTCATAGTCACCTCTTGTATGCTTTCAATCAAAATCTGCTAAGCATCTTCCCAGATCAAGTTAAAAAATTAATCCACCTGTATGTTTTGCATCCACTCTTCCTGCTCTTCCTTTAGTACAGATGAATAGGAACAGTATTCTTCCAGTTCTTAGTCACAGATGTAATCTTTGCATACATGTTAAACAAACCACAAAGCCTCCATAAGCAAATCCTGTTCATATCTTCACACTTTTCCAATTATTCGAGCTATACCTGCAGCCTTACAATTTTTTTAACAGCATCGTTGACTTCTGTTTCATCAATATGTCTGAACTAACACTTAAAACATTTCTTCAATTCCACTTTTCAATTGATCAGTTTATGTATCTCTGTATAATCCCCCTTCAAATCTCTAAAATACTCCTTCTGGCATTCCCTCACTCCTATTTCACCCCAAATCCATTCATCGTAGTTACTCTTTCGGAGGGTCCTCGCTTCATCCAATTCCAAAACAACTTTAATTTCCACTCTAATTGTAATCCTACACTATTCTACTCTAGTGATCATAACTATAATCTTATATCTACTTTCCATCCACTCTGTAATGAGACTAGTCTGAAATTTTAATTTAATTTAATTTATTAATATTTGTATACCGCCCTTCTCCCGAAGGACTCAGGGCGGTGTACAGGGCAAGAATAAAACACAAAGCTACAAAAATTAAAAAGTAATTAAATACATGCCCAACAATAAATACATTAATAAAACCCCAATAAAGTGATAGTAAAAACCCCACAAATCCCCCCTCAGGCCAGGCCGGCTTGTTCGAACAGGTATGTTTTCAGATCGCGGCGAAAGGAGCGAAGATCGGGCGCCGTCCGGAGCTCAACCGGTAACTGGTTCCATAGCTCCGGGGCGCCCACAGAGAAGGATCTCCCCCTGGGGGCCACCAATCTACATTCTCTGACCGGTGGCACCCTGAGGAGGCCCTCTCTGTGGGAACGCACAGGGCGGAGGGAAGTTGACGCCGGCAGCAGGTGTTCCCTGAGGTACTCCGGACCCATGCCATGTAAGGACTTAAAAACCATCACCAAGACCTTGAACCGCACCCGGAAGACAACTGGCAACCAATGCAGCTTTTTCCTTGCAGTTGCTGTATTTGCCTCACTTCTTTTATTTTCTTCCATGTCCCTTTTTTCCAAAGATTCTCTGGACAATACAAGAAATTGTCTGTCTCACATTCAGTTAGGTCAATTAATACATTCTTTGCCATGCACAAATCTAAAACATTTATTGTATGTATTGGGAATAGATCTTTTCCTAAGCAGATACTCATTATTCTTTCTTATGCATGCTTGGGTCTCTGAATGGCCTAATCACTTTCTCTGTACTTTCCTTTCTGTTCATACCCATCCATTCATATCACTTAGCATAATTATTCCTCCCCCCACATTGCATTCCTGTAGAATAATGCCTAATTTCTCCTACAAAATGGTTCTTCCATTGTCACAATTCACTGGAGCGTAACATGTAATTTTCACCAACTTATGGATGCCTATTTTTACTTATAGTCACAACTAGGTGACACCAATTCATACTTTCTACATTTTAGCACTTTCATAACTAAACTGATAACTTCACTTTCCTGCTTTTATTTGCCAACACTTTTCACAAGACCTGACCTCCAATCAAATCTATTAGATTATTCCCCGTCCTTTTCATTTCATAGACAGAAATCATTTCTATTTTTATTTCCTTTCCTTAGTTATTTCACACTTATTGCCATTTGTTCCTCTTAAATTCCAAGGGAAAAATCTTTCATATGCCATAATCCTATAGGTAGTCCTTGACTTACAACCACTATTGAGCCTAAAATTTCTGTTGCTAAGTGAGACATTTGTAAAGTGAGTTTTGCTCCATTTTATGACTTCTCTTGCCACAGTTGTTAAGTGGACCACTTCAATTATTATGTTAGTAATACAGTTGTAAGACAAATGGCTTCCTCATCAACTTTGCTCGTCAGAAGGTTGCAAAAGCTGATCACATTACCTTAGGACATTGCAACCTGGATTTTGGACACATTCTGTAAGTTAGCCCATTTGAGGTCTCTTGGTTAAAAAATGGCTGCCATACAATGCACCATTTTGCCCAGTTAAAGGTCACAACAAGAGTTTTAGCAGTATATATAGATTGGACTATTTGGACTTTTGCTATGGCAATTGCATTGACCAGCTCCAGAGAGTCATCCAGCTGAATGTTTAGTTCATCTCCAAAACTGGAAAATGGTTCACTATTCAACTTTTTAATCTATTTATCTAACTAATTACTAGCTGTTTTCTAAGTTTGTTTAGAAGACCCCCAAATCATTCTGAAGTTAACCTTCGGTTTGCAAGGCAACAGAATGGAAGTATTTTTCATGAAAGGACTCAACACCTGTTTCCCCACAAAAATCACAATGCCAGTGTTTCTGTGATTTGACTTCACAACATTATTTTGCAATAATAGGAGAAATTTTTCACTCTGAAACACAGCTTCTACGTGAGGAGTGCAAGGACAAATTGTAAATGTGTACTCTGAGCAAGGCTTAAGTTCCGTTTTGTGGTGCTCTTGCTCTCTTAATAGATTTTGTATGTTCTTCTGAACAGGAAATGCTTTATAGCAAAACTTGCCTACAGGCATTGTACTATACCAATTAAAGGATTCCTGAATTTGAGAACAAAGAAGTACCAGTAGAGCAACTGCTACTTTTTTTTTTACCAACTCAATTTATTTTCTTCCTGAATTTGGGTTTATCATTTTAGGGTCTGCAGTGTTATGTGTCTGTATATCTCTCTGTGTGTTTGTACCTTATATGTTATTATGTGATTGGGTAAGCAAGTGAAGAGTAGTACCGAAGGAACCATTATTTTTAAAAAAAGATATTAGAGTTTGCAGTGTTTAAACTTTTTTATCCTTGTTTAATGTTTACAATGCACATCTCTGCAGTCAAGCCAAGGACATGGCACCTTCAATTCAAGGAACACCCTTTTGAACTTCTGTGAGGCTTCTGTGAATTTTATAAATTTTTGGAAATTCTGTGAATTTCCAAAGTATCAGAAGGCAAGACAAGAAACAATGGATGGAAACTAATCAAGGAAAGAAGCAACCTAGAACTAAGGAGAAATTTCTTAACAGTGAGAACAATTAATCAGTGGAACAGCTTGCCTTCAAAAGTTCTGGGTGCTCTATCACTGGAGGTTTTAAGAAGAGACTGAACAGCCAATTGTCAGGAATGGTATAGGGACTCCTGCTTGAACAGGAGGTTGGACTAGAATTCCTCCTAGAACCCTTCCAACTCTGTTATTCTATTATTTTGTTATGAAAGATCTGAAATTACACTAATCTTTTGGCAACATTGAAGCCAATAATGAGCAATAAAAGTACTGGAGGCAAAGCATTACTGTGCATCAAAACCTTACAATCTAACTCACAGTATTATTGTAGACGGAACAATAAATGTTATTTATCTGACTCTCTCTAAAAATGTAGTAATTTAACTTGCCAAACACCAATGGAGGAAAGGCAATAAAATAAAATAAAACAATTAAAAAATTAAAATAAAATAAAATAAAATAAAATAAAACAAATCCAATTATATAGGTAACAAGGCTGCTGCCAAACATGATCCCATCATGTGGTGCCCTGTTGGAGAACTTTGTTCAAGGTAAACCATCTATAACAGTCTGTGGGAAAATATAGAGGAGTAAAGTTACCCAACAACAACCTGTTAAATCACATGGGAAGAAGCAACTTCTCTGTTATTTTGGCTTGATGGATCATCTTGGACAATATTGATTCAATGAAACTTGCATGAACATCATAATGCAGATGCCACTCTACCTTTGAATATTCGCCTGTTTGAGAGACAAATGTACTTTGCACCTCGGTTAACATAAATTGATTGGGAAAGATCTGTTCCATGTATTTTTTGTTTCCTTTCTAAAATAGTCCAGGGGTGCTTTTGAAACATTTCACAATAATTACAGGATTGATTTTGAAGAGACTGAAACTCAAAGATGTAATATCTATTTTGCAAGTGGAGGAGGTCTCCAGTGTAAAAGTCTGCCCAGAAAAATGTCTCAGACTTGGGAGGCCTGCTGTCAATCACAGTGCTGAGTCAGAGACACCATATAAATTTCCTGCTTGGTTTTCATTGCCAGATTTTGCATGGTAGTGGTAAATTTTCAGTGAAGATCAAATGGCTATAAGAGTTTTATGTTGCTTTGTAGGGTGGAGAATTATTTTTTGGTTTCAAAATGTATTCTGTATGTGATTTAAAACTCTTCCAGGAAAAAGTTCAATAAATTGTGCAAAGAAATCAGGCATAAGAATCCATGCATATGTTTCATAATCCACCAGTTACTCATTTAATAAAGGGGGGAAATGCTATTTTTCTCTTGGCATCTGCCATTCCAGCATGCTGAATATCTATGTAGAGAGAAAAATTTGCAAGGGAAATCTGATACGAGTTGCTGTGGGACAAATCTAATTTAAGACCATTTTACTGTGTCAGAAAATTACAGAAATTGTATTTTATCAAGAAATACACTCTGTGCAGCATTGCCCATTCAGGCACCTTCTAGTTTCATAACCAGGATAATTAAAAGATACCCAACTCATAGAAGTCAACTCTATAGAGTTAAAGGTAGAAATTGCTACCACACAATAATGGGAAATTGTGAAAGACTGGGAAACAGTTAAAACACCGAAGAGAAGTGATCAATGGCAAAAAAAAAATCTGATCAACAAAGAAAAAGGAAGGAAGGAAGGAAGGGAGCGAGGGAGGGAGGGAGAGGGAGGGAGGGAGGGAGGGAGGGAGGGAGGGAGGAAGGAAGGAAGGAAGGAAGGAAGGAAGGAAGGAAGGAAGAGGGAGAGAGAGAGTGAGAGAAAGAAAGAAAGAAAGAAAAAGAAAGAAAGAAAGAAAGAAAGAAAGAAAGAAAGAAAGAAAGAAAGAAAGAAAGAAAGAAAGAAAGAAAGAAAGAAAGAAAGAAAGAAAGAAAGAAAATCTCAGTACACAAAAGGATAAAGATTGAATCTTCCTTGGGAGAGAGGATAGCAGAAAATACAGAATAAGGACAGTGATGAGAACAAAATGTATTGTTTGCTTCCAGCAACAATTTTAACTTTACTGGAAAAATGAGCTCCCCACAAGTATCTGTTTTTCACATCTGATAGCTGTTCTAAGAATGTTTAGTTAGATGTGTTTGTTTGTTTTCCTATGGGAAGGAAATCATTTCATGCTAACTCTATTTAATCTTCCCAGTATTCTTAAAATTAAAAAAAAGTATCTCCTCATGGCCATGCAAGCTATTCACACCTATTTCTTTTAGCTTTTATTGCATAGAATCTTCTGCTTCTTTCAAAGCAATGTACTAATGCACTTAATTATAGTTCCTATTTGCAATTCTCTGGAGATTTCCCAAAGTGTTTCTCTCTCTCTCTCTCTCTCTCTCTCTCTCTCTCTCTCTCTCTCTCTCTCTCTCTCTCTCTCTCTCTCTCTCTCTCTCTCTCTCTCTCACACACACACACACACACACACACACACACACACACACACATCCACACACACACACGGGGGGGGGGGGGAGAGACTGAATTACTACACATTTCTTTTAACTCAAGTGCTTTAGGAACCTATCTATCTGGTAAGCATCCACAATAACCACAAAGGGGAACCAATCCCGAATTTATTAGGAAGTAACTCTTTCTCTCAGTGATAAAAGGTCAGCAAATTACTTCATTCAAACTCTAATCCATAAAATCTTTATTCAAGAGAATGAGTAACAAGAGAATGTTCATGTCTCAAAGAGAAAATCGTTTTAAACCTGAGGTGCTAAATAATAACCTTCATTCAGTTCTGCTTGAGTTAGAATGTATTTAGTACTGAAGTGTAATACTGACCAAGAATAGGAGCCACAATAAACTTTATGAATTTGTCACAAAAACTCAAAATCATCTTCTCCAAAGCACCATTTATTCATATGGATAAGGTAAAAAAAACACCCTAGTTTTTTAAAAAAACAACTCTGAAATAAATGTCTGTTTGCTTACAAACACCCCATAATTAGTATTATAATCTTGCAAGTTATATGAATTGCACTACAATTTTCCTATTTTTCCCCTAAGTCAAAATATCTGAATTCCAGGCAAACATACGATACTTTCAACAGATTCTATATACCTCTACAAATATTTAGAAAAATAGAAGCCAACTGCATCCTTAATAAAATATTTAGTGAAATACTTTTAAATTTGGGAGGTATAGCACAGGACACCATGTCCTGAAACCCTGTTCGGTTTTGAACTGAAACCCTTCCAGATTCTCCATCTCCAAGACAGACAATTTCAAGCCATTCCAGTGGTAAAATTACATTGCCACCTACACATCCAACAACCTCTATAACCTTCAAGGACAATTAAAAACAAGAAACAGTAAACGTGTTGCTCTTGGCAACAAAAAGTCCTTTTGTCATTCAGCATGCTTTAAAAGAATTTTATAAAAACAGAATCCATACTTATGGTCTATTGTTTTTAAAAGCCTGAATATTAGTATCTTATTTTATCCTTTCAATTTATTCATTTGCTTGGGCAATCAAGTCAACTGTTATCACAATCAAAGACCAACATAAGGAGAATGGGGTACAAAAAAAACCCCTCCCCCAAATTAAATTATATAAAAAGCTAAAAATATAAAATATATATTCAAAACACCCAAAAGGAGGGGTAAAAACAATACAGAACACATGACAATATATCTAATGCAAATAGTATAATAAATCAAATACAAAATAGTTTAAGATAATGGTTTGGGTAGTATTAAGATTAATTTGTGGCACAGGTACCACAAATATTTTAAACGTGCTTGGACAATTGCATAAATGGCTAATGCAGCTAAACAGTAAAACTGTGCTTTCTGTTAAAAAAAGATAAAAATACTTTGTACTATTATTAAGTCAAGGAATTTGATCCAAAAGCAAACATGTTTAGAGAATTTAAAAAAGAGCAGACTTTTAAAATAGTTTTAAACCAGAAATCTGAGCTTTCAAAATACAAAGTAAGATTTTATCCCGAAATAAATTATGTGATAAAGGAGAATCTTGGAGGTTTTAATTTATTAATCTTTGCCTGAATGTTCTCTTGCTCCTCATCTCAACAGACATATCTTTGGTAACCAGAAGACACTATAACAAAAAACATTAGCAATACCTCCAAACCAGAATGTCTGGTTTGAGATACTCTAAATGAGAATCAGAATTTGAAATCAAGATGTGAAATTATGTATGACTCCTGCCTTGTTTGGTGCTGCTAAATTCCATCATAATATTACACTTTTTCATATTAATTATTTTAAAAGGTATTGAAATTCTATTTTTTTAACTGGCAGAAGAAACCAATCTGGAGAATTAGGGAATATGGACCAGCAGAGCTGCATATATGAACAATAGGCCAAGATATTCTAGAACTCTAGGTTATCATTTTGTGCAAATGCAGCGACTTGTATTCTCCAAACTACAAATTTGTACCCTAAGAAAGAGGAAGCCAAACTGATGTCTTTCAAAGGCCAATCTGGGGAGAAAATAGCATTTTAAAGCAGATATTGCTTACCATCATCCAAATAAGCTTGGTCAAGATTCTGTTCCTGTTTTACAGTGACTCCAGCTGATACCACTTCCTTCTGATCATTTACTGGAGGTCCATTTTTGGCCGTTCTCTGCTGCTGAATCACAGTAGGATAAGAATTTGGGCTTAACCTTTGTGCTTGGTTGACTTGAGGCTGATGGGGCCTCACTCCACTGGATGTGAAACTTTCACTACACATTATATGCTGAAACTCTTGATGGCTTTCACATCTCATTTGATGATTGGTTGTGGGAGAGCAATGAATCACTGGAGAAGATGGCTGATTGACTGGAGAATGATGGAGCATTGCTGAACTTTGGCTAGGGGATCCTGTGTGTACAAGCACTGACCTATGAATATCTGGGATGGAAACCTGGGCTCCCATCAAGTTGGACTGCTGGTAGCCCAGGTGGCTTGGACTGAGACTTTTGCTTCTTTGATATATTATAGCTCCTGGGTTTTGTGAAGGATACTGGGATTCGGGAGAAGAGAGATTTGAATGCAACTGCTGGCAAGAAGCCATTGTAGCCACAAGACAGGAAGGAGACTCTGAGACCATTGTATGATGTGAATAATAAGGCTGTGTTACTGTTCTTAGACCACTGTGTACTGTATTGCAGATTAAACTTGGATCATAGTCATCAATGGGCTCTGTTTTGATGGAAGGCACTGAAAGAAAATACATAAAGGATATCAGTTTTAAAAGAACTGCTAATAGACAGTCAAAGAAATGAATGACTCTGACACTATAATTCCCCACTACCAGTTTTCAGCTTGTTCAGTTTTCAGATATTACTCACATATCTACTGGCAAATTCAAGCAACAGAGCACTGTAGACTTACAGTGTACATCCACAATTTGAACTTCCATATCACCTTCTATTGCCTTGTTCTCAAATACTTTTTGATGGACTCAGTTTATGTGTTCAGCTACAAGGGGTAACCGGCTAATATTCATAGGCATATCGATCACCCTCATTATCCACATAATGACTACCTACTGAACATGGGTACTTAATTCCACCAAGCCAAGCAACATAAAATATTGCTTATATCCCAAAGGTGCTTTTCACAAGACAAGTGGACTTTCTTGTTTTTCTTTAAAGACATTTTGCTTCTCATCCAAATCTTTACATTCCCCACCATCCATCCAGTCAGAGCTGAAGAAACATTTTCAGAGAAAAACAAGAAAGTCCAGATGCCTCATGAAAAAGCACCTTTGGGATAACTATGATCTGGATGACTAAGACTCTCCATGTTCTATCTAGTAAAGTCAGCATCAAGTGATGCAATATGTCAACATTATGGAATTGAATGATCTCTGTGTGTATGTAAGCAACTAACTAATGACTACCAGAAAAATTACCAATGTATCAGTAATATCTATGCTAGGGCAATTAAGTTTTTTCCCCCCAGCATCTGAAGGCCGTGGCCATCTGGATGGGGAAGAAGTAGTTTCTTGGGCTCAGCTCAAGAAAGATCTAGCACCTGTGGTTTTTAGGGATTCTAGATATGGAGATAGTATTCTTTAAATTCTGGATGGGCTTGGCATCCTCAAATATAGCAGGTGTGTATCTGGAACTTGTGGCTCCTACTTGAAGGGCAGCTGGTAGCTCTAGCCAAGAAGATCGTGTCCACTGGTTATTGTGTTTTGTGTTTTTAATTCTGTTAACTGCCCACAGTGGCAATCTGCTAATTTGGTGGCCGTAGAAATGGCATGCACAAATAAGGAGACAGGATGCTCTATAATGCTGCTTTGAGGGAAAGTAAGATAGAAAACTAATGATCAACTAGAGGGAAATGATTGCACCAATTGCTCCTCGAAATGGAATCTTACAAACAATCCTCGAGAGAGTGTTTCTGAACACAAATCCCAAGTTCTTCTCTTAGTACCCAACTTAACCTAATCTAAAAAGATTCCACCTACTTTTGAAGTTAAAGTCCTTTTTGAGTTAAACTCAACTCCTGAAGCTTCATAGCCACATCTATTCAATTTTCAGAATGGAAGTGGTTTGCTCCTATCCTGTCATCTTTCAAGAGAATTCTCAATTTTTCTGCTCTACAACATGGCGTTCCCTGTGATTTCCCATCCAAGTGCTATATTGCCCTTGGGTATATTGCACTGCTATTCGGTTGCCATAGCCAATAGCTCTATGTTCCCACAAAATGTTTGTGTTACAAGTCCCTTTTCACACAAAAAAAATTACCTGGATGGTAGGCAAAATGCTGTGGCTGACTTTTTTTCCGTTTCCCATTGATAACATAGAAATTCACCTTGACAGGGGCACGGATGTGCTTGTTCCGATATTCTGGAATCTCTACAAACAGCATATTCTGAAAACAACAACAATAATAAATAACTGTGGGGACAATACAGTATAATAATGCCAGTAATTCAATATTAATAGACATACCCATCTAACCTGCAAAAATCCAGATGATCCACAGATGGCAGGAAATGACTTTTCTGCATCCATTTTCTGCTATTTAGTGGTTGTCTAGATTTTGCAGCTCAAATATGGTAGGCCTAATTTCTGCAATCAGCAAGAGATCACTGGGATATAATCTTGTAAATACAGATAATCTTTGATTTATGACTACAACTGGGACCAGCTGTTAAGCAAATCTGGCTTCCTCTATTGACTTTGCTTGTCACAAGCCCCTGGAAAGGTTGCAAATGGTGATCATGTTACCCATGGACATTGCAATCATAATAAAAACATGTAGGTTTCCATGCCCCTAAATTTGGATCACATGACCACTGTGACAGTCATAAGTGCAAGGACCAATCATAAGTCACTTTTTCAGCATTGTCATAACTTTGAATAGTCATTAAATGAATAGTCGTATGTGTGTTACCTGTATAAGCAACCCTCCTTAAAACAGTTCAGCTAAAGATACAGTATCTGAAGTTTCAACCTTAGAGAAATTAGTTTTAATATTGTTTAAAATATTAGTTTTAATATTTCTCTTATTTATGAGATTCTACTCACAAGACATGAGAACAAGAATGGAATCTTGTTCACTTTGGCCAATGTTAAAGAGAACATGATTTTTCTATTACTATTCTTTTCCATACAAAGCGGAAGATTGTATTTCTGTGGCTAACAATAGAGTGAACTTACAGATTGGCTCTTGTCTTTGTCCACTGTGGCCTCCATCTCCCAAACCTGCTGCCCATCTGAAAAAAAATTAAGTCATGCATGAAACTGTACCAGAATGTATGGAAGACAGACGTATATAAAGTCATTATGAATGCATCCCTTTTTATATTATAGCGTTCAAAGTATTTTTTTGCACGTTGTCCTAAAACCCTTCTTAAAGATATGTGGTGATTATTATTATTATGGTTCATTGCAGTCAGCTAGATATTCTGAATGGATTTGGCATTTTAATCCATTTACTGAGTCTTCCTAAGGACCTGGGATAGGCACATATTGATGTTTGATGGCGTTAGAGGTATTGTTACAGGATGTAAGCTATTCTGAGTAAAGCTGTCTTTTGCAACTGATTGATGGTGAATTTGTCAATGCCGATGGTGTTCAAGTGGTGCTCAGGTTTATAATTATATGTTGCACATGGAAATATAAAGTTGAACAAATTGCTTTTTTTCCTAGGACCAGCTCACTAATTTATTGTAGAGATGTCCAGAATCTGACTCCAGTCGGTCATGCAAAAGGCAACTCTTTGAATTTCTAAACTAACATACCATATTAAAATTTATTAATGTAGAACTTAAATTCAGCTGCAAAACTGAGTGTATGTCCCAGGGATGTCTATATGCATGAAGAAGATTTCAGAAAGCACAACACTAATTTTGTTTTTAGGATTTTAATGCTATTAATTTCTCACTCTAAGCAATTCTATTATATTACCTAGGTTTAATAAAACTAGAAGCCTTTCAATGTTTGTTATTTCTGCACAGTATTGAAAATGCTTCTACTATCTAAAGACAAACAGTTGTTGGCCACACAATCTTTCCCTGTGTGAGACCCGTACTATATCTCAATCTGTCGTAGTTGGCACAGAAGAGGGGAAAAAAAATGATAAGCATCCTGCCCCAAGCTGCCATTAACAAAGTTAAAACTTGTTATGATGTTCCCACAAACCTTAGCTTCTTCCTTGAACTAAAACTTTCCTAGTTCCTCCCAACTTTCCTTGCAACTCAGAAGACCTTATATGAGTTCCTTTCCTTCCTCTCTACTTTGTCAGCATATTACAGGCATTGTAAAAATCACACAAATCTTTCACTAGTACATGAAACACACCTTCACATCCTTGATGCTGAATGGGAGTTGGGGGGGGAATTGCTTGTTCCATAATTAGTTCTACCAACACTGTTAACAAAATTTGATGCTTTTAATTTCATAATCACATTTCTGTTATGGCATTAATTCTATGGTTTTTCTTAGTGATGGCTATAATCTAATGCAGGGGTCGGCAACCTGAAAAAGGAAAAGAGCCACTGGGAACCGGTTCCATCACACATAAAAAAAAGTGGGAATCGCGTGCGTGCGTCCATGCACGCGCATGCGCAAAAAACATTTTGCGCATGCGCAAAACGGGTTTTTCTTGCGTATCCGCGGACGCACGCGGTTGCCATTTTTTTTATGTGTGATGGAACCGGTTCCCGGTTGCACGACGGCGACGGCCCGTTTGCAGAACTACTGCCTTCGGCAGCCTGCAAACGTGCCGCGACAGCTTTCCCAAAGAGCGGCGCCGCTGCCCGTTCGCGCGGAGGTGTGTGCGCACCTCTCCAAAGGTTTGGGGAGGTGCGCACGCACCTCCGCTCGTTCGGAGAGGTGCGCGCGCACCTCTCGGAATGGGCAGCGGTGCCGCTTGTTGGGAAAGCTGCCGCAGCCCGTTTGCAGAGCTGCTGCTTTCGGCAGCCTGCAAACGTGCCGCGGCAGCTTTCCCAAAGAGTGGCGCCGCTGCCCGTTCGCGCGGAGGTGCGTGCGCACCTCTCCAAAGGTTTGGGGAGGTGTGCGCGCACCTCCACTCGTTCAGAGAGGTGCGCACGCACCTCTCGAAATGGGCAGCGGCGCCGCTTGTTGGGAAAGATGCCACGGCCTGTTTGCAGAGCTGCCGCTTTCGGCAGCCTGCAAACGTGCCACGGCAGCTTTCCCAACAAGCGGTGCCGCTGCCCATTCCGAGAGGTGCGCGCGCACCTCTTCAAAGGTTTGGGGAGGTGCGCGCGCACCTCCGCCCATTCGGAGAGGTGCGCATGCACCTCTCCAAACGGGCGGTGCCACTCTCCATTTGGAGAGGTGCGTGCACACCACTGCCCGTTCGAAGAGGTGCGCGTGCACCGGGCGGCTGGGAGCCGCAGGTTGCCGACCCGTGATCTAGTGATTTCTTTCACATGTTTCACATATCAAATGGAAAAAAACACTACTATGGTCCGGTGACTACAAAGTAATTTGAACTAAGGCAAAATAATCAAACAACCTATGTTGATAATGTTAAGTATTATTCTCAACCACCAACCAAAAGGGAATTACTTCAGAGTATCATTACTACATACTATGGTATGAGTGATAATATTCTATAGACTAGGACTTTTCAACCTTTTCACTCATTGTACCACTTTTAGGATATGGCAATATCCAAGTACCACCAGTTGCCTAACAAGGTGTCAAAAACTTAATCACCCGAAAAAAAAAGGAACAAAGTGATAAAGTACAGGTAGTCCTCGACTTACAACAGTTCGCTTAGTGACTGTTCTAAGTTAAATGGGACTGAAAAAAGTGCCCCCCAAGCCACAGCCGAGCAAGACACCTGCCTGCCCGCCCAGCGGTGCTCTTCCTCCTGTCCGAGATTTTCATTGTTGTGAGCATTTCTGCTGAGGATTGGCAGCAGGGGTTGGGTGGGAGGGTGTTTGGTTTTTATTCTGCTGGGTGGTTGCAGCAGATTTTGGTCACTTCACATGACCCTGGGAAGCTGTGACTGTCATAAATATGAATCAGTTGCCAAGCATCTGAATGTAAATCACAAGACCCTGGAGATGCTGCAACATTCCAGCTGATCGGCACTTCTTCTGGGCTCAGCAGAAACGCCAGGATCAGTGCTGCTTTCCAGGTGTTTGTTTTTTCTTCAAGGCTTAGCAGAAGCACCAGGATCAGCGCCGAGCTCCAGCTGGAGCCTGGCGCTGATCCTGGCACTTCCACTGAGCCCTGACAGCCCCGAAGAAGCGCCAATCATCTGGAAAGCAGCAGTGATCCTGGCGCTTCCACTCAGCCCTGACAGCCCTGCAGCTCCAGCTGTCTCTCGCTCAGGCTTGTGCGGTGCTACCACTGGTTCAGCTCATTCCCCTCCCCTGCCATCACTTTTCTAGGATGGTTGCATACCACCTGCCAGGTGCTAATGTACCACAGGTGGTACCTGTACCACTGGTTGAAAAGCCCTGCTATAGACAATAATTTAAATTAAATTAAAGCATTAATATGCAGGAACTGAAACAGGAAAAAATATTCAAACACTTTAAAAACTAGCAAGCCCCTATATTTTTTGTTTTGCTGTGAACATTGAAGACCACAAAGCATTTATGGCTTTTGACAAGGATGCATAGAACAAAGATATCTGCCATAATATTAGGCCAAATAACTTAGCAAAGACCAAGATTCTGCTTTAACTTAAACTAGCAATCTTACTGAATTGGTGGATGTTTTCTAGCAACATTTTAAAACTAAATCAGTGACTTTATTTAAAAATGCTTTACTCTAAAACTCAGTTTTTCTCACAAAGTCACACTGGTACTATCAAAATATATTTATTTAAAAGGTAAATGTAAAGGTTCCCCCGCACATGCGTGCTAGTCGTTTCCAACTCTAGGGGCTCATCTCCGTTTCAAAGCCGAAGAGCCAGCGCTTGTCCGAGGACGTCTCCGTGGTCATGTGGCCGGCATGACTGGACACCAAAGGCACACAGAACGCTGTTACCTTCCCACCGTAGTGGTCCCTATTTTTCTACTTGCATTTTTACGTGCTTTCGAACTGCTAGGTTGGCAGAAGCTGGGACGAGTAACAGGCGCTCACTCTGTTACGCAGCACTCAGGATTCGACCTGCCAAACTGCCGACCTTCTAATCGACAGGCTCAGCGTCCTAACCCACTGAGCCACCGCGTCCCGTTATATTTATTTACATTTACATAATTTATTCATAGAACCTATTCCTTATTAAACATGCATAGAATGCTAGAATGCTAAATGCACCATTTGAAGTGCCATTGGGTATTTCTTTTTTTAAAAAAATAAAATTATTAGAAGCTGGACATTACAAAACAGTTACGTTGGAGCAGAAAGTTGTAGTACCATTTAAAATAACCTTTCCCCATGTAACTGTTAGCCCTCTTTATGGCTTCCACTCAAGAACTAATAACTGCAATTATGGAAAAGGTTCATAACGGTAATATTGGAAGAAAATATGTTTTAAATAGAAAAGAATTTTATGTAGCTCAGGATTGAACTGTGGAGTCCTTGGTGCTCTCTGAACTTGGGTTATTTACTTGCAGATGTCTCATTATACAACTAGGTCACATTGTCAGTGCTATGGGGACAAGACACAATGCAAAAGCTAAGAAGGAAACAAAAAGACCAGAACACATCCTCACCAGAAGACTACATTTAGATAAGCAGGAATTAACATGAGACAAACAATCAAGCAGAAAGCAATACCCCAATCAAGGAACTACCAGGAAAACTGTACCTCCACCAACAGTGGCAGGTCAAGCTAATATATATAAACAGGGAGGAAAACCCACACTCACTAGCACTGATGTTACCGAGTGAGGTAATGAAACATCTGCAAGCAAGCAAGCAAGCTCAGAGAGCACCAAAGACTCTACAAAAGAAGATTTAATTATGCACAACGTAATTTCCCCACCATCCAACATTTTAGCATTTTGTTTAGTCTGCTTTTTAATGCTGGTGACAGGTGCAATCCACTAAGCAAATTCTCAATCAATTGCATGCATATTAGTGTGCAAACTGCCCCCATATTGAAAACTGCTGAATATTCAAATAAGGTGAAATAAATAGTGGTATGTTGAAAAACAATGCACTAAACCTATCTGGTTAAAGAACCTCAACCTCTGAGAAGGAATCTGACCAGAATGGATTTGTAAATACATACAGTTACAGAAGTATTTGTTCTTGTACAATTCTAAACTATAACAACCAGGCCTCCTTCTCCAAAAAAGGCACCTTTTTATTCCCAGGAGAGAAACCTGCTTCAGTCTGGGCCATTCCAGAAAGAAGTAAGCTTGTCCCTGGATTGTACCACCTCAGATCACAGATGAGAGCTGATATTGTCTTAAAAGAAAATACTCCCCATCTATAAGAACAACCTGGGTATCAATGAGGACTCCAAGCATACGGAAATATTCTGTTGTCAAAAAGCATTCAGGCTCTTTAGAATTTTAAAAATTCTCCATTTGCTATCTGAAAAGATGAACTGCTTCAAAGAACAGATAAAACAATTTCCCTGAAGATGTGGGAGCAAGAGACAAGAAGGAAGAATGGAAGCAGTAGAAGAAGGGAAGCGGTAGACATACTTCACACTTGGAGCCAAGATTATGTTGAGCAAGATTTATGCTGGGACTGACTAGTAATGGATACTTCTGTTGTTTTCATGGTTGCCTTGTGTAGGTACAATTTTTCCACTCCCTGTAGCTTTAATACGAGGCACACTAAGCTGCATCTAATGTAGGTCTTGAAGGTATTAAAGGCAGCTGGACTCCTCTTTTAGTTCAGCCAGCTCTAGATGTTTTTTTAGATGGTGGTAAGGAAGGAGTTTGCTTGATATGCCTGTACAACCATTAAGTGAAAATAACAAAAAAGTTTAAAAAATGACAATATTGTTAGAAGCTGGGAATAAAAGCATAATCTGTAAGATGAGAGAAGGGAAAGGGAAAGGAGAGGTTATGAGTCAGATTTACTGAGTCAGAGGATCTCTGGGACTACACCAAGGTGCCTGCATTTTATTTTCTAGCCTTTACTCAAGGGGAGTTCATGCAGGCATAAAGTCCTTCATTGTTCTTGAAGTCAGCTCACACACAAGGGTTCCAGTTTTCACAGAGTGTGCTGAAACATCATTACCAAACCACCCTCAGGAAGAACAGCAGCTGCAGAACTCAAGAGAACAGTCAGCCTTCAATGCAGGTTAATTGCAGTGTTGTTGCACACAATCAGCCAACTCAAGTGACCTAAACTGAACATATTAGACCAGACATGTCAAACACAAGGCCCGGGGGCCGGATGCGGCCCACGAAGTGGTTTCATGTGGCCCGCAAAGCCATCCTGGAAACAGTGAGGGAACAGCCCCCACTGCCTTGGCCCTGGCCCAGAGACCCTCCTTCTGCCAGAAACCCTCATATCTGTCCCACTCCTGCCCAGGCCCCCATAGGCACCCTTGATGCGAACGATGTAGAGCTGGCCATGCCCACCCAGTAGGCCATACACACTAGCCACGCCCACCCAGTAGGCCAGGCCACACCCACCCGGCCCCTTGAGGGCAACCGCAATGCTGATGCGGCCCTCAATGAAATTGAGTTTGACACCCCTGTATTAGACTAATCACAGTTGGAAAGTTATTTAAGCCTAAGACTAAACCTTGCAGTAAGCCAACAAGCAGCGTAATTCTACACTGAAGGCAACTATATCCTAGTTTGCAACTCCTGAAGTCAGTTCTGCAAAGTTAGCAAGTTTAAACAATTTATTATCCTTCTGCTAGTTGTGGAAAAGGGCAGAGGGCTATACAAGATGCCAGAAACTACTCTCACCCAACTGTTTTGCAATAGTTTTCAGCCAACCTTCTCTTAATTATTGTAGGGATTGAACTGGGGCACTATGCATCAAATGCTGTTTGTCTCAGTGGGTAAGCCTGCTGGTTGGAAAATAGCTGCTACCACTGTCAAGATTTATTTATCCCCTGATGATCTGCAAATCTACAGTACATGTAATATTTTAAATATCTTAGAGCACTTAGAAGTTTTCCACACTGAGAAACATTACTTTCTACTTATGAAGGAAGAAAAACAGTCTGGAGTAAGTATACCCATCCTCATTCTGTCTCTTCAAATGTGGCATTCATTCATTCATTCATTCATTCATTCATTCATTCATTCATTCATATATTTGTAAAGTCACACATTCATTTAGGCTAGCAGAGAGCTTGTACAGTTTATTATTCACTGACATGTCCAAAATTCTTTATTGAATTTGATGCTACTTATCTCCTTTTGTTCCATCAACCTAGCCACAATTAAGAAAACCATTTTGTTTTAGCTTTTAACCTCCTAAGTGTGAATGAAATTCTTGAAGACCTGAGAACTGGAAACACAGTTGAGTAGCCCACAGCAGGTGGCAGCATCTATCTAACCTTGACTGATTTCAATAAAATTAAATAGGTTTTGACCTAGTGGTACTTGAATAAGATCCTACCTGAAAAACTCAAGATTTTAGGCTGGATTGAGTCATAAACTCATCCCAGAATAAGGCAATGGCAAACTATTTCTATATATTATTCATAAGAAAAAAACACAGATATATCCATATGGTTGCCAGGAGTTCATGGAGGTTAATTTTTTAAATCCAAACATATTTAGTTTCTTCTCACTGAATTGAACAGTTTTTGTGGGACATAAGATTTTTACTTATTCTATGCCAGGAACTTCATAGATTAAAAGCAGGCTAGAAATATGGAGAAGAAACAGAATGTTCTTATCTGAAGAGGTTCACAATATCAATTCCAACTTTGCAGAAAGCAATTGAAGTTGGAGAAGAAAGGAGGAAAAATGAGTGAGGTATGAACAGTGATTATTGCGTATATTTGGATTCATTTTAACTGGAACAAGAAAAGAGAGAAGATAGCAACACAGATACTCTGGAATAGTTACAACAGGTGGATTACAGATGAGACAGAACAATGTGGCAGAATTTGGGCCTGAGACGAATGGATAACATCATTTTGGCTGCAGATAACAAGTGCCATTTTAAAACCCTTCTTTATCTAAAACAAGCAAGCCAACAAAATCCTCCTGCAATTCTTAAACAAATTGCACAATAAAGAGAACATTTCCAAATGAGCCTATCTGCTATAACAGGTGCAAATGAGAACACTGAAAACTCTTCCCTTCCCCTCATGTAGTCTAAAATGGCACACACCACTTACACCGCATCTGTCAGAATCCATTTATATTACTTTCATAAATGTACCGTATGTTTAAAACATTATCCCCCCATATGGATTCTGCCATCTCCCGAGGAAGGAGGAGCATATGTGGATTCAGCCTGCCTTAGGTTATTTCAAAGACCAAGGAAACCTTTTGAACTGGGGGGATCAAAAGGGAGGGTTAGAGAAAAAAGGTATCTGGCTTGTGTTTTCTTTTAATTCTGGAGAGGAAGAAGGCAATAACCATAAAGATTTGAAGTTCCTTTTTTCCCCACAAAAGGGATGACACGAAGTAGAAGGATGGGGGCTGACCAAATGGGGTTGAGGGAAGGGGGGTTGAACCGGGTACCCTTTATAAAATTTCAGTTTGTAAAACAATACTAAGTCCTGTCTTGTATTCCCACAACCAAGCATGTCCTAGTAAAGATTCCTTTTGGACTAGCACTGACTCCAAGAGTTTTTGTCTTCCTAAGACGTGGTTTGGGGTGGGTCCTGACAGCATCCTTTCCTTCCCTCAAGCAGCAGACTCATTCAATACCTGCTGCCTATAAGACTGCATGAACTGTAAATGAAATGACACCGAGTACTCCACCACTAAAGCAACCAAAGCATTTGGTTTTATTTGGTGACCAAATCACTCAAATAATACTAAGAAAAATCTCCTGAATCTAAAATGTTGAAACCACACTGTCCCAAAGGTGCTTTTTGCAAAGGCAAATGGACTTTATAAAAAGTCCACTTGCCTTTGGTAAAAGCACCTTTGAGATAACCATGGCATGGACGACTGAGAATCTCCATAGTCATTCAAACCACCTGATAATACTTTAGAAACTGACCTTAAATTCTACAGGGATGTCACTGCATGTCTGTTTAAGGTAGTGAAGGCATACGCATTAAATTAATGCAGCTTTCCCTCCATTTGATTGGCATTTTATTTACTCAAAAGGCAATGTTCTAAGGACAACAGATGGTCTTACCTGTATAGGTCCATGTCTGCAGGAAATAAATGTTTCCCTAGCACAGCTGGAACAAACCTGTTTCTTTAAATATAGTAGCCTTGTACATAAAAAGGTAATAATCTCATGGCAATTGTACTGACCTTTCAGTTTGTATATCATGTTCCATCTGTCTTGCTAATATGCTGTTATAATCTTGAGTGTATAAGCCCTAATTTTAGTTTGTCAATATTTGTGTTTCCCTTAACATCTCTGAACGTTAGCTCTAAATCTATGTCTAAAATCAGGTTTGCTTTGCTTGGGAGAGGGAAAAAAGAAAGAGAGTCTTCCTGTAACCCATTGTTTCCTACTTTGAATGAACATTGTGCTGGGTTTTCTACAGACAGAGAAGCAAATATATAGCTGGTGCTTCTTGATTCTAAAAGTGTTTGAAATAGAGATAGAACAGATTGCTTAAGCCATCAAATTCAACTTTCTGCTCAACACAGGAATACAATTTAAAGCACCCCAGTTCAGAGGTCCAGCTTTCACCTGAACACATTATATGAAGGAGAGTCTAATACCACTCTGAATAATTGATTCCAATATCAAACTGCTTTTTTACTCTTCTAATATTCATTTAAAACCTGTCTCCCTATTACTTAAATCTACTATTTTGTGTCATGTACTTCGGAATGAGACAAACAGATCTTGATTTCCTGATACATGATAGGCTTTCTTTTATTCCAAATGTACTACCATAACTCTCCTTGGTCATCTTTTCTCTAAATTAAACATCCAGCTCCATTAAAAAAATTTTTCAAAGTTTATAGTCCCCTAAACATTTTCACTATCTTTGTCTTAAGCCTAGGCCAATTTCATTGAATCCTTTATATTTAAGGAAGCACTGAATGTAATGCGTAAGTCTGACAATGCAGAAAAGAATGCAATTATTACTTCTTAAGATCTGGAGTACACGGGCCTGTTCTTTCAGCCCATTCATTACAACATATCAAGATGGTTGTAAATTTTAATTCTGTCTTGTAATGTAACAGTTATCCATAACCATTTTCTATCCATTGCCAATTTTAATAAGCATTCTATTTACCTCTTCATTAACAAAAATGCTGAACACTCAGGACTGATCCTTGTGCACCTCACCTATTACCTCTTTCCAATCTGATGAACATCCATTGATGAACATTCTTTGAATATTAATTTAAACCCATTGGGAATCCACATAACTCTCATGCCATCGGTGAATATTTAACTTAATTTCTCAAATGTTTTATTCTACTTTATCTCAGTCAAGTTTCAACAAGCACAAATTGGCATGCAAAATTCTTCTATCTCCCTTCCCAGTAATCATTCCAGTAATTCATCAAATAGGTAAAAAGGGAAGGTCAACATTTTCAAAATCTTTAACATCTACTCACATCTCTGAATCTTAAATGTTATGTTAAAGGTTTTTTGTAATTATACATGAAATAAAATTTACTATTTTCTTTGCAATTGTTACCATTGGTGTTATCTTTATTTTTAGCGTGGGTTTAAAAAATTAATAAAAATTGTAAATGATCAGAGATACTTTTTAATTGTTTCATATACAGTATGTATTACCGTAGTTTCCGGCGTATAAGACTACTTTTTAACCCATGAAAATCTTCTCAAAAGTCAGGGGTCGTCTTATACGCCGGGTGCTGAAAATTTAGGGACAGGGCTGGCTGGAAAACCTGGAGCGGATCTCCCATTTAGTCTGCACAGGGAAAGCGGGACCAATTGGAGAAGAAGCTGCAGTCTATGATTTTTTACAGGCTGGGGTCTGGGCGTCTATTCTTCTAAAGTTGAAGAGCAACTGTAGTATATCCCAACTTGAAAGGCAGGTGGGGAAGGCAGCAGCAAAGAGCAGCGGCTTAGCTCTAAGGACAATTTGACTCAGGAACTGGGTGAGCTGGCTGGAAAACCTGGAGCGGATCTCCCATTTGGTCTTTTTTTTTTTTAAATCCCATTTATATCCTGCCCTTCTCCGAATACTCAGGGTGGCTTACAATTTAAAGCACAAATCAATGTGCTTAGCAATAGCCTTCATTCTGTGTATATGCCTGTTTATTAGGGCTTTCAACCCCCCCCCAAGCAGCATTATTACAAAGTCAGCTTATTGCCCCCAACAATCTGGGTCCTCATTTTACCTACCTTGGAAGGATGGAAAGCTGAGTCAACCTTGAGCCTGGTGGGATGCGAACCTGCACTAATTGCAGGCAGCTTGTGTTACTTAAGGCTCTGCGCAGGGAAAGCTTTAGAGTGAATTAGGAAAAGTGAAAAAGTGAATTAGGAAAATAGGGAATGGTTGCTGGAATCAGGGGCTGCCACAAAGAAGAGGGAGTCAAGCTATTCTCCAAAGCACCTGAAAGCAGGACAAGAAGTAATGAATGGAAACTAGTCAAGGAGAGAAGCAACCTAGAACTAAGGAGAAACTTCCTGACAGTTAGAACAATTAACAGTGGAACAACCTGCCTCCAGAAGTGGTGAATGCTCCAACACTGGAAGTTTTTAGAAGAGACTGGACAGCCATTTGTCTGAAATGGTATAGGGTTTCCTGCCTTAGCAGGGGGTTGGACTAGATGACCTCCAAGGTCCCCTACAACTTCTTCTCCTTCTCCTTCTCCTTCTCCTTCTCATTATTATTATTATTATTATTATTATTATTATTATTATTATTATTATTATTATTATTATTATTATTATTATTGTTTAATCCACTTGCACTGTTTTATGTTTACATGTTTGATGACAAACAGCCTTATGTTTATAAGTGACAGTTTTCCTACTAAGCACCTGCATGTCATAAGCATTTGAATTAAAATTACCATATTAAAATCAAATCTGATGTTTTTTAATTTGGTGTGCGTTGGAAGAGGGGTAGTCTTATACGGCGAGTATAGCCCAAACCCTATAATTTAACAGGAAATGTAGGGGGTCGTCTTATACGCCCAGTCGTCTTATACGCCGGAAAATACAGTAGTCATAACTACTTATAATTAAGTTTAAAGCTCAATTAGCCTCTACTAAAGTTTATTGGTGGCTTATCTGTCAATTTTATGGATTAATTAAAGATTAATCTGATACATTTATATCTTGCCTTCTAGAAAGCTGTGTACAAAAGAACAGCAATAGAAGCTCCTAGTGAGATTCATAAACTAGAAAAGAGTAATGTCCATGGATAGTTTACCTGTATGGAATTAATTCATTCAGATATCGCAGATCCTCACAACAATACTGTATTTAAGATGGAGAAAAGATAGTTATTCAGCATTTTTCCAGGATTATTTTGCACATAGACAAAAGGTGTCTGCTATTTTTTGTGTTGCAATGTTTTGTTTTATTTTTTGGCTACCTCTGAGCTGCTGCTTGGAATTAACAAGGGAAAAGGATGTTTTATAGCAGTTCTTAAATACTTGGATTCTTAATGGCCACCTAACATGTTTCATATTGTTATATTTTGTTATAAGCTACTTAGCAACCTGTTGTTTACGAGAGGGGCATATGGCACAAAATCTGAGAATGTACTTCTTATCTGGGCCTACAAATAGCAGAATGTGTAAGTGGTCTAACTTGGGGTTCTTCAACTTCTAGAATTCAGGCTGGAAGTATCTACAATGCAGGTCTGGGTGCATGGGGATCTTTTTTTGTTCCCCAATTAGAACCAGTCAACATAGGAAACAGTTCCAAAATAGGAATGTGCTAGTTGTTGTTAGTTGCGAAGTCGTGTCCGACCCATCGCGACCCTATGGACAATGTTCCTCCAGGCCTTCCTGTCCTCTACCATCTTCTGGAGTCCAGTTAAGCTCACGCCTACTGCTTCAGTGACTCCATCCAGCCACCTCATTCTCTGTCGTCCCCTTCTTCTATTGCCCTCAATCTTTCCCAGCATTAGGCTCTTCTCCAGTGAGTCCTTCCTCCTCATTAGGTGGCCAAAGTATTTGAGTTTTAGCTTCAGGATCTGGCCTTCTAAAGAGCAGTCAGGGTTGATCTCCTCTAGGACTGACCGGTTTGATCGCCTTGCAGTCCAAGGGACTCGCAGGAGTCTTCTCCAGCACCAGAGTTCAAAGGCCTCAATTCTTTTGCGCTCAGCCTTTCTTATGGTCCAACTTTCACTGCCATACATTGCAACTGGGAAGACCATAGCCTTGACTATACGCACTTTTGTTGACAGGGTGATGTCTCTGCTTTTTAGTGTGCTGTCTAGATTTGCCATGGCTTTCCTCCCTAGGAGCGTCTTTTAATTTCTTGACTACAGTCCCCATCTGCAGTGATCTTGGAGCCCAGGAAAATAAAATCTGTCACTACCTCCATTTCTTCCCCATCTATTTGCCAGGAATTAAGAGGGCCGGATGCCATGATCTTAGTTTTCTTAATGTTTAGTTTCAACCCAACTTTTGCACTCTCCTTCTTCACTCGCAACAAGAGACTCTTCAGTTCCTCTTCACTTTCTGCCATTAGAGTGGTATCATCTGCATATCTTAGGTTGTTGATATTTCTTCCAGCAATCTTAATTCCAACTTTTGATTCATCTAGCCCTGCCTTTCTCATGATGTGCTCTGCATATAAGTTAAATAGGCAAGGCGACAGTATACAGCCTTGCCGGACTCCTTTCCCAATTTTGAACCAATCAGTGGTTCCGTGTCCAGTTCTCACTGTTGCTTCTTGGCCCGCATATAGGTTTCTCAAGAGACAAATAAGATGTTCTGGTACTCCCATCTCTTTAAGAACTTGCCACAGTTTGTTATGACCCACACAATCAAAGGCTTTAGCATAGTCAATGAAGCAGATGTTTTTCTGGAACTCTCTAGCTTTTTCCATGATCCAGCGTATGTTGGCAATTTGATCTCTAGTTCCTCTGCCTCTTCGAAATCCTGCCTGTACTTCTGGTAGTTCTCGATCCACATACTGCTGGAGTCTAGCTTGTAGGATTTTAAGCATAACTTTACTAGCATGAGAAATGAGTGCAATGGTGCGATAGTTTGAACATTCTTTGGCACTGCCTTTCTTTGGAATTGGAATGTAAACTGATCTTTTCCAATCCTGTGGCCACTGTTGAGTTTTCCAAATTTGCTGGCAAATTGAGTGTAGCACTTTTACTGCATCGTCTTTTAAGATTTTGAATAGCTCAGCTGGAATACTGTCACCTCCACTAGCTTTGTTGTTGCTCAGCTTTTCTAAGGCCCACTTCACTTCACATTCTAGGATGTCTGGCTCGAGGTCAGTGACCACCTCATTGTGATTATCAGGGACGTTAAGCTCATTCTTGTATAGTTCTTCTGTGTAATTTTGCCATCTCTTCTTAATCTCTTCTGCCTCTGTTAGGTCCCTGCCATTTTGGTCCTTTATCATGCCCATTTTTGCATTGAACGTTCCCTTCATCTCTCCAATTTTCTTGAAAAGATCTCTGGTCCTCCCTATTCTATTGTTTTCTTCTATTTCTTTGCACTGTTCATTTAAGAAGTCATTCTTATCTCTTCTAGCTATTCTCTGGAATTCTGCATTCAATTGGGCGTATCTTTCTTTTTCTCCCTTGCCTTTTGCTTCCCTCCTTTCCTCAGCTATTTGCAAAGCTTCCTCAGACAGCCATTTTGCTTTCTTGCATTTCTTTTTCTTTGGGATGGTTTTGGTTGCTACCTCTTGTACAATGTTGCGAACCTCTGTCCATAGTTCTTCAGGCACCCTGTCTATCAGATCTAATTCCTTAAATCTATTTGTCACCTCTACTGTATATTCAACAGGGATATGATTTAATTCATACCTGACTGGCCTAGTGCTTTTCCCTACTTTCTTCAGTTTAAGCTTAAACTTTGCAACAAGAAGCTCATGGTCTGAGCCACAGTCAGCTCCTGGTCTTGTTTTTATTGACTGTATAGAGCTTCTCCATCTTTGGCTGCAGAGTACATAGTCAATCTGATTTCTGTGTTGACCGTCTGGTGATGTCCATGTGTAGAGCCGTCTCTTGGGTTGTTGGAAAAGGGTGTTTGCTATGACCATCGTATTCTCTTGACAAAATTCTATCAGCCTGTGCCCTGCTTCATTTTGTACTCCAAGGCCAAACTTGCCTGTTATTCCGGTTATCTTTTGGCTTCCTACTTTAGCATTCCAATCCCCCATGATGATAAGGACATCATTTTTTGGTGTTAGTTCTATAAGGTGCTGTAGGGCTTCATAGAACCGGTCAATTTCATCCTCTTCAGCACCGGTGGCTGGGGCATAGACTTGGACTACTGTGATATTGAATGGTTTGCCTTGGATTCGAACTGAGATCATTCTGTCATTTTGAGGATTGTATCCCAGTATTGCTTTTCCTACTCTTTTATTGACTATGAAGGCTACTCCATTTCTTCTGAGGGATTCTTGCCCGCAGTAGTATACCTGATGGTCATCTGAATTAAATTCACCCATTCCTGTCCATTTTAGTTCGCTGATACCTAAGATGTCGATGTTTAGTCTTGTCATCTCTTCTTTGACCACGTCCAGCTTTCCTTGATTCATGGATCTTACATTCCAGGTTCCTATGGAGAAAAAATCTTTACAGCATCGGACTTTCCTTTCACCACCAGACATATCCACAGCTGAGCGTCCTTTCGGCTTTGGCCCAGTCGCTTCATTCTTTCTGGCGCTACTAGTACTAGCCCTCTGCTCTTCCCCAGTAGCATATTGGACGCCTTCCGACCTGAGGGGCTCATCTTTCAGCGTCATATCGTTTTGCCTTTTGGTACTGTCCATAGGGTTTTCATGGCAAAGATACTGGAGTGGGTTGCCATTTCCTTCTCCAGTGGATCACGTTTTGTCAGAACTCTCTGCTATGACCTGTCCGTCTTGGGTGGCCCTGCACGGCATAGCTCATAGCTTCATTGAATTACGCAAGCCCCTTCGCCACGACAAGGCAGTAATCCATGAAGGGGAATGTGCTAGTAGTTCAAACCATTTCAAGGATCTTCCTCTGTGTGGCCCTCAGTTGAGATTTTTTATGTACCCCAAGAGTGTTGTGCAACTTGGGGCAAGTTGTTCAAAGACAAATGAAGTAAAAAAAACTGGGCTTGTATGGGTGGCAGTGAAGCTGATGTATCACTGTTGGGGCATGGACTTTTTTTAATGGAAATTCCAGGATCATTCTAATGGTTATTACTTTGCCCAGGTTAGCAAAAACTTTTGATGTCTCCAGAATCCATAATTTCAGCCATCATACTTCTTCTTACAATGGACTTTACATAAATACTGTAACATAATTGCTGTTGCTAATTAGGGGTGGTACCATTTTAATGCGGGCCAGTGGAAAACAGGGTAGGCATTCATAATGGGAGGTAAACTGAGGTAGTAAAGCAGAGGGCTGATTACCTGGATATGAAAATATTTATAGTGCTTCAGCAAAACCATACCGGATACATATGGTATGATTATTTATCTCCACCTTCTTTCTTTTGGAAACAGACTATGTTATGAACAACTAGGGACTATACGAGGTTCTCAAGCATAGATTCTGCTCATCCTTGTTTTTATTGACTCATGCTTCAGAATCAATAAAAACATGATCTGTTAATTGGTTAGTGGTTTCATTCCCTGGTTTCTTCCACAATCCAAAGCTAGAATCCCATGGTTGCACGTAACATTAAGCTTGTCTATCTAAAGAGCAAATTGCTTGTTGACTTCACCCTGTTTCCAGCAACATTAGAGACACATGGTTCCTTCACCACCAAGCTATGAATGCAGATTGTGTGAAGAACCCATAAATGTGTTTAATATATATTATGCTAGCACTGATGATGTCACATAGTTGGTTAATGAAATGTTTGCAAGCAATCATCAAGGGCTCCACATACTATTCTCATATCTCTTCCCTTCAGACACATTTTACTAAAAGATGTACCAAGCCGTTATTAACCTATAAGCATAGTGAGGCCATCTCATGAGTGCCGCAGGGTCCTAGAGGTGAAGATGCTCACCTCATACTCAGGAGACTGAGAGTTCAATCCTAGCAGCAACAGATGTTTCTCTATCAGGGTGCAAAGAGAAACTATCTGCTGCAAAATCTGCATAGGCATCAGGAAGGACATCCGGCCAGTAAATGCTCAGCTCCATTCAGTCCACCTTGATACAAGGGATTAGATTAGAGGGTTGTAAAATGAAAAATAATAATGAGGCCATCTCAGCCTTGCCTATAAAAAAGACTGAGATGAGGAATGCTGCACACACATATCAAAGGGTGTTTCTTTTAAGTGATGTTTCTACTCTGCAGTACAATGGTGGGTTTTATTCTGATTCTGCATGGAAGTGTAATATGAAATTAAGCTCTAACAGAAGATCCAGTGGTGTCAGCACTCTTTACAGGATTAAATGCATTTTTAAAGGAAAAGTGTAATTCTATCTTGTTTAACTCAAGCTGTGATTGGACCACAAGTTTTGTGCCAAACTCTAGGAGAGTCAAGATGTCAGCCTGCATTAGGTAAATCTTATTTGATCTACTACAGTACCCTCAGAGTTGTTTTGCTTAATTAGCCAATTAAAGAATACCCCAAACCTGCACACATTAGTCACAATCCCTTACTCATTAATAGGGTTTGTGAAATGGCGGCAAAAATGTGTTTTCTGCCACAGCTTAGCTGAGTTGGCATAAGAGAATCAACCAAGAGGTTTGGGAAATTCTCTTTGCATTTCTCACAAGCTTACTCTGAGGTTTTAAAGCAGCAACTTGACAGACTGTCAAATAAAGTGTCCAAAATAAGTAACATTTATTTAAGTTATTGTGGATGAAAAAAAAATCTACTGTAGCTTCCAACAGTACATCTGATCCAATCAACACAAGAGGGATTCAGCATGAGTAATCAATCTAGGCTAGCTTTGCCATAAACCTAGATTTATGCATAAACTTGCTAGGTTGGTTTTATAATTTTGCTTGAAGCATGAACTCATCTATTATGGCTTATTATTATATGCAAACCAAGCCATTGTGGCATACTGATTCCTATTTCTTTATTAATGCAATATGGCACCTAATTCCTAAAAAGGCTCTGAGCAACTTACAAAAATACAAAATTGTGGGGCTTTTATAAAGAAGCAATTGCTTACTGCTGGGAATGGTACCTACCATAATGTCAATCTCCCAACTGGGTCTTGGTGGTTTTCCAAAAGGCCCACATGGCTAGTGATGGAGCATACTACAAGGAGAGGCATAGCTACAGAATTGTTCAACAACCTAGCATATGATCTAATGGCATTGTGGTATAATGTTATGAATGAATGCACCGACAATGTTTCCTCAAATTTGACTCCTAGTGACTTCATGGATATAGTTCTTCAAAAACAGTAAAGATTGGGTTTGCATTGATCATCTTCCAGAATGTTTTTTAACTTCCAAATCTATCTTACAGCCTTCAGATTTCCTAATAGACTCTCACCCAAACACTATCCAAATCCAATTTAATGTCCAAACCTAGTATTCAAATTAGTTCCTACATAACTTTTAATTCAATCCAAATGGATCTGCATCTCATCACTGTTCCTTAGTTCATTGTCCATAAAATCTATATAGGTAATCACAACAAAATCAATGTGTTAGCTCAGGGGTGTCAAACTCAATTTCATTGAGGGCCACATCAGCATTGCGGTTGCCCTCAGGGGGCCGGGTGAGTATGGCCAGGGTGGGCGTGGCCTACTGGGTGGGCATGGCTAGAGTGTGTATGGCCTACTGGGTGGGCGTGGCCAGCTCTACATCGTTCGCATCAAGGGTGCCAATGGGGGCCTGGGCAGGAGTGGGACAGATCTGAGGGTCTCTGGCAGAAGGAGGGTCTCTGGGCCAGGGCCAAGGCAGTGGGGGCCGTTCCCTCACTGTTTCCAGGATGGCTTCGCGGGCTGCATGAAACCACTTCGCGGGCCGGATCTGGCCCCCGGGCCTTGTGTTTGACATGTCTGTGTTAGCTGAATAAGAATTATAGTAACAGATGTAAAATTTGAATTTGAAGTTTGATGAATAAATAGTGATCAGGGCTGGTCTCAGTTATTTTATTATTTACCCATCCCTTTGCATGAGTCAATATTTTTGCTCTGAAGACAGAAAGTCTTTCCATTTTGTATATAAGAGATTTTGATATATATATTCCTATCACTGACATTAGGCTAAAATAAGATCTTTGTTATAAACTATCATTTGCACACTTTTGTACATGCAATTGGCCCAAGGCCTATGTGGAATTTACTAATGAGACAACAATATGCTACTCCATAAAGGGTAAGCAAAACTTCAGTCATCTTTGAAAAGTCAATGTAACACAATCTTGTGCAAAAATTATTTCAGTTCTCAGTAACCAAAGATCTGACTTAACAGCTTTCCTGAGTGCTTTCAAACTTAATGCATAACTAATTCTGATGCTATGCACACATGCTCTTTCATAATTCCTATTCAGACACCCCCTAAATAGCTTGGATACATCTGCTAAGGCTTCCAAAGATATGTGTTAGCATCTCTCATAAGACAAGTTAGACCTGGGTTAGCATGGCCACAGACAATTAATTATATATCAGTTCTACCTGACTTCTTGTAATCTTCCATAATTATCTGGGTTGATGGTCTGGTAATATAAGTTTTGGACTTCACAGAAGGTTGTCCTGATCAAGTAAAACAAGTCTCTTAAATTGCCATTGTGATCTTGTGCACTGTGCATGATTAATCACACAGGGTACTTCCATGATTTTAGAAAAGCTGTTATGGCAGCTTAAGAAAATTTGATTTGCAGAAGTCAACAAAACATTTTCTTTCTTCAGAAGGGTTACATTCTGTGGTCACCTTGTTTATTCAAGTGGGTGAAGAGACTATAGTTATTTAAACAGGCCCGATGATGAACAGGCCAGTATTTCAATTTCACCAAGAAAGCACCCAAGGAATGACTCACTAAGGCCAAACATACATGTCAAAGTCTGGCTGGGAAATGGCCAGAGTTATTAGTCATTCATGATGTATAGCCCAACCCCAAAATTGACATTTTGCACCCAGAGAATAAGTTCATCCCCCTTTCTAGCTCATCTGAATAGCAACGAAAGAGTAGGGAATGATCTGGTTCTAGGTTTATTTTAATTAATATCTTATGCAATTCATAAGAAACAACACAGAAGAAGAAAAAAATGCATAAACATTTAATGAAACAAAAGCTCCACTCAAAATAAAACCACTGGGAACCACCGTGTAATGAAATGAGTCACACCAGGATGTGATGACTAAGTGGGAGACTAGGGAATTCCACTCCGTGTGCCAGCTTTTTAATGGGATCAATTGGCTTTCAACAGGTGATAGAAGATTCTTTCTCTTCCTCCCTCTGCCTTTCCTCAGTTCCAAGACAAATGCATTAAAAGGCAATTGTTGCTTTTAAACAAATACCCTGCAAAGCTTGATAATCACTGACAGGCTGGTTTCTAGGCGCCCCCGTAGTGTGTAGCAAGCCAGGAAATCCAAGCCAGCAGTAGTTGCCTTTGTTAACAAAGAGCTTACCAGTTGCAAAATTCCAAAACCGTGTGTCATGCAGAGAGATTTTCCAAAACACTGGATTCCACGCTGTCACTTATTCTTCTTCAGTTATGGCAACTGAGTTTCTACGGCCACTTTCTTATTTTCTCTTGAGTGTTTATTTTCAGATTATCTGCCCACCCCCACCCTAATTTCACAAGATTCATCTGGGATTCCCCTATTTTCCATCTGACATTTGCTGGTCATATTATAGAAATACTTGTACAAGCAGTCACAGAGCTGCAATACAAAGGTAGAAATTCTCACAGAACATTCACAAAGCTACATTCATCAATGTTCACATTATACTCCTTGCCAAAACTGCCAAAGCTTTATAATTTTGTTAGCCTCTCCTCCATACAGGTCAGCTTTGTGAGGTAGTCCAGACAAGAAGCACACCCATAAGCACTAGGTCTAACTTTATTGTAAGGTAACATTGACAGAAACTTGCAAGTCTAAAAGTATTACATTCTTTGAAAACATGACTAAACTGGTAAACTAGAGAAATGCTGTTGACATAGTTTACTTAGACTTCAGTAAGGCATTTGACAAAGTAGACCACAGCCTACTTTTTGATAAGATAGGAAAATATGGAATAGATAGCATCAGCACCAGATGTATTTGTAATTGGCTGACCAATCATACTCAGCACGTAATCAATGGAACTACATCTACATGGAGGGAAGCATGCAGTGGGGTACCTCAAAATTATCTTAGGCCCAGCACTCTTCAAAATCTTCATAAATGATTTAGATGAAGGGATAGAAGGGGAACTCATCAAATTTGCAGAAGACACCAAGCTTGGAGGAAATAGCCAACACAACCGAGCCTTGGTGGAGCAGTGGGCTAATGCCTCCTTAAGTAACACCAGCTGCCTGCAATTAGTGCAGGTTCGAGTCCCACCAGGCTCAAGGTTGACTCAGCCTTCCATCCTTCCGAGGTAGGTAAAATGAGGACCCAGATTGTTGGGGGCAATTAAGCTGACTTTGTAATAATGCCGCTTGGGGGTGTGTGAAAAAGCCCTAAAAAGCAGGCATATACATAAAATGAAGGCTACTGCTAAGTTTGTAAGCCGCCCTGAGTCTTCGGAGAAGGGCGGGATATATATGGAATTAAAATTTAAAAAAAATTAAAAAAAATTAGAAGATAGGCTCAAGATTCAGAAGGATATTGACAGACTTGAACATTGGGTCCTATCCAACAAAATGCAATTCAGTGGTAAGAAAAGTAAGGTGTTATACCTAGCCAAGAAAAAAGCCAAATGCACATATATAGAATAGATGGTACCTCGCTCAACAGCAGTAACTATTAGAGGGATATAAGTGTCCTAGTGGGCAACCACTTAAGTATGAGCCAGAGTATGCTGCAGCTGTGAAAGAAGCCAGTGCAATCATAGGCTGCATCAAAAGAGAGATAGTATCAAAATCACATGAAGTACTAGTACTGCTTTATATTCTGCTGGTAAGGCTACATTTAGAATATCTCATCCAGTTTTGGTCACAATACAAAAAAGATGATGAGACTCTAGAAAGAGTAACAAAGAGAGAAGAGCAACAAAGATGATTAGGGGATTATAAGCTGAAGAGTATATCTAGTCTAACAAAGAGAAGGACGAGTGGTGATATAACAGCAGTCTTTCAATACTTGAGGGTCTGTCACAGAGAAGTGGGGGTCAACCTAATCTTTAAAGCATCTGAGGCCTATCAGCCCTCTAAAGTTGTCCATCCATACTGTACAATATTGGGAGTATAATATCAATAAAATAGAACAATTGTAAATAGATGAAAATAAAAGTAACTCTATGTTTCTACAGATTCAGGGCCCTGGGTACAATTGTACTACCTGCAACAATACCAGCCAGTGTAGAAAATTCACAGCTTCTAGATAATCATCACAAAGTCAAACTGTACCAGGTCAAAACAATCTTGGAGGCATGTCAGGAAGGATAGGCTACTGTGACTGAATGGATGAATTTTGACACTTTTCTGTAAGGCAATTCAGATTGTGCTGTTCTTGAAAACCAAATAATCCTGACATGACTTTGGAACCCGATATCCTGCACTTTCCTGGGAGAAAAAAAAAAGAATGCTCCTTCACACAGTTTGGAATAATGCAGATACCATCCAAATTTTCTTTCTAGTATTATTTTCATTTCTGCCACTGGTAGAAATTAAAACCTGTTCTATGAATTAAATTATAAAGTAAAAAAACACCATATTATATTTCTTTACTATCAAGAGATTTTTCTCTTAGTGAAAAACCTTGGGAAGATGATTTGATTTTTTTGGGGGGGGGAGTGTAGGAGAGATGGGGACTTCAAAACTAAAAATAATCCAATAGTTCAGCAGAAAATAACCACAAAACATTGTTTATAAGTTCTAGGAAGATATCAAGTGAGGTGGAAAATGTACAAAACCTGGAGGCTTTGTATTAGTATACTATTATTCTTTAGATCTCATACAGCTTTCTACAGCCTCAATTCCATTAACTAAAAAGGGATATGAGAGGGTGGAAACTCTTTGGAAAGTAAATTGAAATCTAGTTTTCTTCAATGGTTTTTTTGGTGGAACAATAATCTACAATAAGGAGATATTAAATTGTAAGATGTGTCTGCATTAATAAAGTAACAGAAGAACATCTGTAAACAAGATTCATCTTGGGGCCAATTCCCCTGCTCATGGAAACTAACTTAGGGGTTATCTCCTTTGCTGAGTTGAAGTGATATCATTGCATCTTAAGAACTAGACAACTATCCCACCACAAATTCAGTTTTCCCTATTGCCAATCCCTACCCTGCTTCAACTACCTCTGTTCCCAGTTAGTCACTTAATTTCTTGTAGAGGTGCATGGAAATACCCTTAAAGACGGAATGCAAGAATCCTTAAATAAATATCAACTTAACCCTGGGAAGGAATAGAGGGTGAGAAATAAACTCAAGAAAACATAGTCTTGATTCTGTTTGGTATAAGAAGACACAGAGAGAAAAACCAAATAAACAATCAAGCAATAAACATTGTCTTAATCAAGGAACTACCAAGGATAAAACAACAACCCCACCCATGCTGACAGGGCAAGCTACTGCATATAAACAAAAAGTGAAGCCCACGCTCACTAGAATTAAGGATTATGAACTAGTTGGGTAATGAAATGTCTACAAGAAGACTCAAAGAGCACCAAAGATTCCAATGGCACATAGTTTTAACTGTTAGCTAAAGCAGGGCTTTTCAACCTTTTCACCCATTGTACCACTTTTAGGATATGGCAACATCCAACTACCACCAGTCGCCTAGCAAGGTGTCAAAAACTTGACCCCCAAAAAAGGAAAAAAGTGATGAAGTACAGGTAGTCCTCTACTTACAACAGTTTGCTTAGTGACTGTTCGAAGTTACAATGGCACTGAAAAAAGTGCCCCCCAAGCCACAGCCGAGGAAGACACCTGCCTGCCCGCCTGGCAGCGCTCTTCCTCCTGTCCAAGGTTTTCATTGTTGTGAGCATTTCTGTTGAGGATTGACAGTGGGGGTGGGGTGCAGGGGTGGGGGGGTGTTTGGTTTTTATTTCCCCGCCATCTGCTGGGTGGTTGCAGCAGGTTTTGGTCACTTCACATGACCCTGGGACACTGTGACCATCATAAATATGAATCAGTTTCCAAGCATCTGAATGTAAATCACAAGACCCTGGAGATGCTGCAATATTCCAGCTGATTGGTGCTTCTTCTGGGCTCAGAAGGGCCAGGATCAGCACCAAGCTCCAGCTGGAGTCTGGCGCTGATCCTGGTGCTTCCACTGAGCCCTGACAGCCCAGAAGAAGCGCTGATCCTGGCACTTCCACTGAGCCCTGACAGCCCTGCAGCTCCAGCCATCTCTCGCTCTGGCTTGTGCAGTGCTGCCACCGGTTCAGCTCATTCCCCTCCCCCACTACCACTTTTCTAGGATGGTCGTGTATCACCTGCCAGGTGCCAATGTACCACAGGTGGTACCCATACCACTGGTTGAAAAGCCCTGAGCTAAAGGCTCAATAGATGAAAGGGATAATAAAAACCAAACAACTTTACGCATCATTCCAGACTGCATTCCCTTCAAGAGTTGTAGAAACTTAAGAATTCAAGTATTTATTTATTGCATGCATTATCTGGCCTTTCCTAAAAAATCTCAAGATCGTTTATGTGGAAACCTCCCTTTGTTTTATCCCCATTAAAAAAAAATAGTGAGGTATGCTGGGCTGAGAGGGATGATTTGCCCCAAAGTACCCAGTGCTTCCACGCTAAGAGTGGCCTTCAGCTTACATATTCCCAGTTTTACTCATCTACTTAACCACCCCACTGCATAATACTAACATCCCTTACCCAGAAATTGTTGCTAGTCCTATCACCATCACTGCTTTGGAGAGTGGGTACATAAGGAACTCAAACACCACAAGGTTCATTTAAGTGAGTGCAATGTGCATTCCACTTACTATGCATCATCCACAGATGGTGCAAAGCACACACATACTACATGTGGATTGCATACATTGGTGTTTTTTTTTAAACACAAGAGCTTTATTCAGATGCCGCTAAAGCACAAATTTGCAAACTCCCATTTCCCCAGAGTTCACTTCCTTCCACCATTTCCTGTGCCAGGTTTAGAATGACTGGGTCTTTTTATAAACTGCGTGCTGATCTCATTAATATGTAGTGTAGTCAAGCCAACATAGCGAAGGTCAGTTATTTTCATGGCCCAGGCTCAATGTATTGCAATTTAACACCTACATGACTTTCAGGTTGAGATCCAGATGATGCAGACAAGTGGCTTGACTTTCTCTCTAATTAGACAGGAAGGTTAGAAGTGATAGCCTAAACTGCTGATCTAAATTGTGGGAGTATTTTTGAATTGGAAGGCATGGGTACAAAAACAAAGTGGGGTATCTGTCATACCTTTCTGTCCAAAGCTGTGGTAGCTGTGTTTGATTGGGGGAGAGGAATAGTCTTGTGCTAGCTATGGAAATTAAAAACTTGGCTGTTTCCCTTAGCTCTGTCGCAAAATAACAAGGAGCCTAAGATGTTGAGTGGATTAACTGCATGAAGTTGAGAAAAAGCTTAACTCTCCCATTTCCGTCATACTATTGAGTATCTCTCCCCATCCTCAGCTGCACACATTGAACAGTGCTGTGACTTATGGTTACAGTTAGAACGGTGGAAAATATCTGAAAATAGGAGCCTTGTCATGCGCTACAACTTATACAAAGCACTTTCCCCCCCCCCCCCAAATCATTAAAGTAGTCACATCATATGCAGGGCTCATGATGCTGCTTTGAAAGCTGCTTCTGGCTGTCTCCATTCCCCATGAGTCATCCAAGTGAAATGGAGAGATAAAGGAGCACACTTTCCTTTCCAGTCGCTGGTGTGCTTTTCTTCTTTTTGCCATTTCCTTTTTATAAAAATGCAAGTCTTTTCCTAGAGTCAACAATCAGGAAAATAACTGACAGCCTCACCAAGGAAGCTATGTAGCCCTCGCTCCAAGTTCTTATGGCAGTGTTCTTATCCTTTGAGCTATTTATTAACATTATGTACAAAATATACATGTTGAAACCCGATTACAAACTTATGCATACATCATTGGCATCCTTCAGTCTCGAGAGACTATGGTATCGTGCTCTGGAAAGGGGTCCTAAAGCAGCGACTGGTGTGGCTGAAAAGGCCAATTCGAGAGTGGCAGTCCCTTCCACACTGAGGGCAGGTACAATCTGTTACAATTAGTTCCCATAGATAAATCTACATTTTTTCTGTACATTTTTCTGTATTTGAAGGCAGACCCAGTCTGCAGCTGCTGCATACGGGGGAGGGGAAGCTGTTAAAGCAAGCCCTCCAAAGCCTTAACTCCAAAGTAAAGTGGACACTTGGAATTCCAAAGTTAATCTGCAATCATCGTAACCTACAATAAGATGTGAGCCTAGTAAAATAGTAATGAACAAAAAAAAAATAATATTGCATAAATGAAAGACAGCAACCTTCAGAAGAGCTGCTCTTTAGATCTGAATAGTTCCATTTGAAAGAGCAGTCTTCAAAACAAAGGAAATTGTGTGTTTATTTGTCGGCCTGATACGCTATTCCAACCAAATACAACTCTGAGTGGTGTTCACTTCATGATACTGTAATTAGATTACAGCAATTAAGCCGAGCAAAGGAAAAACAACTACAACAAAAAGAAAACCATCTGACATAGCAATCACGAATAAACTATTCTGTGAGCCAGTTTGGTGTAGTGGTTAAGGCACTGGACCAGAAACTAGGAGACTGGGAGTTTCAGCTTTTTAAAGCACAAAACCAGCTGGATGACTTTGGGCCAATCATTCTCTCTCAGCTCTAGGAAGAAGACAATGGAAAAATACTTCTGAAAATGTTGCCAAGAAAAATGCATGGACTTGTCCAAGCAGTTGCAAGAAATCAAAATTGATTTGAAAATACATAACACACATAAATTGAGTGGCTGGGCCCTAGTCTTGACTTCCATTCTGCACTTCCTCCCTCTTTCCTCTCTTTAACAAATGTAGTCTTCACAATCTTAGCTTGTGCCATGCATATGAAAAAATATGACACAATGTCAGAGTTGGAGCTTCCATTTATCAACTGGAAATTTAGTATTGTCCTTCTAAGTATCAGTGTCCTTATTCCCCACTTACCCCCCTCTCCATTAATGTTACCGGGGAATTTGTTCAAATTGGGAGCAGTGTTTTCACTTATACTTGGCTGCAATTGGGACATAAGACACTTCCAAGAAATGATAAGCTGCTCTTCTGTTACATTGTAACAGCTTTGAATACCCCAAAAGCATCAGTGGTCACTGTGAGAAATTAAGTACCAGACTCAAATGGATCTTGGCCTGATCCAGAAGGACCAAAGATTTATATCATTTCCAAAACAGAAATGTACATAAAATAAAGGTCTATTTTATTACTTAAGGGTAGTAGTCTCACTGATTAACTCTTCCTAAATGCCCATAGTTTTTGTCATATGATGGCTGATCATATGCATGTCTAACTAAATATTTAGTACATTTAATTATACTTCTGATTTTGTTTTTTTCCAGTGCAAAGCCTTAGGTTCAACAAGAAGACTTTTTCCCCCCTCTTGTACTGCAGTACTGATAAAAGTGGAACGTTCTGAATATTGTTGAGCTCTCATTATCATCCTGCAGGAAATCTAGTTATGTGCTCAGTTAGAGTCAGCATTGACTTGATGACACATAATCAGTCAATCCATGATCTTGGTGTTGACAACAATGGGTTGTAAGGATCTGCAAGACGGCAGACTTGTCATTCAGTTGAAGTGCTGCCTCAGGTTTTATAAGGTAAAGGTAAAGGTTCCCCCGCACATGCGTGCTAGTCGTTTCCGACTCTAGGGGCCGGTGCTCATCTCCGTTTCAAAGCCGAAGAGCCAGCGCTTGTCCAAGGACGTCTCCGTGGTCATGTGGCCGGCATGACTAGATGCCAAAGGCGCACGGAACGCTGTTACCATCCCACCGTAGTGGTCCCTATTTTTCTACTTGCATTTTTACGTGCTTTCGAACTGCTAGGTTGGCAGAAGCTGGGACGAGTAACAGGCGCTCACTCTGTTACTCGGCACTCGGGATTCGACCCGTCAAACTGCCGACCTTCTGATCAACAAGCTCAGCGTCCTAACCCACTGAGCCACCGCGTCCCTTTTTCAGGTTTTATACATGCATACAAAAAAGGAAGGCCTTCAACCCCTTAATGCAGCCCCAGTTATCTTGCAGATTTTGACCTACTTGGAGAGGCTGCTGTTGGTAGGAACAAGAACACATGACCCATTTGCACATATATTTCAGTGGAAATTCATTTAAACTGACCTATCATCAAAGCAAATCAGCTATTGTTCTTAGTCACAATTCTATTTCTTTGTTCTAGTTTCCCAGTTTCTGATTAACAATCCCTTCTTCTGACTCATGCATAGCACATTAAAATTCTTGAAATAGTTCTACCTCAAAAGTCTCATTTGGGAGTAAAAGGTTCATTTGGGAGGAAATTCTTGCAAAGGGTTCCGTGAGGAATTACCATGTAAGTATACTACTGAATGTACAGTTTTACCATTCACCTCAGACTGCCATCTTCTATATGTGTTCTTACTACAATAACCAATTTTCTTTGGTAAGTGATGACAAATTGATGCATTCAGCCTTTGGAAAGACTGCCGTATATCATATGCTGTAAAATGAGATTACTAGTAACCCATTCTTTTCTTTCAGAATTACCTATCTGAGCTGGACAACCTGAAGAAGAATGGGGAAGTGATTCCAATATCCTCACAAACTGCATACAATGAACTTCCCTCAATAGACATTCCCTGCCACAGGTTAACATAACACCCTTTGTGCACAACCACAGAAATCTGCCAAACTAAACATATCCCAATGTAATGCACTCCAGAGGTGCTGGAATTACTGTTTCCAAAATAACTGGCCAACATGGCTGACAGTGTTAGTCGGATTGTAGTATTTCCAAAACTAGTGGACACCAGATTGAGAAGCAATAGCCTAACCTACCTCCCAGGGAGGACTCCAGGCCCAGCAGAGATGGGGGGGGGGGAGGCATACAATCCTGGCTCGGACTGGGGGGTCATGGCGCCAATGGGGATCTGACTTTCCCCACTCGGGTGGCCTTTGGCTTGCTGGGTGTGGGTGTGGTCTACCACCTCTACACAGGGCTCGCTAGCCAGCCATTTTGTCTCCTTTGTGCTGGACGGGCCAGGCGTTCTAGGTGGCGGCGACAGCCTAATGGACCTGCACAAGCTGCTGGTGGCTCCGCTGTTTTCAGAGTCGCTTCTGATCAGCTGCAGCACGCCATGGAGTACCTGGCTGATACGGGCAAGGCAGGAGTGCCCACAGACTCCGCTTTTTTCCTTCGACAGTGGTGAGGTTAGGGTTGCTGCAGCTGATCAGAAGTGCCGCCGAAAACAGAGGAGTTTGTGCGCGCGTCTGCTATGCGCTCACCCATCAGCCGTGCTCTCCATGCCTCAGATCAGCTGCAGCACGCTGTGGAGAGCAAGGCTGATGTGAGCTAGGCAGGCTCGCAAAGAGATTCCTCTTTTTTTGGTGAGGCTTCGGTGCCTGGCCAACTCAGCCAATTTCCCTCTTCTCCCTGTTCCTCCTCCTCCTTTGACAGTGGTGGGGTTTGGGGGATGATCAAACCCCATTTGTGGCATGGCTGCCAACCAATCACTGCACCCTCCTCTCAGGAAGACAACACCAGCAGCCAATGCCACAGCAGGAAAAGTGGAAGGCAATGCCGCCCACCAGACCCACCTGGCAGCACAGTAACTGCACTTCTCAGTTCCAGGAAGCCTGTGCAATGGAAACGTGACAGTGAGGGCCGTGGGTCACTTGCTGAGGGAGATGCTGCCAGTAACAGAGCCAGGGAAATGGGCTGGTGGGGGGAGTTGCCAATGTTGCTGCCCTGAGGCTTGGCAGATCCCCCCCAAGCATCCATGATTCCCCCCTCCCCAGCCAGCTAGCCACCATCCCAACCTACTTCCTGCCTGGTCGGCTGGCTGGCACAAAACCTCACCACTCTTCTCCTGGATGGCAGCAGCGTAATGGACCTGAGCAAGCTGCTGGCAGCGCCAGCCTGAGGCACAGGGGGGAGAGGGAGGCAGGCGATTCAGTGGCTTTGGTACCTCGGCTCTGTCCGAGTTGAAAGCTGAGGTGCAGCAGCGGGATTGCTCTCAAACAATAACAGCCGGGTGCGCTGTTTGCTCGTGTGCGCCTGCCTTATTGAGAGCAATCCCGCTGCTGCGCCTCCGCTTTCTTCAACTCGGATGGATGAGCCACTGGTGGCCACTTGAGTGGGGAGGATGAGCTTCGCTGCTGCTGCTGGGCCACACCTAGGCTACGCCCTGCTGCTACCTCCCAAACTCCACCTTTGCCACTGCGTGAAGCAGTGGCGGGGCGCTCCATCCTGGGGGGAAAGCAGTGGTGCCCTAAACCTAACCCCCGCCCTGTCCTGCCTTGCCTCACCCCACAGAACAAGCCTCCTGCCCACTGCCCCACCTGCCAGAGCCCCCCTGGATCTCCCCCAACCCTGCCTGGCCCCCACAGGCGTCCCTCCCCATGAACAACATCAAGGTGGCCATGCCCACCCTGGCCATGCCAACCCAGTCTGCTGTGACTACTGCAGCCACAGCCGCCCAGTGGACCACACCCACCCAGCACTCAGCGATAAATAAGTTGGTTTTGGGTTGCAGTTTGGGCACTCGATCTCTAAAAGGTTTGCCATCACTGATCTATCATATCTTGAAGAACCTCAGAACACAGTGGGTTGGGCCGAATTAGTAATTGAGGCAGGAGCCACTATGAAAATCTCAAGGCTCCAGCCTACACTAGAAAGTAAAAACTGAATGCAATAGCAAACTGTATACTTCCATTTGGTTATGGAAGTTGTGGATATGCTCATATACTATAGTCATCAGTAATTGAACTCAACCTGAGGGAGTCTTTACCTTTATTTAGCTAGGAGCCTTGGTGGAGCAGTGGGCTAATGCCTCCTTAAGTAACACCAGCTGCCTGCAATTAGTGCAGGTTCACGTCCCACCAGGCTCCAGGTTGACTCAGCCTTCCATCCTTCCGAGGTAGGTAAAATGAGGACCCAGATTGTTGGGGGCAATAAGCTGACTTTGTAATAATGCCGCTTGGGGGGGGGGAAAGCCCTAATAAGCAGGCATATACATAGAATGAAGGCTACTGCTAAGCTTGTAAGCCACCCTGAGTCTTCGGAGAAGGGCGGGATATAAATGGAATTTTAAAAAAAACAAGTTGTGGAAGGCTGAGAGGACACCAAGGACAATTTCCACTGCTTAGAATTAAAGAGCTGGAAGTGATCTATAAGGTCATCAAATCCACCCACACTTCACATAGCAGGATTCCCTATACTAACTCCAATATATGATCATTCAAATTCCAGTTGAAAATCACCAACCACTTTGTTCAGGTTTAGTTCCTTGATGCTAAAAATGGGGTACTAAGCTATCGTACTTTCTCACTATTTCTTCCTGACTGCCTTTGTGAAAAGAATTATAATAAAGGAGCTTCCTTATTGCTAGCCCTATTTTAATATTATTTTTAAGATTGGGTCCTTCAAGGCATGGCTTTCCTTAATCAGCCACATGAGAGAAAGAATGAAAACAATGCCATACCTGGTGTCTTCTCTGTGAAGATGACTCTGGATTCTGCTGTAAAATTCTGGCCAGTTAAAATCATTTGCTGTCCACCATATACAAGGCAGGTGTCCATATCTTGTCTTTCAACCATTGGAAGTTCATGAGCAGAGCGTTGGGCTGTGGACAAAATGCAGACTGGAATTAAATTAAATCTTTTCTAAAAGATTGGGAAATTTCAGAAGTACCCACATGTTCTATTTTGTCAATATTGCCATTTTCTCACTACCAAAGAGCTTATTTGGAAGACATTTTTTTTTCTTTTTATGACCCTGTAATCCCTTTTATTGGGGGGGAATCGAGGCAATTGAATGGATGCTCTTCCTGACACCTACGTGGAGTTTGTAGCAGATATTTTTCTTTTTGCGCCCTGATAGACATCTGTCGCTGCCTAGGGTTGAACTCTCAACCTTCCAAGTGGGAGGCGAGCATCTTCACCTCTAAGCCATCATGCCACTTATCTGGGAGAGTCAATTAAGGGCTTAAAAATAAAAGAGGAAATATATACTGGAATAATAATTCGGAACGGATTCCAGAACTATAGCTCTATTAGCCTTACTCCTTGTCTCTGACAAATAAGAACTCAGAACTGGAATCATCCCGTGTTTCATTCCAAACCAGTGGCCGAAGATTCAATTGTACATATGTCACAATCATGAAATCTAAAATATGCCACCTGCACACTCAACTCCAATCAATAGGTCTGAATTCTTTACAGTGAGCTGAAACATAACTTACTCCGAGATGGGGCCGGATATGTGTCATCTGGAAGCCGCGCCCACCCCATTGCCAGCAATGGCAAAATAGTCCCGATATATCTCATGATGTCACGTGACGTCGTATGTTTGACATGTCTGAGCTAGAATATACTGTATTTCATTGTGATAAGTGAAAGCAGAGGAATCTGAGACAGGGAACTAAGTTGCAGAAAAAGGTATTGCAGGAAGTCAAATGGCTTATCCTTGTAAGGCACCTTTGATGTGTATTTAAAAGGTGTGAAGCATTCTATATAGCACTTTTGCATTTAATCCCTTTTGCCTTTGCGATAAAATCTTTCAAAAAGAAAGAAATAATTGGAAAGAGGTAGAGAGAGACTGACCCCTTCATGGATTACTGCCTTGTCGTGGCAAAGGGGCTTGCGTAATTCAATGAAGCTATGAGCTATGCCGTGCAGGGCCACCCAAGACGGACAGGTCATAGCAGAGAGTTCTGACAAAATGTGATCCACTGGAGAAGGAAATGGCAACCCACTCCAGTATCTTTGCCATGAAAACCCCATGGACAGTACCAAAAGGAAAAAAGATATGACGCTGGAAGATGAGCCCCTCAGGTCGGAAGGCGTCCAATATGCTACTGGGGAAGAGCAGAGGGCTAGTACTAGTAGCACCAGAAAGAATGAAGCGACTGGGCCAAAGCTGGAAGGACGCTCAGCTGTGGATGTGTCTGGTGGTGAAAGGAAAGTCTGATGCTGTAAAGATTTTTTCTCCATAGGAACCTGGAATGTAAGATCCATGAATCAAGGAAAGCTGGACGTGGTCAAAGAAGAGATGACAAGACTAAACATCGACATCTTAGGTATCAGCGAACTAAAATGGACAGGAATGGGTGAATTTAATTCAGATGACCATCAGGTATACTACTGCGGGCAAGAATCCCTCAGAAGAAATGGAGTAGCCTTCATAGTCAATAAAAGAGTAGGAAAAACAATACTGGGATACAATCCTCAAAATGACAGAATGATCTCAGTTCGAATCCAAGGCAAACCATTCAATATTACAATAGTCCAAGTCTATGCCCCAACCACCAGTGCTGAAGAGGATGAAATTGACCGGTTCTATGAAGCCCTAAGGGACGTGGTGGCTCAGTGGGTTAGGACGCAGAGCTTGTCGATCAGAAGATCGGCAGTTTGGTGGGTCGAATCCCGAGTGCCGCGTAGCAGAGTGAGCGCCTGTTACTCGTCCCAGATTCTGCCAACCTAGCAGTTTGAAAGCATGTAAAAATGCAAGTAGAAAAATAGGGACCACTACGGTGGGAAGCTAACAGTGTTCCGTGTGCCTTTGGCGTCTAGTCATGCCAGCAACATGACCACGGAGATGTCCTCAGACAAGCGCTAGCTCTTCGGCTTTGAAACGGAGATAAGCACCGGCCCCTAGAGTTGGAAACGACTAGCACACATGTGCGGGGAAACCTTTACCTTTACGAAGCCCTACAGCACCTTATAGAACTAACACCAAAAAATGATGTCCTTATCATCATGGGGGATTGGAATGCTAAAGTAGGAAGCCAAAAGATAACTGGAATAACAGGCAAATTTGGCCTTGGAGTACAAAATAAAGCAGGGCACAGGCTGATAGAATTTTGTCAAGAGAATACGATGGTCATAGCAAACACTCTTTTCCAACAACCCAAGAGATGGCTCTACACATGGACATCACCAGGCGGTCAACACAGAAATCAGATTGACTATGTGCTCTGCAGACAAAGATGGAGAAGCTCTATACAGTCAGTAAAAACAAGACCAGGAGCTGACTGGCTCAGACCATGAGCTTCTCATTGCAAAGTTTAGGCTTAAACTGAAGAAAGTAGGGAAAAGCACTAGGCCACTCAGGTATGAATTAAATCATATCCCTGTTGAATATACAGTAGAGGTGACAAATAGATTTAAGGAATTAGATCTGATACGACAGAGTGCCTGAAGAACTATGGACAGAGGTTTGCAACATTGTACAACAGGTAGACACTAAAACCATCCCAAAGAAAAAGAAATGCAAGAAAGCAAAATGACTGTCTGAGGAAGCTTTGCAAATAGCTGAGGACAGGAGGGAAGCGAAAGGCAAGGGAGAAAAAGAAAGATACACCCAATTGAATGCAGAATTCCAGAGAATAGCTAGAAGACATAAGAATGCCTTCTTAAATGAACAGTGCAAAGAAATAGAAGAAAACAATAGAATAGGGAGGACCAGAGATCTTTTCAAGAAAATTGGAGAGATGAACGGAATGTTTAATGCAAAAATGGGCATGATAAAGGACCAAAATGGCAGGAACCTAACAGAGGCAGAAGAGATTAAGAAGAGGTGGCAAAATTACACAGAAGAACTATACAAGAATGAGCTTAACGTCCCTGATAACCATGATGAGATGGTCTCTGACCTCGAGCCAGACATCCTAGAATGTGAAGTGAAGTGGGCCTTAGAAAAGCTGAGCAACAGCGAAGCTAGTGGAGGTGACAGTATTCCAGCTGAGCTATTCAAAATCTTAAAAGACAATGCAGTAAAAGTGCTACACTCAATTTGCCAGCAAATTTGGAAAACTCAACAGTGGCCACAGGATTGGAAAAGATCAATTTACATTCCAATTCCAAAGAAAGGCAGTGCCAAAGAATGTTCAAACTATCGCACCATTGCACTCATTTCACATGCTAATAAAGTTATGCTTAAAATCCTACAAGCTAGACTCCAGCAGTATGTGGATCGAGAACTACCAGAGGTACAGGCAGGATTTCAAAGAGGCAGAGGAACTAGAGATCAAATTGCCAACATACGCTGGATCATGGAGAAAGCTAGAGAGTTCCAGAAAAACATCTACTTCTGCTTCATTGACTATGCTAAAGCCTTTGATTGTGTGGATCATAACAAACTGTGGCAAGTTCTTAAAGAGATGGGAGTACCAGACCATCTTATTTTTCTCTTGAGAAACCTATATGTGGGCCAAGAAGCAACAGTGAGAACTGGACACGGAACCACTGATTGGTTCAAAATTGAGAAAGGAGTCCGGCAAGGCTGTATACTGTCGCCCTGCCTATTTAACTTATATGCAGAGCACATCATGAGAAAGGCAGGGCTAGATGAATCAAAAGTTGGAATTAAGATTGCCGGAAGAAATATCAGCAACCTAAGATATGCAGATGATACCACTCTAATGGCAGAAAGTGAAGAAGAACTAAAGAGCCTCTTGTTGCGGGTGAAGAAGGTGAATGCAAAAGTTGGGTTGAAACTTAACATTAAGATAACCAAGATCATGGCATCTGGCCCTCTCAATTCCTGGCAAATAGGTGGGGAAGAAATGGAGGTAGTGACAGATTTTATTTTCCTGGGCTCCAAGATCACTGCAGATGGGGACTGTAGCCAAGAAATTAAAAGACACTTGCTCCTCGGGAGGAAAGCCATGACAAATCTAGACAGCACACTAAAAAGCAGAGACATCACCCTGTCAACAAAAGTGCGTATAGTCAAGGCTATGGTCTTCCCAGTTGCAATGTATGGCAATGAAAGTTGGACCATAAGAAAGGCTGAGCGCCAAAGAATTGAGGCCTTTGAACTATGGTGCTGGAGAAGACTCCTGAGAGTCCCTTGGACTGCAAGGCGATCAAACCGGTCAGTCCTAGAGGAGATCAACCCTGACTGCTCTTTAGAAGGCCAGATCCTGAAGCTAAAACTCAAATACTTTGGCCACCTAATGAGAAGGAAAGACTCACTGGAGAAGAGCCTAATGCTGGGAAAGATTGAGGGCAAGAGAAGAAGGGGACGACAGAGAATGAGGTGGCTGGATGGAGTCACTGAAGCAGTAGGCTTGAGCTTAAATGGACTCCAGAATATGGTAGAGGACAGGAAGGCCTGGAGGAACGTTGTCCATGGGGTCGCGATGGGTCGGACACGACTTCGCAGCTAACAACAACAACAACAAAGAGAGAGACTGAATTCACAGATTCAAAGCAGCCAGGCAAATTTTGAATTTCAAATCCCTTATTACTTAAATTCACAGAACAACCAACAAAGACCCCTCTGCCACAAGTTATTTAGACCAATCATTTGCCATAAGGTAGGGCATCCTGCTCACGAAAGTTCCACCCATACCATAATAAAGATCCTGGCTGGACTGTTCCTTGCAGTAATGAAATTTTCTGAATTTTACCTTTATTAATATTTGTTCTTTCACCATTGAGACAGCTGGAAAAGATTGAATATTTTCTTTGGGCTGTTCCTAATATCTCTCAAGCAGTTGTTTAGATTAAGTGACCTAGAAGTTCAAAATCTGAATTCAAACTTCTCCATTTTATTCTCATCCCTTCAGTGAAGGTCTCTTGAGAATTTTGCTCAACATCTTAATATCCTTATCTACTTGTGCTTTATTTTGAATCATGGGTTGCTAACTAATTCATGTGGCCCTTCTGCTTAAAGATCAGGATTTTCTATCACTTCTACTTGAAACGAATAATAGCCAAGGTTGCAAAGAATGTCTCCAAAATATGCCACAAGCAAAAATCCTTTTTAGAGATACCATCACTCAGCCTACAGCTTGTACACTGGTGCATAATACCCTATGACAAAGTCTTTACAATTTCTTCATGTGAAAATTTAATCGTGCCAAGTTTTTAGAGGAAGTGACAGCAGTAGCTTTCTAAATGATGAACAGGAAATAAGAACTACATTATGAGAGGAGTAGATGTGCTAATCAGTCAGCTTTCTGTGGCTACTAGAGAGTAGAGATGATGGAGAATATTGTTTAGATATTTTTAATGAATGAAATGTATAAATTCTGGATAAAACTGTGGATTGGAATATAATTAACTTTTTAAAAAACATTTACCGGTATTTAGATATAGTACCAGTAAAGGAGAATATTTGTAGCTCAGAATTGAAATGGGTCCTTGGTGCGCTTAGTTTAGTGGGCTTGCCCACTAGAATATAAACCCGAGAGCAAACCCTACTCCTTACAAGCACTGATGATGATACCTAGTTTAAGTAATAAAGGGTCTGCAAGTAAACAACCAAGCTGAGAGAGCACCAAGGATAGTGTCTATGGAGATTCTCAATAATCCAGGTCATAGTTGTCCCAAAGGTGCTTTTTTCTCAAAAGGCAACTGTTTTTTACCTTTTGAAAGAGCCGTGGTGGCACAGTGCTTAGAATGCAGTATTGTAGGCCAATTCTGCCGACTGCGAGCAGTTCGTTTCTCACCAGCTGAAGGTTGACTCAGCCTTCCATCCTTCTGAGGTCGGTAAAATGAGGACCCAGATTGTTGGGGTCACTTAGAGAGGGCTGTAAAGCATTGTGAAGTGGTATATAAGCCTACATGCTACTGCTATAGCTAGTTTCTTGTTTTCCTTTGAAAATGTTTTGCTTCTCATCCAAGAAGCTTCTTCAGTTCTAATTAACTGGTAGGGAATTCTTTAAATATTCTTAGCCAAAAAAACATGCTAAAATGGTCATTGGAGTTAAAATGCATATAAAAACACTTATTTCAAGAAAACACTATCAAGGGCATATCACAGAAGAAAATCTGTATACTGTAAAATATGAATTTCCATATATTTGAAAAACAAGTGGGAATTGTCTTTATTTTATTTATTTTATTTTATTTAATTAAATTTCTATACCGCCCTATTCCCAAAGGACTTTAAAGTGACCTTTTAAAAACTGATACAGAAAGAAACTGGTTTTATGTTTTGAATGGCTTCCATATGTAACCTAAAAGCTGATATTAAAGTTTGAATATATAAAACATAAAATAACAGCAGAATTAAGTTAGATCAGAACTACCTTTTGACAACAGGGCCATCTTTCATAATATCTCAGACTGGGTTTTTTTGCCTCAGCATTGCTACCCCTTTAGGTACAGCCAGCAATATTACACTGGGAGAAGAGGTCTTTTGTTGGTTGTGTGTACTGTAATGCAGTCTGATGATCTCCAGTTACAGTATATTGGACAACAATCATATACAGTATAAGTATTTTGACTCTGTTAACATAAGTTGGTCAACAGATCTGGATGACATCAGGTCTTTCGATTTCTTCCTGAAAATTTTTTTGCTGTGAGTCTATTAAACTTAACTTGTACAATCACAAAAAAGATTTCCAAACTTACATTTGGAACAAAGGTTTATTGCATACATGAAACTCAGTACACTTCTATTACCAAATGCATATATGTTACAGTTCAGAGAACTACCAGAACATCTATTAATATTCAGTGGCCTGCACCCATTCCCTGGATGATTAAAATTAACCTCAAATTATAGTTCAGAAGTAATCACAGTAATTTGTCAATGTGGGACATGTTTCTTCTTCTCTCTTTAACCTAGGGTGCTTCATTCTTTATTATTCACACAGCTGGCCTACAAAGCTGCCAGTAGTTTATGCTGAGATTATGTTCACAGAAGTTGCTTATTTCTTCCACATGGTATGTATGATTAATCACTCTTTGTAAACAGTCACAGTCCTGATGAGTTCATAATTGGATTTACCACTAAACAGAAGATTTATGGTTCTGAAAATGTAAGGTTAAATGATATCTAAAACAAATTAAATAAATCCAGCTACAATATTCAAAAGTTTAAATGCCATCTTGAGAATATTTTTATAGAGCTAATTCTGAGTTTAGAAAGTTCTGGAGAAAAGTTCAGTCTAGTTCCACTAATAGAGCTACCCCATGATCAAAGTTTCAAGTAAAGAAACAGATATTATAATCACAGTAATGCATGTATTCTTTCATTCTACTAAGGCAGAGGTCCCCAACCTTTTGGGCACCAGGGACTGATTACGTGGAGAGAGGTTTTTCTACAGATCGGAGGGGGCATGGTATTGTGTGCTGCCTGAATCCCGTGGATGGGGCTTTGCTTGTTTGTGCGGACCACTTGCCAGCATGCTGTGGACCTGTACCAGTCTATGGACCGGGGGTTGGGGACCCCTACACTAAGGTATTAATAAAGTTTTATTTAACTTACTAATAAAAAAGAGATAGTTAAAAAAAGTGTAAATGGCAAAGCAAGGACTTATCGTCAGCAGAAATCAAGTGTCTTCCAAGACCATTAAGAGATTGGACAACCATTTGTCTGCTGTGGTATAGGGTCTCTTGCTTAAGCAGGAAGTTGGACTAGAAGACCTCCAAGGTCCCTTCCAAATCTATTATTCTATATTCTATCTTTTACAAGTCTTTCTGTATTCAGTTTGACTACCTCTGGTTTTCAGAAAATGTATTCACTTTGTTTAGGGTCCAAAATAAGATTTTCAACTTGCAAATATTCTTATTCTTAGATTCAGGTTTGCTACAGAGATACAACTATCTTGTTGTGGGAAATATTTCAGTGAGGTATTTTTAACTAGCTCAGGCTAGACAGGGATGGTCTAGTCATGGTTTCCCTTGAAGGGGAAAATCCTTTCCTCAAAGCACATTAGAAAAATGTAGAATTACAAGAGTAAGCTGCAATAATTAATTGATAATAAATCTCACTCTTGTTGAAAGAAGCCAACCTGCCAATCAACCTACAAGTGCTTTTCTTTGTGTGCCTTTTGACAGATATTGTGTGGGTGATGACTAGAGAAAGAACATTTGTTACTGTGGAATTCCTTCTATGAGACTTGCTAGATGACTATATTGTTCTCTTTTCAGAATTAGGCTTTTAAAACTATTTTAAATTAATTTCCAACTTTAAAAACCGGTTGATCCAATGTCTATGTGTATCCAAATGCATGTTGTTTGATCAAAATGATTCTATACTCTTATAATGAACAAAAGTATACAAATAAATGCATACCTTATATATGTATGTATGTGTATGTGTGTGTGTATGTATGGCATACCAAGAAAATTATTAAAATATATTAAGTTTAATAAACTAAATCAGAATATTCTTATGGCTTTTAAGCTATAAGAATATTCACAAGATAAAAAAAAGCAGCCTTATGACAACACACCATGTATTCTCAGAAATCTTATCAATAAAATGACGTTGTTTTGACCAAATTAGATAATTGGTCTCATTCAATATTTCCCAACCTTCCAGATTTGTAGACTTTCAGAATTCTCTGCAATGGCCATAGTATCTGAAGGATCCTAAGAGTTAAGCCACATCTGGAAGTTTTGAATGGCTTTCCACATATTCAGATAAGCTTCGTTCTACTTGAAGTTTGTTTCAGTGGAGATACTAAGAACTGAACCTGGAAATTTCTGGTTAAATATACATTCTACCATTGAGTGATGGTCCATTTTTAAAGTGCAGATCTCTCAGAGGTGCTACTCTTAGGGAAACCAAAGCAATAGATGCTTATGTCATGGAGAGGGACCAATATCTTTAGAAAAGAATGAGATATTTGATCCATTAGGAAAATTTCCTTTATACCAAGACATTATTTATGCCAGTGGTTCTCAACCCTGGGGGCCGCAATGTCATCAAGCGGTTACCACAAAGGCTTGAAGAAATGTTATGAATTAAATCTTGAGTTAAGTCTTGGGGGTCCGTGGCCATGATCCGTAGCCATAAAAGGTACTTAAAGGGGATCCATGGTGAAGAAAAGGTTGAGAACCATTGATTTATGCTCTGCATGTAGGTCAGTATTCAGTACTCAGCAGGATTGAGGATGGATAGATGTAATTCCTTGGTCAGCCAATGTCAGTAATTTGTTGTGCCCATCAGCCCTGACTCAGCAGGGAAAGCAAACAATGTGCAATATACCAACAGAAATGAAAACATAAAAAGCCAGTTTTAAATGTCCATAATGCATAAAACATACTAATAATAAAATCATGAAAAAGGACCTGTTGGCTCTGTTATACCTAACCACATTTTGGACAACAAATTTATTTATTCTTTTCTACACTGCCAATGCAAAGAGGAACGCCTTAAATGAATCATAGTTGTCCCTACGAATCAGGAGAGGGCAAACTTTCACTAACTTCCAACTCACAGGAGGGGGAAAAAAATTACCATGATTTACTCCAAATAAATCTATGCTCTGGCAGATGAACAGCCATACAAGCATGTTACATATACCCAAACTCAGTATTTTGGAGATATAAAAATATAGAAGAGTAGATAAAAGACAGGACAAAGATGTAAGTACTGTAAGGGCACAACAAAATGAAATTTGATTTAATATAATTTTAATTTATTTGCATTCCTAGTAGCTGACCTACTCTTATATAAAGAACATCTTTTGAAATTTGTTAAAACCTGAACTTTATTAGAAAACAATAAACTATTAAGAACACAGAAATTTGCCTTAGATCAGGGTTAAGCAAGGACACAAATACTCCCATGGCCACCACCTTGAGCCTAATTCCATACATTTTCCTTAAGACAGCAGCAGCTTAAGACCCTGGTAACAAGTCCCTGCTCAGTTTCTGCAGTTTCCTTCTTGCAAAACAGAAAAGAGGGTCCAAAAATAGGGCGAAAAGTGGAAGGCAAGGAAGTGTTTGGACTTCCCAGTCCTCTGCCATGTGAAGTCCAAAAAACAAAAAAGTGGGACTAAAAAAGTTCAACCAATCAATTCAAATATGCAGGGTAGGTGCATATCTCGCCTTGGCTCCACTCTTCAGTCAAACCCTGTTCTGTGCATGCGCGCATGTGCACACATTTTTTGTGGCTCCCAGTTTTTCCTTTTGTGAGGGAACCGGTTCCGAGTGGCTCTTTCACTGTTTCAGGTTGCTGACCCCTGGGATAGCCCGATACAGTATACTTTTGTGGCTCTGTGTGCAGCAGAGTAATAATAATAAAAGTCTTGAAGAGAAGGAAGAAGAGGCTGAAGCGAAGAAAGAGTAAGATATCTAGATAGGTTTGACTCCTGGTGATAGAATGAGTAAATATGGTCTCTGATCTCCATTTCCCTCAATCTAACCAAGCACAATAAATGTTTCTTAGAAAAAGTGGATGAGTTTCTGCTTGTTCACCATCCCACTGAGGAGTGTTTTCTCAGTGTTCAGGTTACCTACCTGGATGATGATATAAATCTCTGTTCTTTGTTGATAAAATCAGTTCAATGTGAGACTAATCATTACTAATGCTTACAAGATTTATTAGTCTCTTGGTTGCTATTTTGTTTTTCCAGGGGTGCCTGACTCCAATATAGCAGGCAATGTTTCAAACCTGTATTGCAGAACTATATGTGTGTAAATATTTCTTTGAAATCGTCTGATCTGTTAAACATTATTGTGAGGAAATTAATTTGTTTATGCTTTTGATTTGAGAATACAGTCATCCAAGGTGAACTTTTTTAAAAACCTAATATTCTAAAAACCAGAAAAATAAAAACAAATAGTAAGAACACAGGAGGCCTGATGGTATATTAATCTCTTCCAATAATTTGGTGTCTTCCAAATGTGTTGATCTGAAATTGCCACTCTCAACTAGCAGAAATAGTCACTGCCAAGCTGGGTGGACAATGATTTTGTTGTAATAGAAATAGCAATAGCACCTAGGCTTATATAACGCTTCATACTACTTTACAGCACTCTCTTAAGAGGTTTACAGAATCAGCATATTGCCCCCAGCAATCTGGGTCCTCATTTTACCAACCTTGGAAAGATGGAAGTCTGAGTCAACTTTGAGCTGCTCAGGATCGAACTCCTGGCTGTGGGCAGAATTCACCTGGAACACTGATGTCTAACCATTCCCCCCCCCCAAAAAAAAATTGTAGGGCAGGTTTGGGAAGACTAGAACAGACCAATGTATATTTGAAAAGGGGTTATATATGATAATTATATTGGCATAGACTGATTCAGGATGGTTAAGCTATCTTGCTCCTTAGTAAATTCCTAGGCTTAGGAAACAGTAAAATGTAGACTTACAACTTCACATTGTTCCTTCTTTTCCCCTCAGGGGCTGACACTTCATACAGCTATTACAATTTAAGAGCTCTGAGTGTATCTAGTTGGGGTGTTTATTTTCAATAGCAACAGCCACCAACATAATGCAAGACAGTTTCTGGTAATGAAGCATTCACCATTATCATGTATTGCTAACCTTCTCTCTCATTTTTTACAGTCTAAAAACAATGAATTAATCATCTCATAGGCTGGATGGATGGCTTATCATTTCTAGAGAATAGTTAATTAGGTGAGAGAGAAACAGATCAGTAAGAATAGAATGAATTCTTTCATTCCCTTTTTTGAAGGGCAGATATCTGTTCCAGGACATTTAAATCCAGTTGTTTAATCAAAATGTTTGAATATAAAATGTGCAGGTCTGTTTCGAAGCAATGATGGTTTTACCTAATTTTGAAAAGATATGTGTGATACTAAGTGTTCTCATCCTTCTTTCTTTTCCCTGCAACATTCACCTTCCCAAAGAGCTCAAAGCAGTGTAAGATTTTTCTCAAATATTGCTGCTTTTATGTAACACTTCTTGACTGAACAAGTGATTATGAAATATTGCAAATTTATACGGTCAGTTTAGGAAATGCAACCAAGGAAAATCAATGTCTACGGAGAATCCAATGCTGCAGGCCATTTTTTCTTTTGGGGGAAAAAAGAGAGAGAGAAAAGCAAGAGTTTGGACTATCCTGTTGGTGTTTTTTTTTCCCTGTCTTTTTTTTTCTACTGGGGAAGGACAAACACTAACTGAATTTCAGATGGCAAATACCAGTTGTCCCATCACAGATCTTTGGGTGCCAAGCTGTCCTATTGATTAATCATTCTCATTATCATCAAATTCCTCCTTATTTCCTCTTGCCTGTGACAGCCCTTCAAATATTGAAGTATTGGCAGCCCTTGAAGTATTAGAAGACTGCTATCATGTCTCCCCCAAGCCTTCTCTTCATTAGGTTATTCAACTGTTAGGGGAAGAACAGGATTATAAATCAGTCATGAGACTCAATGAACCTATAGTGCTTCAATGAAGTGGTCCTTATTTGTCCACACCTGCCTCTATTTGTTTGAATTAGTCACACTGGCTGTGTAGCAGCACTATCAAAGTCAACACCTACTCCAACTATTGAAAGCGGAGATAGAAGTGCCATTCCTACAGAGTAACAGTACTATATAAAACAGACTCCAAAGTGGATTCTGGCTTCTATTTCTCTGCTTATCTTAGATTAGAAAGCATGTCTTCTAATCCAAATGTAGGAGAGGTAAAAGGAGAAGGGATTGTAATTTTAAAAGTAATGTTTGCTGATACATCAGAAATTAAAACTAGGGTCCGGCTACGTTTCCTAATAAGAAGATCCCTGCTGTACCAGGACAACATCCAAAAAACTTACAATCCTGTATCCAGCAATAGTTAACTAGATGCTTACATGAAATCTACAATATGGAAGCAACAGGCCTTCTTCCTGTGCTATTTCTCCCCCTTCCCACCCTCAACCTACAACTCTAATTATTCAAAGGTAATTACTCAACATTTTACATTTTCCACAACTTACGGCTTTAACTCCCAGAATTGCAGGCAAGCATAAAAAGAACCAGAATAAGCAAGACTAGATAAGTTTCATATTTCAAGCACAAATTCCAACAATAGGTGTGACAGTTGTTGTTGGCTGTGGATGATGCACAGCACACTGAATATGAGCTATGGCTCCCATGATGGCAATCACTCTAGGATAAGCTCAAGATAAGTTTGCAATCTCTATCAGACTTTTCCTTCCTACTGCGTTTAAAGTGCGAACTCAGAGTTAGGAACTCGTAGGCCAACAAAAGCTCCAAGGCATTTAGAGCTCCTGTAGAAGATAGGTAGTCCTTGACTTATGAACACAGTTGAGACCAGAATATCCATTGCTAAGCATGGCAGTTGTTAAGTGAGTCACACACAATTTTATAAGCATTTTTGCCATGGTTGTTAAGTGAAAATATAAATTATTTTGGGAAAAGAGTTGATTCTTTAATCAAGATGTCTTTTTATCTCTGGGTTGTTAGAAAACCAGGCTACCAATTTTTAAAACATTTTTCACTTACCACCAATAACATGTGAATAAAAAACATTTATTATGCAAATATGTACTGCAAATAGATGTCAAAGGAAATGTATTATTAAATTTCTGCACTTTGCTCAGCTATCCATATTTTTTTTGTAGAATAACAATGTATTTCTGTTCCTGCTATAATAATTTTCCTCCTATGCAAACAACATTCATTTATGGAAAATACTTCCATCTGCATCTATACTATTGATTTTCATAATTCATAGTAAACAAGGCACCTAAGCTTGCTTGGGAGAGAGGCTTAATGGAAGAGTTATTCAAGTAACATGAATGTAATGGAAGGGAGGGAGGGAGGGAGGGAGGGAGGGAGGGAAGGAAGGAAGGAAGGAAGGAAGGAAGGAAGGAAGGAAGGAAGGAAGGAAAGGTGGTCATTGATTTTGAGCAAAGTTACTGAAAATGGACAGCCCTTGTAATGCCCCGCCTGAAAACAGCAGGCTGCTGAATCTCCTGAGAATCTTCAGAATAGTTCATTGTTGCTCTTTCACTAGACCTTCTGTTGCCAATCTCCCAGTTGGCTTTCTTTGTTGCAGGAAAGCCACAGAAGGTTTGCCAAGATGAAAACATTATTTCCACTGCCCTTGCAAATGTACCACATATCATAAATGCAGGCTATCTCAATTTTATGTAAAACCTGGAGAAGAGTGGGAAAAAAAATTAAAACAGGGAAACTACCAAGGAAGTTGTTTCAAAAGAAGTGATTTAATCCAATTTCATCCAAACTAAGAAATGCCTTTGAAAATAAATAGAGAAATGTCAACATTAATCCTGTAAATCTTGAGAGAGGAATAAAAAAAAACGGGAGGGTAACTTTGCTCTGATAATATTTATAGTACCGAATATCTGCAGAAGGAAAGATAAGATCTAAAAGTCCTGCTAGTTCAGACCGCAGGATTATTAAATGTACCATTCCCTTTCCGCTGAGGTTACCAGATGCCGTGTTCCCAACATGTCATTCAAAGATTCAGGTGTGGTCCTCAGTAGAAATTAGGTAGTTCTGATTTGCCCTAATTGAGAGCAGCTTTCTAGGCTTTCAGACTAAAGACTTTCTTAGGGGTGTCTGAGATGTTTTTGTAATCCTCCCTCATTGACTGAAGCAATGTTTCCCTTTTTGTTGCTTTGGTAACAAATCTTCTCCCTTTTCATCAAGGGTCATCATCTTTACTCTCTACAAATCATTGAGTTCTGTGAGCATGCCAATATTTCCATCTGGCTCAAACATTGTATCTTATCTTTCAACTATTCAAGGAAAATGATTAGTGACTTACTTTCTTTCCCTCAATATTGCCACCAGATTGCTCTGAAAATTTATATCAAAAAAATTCCTTTGGAAACATAATTCATCGCAAATATCCAGCCGCAGGTAGATCTGCACCATCTGACTTAAATCAACACCCTCTGATTTTTTTAAAAAAACCAAAATGCTAAGCAAAATCTAATTGGGATAAAACCTGATTGATTGGACTAGAGTGGGAAGTTGAAAAAAGCTCACAGAACAGGGCAAGAGTGAACAAATCCCATATTGAGACTATGAAGTGAACATGAATGTTTTCATGTAATTGCTGAGTTAATCTCAGATCAGGAGAGTGTTTACCTTTTTTTGCTTCCCACATGTGCAGTTTCTTAGTACATTACTTTATAATCACCACACTTTTATAATCCTCACCCTTTCAGTTATGAAGGAGCACATCCCTCAAGACCTATGGTGAGGAACACGACATCTCTACTCAAATTGGTTCCTATTTCTCTGCAGCTGTTGATCTCCTTAGAGCTTTTAGATGCCTTATGGCTAGCAACCATCAACTCAAGGGACTACATTTAGTGGGAACAACGAATGAGCTAACTAGCACTGCTATTTCAGTGAGTTTTCCCTAGGGATTGATGTCTACAACTCCAATCCCTGAGTGATTCGCTAGTAATGAGAACCCCTGTTTGTAAAGATATAAACCTTTACATACTGATGTGGGAAATTGGAGAGCTCTATCTCTTTTTTGATTCAAGGGATAATAAGTCCTCTTGACCTTACAATCATGCTCACATGACTCCCCATCCCCATTCATGAACTATGAGAAATGATAGTTCTGATAATAGGATCTGCTTGTCTCTAGCTAGCTTGCTGTTCATTAAATCCACTCACAGCAATGCTGTAACTAAGAAACATCATCAATACATAAATGTAAGAAGAAAATGTGCAAATTTGAGAACAATTTTAAATTTGGATTACCGGTAAGTGAAAGGCTGAAGTGATGTCTATAACACTTTGGAGGATGGATTTTTAAGGTTGCAATTATCTGCTGATGAGAAGGTCAGAAGTCATATTTTATAATCTTTCTTCTTTCTTTTCCTTAGGCTTGTCTTTTACTTTATGTAAAATTCTTAATAAACATAAATATTTTTTTTAAAAAGTCAAAGCACCAAGATGCATACTGAGAATATTAAACCATGTGTACTTTAGGGAATGCTTAGTCAAAGAATTGTTCAAATGGTCCAAAGTTGTAAATTAGGGTGTATGTTGTGTGTGCATGTTAAATGGTTAAATTCTTCACACAACTTACAATCAACAGGCAGATTAGCTAAAGAAAACCTGCATGGAAAGAGGCAACCCAACTTTGATACTATATGCAAACTATAAGCAGTAACACCATTGCCATCAACACGCTTGAAGATCAACTTATCAGGATGCAACAGAAAAAGAACACAAAAGTATATGGACTTTGTCCTCATCCAAGAAAGCAAACTCCAATAATTGATAATAAAACTTTCCCAGATGCTTCAATTGAAAACCTAACACCATTTTAGAAGGATGCAACTCCAATACAAATGTGTCTTAGGGAAAGCATTTTGCTGTGATCAAAAACCACAGAGTAGATCTTTCAAAGCCTCCTTTCTCAGAGGGTTTATTGTTACAACAAGGCTTTGTACACTAATATGAGTCATACAACAAAAGATGTAAAAATGGTACGTTATAACTATGAAATCCCCAAACCACTGAGAAAACTCAAGTTACTAACAAAAAAAACACTACAGGATGAGAAAAAATAGTCATGAGGGTAAGTTCTCCAAAAATGACTAAGCCTCCTTTGAGGTGCTAGAATGGAGGCTGCACCACAGGTCTCGACTCGTTGAACGGCAAGGACCTGTAAACGTTTGTATCATCCTCCTACCTCAAGGGAAGATAAACTGGAATATTTAAGAAGAGGTTCACCTGCAAGAAAGCCAAGGACATTCTCCCCATGGAAAACATGACAAGAGTGTACAATAGACTTCCTGTATTGTTTAGATACTCAATGTTCAATGGAAATCCCTCTTCCCAACTCCCACCCCCCTTTTTTCCTCTTGAATTGTGGCTTATCCTAAAGTCTTTTGGAATACTACATGGAATTATAAGATGCATTCACAGTGAGAATTAGAAAACTCCCATTTTTTAGTATCAGGCAATCTTAGAGACATGCGCATGAAATCATACTGAGCCATCTGTTCTGGAAGAATGCTGATACATTTGGGCATTCTTTTATATGTCAATAAGTGTGCAACATCTCTCTGTTAATGGTGTGATATGAACTTTATCTTCAAGTCATAAGACAGTCCCAGATAAATAAGTATGCATAGCACAGGATCAAAACCCCAAGCCCTTACATTGGTTAATTAAGGATTAAATGACAGGAAGTAAAGAGGGTGGTGTTTGCCTTTTCCAGTTTTATAGGCAGTCCCTGAATTAAGAACAAATTATGTTCCCTAACTCTGTCTTTAACCCAACTTTGCATTTAACTCAGAACTTGTACAGGTAGTCCCTCACTTACAACAGTTGATTTAGTAACCGTTTGAAGTTAAAATGGCACTTTAAAAAGTGAACTTATGACTATTTTTCACACTTACAACTACTGAAGCATCCCCATAGTCACATAGCCAAAAATCGGATGCTTGGCCACTGGCATGTATAACAGTTGCAATATCCTGGGGTCATGTGATCACCTTTTGCCAATTTCTGACAAGCAAAATCAATGGGGAAGACAGAGCTGTTTAACAACCATGTTAACTAACTTAACAACTGCAGTGATTCATGTAACCGCCATGATGAGAAAGGTTGTAAAATGGGGCAAAATTCACTTAGCGACCGCCTCATTTAGGAACAAAAAATTTGGGGTCAATCATGGTCGTGAGTCAAGGACTATCTGTACTTGTAATGGGCTGCCCGTTACAACAAATGGCAGATGGTATTCTCCCTCCTCAAATGAACAAAGTGCTGAAGCCATGCAAAGCTTTTCAGGAACCAGTGAAACTGCATTTTTAACATATAGCCTGTTTTCCATGATTTTTAGCAATTCCTGAAAACATTGTATGGCTTCAGTGCTTCATTGGCTTGAGAAAGAAGAAAACAATCTGCCATTTTTAATAATAGGTAGAGATCTAGGTCAGATGTTCTTAACTCTGAACTGCCTGTATTTCAGTCCTGTAAAACAGCAGCCCCCAACCTTTTAGGCACTAAAAACTGGTTCTATGGAGTGTGGTCTTTCTGAGGACCAGAGGTGTGTGGTTTCAAGTGCTGCCTTGAATCCCGTGGGTGCACAGATGGGGGTTCAGATAGGGCTTGCGCAGACTGATTCCTGGCAGACTGTAAACTGGTGCTGACCCACGGCCCGGGGGTTGTGGACGTCTGCAGTAAAATTATGGGCTTCCAATACAATATTACTGAAAATAATAAAGTTACTAGAAAATTATGACTTACAGCATTCAATGGGATTGGATGCAACTTGCAAAGAAACTATCCGGCCACTGGATTCAGGGATGTGCACGCGGAACACCAATCGCACACGGGTGTTCTTTCGGCCAATATCTGTTTCTCCTTTCCGTAATTCAATGTCTGCATTCCTCAGTTTGAGAATTCCTGCGCAGTCAATGCTATGAAACAAACAAATAACTGAATAATCCTTGTCAAGTGACACCAGTACTTTTACCCCAACTACATTTGCAAGCTAAGCACTCCCCACTCCTGAAATTTTTGTTTCTCTGATTATGACTACAGATTTGGCTTGGCTTTTTTCTATGGAATTTCATCAAGGGACTGGCTGATTTTCTATTTTCCCTGAGGGAAAATGGACCACTGTGCCTCTGCAAGAATGTGAATTTCATCTTACCTCTGTTAACTTACAACCATGTCAGTCAAGCAATGGTTCCAAAGAAGGAAATGCAAGTAATTCCAGATGGCTTATTCATGAAATACTTTATGTAGTCCTAATCTGGAAATCAGCTGATACCAATGGACCACTCCAATAGTGCTGGCTGATACAAAGTTTCCTAAATCTACAACTCTCCATTATTCTATGGAATATATTTCAGTGATTTTTCAGTCTTAAGCATCTGACAATATCTTTCTTATCAATGTCATTGTCCCACCTGGAACAATGATTCACTGGACTCTTGATATCATCTGGACTTAGTTTTCTTACTATAGACATTTTTTCCTAGACAATCAAGAATCTACAGTTCAACCCTGAGCTACATATATTCTCCACATTCATAACAACTTGAGCAAGTAGTATTACTATAGCCATTCTGCTTCCATCCATCCATCCAAATGTGAATGCTCAGTATAGATACTAGACTCTAGACCATTTGATGCTCATCTCAGTTCAAAATCTATGAGGGAAAGAATTCAATTCAAATGATAATTTATGTTGGGAAGAAGCTGATTAATTGAAAGGTTCTCTTCTCCCAAGAACTGGCAAATCAGAACATTCTCCTGGTGCAGAAATGAGAGCATCTAATAATCAGGGGTGTGCACTACAAAGACTCTTCAGTTATGGACCTTGAGAAATAGGAGTTTCCAGGAAAACTGACAGATTTTTCAAGACTGGTAAATTAAGTGTCTATTCTGCTAACAAGATGTCCAGTAGAAAACAACCTTTCTCCTAATGTGTAACCTCTGTTAAGGGATTGAAGAGGACCCCTTCTGCACTCACTTGAAGTATTCTACTACTGAACTATAGCATATGCCATGGTAAAGCAAAGTGGGTTTACACTTGAGAGTTTTCTCTACAAATTAAATACAGGCATCTTTTACATTAATAATGTTAAGTCCTTTGTTTGCTATCTTACATTTTCTAATATAGAACCTTACATTGCTTTCATGTTGTTTTTTGGCTCCAGAGGGATTTCCAGCACTTTGGTGTTGCCAATTATTTTCTCAAAGCTGGTGGTAGTGACTGTTTTCCCTGTGATGCGATGGACTTGGTAAAAAGCATGTGGTTTAAGAATCCTCTCATCTGCTGTTCCAATGAAGATCTGAAGGCCCAAGGGCTTGTGGTCCACATAACCATGAAGCTGGCAAGAGAACAAACCATTTACACAATTATCTCAACAACAAATACAGCAAGAATTGAAATATTTTAGCAGTGTCAGATAAAGAACACAAAAAGCTTATAATTGCTCATCTTATTCCCTGTGGTAAGTGAAGATCACCTCAAGATAAACAGGCAATTTTTTTTTTACAACTCAGAAAGATATTTCGTTTCGTTTCCTTCAGGCTAAAATAGTTTTGCATGAACAGAACATGGATAAATTAACTAATGAAGAATACTGAGCAATAATGTTATTATCTCTTGCGGCTTTACAGTACTTTGCAAGACCGAAATATGATTATTGCCAATTATTATTTTCCAAAAATGAGATATGTGATAGTTCTAATAGGAGCTTTTTTTGAAGTTTCCAATCTTATTTTACTTGGTAAAATGTTTGCTCTTAGCATCTTCACAGTTTTCATAATTGGAATATAACTTATTGAACTGTATAGAACCATCAACCATTTTTAAAATGTCTTTCAAAAAAATTATGTGTCTAAGCTCACTTAGACACCTCTGCACTAAATGTGTATATGATTCTGTGGGGAGAGGAGGAAGGGAGAGAAGCCACTGTGTCAAATGGAAAAGAAAAGTAGCTGTAACTTCCCTATTATGATTAAAAAAACCCTGCATGTACACAGAATTATTAAAACTATTAAACGTAAGTGCCTAAGCACTGGTAAAAGTGAAAGCATCAGTGAAATTGAGAGACAGAGAGAGAAAAGCTAGGATTGCAATAATTAGTCGGTTAATGACTACAATTCATTAATCAAAGACATTTTGCTCATCTAAAAACAAAGCCAAAATCAGTCAGACCATAACCATTATAGTTCTTGATTAGCCTTTCCAGTCTTCATTATGGGCTCTTTGTCAAAACCACATTATTGAGTATGCCTCCAGTATTCAAGTCAGTAGAAAAGCAATTTTTTAAATTTATATTTTAGAACCACCCAGTAGCTGAAGCTCTCAGGGTAGATTATATTTTACTGTAAAAATACAATTACACTAAAAATACAATTTGAATAAAGACATATACAATAAGATGCAAAATAAAAAAATCATATAAAAGAGGCTGATCACTAACATGTGTTAATAGTGTTCCAGAATAATAATATTTCATGCTGGAGAATTCTGGAAATCCACACATCTTAAAGTTGCCAAGTTTGAGAAAACCTATGTTATAAGATAAGATCACCTTTATTCTCTTTTTTCTGTGTGTGAACCCAATGGCACACATTAAAAATGAAATTCTTAATGTTATATGTAGGGATCCTGTGTAAGGCCCCAACAAAAGGCCTACCTCTCCTGTAGCCCAAGCCAAAATGGCCACTGAAGGCACTATCCAGTGACCAGAGAGAAGAGGTCATCATGGGGAAATAGCCAAATGAAAGCAGACGCAGTGCCAGACTGCACAATCACCCATGTCATCAGTGAGGTATCACAAAATATACAAATGACAAAACTTGAATCAAGAGAAAAGGAAAAATACCTTAAAACTCAACTGCTGAAGTAATGTACACAAGCTGCCCCCTCAGTTGGCTAAGGATGAGATAAAAATTGTATCGGAGAACATATTCTCTCAAAATAGTGAGTAGAGAGGTCTAGGGCAACTTGCCACAGCCATCTTGCTATGGCCAATCCAGCACAGTTGTCTTGCAGTGGCCAACTCACCTTGGGACAACTCACCACGCTTAACTCGCCAAGAAACAATCCAAGTGGAATAACTCAACACAATAAATGTTATGCACCACTGTTTCTTCAACATTATTTCAACTTTTGTCAATAGAAATAATGCCAAAGAAATAGTGGCATATAATATTTATTGTGTTAAGTTATCCTATGTGGATTGTCCTATGTGGAGTTGGCCGCAGCGAGTTGTCCCATTCCATGAGCAGACCCAGTATTTACAAACTTTAAATTAGAATTAAAATATTCCCAAATATCACTGCACAAAGACATTGGAAAGAGGCACTATATGAAGCAGCAGTTGAATTCTCATAAACAAATGCTGGGTTGTCACCTGAAAATTTGAATCTGTCGACTGTTTTTCTGAGGAAAATTGTTGCTCCTTTTTCCTCTCTGACAAAACAATAACAGCAAAACCCTTCCAAGACAGGACGTCTAGAATCTTTCTTATAATACAAGGAAAAACTTCAAAGCTAACTCTGAAGGCTTAATTTCAAAAGGTAAGGCATCAACTGAATGCTAAGCCAAAGTTTTTGGTAGTTTACATTTCCAGTTTGCAGAGCATTTCCTGCTTTTCAATAGCTGGAAATAATCTAGTAGTAAAAGAAATAATCTGTAATTATGATTAGATCAAATCCAAGGAAGTGTGCGTGTGTGTGTGTAATTTATCATGAGGGTATACAATATACACTATACCTATGTCCAGAGAAGAGGTGTTTATATCAGTAAATAAAGTAAATATGTAAATAAAACTTGTGCATAGAAAAAGTAGCTTGCAGCTTATAATGCAAGAAAATAAAAGTGCAGTAAAAAGGAATTGTACATAGCATTACAGTTCCAAAACCTAGTCACAAATCAGCCCCCCCCAAACACCCCATTCAATCACAGTTTTTTATCTTGTTTTTTTCCCTTCCAGAGAATTCAAAAACAGACTCAGAGTGGCGATGCATGTGTCTAGCACCCAACAGTATACATTTCAAAATTTAGGTAATGTATTCAATTTCATTGTCAAGTTATGGAGACCCAGCAAGGAATATACCTCGTGCTTTATGAGACAGGCTCCATTCAAAACCACACATACAAATAAATGCAACAGGGGGGCTTTTGCCCAGGCTCGCCTGGTGCGCCAGTTGCGACCCTATCTGGACCGAGATGCCCTATGCACAGTTACTCATGCGCTCGTGACCTCCCGTTTAGACTACTGCAACACTCTCTACATGGGGCTGCCCTTGAGGACCACTCGGAGGCTTCAGCTGGTGCAGAATGCGGCCGCGCGAGTTGTGATGGGGGTCTCCTGATACTCCCATGTAACACCTCTACTCCGCGAGCTGCATTGGCTCCCGGTTGCCCTCCGGGTGAGATTCAAGGTGCTGGTGATGACCTATAAAGCCCTAAATGGCTTGGGTCCGGGATATCTGAGGGAACACCTGCTGCCGGCATCAAGCTCCCTTCGTCCAGTGCGCTCCCACAGGGAGGGTCTTCTCAGGGTGCCACCGGTAAGAGATTGCCGGCGGACGACACCGTCTCAGTGGGTGCGCCTGCCCTTTGGAACCAGCTGCCAGTGGAGCTTAGGACTGCCCCCGACCTCCGTTCATTCCGCCGGGACCTGAAGACCTGGCTCTTCGAGCTCTCTGGCCCAGGCTGAGAACTTTAATTTTAATTTTAATTTTAACTGGGGTTTTACTTATTCAGGGACGGATATAATTTTTTAAATTTGTTTTTAACTTTTGTAAACCGCCCTGAGTCCTTCGGGAAAGGGCAATATATAAATGTAATAAAATAAATAAATAAATAAATAAATAAACTCCATACTAAAGGCTGATGCACAAAACCTAAATATTTTAAAGCATTATGGTGTTCCAATACTTTACATAAATCGGTTGTTCGGTAGAACATGTCTGTCCAACAATAATAGGTGTGATGGCTCAGCAGCTAGAGATGCTGAGCTTGTCAGTTAGAAAGCTGACAGCCTGATTTCAAGATCCGAGTGCTGCATGATGGGGTGAGCTCCCATTACTTGTCCCAGGTCCTGCCCACCTAAGTTCATAAGCATGCAGATGCAAGTAGTTAAATAGGTACCACTTCGATGGGATGCTAACAGCGTTCTATGTGTCTTGGCGTATATGTAGTCATGCTGGCCACATGACCATGGATGTGTCTTCAGACAATGCTGGCCCCCCTCAACTAAGAAACAGAGATGAGCACCGCCCCTAGAGTCAGACATGACTGGAAAAAGGAAACCTTTACTTTTACCTTTAGTATGCAACACCTCTGGCTAACTATTTGGATCTCAATTCTCAGTAAAGTCTAGTGCAGACATGTCAAACTCGCGATGTCACATGATGTCATGCAATGTATTGGCACTGTTTTGCCATTGCCGGCAATGGGGTGGGCGCAGCTTCCGTGTGACACGTTCAGCCCGTGGACCGGCAGTTTGACACCCCTGGTCTAGTGTATCCTGACAGATTCCAAAATGATTGCTTTCTCTCTCCCTTGGCCTTGATCTTGATCAGCAGAAGTCACCTTTCCACAAAGTCCCTGATACGACATTACCCTGCAATACTGTCTGCAGCTGCTCTTGTTGACAAACCCAACTGCTTTATTCAACAACCTCTCCCTCCTGCTTCTCAGTACACCATGTTGGTTTGACAACACAGAATAGGCTGACAGGAGACTTTTTTTCTTAGATTTCAAATTTGAAGCCAGCCTTGTAAAACAAGGTTACATAGAGCTGCCGTGACATTTTTTTACTTGAGCGCAACAACTTTTGCTATAGATCTACTATGAAATACAGTCACACTTTGCATGTTCTGTCGAAAAGGTTTGAGAGGATGCACAAGTAACTTGTGCTTCCTGTCTCTCCCAGGTTTTGAGAAATGGCAGGAAATGCTCGCACCCATCCTTTGCGTGAAGCTCAAAAACAGAGGAAGAGGAAGCACAGGTCAATCACAGAAAAAGGTACACCATTATGGACCTAAATATTGTCTCTCTCCAAGTACAATCCCAGTACAGGAAAAGTACAATCCCCTTTGGGAGAAGCTGAGGTTGTCTAGGAGTTGGATCTCTTATTTAAAATGTCACTTTCAGGTTGAGTGAATTTGCAAGATGTGCAACCTTAAAAGCCGTTGTGACAAACAAAAACCCAAACCTATACAAACAAACAAACAATACAACAGAACATTAGGAAGAAGTTTAAACTTTCCTTAATATGAAGCTATGATCCTGGGAAAGCAGAGTGGAAATTTATTCTTAAAGCAGCAAAACAGCTACAACTTCTTGAAAGCTTGGCATAGTTGTGTAGAGACTGTCCCAAGATTCCTAGGCCTGCAGTCAGGCAGCGATGTGTCTTGTTATGCATAGCTATTCCCAGAAGATCACAGGAGGACCTCAAAACAGCCACACCAAGCTTCTGAGCAGTTGTGGCTACTTCAGAAGTGGATACAAGCAAAGTACCTCCATGGAATGATTTACACAGACCTAATAAATATACCGTATACATATCTTTGATCTACCTGGCTAACTGTATGCTTAAGGTAGTGTAAATCACATTTAACGTCTCCTTTTCTAAGGAATTCAGAATAGCTCATTCAGTCCCACCTCTTGCTGATGTTACTAATCTTCTAATTGCCTCCCTGAAAATTTCTTAAAAAGCCTTTCAACAAAGATCTGAATGATAGAAGTGTGTGAGAAGGGGGCAAATGATATGCTAGCAGAGACATCAAATGTCAGAAAGCCACTTCCTAGCCTTGGAAATACAGGAGCCATACAAAACCTGACATTGTATGGAGACATTCTTAGCTCTGATAGAAGTTAAAACATAGGGACTGCCTTTTGATATATTTTCTATCTTGGGGAAAAAAATTCCTTTAAACTCTCTGAAAACTCTTTCAAGGCACACTAGCAGTAACAGCCATACTGTGGCATTGCCTAAAGTCACATGAGCCAAAATGAAGGTTTACAAACAATGTACTGTAGATTTTGAGTTGGGAATGGCCTGTAGTTTCAAACTTCCTAATTTGCCAAAAGACTATTAACAGCTTGACTTAAGGAACTCCAGGATACAACTGCCATAGCAAAACAACAAAAAGATCCCCAAATCCTTTGGATTTTCAGTTTTTCATTAAATCACTAGCTACCATCGGAAATAAAAAATTGACACCATACATCCCAAATCCCCCCAAATGAAGCAGAGCACTCCATAAAATACATGTTTGGATTATAAACTGTTTTCTACTGTTTTAACATTGATGGTGACAAGCCGAAACAAAACTTTATCAAATGAAATATGTATTTAAACAAACAAGTTTTTAAAATGTTCATGGCAATCTTTCTCTATGCAAATATTTATGTATCCTGTATGTGGCATATGTTTGGAGGAAGTAAAAGGAGCCTTCAGTTTATTTAAAAAGTGAGCTGAGCATAAAAATGTTCAGTAAAGAATAACAGCAGCTTTTGAATTGGATTTCATTACGTGAAGCATAACTGAGCCAGAATTTCTGTGCAGACTCCAGACCAGAGAATATCTCTTTCATTATTAACACTCACAATTACAAATCAAGCCATTCTATATTTCTCACATCACTGAAAATTGAAAGCAGACAAATCTACCGCATAGCCAGCCATCTAGCTGAAAGGGAACTTGATGGTCTAAAGACACGGTAAATTTGTTTTCAATTACTTGGTCCACATATTTGGAAAAAAAATCTTGATTAAACTGTACAAAGCAAGCAGGGCCAGGAGATCAGAGAACAGAAACATTAAGCTAATAGCATCTATAGGTTTTTTTAAAAAAAAACTTTGTTTTTTCTTTGTTCTCTATTTTAACAGTCAGCAGGAGGTATCTCTGCCTAGATTAATCCACCACCACCATCACTACCTACCCCCCTCCCCAGAAAAAGACCACATGCAACTTCTAGATTGCCTGGCTGGGTTCCACAGTCTGCTTAATGAAGAAGAACCCACAAGACACACAGTCTTTGAACCCATTTTGCTTTCACAAATCTAGCATCAAATATTCAAAAGCACCCCCCACACACACATTCTTTCATATCCTTTGTATGAATTTAAGAAAGAAAAGGGAACGAGTCTGCAAGCTTTATTTGTGCAAATAACTTCATTAACTTGGTATACAGTTCTATACAAGTGCTAACAGACTGGACTCATCCATAAAAATGTGGATTTCATCATTAAGCCAGCATAAGAGTTTGTAGTTTATGATTCGTGAAATCTCTTTGGCTTGTCCTGGACCAAGCCTTTTATAAAGCATGTAAAATGGTCTTTTAATTCTGAATGATTAAAAAAAATACATAAGTCGTTCCTACTAAAAACCCTCCTATGCTTTGTGCAAAGAGGATCCCTGGGAGCATCTATTTGAGGGAACAGCCAGCTCTGGATCCTCCTCAAGGGAGAGAACAAAATGATGACTTCAAGATCTTGATGTAATAGATATTCCCTAAAATCATTATTTTCAGATTACATAGTTCAGACATGTCAAACACAAGGCCCGGGGGCCAGATCCGGCCCGCGAAGTGGTTTCATGTGGCCCGCGAAGCCATCCTGGAAACAGTGAGGGAACGGCCCCCACTGCCTTGGCCCTGGCCCAGAGACCCTCCTCCTGCCAGAGACCCTCAGATCTGTCCCAGTCCTGCCCAGGCCCCCATAGGCACCCTTGATGAGAACGATGTAGAGCTGGCCACGCCCACCCAGTAGGCCATACGCACTCTAGCCACGCCCACCCAGTAGGCCACACCCACCCAGGCCACACCCACCCGGCCCCCTGAGGGCAACCGCAATGCTGATGCGGCCCTCAATGAAATTGAGTTTGACACCCCTGACATAGTTGATTCTCAAAGCAGTACACAACATTAAAGATTACCTAAAGACAGTTGTACATGGTTGAATGGTGATGCTTTAAAGCAATCCCAAAATAAAAAATAAAAATAAGGGTAGACTAGGACCTACTGGCAAAAACCTGCTAAGCTACAAGGTTTTTAGAAGAATACCATGAATTGATCTTGACTGTTAGCTAACAAACAGAAGTATCCTTATATTTTTCTTGGGAACAAATAGAAATTTCCTGACAATGAGAACAATTAATCAGTGGAATGGCTTGCCTTCAGAAGTTGTGGGTGCTCCATCGCTGGAGGCTTTTAAGAAGAAGGGCATCCATTTGTCTGGGATGGTATAAGGGCTCCCACTTGAGCAGGGGGGTGGATGGACTAGAAGACCTCCAGGGTCCCTTCCAACTTTGTTATTGTGGTTGGGCACTGCTCTCTTCAAGGGCTTTTGGACTTCTTATTCTAGGTTACAGCTTTGGAATGTTCTTGTAGTCTTTCATCAAAGTACCACCTAAGTGCAATCTACCGTAGCTTTTTTGAGATCAGCCAAGTGATGCCATTTGCCAAGATAGCAAGAGTTTGTTTTTGCTGAAACAAAATTTGAAGGAGGCAAACATTTAAATCAGGACTGGATTTTTGCAACAAATGGCTGAAAAATTCCTGAAAACCTAGGCAAGTATTAATGATATTAACAATAATAGAGATGGAAGGCACCTTTGAGGTCTTCTAGTCCAACTCCCTGCTCAGGCAGGAAACCCTATACCATTTCAGACAAATGGTTGTCCACTCTCTTCTTAAATCTTTCCTGTCTGTTTGAAAGTAATCTTCATCTTTGGGATTTTCAAAATCAATTACTCACAGACTTACAAGCATGCCTCAGAGATATTGCAGGTTCAGTTCTAGACCACCACAACAAGGTGAATATTACAATAATGCAAGTCACAGGAAACCTTTGGCTTCCCAGTACATAAAAAATTATGTTTACACTATACAATAGTCTATTCAATGTGCAATAGCATGATGTCTAAAATCAATGTATTTACTTTATTGCTAAACGTTACTAATCATCATTTGAAACTCCAGCAAGGTTTTTTTGGTGAAAGTTCTTGTAAAAAATGTAGCATCTGCAAAGTGCAATGGAATGAGATATGTCTGTATTTGTAGCAGCTCTGAAAAAGCCTCTGTAACCTTTGAGTGAGATAAGTAGGTAGACAGGTAGGTAGATGAGTGCGTTGATGGATGAATGGAGATACATAGATAGATAGATAGATAGATAGATAGATAGATAGATAGATAGATAGATAGACAGACAGACAGACAGACAGACAGACAGACAGACGTAATTAAGTGCTCTTCCTTCTGTATCTGGCTTTCTTCTACTCCCTACTATTATCTGTCTTTTGTCCCATTTGCCAACTTTTTTTTTAATATATGCTGATTTTTCATACAGGTAGTCCTCAACTTATGATCAGAATTGAGCCCAAAATTTATGTTGCTAACTGAGACATTTGTTAAGTGAGCTTTACCCCATTTTACAACCTTTCTTGCCACAGCTGTTAAGTGAATCTTTGCAGTTGTTAAGTTGTTAAGTAGCACGGTTGTTAAATGAATCTGGCTTCCCCCTTAACTTTGCTTATCAAAAGGTCACAAAAGCTGACTACATGACACCAGGACAGTGCAACAGTCATAAATATGAAACAACTGCCAAGCATCAGAATTTTGAGCATGTGACCATGCAACAGTCATACGTGTGAAAAATACGTATACGTCACTTTTTTCAGTACCGTTGTAACTTTGAACAGTCACTAAATGAACAATTGTAAGTCAAGGACTACCTGTACATAAACATCAAGCTCTGCTATTGTTTTCTAAACTGAGTGGCATGTGTACTTGCTCTAACCTGGATGAGTTGACTGGGAATGTGTTAGGTACAAACTACTCTAAATTGAAAATTCCAACTATGGTTTTCTTACAAAGGTTACCTGCCTCCCGCTATAGTACTATAGCAGCAAGTCAAAGACAGGGGTAGGCAACCTGGGCTGTTGTATGACTCGTGGACTTCAACTCCCAGAATTCCTGAGTCGGCATAAGAGCCCAGGTTGCCTACCCCTGGTCTATAAACATCTAGAACTTCATCTTTGTTTTTGCTTCACAGGAAAAAAAAATGCCCTCCAATATTTCAACAGTCTTATCTTTGATAATGGCTTTTCTCAAGAATGCTACTTAACTGGATAGTAAAATTAGTTCAGATTATGTCCCAAAGGTGCCTTTTCAGGAGGCAACTGGACTTTCATGTTTTTCTTTGAAGATGATTCACTTCTCATCCAAGAAGCTTCTTCAGCTCTGACTGGGTGGTGGGGAATGGAAGGATTTTCATTCCTTGCAGACAGCTGGTTTTCTTGCATTCTTTTAGCAAGTCATGGAAGCCATTTGGAGTTTTACCTGTGCGCCCTCAGGGTCAGCTGACTAGTGCAAATGTGTGTGGAGCCTTCTTGGCTGCAGGATGTTTTCTGCCCTGGGTCCCTTTACTGTTGAAGACAGGCACAGACTATTGGGAATGAGTCTGTGTTATCTGCATCTCAAACTGAAGTGAAAATGGTTCCTGTTGTCTGCAATATTTTCTGGAAATCCATTCATACTTCCTCACCATTTGAAGGGTGTTCATCTCAAAGTGAATAGCTAAATGTCTATGGAGATTTTCAGTCATCCAGGTCATGGCTCCGCACACTTCTTAGATGAGAAGTGAAACATTTTCAAAGAAAAACAAGAAAGTCCAGTTGCCTCCTGAAAAAGCTCCTTTGGGACAACCATGACCTGGATGACTGAGAATCTCCATAGATACTTTAGATTATGATTGCTGTTTTGATTTTTTGTATTCCTCTTTGTTTGTATGTTATCCTTACGTAAAGTTCACAGAAATAAATAGTGAATTTAAATACTTCTCTGCAAATTACAAACATGGGCAAAGCAAATAGATAAAAAGATTTTGCTTGCTTTTCTAGATAGCAGGATCAGATAGGTGACAGCACCCACTCAATCTTTGCTAATGTGAAAGGGTTATGCAGGTTAAGATTCAATTAGTACAAATTTGACAAACAGGCAGGCTGTAAAATAGACTGAGACATGAGATTAACCTTGGAAAACTATTTTTGTTAAAGGCCAAGTTTTTGTCCTTTATTTTTTGCTTCTAGGAATATAAAGGATTCATATCAAAAATTAATGGAAAAACAAGAAAAGAAACAAGAAAGATAAATAGGGATGCTGAAGAGGAACTTGTCTCTCATATTAGGTGAGCAATTCAAAACAATCCTCCCCCAAAAGTGTATATATAGAGTAGACTGGAGAAAAACCAATGCATTTGAGTCACATTTACCAAAAAGGGAAAGACTAGCCAGACATGATGTGTACCTTTCCATATTCTATTTTGGGGTTTTATTTCTTTCTTTTTGTAGAAATGGACTCTTTTCTTTTGCCTACTACTGGAATATTAACAGTGCCAGACTTGGTCTCTGACCCAAGGAAATGCTAGCTACTCAGGCAGATAAATAAATAATTCTGAAAACAAGGGAGACTTTTATTGCAGAAATTGACTTATTAGAATATATGCATGATTAAATTTCATTTACCAGCTCGCCCTATCTCAAAGAAGCGTAAGACGATAAAAATCTAAATGTTCCATTTCCATTTATTATTATTATTATTGGTTTGTTGCAGAGTTAACCAGAAGTTTACACTGGATTCGGCATTTTTATCTACCCGTCAAGTCCCTCCCAAGGACCTGGGATAGGCAGGTGTTGATGTTTGATACTACCTTTGCTTTCTTTTGCCAGAGTTTTGCAATTGAGAATGCTGATGGACTGCTACCTTTATTCTTGGAAATCAGAACAGAAAAATGGAATCTGTCAATTTGATTTAAAGGGAGGCAGCTTCCCTTTGTTGTTGTTGTTTTCCTTTTAATTAAAAGTGTCTCTTTTTCAAATAGGGGAAGGAACAAAAGTGTCCACGTGCATCCAACTAAAAATCCCACAGACACTGGCAGGCAAAGTTTCATTTTTAATATGTGCCATTGTGCCCACAGTAAAAAAAATGACAATACAGGTTATCTATTTCTACTTCTACTTCTAAAATGATTTGATTGTATAGGTTCTAAATTAATTCCTGATGAAACCTTTTATAATCTTACAGGAAGCAATTTTAGCAACCAATAAAGAGCATGTATGTCTGCTGTCAGCTTTTTCAGAAACAGTGTGGTGATTCAGAAATGCATTTGTCAACTTTTTTAAAAAAATAATAATAGGAAAACAGAGTCCCTGCTGCCTACTCTTAATTAAAGGCAAGTATAAACCAAATAAAAACTAACTTCCTCCAACCTCTTCCCTTTTCCTGCTGTGCACAAGAAGATAAGAACATTCTTGAGTTTTTCTCCCTGGTGCAAAAACCCCCAAAATGCCTAAGAATTTCAAGTCACAACTACCAGTGGCTAATAATAATAATAATAATAATAATAATAATAATAATAATAATAATAATAATAATAATAATAATAATAATATCATCATCATCATCATCATCAATGCCTTTAGGGTCAATTCAAGTTTTAATCTAAAATTGCCCAAATACTACTGTAATATACAGGGTTCAACAAAAATGAAGCTCCATAGATACAAGTTAGGCCTCATTGACAATTTATTGTATAAATTACATTAAAAGTTGGAATTGGTTGCCATGTTCTTCTAAACACATCCTTACTACTTGATGTATAACTTCTGAACATTCCTAAGTACAGTAACATTTTCTCTGAAAGAAAATTAATTAATAAAGCATATTGTGATTGCTCTATAGAGCCTGACTTTTTATATATACTCAAGTCTATGTGTTTCTATGTAAAGATTACCTTTTGGGGGGGGCGATAAACTGAATGTTGTGAGGGTGACTAATTCTAATTTTGTCAACAATTTTGACAATTCAAATGTTATAGGTCCTGATGCTGCAGTAAGTGTCAGAATTGCCATCCTGATCTCTGGACTTGCTTCACTAGATGCCAGCCTGCCATAGACTATTGTGGGGGAGAGAGCTGTGGAAAGGGGGAAACAGTATTACAATATTTTCAAGTTTGGTTATAGCTACTCTTGTACCACTTGGCATTGACCTATTTATCAGCAAAAACTTTATTCAACTATTGTGATGTTTGGTGTTGTGTCCTATTGCTGTTTTTTGCATGTACTATTGTATAGAGAAAGGATTTGTTTTTTTCATGCCAAGCCCTAACGCTTCATCTGTTGTTGCCCTATAGTGATTTTGACACCAGACGTGACATGGCTAGATTGTCCTAATTTTCCATGTATAAAACATAAACCAGCGTGGGAGAATACTTTTCTGCAATAAAACAGTGTAATGTATGTATCAGAGAAACTGTAATTTCTGATCATAAAACACTGTAATTATATAACTTATATTAGGGGCCACAGCTGTCAGTGCATAGAAACACACATGTTTTAACATAATGCATTCTGCATTCTTAATTTATTCTGTCTTTTTAAGGAATTTGGATTTTTGAACAGGGGGAAGTGAAATAGACAATTGTGGAATCTAAAGTGACAGAGACAGAGTCTCTCTTTGGCTTTCATGAATCTTCTCCAGTACAAAAAAAGTCATTAATATGATAGCAATTCTGACCTGAAACCAATCAGCCACAATCAGATTTCTTAAAGGGAAGAAAAGTCAAAAGGGCAAGTGAAGTTTTATAAGTGTTCTTCTGTACATTGTGTTAACCATACTTCCAAACTCAGAAGACAAATTCTGAGAAAAGATGTTACTAGTGCCAAGCAAAAAAAAACAAAATTTTCAAAAAGGGAGAGAAACCAACAGAAAAAGACAGAGAGAGAGAGAGAGAGAGAGAGAGAGAGAGAGAGAGAGAGAGAGAGAGAGAGAGAGAGAAAGCGTGCCTTTTTAAAAAATTCTCACCACTTCCTTCCCCCTGTTCTTTTAATACACATATATCAATACACTTTGCTCTGCACCAGACTGGTGAGGTCCATGCAAATTGTATGAAAATAGTCTGCAAAAATGTTAGCTTCATGTCAAGCTAGCATTTTTCAAGTGCTATGGCTTCAGTTGGCCAAGGGTGTTTCTACATAGAATGAAAGGTAGGTAGGTAGATATCCACACAACCAGACACATATACATTATCCCAGCAACTGTTAAAGAAAAGCAATTTGGGAACAGGATGGTTTTCAAGGGAAAAGCTGCATATTTTGCATGTAGGCATGTATATAAACATCACTTTAATTTTTCCAGAAACTTTCCTCTGCATTCTGTCCCTTTACTGTACCAGCACAATTTCAGATCCTGGGTAATTAAAATGAAAATTTATATCCTAGGTCATTAACATATTTTAGATCCTGGACAATTATGACAAGGAATGTATATGGAGGGGGTAGCACACCTGCTAATATATTCTATGACATCTGGCAAGCTCCATTCCCCGTGTTTTTTTAAGGATTCTTTCAATTAAAATGTTATTGGGAAGCTAGCAAGTTGAGAGGCAAAACACCAGCCTAAACTTTACTTATATCCTTGAGCTCCATCAACATCCCAGAAATATCCTTAAAAATAAAATGCTGGCTGGCTTGCTGGCTGGATCCTAGTGCTTTTTAGCCCTCAAATATATGGTTATCCTCAACATGGGAACCATTTAGTGAGACTGCCCAATGGTCTACTGTGTTGACCCTTGCTTAAGATATGTATTTGTAATAATAAGCAAAAGAAACACCCATTGAAAATGGACTCCATGAACATACCCAGGTAATTCCCTTGACATTGATTTGTCAAAGATTTCTTCCTTTTTTTTTCAGTTTCCAGATTTGTAATCCTTAGAGTTCCAAACAGCCTCCCCTCCACTGCTAACATGATCCAATTCTGTTTACTTTTGTGGAGATCAAGGCAAGGCAAGCTAGCTGTTGCCATCTATCAAGACTTTAAAGATAAATGGGCATTTTTGCAGACAAGTCTTGGAGGAAAGGGATTTTTGTCTGAAACACAGAACCACCTCTCACTGCTTCTGAAAGAAATCTCCTGGCTAATGCCAAGTCAAGCAGAAATGTAAAACCCTAGGCTCTTTGGACCCCAAACTAATGGACCACTTCTGAATTTATTATAGGAGCAGGCAATGTCATGACCTTTGGATATTATGGATGACTGCCAAATCCTTTCCATGGAGTTCCCTCTATAGGGCTGAAGGATAAAACAGTGCCAGGTACTGCCTACCTCCGTAACATTACCTATCTATTTTCTAAAGTCATTTGCCAAGATCTTTCCTCAAGATTCCTCTTTTTTCAAAGGAAAACCTTTGCATCTTCAATTTTTGAGCAGGACCTCAACTGAAGAATGTCCTTTTCTGAGCAATTACTTTGCTTCAACGCAGTGCAAAACCGAGCTGAGCCTCTTTGTTCTTCCAGCACCTTAAGTGTTGCTGCTAAAACAGCTCCCTGTTATTAAGGTTTTATACAGTCATATAGTTGTACCATTTTTGTTGCTGCAAGTTGCAATCTTCCATGCAAACCATGGAATGCCCCCATGCAAACTGTTCCCCGAAGTTCCAGTCAAAAGGTAGTGTGCACCTGTTCACCTTTTGTGCTATGTGGCTTTTTAATGGAAAAGAAACGTAAACAAAGAAAGCCAAGAGTGTTACAAGTAAAAAGGCGATATAAATTCCCCCTCACCTGAGTTTTATAAAAGATAAAATTCCACTAAATCTGCAGGGTGAACGCATGATATAGACGTCTGGTAATTACCTTGAAGAAGGGTATTAGAGAAATGTTTTGATATAATTTAAGTAAAAGGAGACTTGAAATGTCTTTACAAAATTGCAGAAAAGTAATTGTGGCTACCACTTCATTTCATTTCATTCTCTTCATTTCCCATCCTCTGTGGCTATTTTGCTCCAAAAATAAAAACCACCATTACTGAAAGCTGTATTCCTTCCTTAAAAACATTGGCTGGTGCATTATTAGATACAATTATGTACAATTACAGTATGTACATTTCTTTAATGAGACAGAATCTCATTAAACAGTGGAAGTTTTGGACTTTTATCCACAGTGTCTCTATTACAATAAAGGTAAGAATAGTTAAGGGTTTAAGAGTGTAAAACCACATTTTATCAGGAGATGTAAAACAACTCTCAGATATAATTAGTCTGATACCCAAAGAAAAATGACAAGCAGGGCAGGATAGAGAAAAGTGATAAATTCTCGTTTCTTTAAACTTCAGCTCTGAATAAATAAGTTCTATTTTTAGCTGTCATGAGTAATAAATGTGCGAAAAACTCCCCAAATTATACATACAGGTTATTTCCTACACTTAGGTACAATCCTAGAGCAACTTATCAACTGATTCAATTCTACTCATTTTTTGAGAAGAAACATCCACAGAGAATGGGGCTGTCGCCTGAAAAAAGTTCATGAACAGCACAAATCAACACATTGATTATGGTCTTTCTTTTCTCTGAACCTAAATCCAGATCTCGGTTTGATTGCTCAAAGCCTAATATCATCTATTCAATGAAGGGAAAACAAGTACCACATACACAAGCTGAATGCAGTTATCAGCAAGGAATTCAACATTAAAAAAACCTAAGATTACAGCATCCGGTCCCATCACTTCCTGGCAAACAGAAGGGCAAGAAATGGAAGCAGTGACAGATTTCTATTTTCTTGGGTCCCAAGATCACTGCAGATGGCAACTGAAGCCATGAAATTATAAGACACTTGCTCCTTGGAAGGAAAGCTATGGGAAATCTAGACAGCATATTAAAAAGCTGACCCTACGGGAAATCTAGACAGCATGTTAAAAAGCAGAGCCATCACCTTGTTGACAAAGTTCTGTAGAGTCAAAGATATTGTTTTCTCAGTAGTAATGTATGGCTGTGAGGGTTGGACCATAAGGAGGGCTGAGCACGGAAGAATTGACGCTTTCAAATTGTGGTGTTCTTGAGAGTCCCTTGGACTCAGTCGTAAAGGAAAGCAACCTGACTGTCCTTGGAAAGGACAGATATGGAAGTTTAAACTCAAGTACTGTGGCCATCAAATGAGAAGAGAGGACTCATTGGAAAAGACTCTGATGTTGGGTAAAATTGAAGGCAACAGGAGAAAGGGACGGCAGATCATGAGATGGTTAGTGCATTTTGTTCATTAATGCAAAGAACAAAAATTTGGGCAAACTCTGGGAGACAGTGGAGGACAGGAGGTCTGGCGTACTGTGATCTATGGGGTTGCAAAGAATCAAACACAACTTAGCAACTGAACAGCAACAAATCAGCAGGGAGTAATCATTTCTCAAACAATCTGTCATCAATTATCAGCAGCAAGGAGCAGTTTGAATCCCCACTCAAGTCTTCTTGCATTTTTTTTAACCACAGTTGGTTGAATTCAACTTTACCAAGAGGCAAGGATATATTTATCACATCCTCTCTGAATTGAGTATCTGTGCCAACCACGAAGGAACAAATTTTCATGTCAACACCAGCCTTTGCCCCCCAAACAGAGGCAGTTATTGCTAGCCTCAGCTCTTGAACAAGACGTTAAACATACAAAAGCCCATGTCCTTGCTGAATGCCTCTCATCCTGCCAGAGGCTCTTCATTTTAACAGACAGACAATTGTTCTGGTGTTCTAGAAGCACTTTATAAATGCACATCCTTCAGTGGAGAGTGCCAAACTCCTGAGACCAACATGCAATGAAGAGGAAGTGGCATCAGTTAGCACAACCACAACATAAAGCTTTGGGGGATATCAGATCCAGAGGAGTACAACATTCTTTTCAGAGAGAACGAGAGAGATTTTTAAAAATGAATAGTTATTTTTCAACTCTTCACTCATTGTAGCAGCTGTACCCATCTTCAAACTCTTTCTTGAATAATGTTAGTATGGGGGCATGTACTTCAAAGCACAGAAGATCAAATTGCTGAACTAGAATTTATTAATAGGTGAGGGAGGAGCCCTTGCAGGGGCGGGCCGAGGAGTTCAGTCATCATCTGACGGACAAAATCGCTCAGATCCGGGCCGGTTTGGACTCTAACTGGGCAGAGTCTGATGTGGAGGAATCGGACGGTCTTGAGCATGTAATCTGGACTGAATTTGATCCTGTTTCCCCTGATGATGTGGACAGGATTATGGGGAGGCTGAGTTCCACCACCTGTTTATTGGACCCGTGTCCCTCTTGGCTGATTTATGCAGCTCGGGAGGAGACACGAAGCTGGTTCCAGGCAGTAATATCTGCCTCTTTGAGTGAGGGTGTCTTCCCCGCCGCTTTAAAGGAGGCGGTGGTGAGGCCCCTTCTCAAGAAGCCTGCCCTGGACCCAGCGATTTTAAACAACTATCATCCTGTCTCCAACCTTCGCTTTTTGGCAAAGGTTGTTGAGAGTGTGGTGGCGCATCAACTTCCTCTGTTCCTGGAGGAAACTGATTATCTGGATCTGTACCAATCGGGTTTCAGGCCCGGGTACAGCACGGAGACGGCATTGGTCGTGCTGGTGAATGATCTCTGGCGGGCTCGGGACAGGGGTTGCTCCTCTGTCCTAGTTCTATTAGATCTCTCAGCGGCTTTTGATACCATCGATCATGGTATCCTATTGCGGCGTCTCAGGGGGTTGGGAGTGGGAGGCACTGTCTTGCAGTGGTTCTCCTCCTATCTCCTGGGCTGCTCGCAATCGGTGTTGACGGGAGGGCAGAGGTCTGCCCCGAGGCCTCTCGTTTGTGGAGTTCCTCAGGGGTCGGTTCTCTCTCCCCTCCTGTTCAACATCTATATGAAGGCGCTGGGCGAGATCATTCGTGGTTTTGGGGTGGGGTATCATTAGTACGCTGATGATACCCAACTTTTTTTCTCCACCCCGAACCAACCCAGTGATGCCCTTGCCGTGATGTCCCGTTGCCTGGAGGCGGTCCAGGTCTGTATGGGAAGAAACAGGCTTCGTCTCAATCCTGCCAAGACTGAGTGGCTGTGCATACCAGCATCTTGGACTAACTAGTCTATTCCATCTTTAATGATGTGGGGTGAGGTGTTGCCCCCCGTAGATAGGGCTCGCAACTTGGGCGTCCTCCTGGATTCGCGGCTCAGTTTTGAAGACCATATAGGAGCCGTGACTAGGGGGGCCTTTGCCCAGGTTCGCCTGGTGCACCAGTTGCAGCCCTACCTGGACCAAGATGCCCTGCGCACAGTCACTCATGCGCTCGTAACCTCCCGATTGGAGTACTGCAATGCTCTCTATATGGGGCTGCCCTTGAGGACCACCCGGAGGCTTCAGCTGGTGCAGAATGCAGCCGTGCGGGTTGTGATGGGGTTTTCCCGATACTCTCACGTAACACCTCTGCTCCGCGAGCTGCATTGGCTTCCGGTTGCCCTCCGGGTGAGATTCAAGGTGCTGGTAATGACCTATAAAGCCCTAAATGGCTTGGGTCCGGGATATCTGAGGGAGCACCTGCTGCCGGCATCAAGCTCCCTTCGTCCTGTGTGCTCCCACAGGGAGGGTCTTCTCAGGGTACCGCCGGTAAAAGATTGCTGGCGGACAATACCCAGGGGGAGGGCCTTCTCTGTAGGTGCGCCTGCCCTTTGGAACCAGCTGCCTGTAGAGCTTAGGACTGCCCCTGACCTTCGCTCATTCCGCCGGGACTTGAAGACCTGGCTCTTTGAGCTTTCTGGCCTGGACTGAGAGTATTAATTGTGCTTTTAATTGGATTCTAATTGGGATTTTTATGTATTCAAGGTTAATGTAATCATTTTAATTGTTTTTAATTTTTGTAATTGTATTTTTTTTAAAAAAAACCTTGTGAACTGCCCTGAGTCCTACAGAAGGGCGGTATATAAGTTATAATAATAATAATAATAATAATAATAATAATAATAATAATAATAATAATAATAATAATAATAATAATAATAATAATAATAATAATAATAATAATAGATTCTTCTCTATTTGTTTAGGACCTAGGAACCAAACAGGTTGCTTAATTTGGAGTTCTAGCCTACATTTCTAATAGTTGTGCGTATGGCTACCTCGGCTCAAGTGTTGCAGAAAAAGTAGCAAAGGTTTAGGAGATTTCTAGAAGCAATGACAGTGTCTTGGATTATTAGAAAGGATTGATAAACTTTTTTAAAAAAGTGGTTCCTCAGTTAAACAAAAAGCAGAAGTTGCGGCTGCCAAATTTTCACTCAGTCACTTGACCAGTGCAGAATCTCAGGACCAAAAATACAATATGAGCAGGTTTCCTGCTTTTGCCTTGATTTTGCAAATAAAATTCTACATCTCTGTAGTGCTCTGTGTGATGTCAGTCAATATGTGATTCCAAGGCTAAGCGATATTCAAAACAAATAATGATTTCATATTGTGCCTAATATTCTCTACCTTGCCACAACCTCAGGTCATGGTGAATGTTTATACAATCTGCTTGGCTAAGCAAAATACAGTTTGGGATAATAAGCAAATGTATCAAGATAGCTGGGCTTATTTATTGCATAATGTGGTTGTATAACAACCACACTCAAGTAATCTGAAAACCATATGCTTTTAAAAATATATTTATCATACTTATATAGCCACCCATCTCTCATGAAAGTGTAGGGCTTTGCATGATATATGAAACTAGCTAACTGCATATTTAGCAAATGATGACTAAAGAAATCATAGTTTAGCATGATATGTAAGCCAAGCTAGTTTTGTGCATTGTTATCTCACGATATTACAATTCTGAATTTCAGTATTGTAGCTCTGAATACTGGCAATAGTAATAGGTGACCTCAGATGCCTGAAAGACTTAAGTAAACAAGAGCAAACTTATCACATGTTTTAGTATGCCAGCCACTGTTTCCTGGAAAGCCAGCACAACTGGAGGACCAGTTATATTCATATAAAGTAATTTCAAGTAGCAATTAAAAGAATCAATGAAAAATATGCCTGAGCTCGACAAAACAAGTTTCAAATCATCACCCATAAGTGCATTAAATATTTCAGATGTAATCATGGATGTGAATAAAGCCCACCTGTTTTTAAAGCATACAAAGGATCGTCTATGAATAAGGCTGTACAGAGAAAACATTAAAAGAAAGAATTTCCTATGGAAGATGGCTGGGTCTTTTTTTTACAAGATACAGTAAAAGTTGGTCAGATGGACCAAATACTACTCATTTAGATTTACAGCAAGAAAATCATTAGCTTAATTGTGTAACAGTTACTACAATACAGGAGAAATAATGCTCTTGCATATCAATGCAGGAAGCCAGATTTATATACAACTTTAACTATTGCACTTTCTTCCAAAGTTACATTGACTATACTGGTTATACACTATAAAAATAATGAAATTCCCTCCTCCAGGGAGAGAGTTGGAACCCTTCCAAGGTGGCATGATATATCATCTGTACATTTTTGTCCAAGAGCTGAAGGACAACTGGATTGTACTATATAAACACTATTCTCATAGTTTCCTCCAGAGAAACATGGAAACTACAGTTTAAAAGGGACTTTGAGAATGCTATTATAGATGTGTCACAATCTGACTCCTACACAAATCAGTATCACTGGATTCCATGCAGAGAGCAAGTTATCCACTTTATACTTGGGTAGGAAGACATTGGACAATTCAACTGTACAGATAGTTCTCAACTTACCACAAATGAGCCCAAACTTTCTGTTGCTAAGCGAGACAATTGTTAAGTGAGTTTTGCCCCATTTTATGACCTTTCTTGACACAATTATTAAGTGAACCGCTGCAGTGGCTAAGTTAGTAACACAACTGTTAAGTGTTTCTGTCTTACCCATTGACTTTGCTGGTCAGAAGGTTGCAAAAGGGGATCACATGACTCTGGGACACTGCTACTGTCGTAAATGTGAGTCGGTTGCCAAGCTTCTGAATTTTGATCAGTCGTAAGTGTGAAAAACAGTCATAAGTCATTTTTTCCAGTGTTGTTAACTGTAAATGGTCACTAAATGAACAGTTGTAAATTGAGGACTACCTGTATTATCTATCCATATGAGACCTTGAAAAGTGCCAAATGGTTTTGCCTTCTATCAGCTACAAACCAAGAAGAAAGCTCTGTGGAGGACCCAAAGAGCTGCCTTCTTCAAAGACTCACAGTTGGGTAATCAATGTCATAGAACAGGACACTTTTAAGGCAAAACACTATGTATAAATCCATGTTGTTAAGCCATAACATATGTTCCCCTTTTTTAAACACACAAACAGATTTGAAGGGGTGAAGAACTGGATATTTCCCAATCCAGATTATTTCAGCCTTGCCCATTTTATGCATTGTTTGGAAAAATTCAAAGCAAGAATATATGAAGCGTATATGAGTTGGGGAATATATAAGGGAATATATTAGTCAGAGGTGTTATCTGTGGAACACTTAGGACTTTCCTACCATTTCTCAGAATCTTCTTCCTTTTTCTTCTTTAGAATTAAGGAAGTAATTGGAATGGTGTAGGCTTAATGTAGAGATTGTGGCTGGGTTCATACAATAATCTAACCTCTAAAACCATGTTATTAAAACCTAAAACCAAGTTAACCCAGTTTTAGAACTGAGATGTTGCAGAAACTCAGCCACTAGTCTGCACTGTATTGTGGCTTAATAGTCAGGCCTGATTTGCACAAAGTTAGCAACTGGGATCCTACTATTCTCTGCATCCCATTTTAGTTTGGTTTGGTTTGTGGTTCAAACCGAAACAGTGTGTACTTAGCCACATACTTAAATGGCACATTGAGGCATACTGACCCACACACCACACTCATAATCATTTTGTCAAACCAGCAATTCCAATTAAAACTTTCTTAGTAGACCACAAAAAGCTAATCTACCCATCTTTTCTTCTCTGAACATTTTTTTAGCTTATTTGATTAGGACTGGCATCAGGCTGAGCTAAAATATCAGTGATGCTTCAGCTCTTACTATACAGGTAGTCCTCGACTTACGACCACAATTGAGCCTAAAATTTCTGTTGCTAGGCAAAACATTTGTTAAGTGAAATTTGCCCCACTTTATGACCTTTCTGGCCATAGTTGTTAAGAGAATCACTGCAGTTGTTAAGTTAGTAACATGGTTAAGGGAATCAGGCTTCCCCTGACTTTGTTTGTCAGAAGGTCACAAAAGGTGATCACATGACCTTGGGACACTGCAACCATCATAAATATGAGTCAGTTGCCAAGCCTCTGAATTTTGATCAGATGACCATGAGGATGCTGCAATGGTCATAAGTGCGGAAAAACAGACATAAGTCACTTTTTTCAGTGCCATTGTAACTTTGAATGGTTGCTAAATGAACTGTTGTAAGTTGAGGACTACCTATAGTACCAGAATATATACTCCTCCATCAAAAAAAAAGTAATTCTTGCTTGCAGTAAAGCATCCATGGACTGGACAGAAGGTGAGACTAGATGATCTCTAAGATCTCTTCTATCCCGTCCATTTTATGACAGTATCACAGACAGACTTTAGTATGTATTAACCAGATACATATACCAGAGAAGGGAAGACAAAAGAACCAGAATTCCCCTGGAATAGTTTTTCTCAAAAGGAGATCTAAAGTTTCATCTCTATTAAGTACATTTGCTTCTTCATCACTGAAGAAAAAAAAAGCCTTGGAGAAATCAACACATTTAATGTTTCTGCTTTGGATCCCAGTGATAACACATTATTCAGTACAGAGATCTCATATTTTAATTCCAACTACCACTTAGAATAAACTTGACTTAAAGTCTAAGTCCTCTCTAGGGACATGTTTATCCAGACAGACTTCTGGGCACACACTTCGACTTGTCTATTGACACAAGTTTTAATTGGTGCATATGGTTTATTTGTTTTTGATTGAACTGTATTTAATGGGAAATTTATTTGCCTGTTTTCAAAGTTGAGACTTTTGTATCATTGATAGAAGCCTCCTGTGTTCATTTTGGTGGAAAAGATGGATAGAAATTTAATAAGTGGGAAGGGAAGCAGCTTTCTATCCTTGTTTTTAAAATGTCCTGTGGTATCCGTGGCTTTAGTCTAACTTGCAGAAAAATCAGCAAAATCTGCTCCAACTCATTCACCTTTCTCTTACAAATTCATGAACCCAATTAGCCTATGCCGCTGTATCTTTACAACAGCATAAAGTTTACAACATGCCATCAAAAACCTCACTGAACCAAACGCCAACTGTGGCAGGCTTCAATTGACCTCCTTCTTTTCCTTATCACAATTCTAACCATGCCAATGAAGAGATCTTATATTGGCATCACATAACAAAGGTATTACAGGAGAAAGAAACAGTATGGCCAATAAACACCGAACTGGCTGCTTGATTTATGGCAGCTGTTGTACAAAAGGCAAGAAGGTGCTTCAGTCCACATGTCTCCAGCAAAAAATTTAATCAGAATAGAGCTGGAAGGGACCTTGGAGGTCTTCTAGTCCAACCCTCTGCTCAAGCAGAAGACCCGATATCGTTTCAGATAAGTGGCTGTCAAGTCTCTTCTTATAAACTTCCAGTGAAGAAGCACCCACAACTTCTGAAGGCAAGCTGTTCCACTGGTTAATTGTTCTCACTGTTAGGAAGTTTCTCCTTAGTTCTGGGTTGATTCTCTCCTTGATTAGTTACCACCCATTGTTTCCTGTCTTGTTTCTGGTGCTTTTGAAAATAAGTTGACACCCCCTCTTCTTTGTGCAGCCCCTCAAATATTTGAACACTGCTATCATGTCACACCTAGTCCTACTTTTCTCTAGACTAGCCATACCCAAATCCTGCAAACGTTTTTCATATGTTTTACTCTCCAGGCCTTTAATCATCTTAGTTGCTCTTGTCTGCAGTTTTTCAAAAGTGTCAAAATCTTTTTTGTTATGGGGTGACCAAAACTGGATGCACTACTCCAGTTGTGGTCTTACGAAGGTTTTATAAAATGGTACTAATACTTCACATGATTTTGATTTATATTTACACTATATATTTACACTGCAGTGCAAACCATCCTAGAAAAGGAAATTTGTCCAATTTTACTTCCATAGTCAATTCCACTAGAAACAAAATTATTGGGGGTTTTTTTGCAAAGCTTTCTACCAAATTTCAAAATGGTTCAAATGTTAAGGGCCAACTTAGGATATTAGGTGGTATCTCTTTAGCCTTATCAATTAAAAATTGATTCAGCTGATACATTTACAGCCTGTTCTTTTCTGTAGCCCTAGGAAATGTCCCCTTTTTGTCTTCCCTCCCAATTACAAAATGTGCTTATTACATGAAAACAAAAGCCTTATTTATCTGTGCATAAGATGGCATCTTTTGGAACTGAGCTTTTAAGCTATATAAGCAGCCAGAACAGAACAATTTACCAGTAGAAGTATGGGTCTTTTGCTTCCAGAGAAGCAAAAATACAATTCAATCTCTTTAGCATGAGAGGACAGCAGAAAAAAGGAGCTACAGCCTTGAGTGAGTTGCCAACTTCTGTTTTCAAACAATAATTCTCTGTTTTTCCAGACTAACAGAACAGTATTTTTCAAACTTGACTGTCATGGTTCCAACAGATGGAACTCTTCAAAGAACTTCGAGGCATTGTTTACTTTAAAGAATCTTTATTCATATAGCACTAACATAATCAAAGCCAAAACCTGAATTGTGTTTCAAAGCACAATTCCCTCCTCCAATTAACAGTCATAAATCACATTACCCAATTAGTTGGAAGCACAGGTTTCCCCTCCAGCTCTCCAGCCCTCCAATTCTTTATCATCTCTTATTTCAACAACCTTGGTTCTCATGCTAGGTTCAGTGTTATTATGTCTAGCTGGACTCTCATGCACATTCCCCCCCTCAGCATCATCTAACTCTAAAAGCGAAAATGGCTATATCTCTATCTGTTGTCAATGCAAAAACATCCGATGTTAGCAGCGTTGACATTGACCTTCTCTGAAACCAGTCTGACCTAGTGGTTAGGGTACCAGGCTAGAAACCTGAGAGACTGAGTTTTCGTCCTGCCTTAGGTATGAAAGCTAGCTGGATGGGACAGTCTCTCAGTCCAACCACCTCACAGGATTGTTGTGGGGAAAATAGAAAGAGGAAGGAATATTAGGAATGTTCGCTACTTGAATTATTTATATAAAAAAAGAAACACAGGATAAACATACACCAACTTTAACAGTCTTAGTCTAGTAGACAACCAATTACATATGATCCAGCAATGTGTGGCAGCAGCCAAAAAAGCCAATGCAATCCTAAGTTGCATTAACAGAGGGATTCAATCAAGATCATGTGAGGTACCACATACCATTCTATAAGACAAGAGTGTCAAACTACTGGCCCGTGGGCCAGATGCATTATAGTGAAACCGCGCCCACCCCATTGCTGGCAATGGCAAAAAAGTTGTGATACATGGCGACACGTCACATGACATTGCGAGTTTGACACCCCTGTTATAAGGTCTTAGTAAGACCACAGCTAGAATACTGCATCCAGTTTTGGTCACCACACTATAAAAAAGATGTTGAGACTCTAGAAAGAGTGCAGAGAAGAGCAACAAAGATGATTAGGTGACTGGAAGCTAAAACATATGAAGAATGGTTGCAGGAACTGGGCCTGGCAAGTCTAGTGAAGAGAAAGACCGGGGTGACATGATAACAGTGATCCAATATTTGAGGGGCTGTCAGAGACAGGAGGGGGGTCAACTTGTTTTCCAAAGCACTTGAAAGCCAGACAAGGAACAATGGGTGGAAACTAATCAAGGAGATTCAATCTAGAAAAAAGGAGAAATCTTCTGACAGTGAGAACAATCAACCAATGGAACAGTTTGACTTCAGATGTTGTGGGTGCTTCATCACTGTAACCTTTCAAGAAGAGACTGGACGGCCATCTGTCAGAAATGGTATAGGGTTTCCTGCTTAAGCAGTGGGCTGGACTAGATGACCTGTAAGATCCCTTCCAACTGTGTTATTCTATTCTATACTTCTTTCTATACATGTGTGGACTTCAGCTCCCAGAATTCCCCAGCCACCATGGGAATTGAAGTCTGCACATCTTAAAGTTGCCAAGTTTGAAAAACACTGTGATTGAGCTATGTTTTATTATCAAGAAACCTGGATGTTCTAAAATAGCAAATTTTGATGCAAAATGATCAAGGGTGCTAGAACTGGCATGGCATCATTTGATTTACTTGTCAAGTGAGACTTGAAGAAGCTTGGCTTATATCTGATATCTCCTACTGAAAGACCAGAGACTGAGAAAAATATACTTAAGGAGAGGTTAAGGAGACAGAAGCAGGGGTTCCTCCATCTTATCTCCTAACTCAAACAAAATAGAATATAGAATAATAGGGTTGGAAGGGATTTTTTTTTTAATTCCATTTATATCCCGCCCTTCTCCGAAGACTCAGGGCGGCTTACAAGCTTAGCAGTAGCCTTCATTCTATGTATATGCCTGCTTATTAGGGCTTTCACACACACCCCAAGCGGCATTATTACAAAGTCAGCGTAATTGCCCCCAACAATCTGGGTCCTCATTTTACCTACCTCGGAAGGATGGAAGGCTGAGTCAACCTTGAGCCTGGTGGGATGCGAACCTGCACTAATTGCAGGCAGCTGGTGTTACTTAAGGAGGCATTAGCCCACTGCTCCACCAAGGCTTTTTTTTTTTGCTTGGCAGAAGGTTGCAAAAGGTGATCACATGACCTTGGGAAATAGCAATGAGGTCTTCTAGTCCAACTTCCCTGCTCCCTATACCATTCCTGACAAATGGCTGTCCAGTCTCCAAACTCCAATGATAGAGCACCCACAACTTCTGGAGGCAACCTATTCCTCTGATTATTTGTACACATATTTCTCCTTAGTTCTAGGTTGGATCTGTCTTTAAGGATCTCCCACCCATTACTTCTTATCTTGCCGTCAAGTGCTTTGGAGACTAAGTTGAGCCCTTCTTATCTGTGGCAGTCCCTCAAGGGCTGGAAGACTGCTATCATGTCACCCCTAGTCCTTCTCTTCATTAGACTAGGGATGTTGTTGTTGTTGTTGTTGTTGTTAGCTGTGAAGTCATGTCCGACCCATCGCGACTCTATGGACAACGTTCCTCCAGGCCTTCCTGTCCTCTACCATCTTCTGGAGTCCATTTCAGCTCATGCCTACTGCTTCAGTGACTCCATCCAGCCACCTCATTCTCTGTCGTCCCCTTCTTCCCTTGCCCTCAATCTTTCCCAGCATTAGGCTCTTCTCCAGTGAGTCCTTCCTTCTCATTAGGTGGCCAAAGTATTTGAGTTTTAGCTTCAGGATCTGGCCTTCTAAATAGCTACTTTGTAAGCCCAGGAAAAGGCATGGCTTCTTTAAGGAGTAGCTGATTGGCAAGGAGAATTTGCCCATGCTGGATTGAAGCACCCTTGCCTTTCTGGGATCCATATACCCACTGCACTGTAAAATATGCCACACAAAATACAACGTACCTGAACCACAGGATGTCCCCCTGTTGGTGCTTTGACTGCCCCTCGGCTCCCTTCTGTCTCATAATGAGCACGATGGTGAGGTTTGGGTTGCACCTCAATCTGTAATTCATAGGAGCCCGAATGGCTGGAAAGAGGCCACTCAAGAGGTGGAAGAGACTGAACAGGAATGCTGGGGAAAAGAAAGTTTGGGTTTAAGTTATGAAAGAAAAGAAGCTTAACTCAATACTCACATAACAAAGACAGGCTGCACAATAATGATCCAAACAACTGGAAATCATGTTTCTTTTTCAAAATACAAGAGGACTGGATCAACCACTGATTGGCCAGAGATGGAGAACAATTAAAAATGCTTTTTTGCCCAACTCACATCAGTGGGGTGGATTCTTTGCCTCATAATTTGCAAACAGTTACTAACTAGGATAAGAACCAGTGGCAATTAATTCAAGAAGAATCAATGATAATGAAAGAAAGATTGACCCCAACCTTCCTGGCTATTCACAAGGCCCTGAAGGAACTCACAAGTTTTGCTAACTGGCATTGAGATCCAGGAGCATGGCAGAGCTGATGCAGTAGTAGTTATTTTGATGAATGGGATTACCTTGGTTGTGAGTTTTATGTATTTCATTATGTTTTCTATATGCTTTTATATTGTTCTTTTCTGTTTTTTTAAATTGTTGTATTGGGTTTTATTTCTTGTTTTTATATTTGTTTTAATTTTTTGTAAGCCACCCATAGTCATACATATGAGATGGATGGCTATATAAATTTGAATAATCAATCAATACTTCATATTAAAGGCTATGCTGGACTTCCAAAATCATCCTTTTCTTTCTCTGACTAGATTATTTCCACACTGACAATGCAGAGCATCTTCAGTAGCCATTCAATCATCATTGTGTGTAAATATAGGTAAATGCAGATGTTTAGAATGTAATGAAAGATAGAAAATGATTAGCTGTCTCCTTGTCAAGAAGGAGGAACAAATTATGCTGCTTTCTACCCTGTAATGATTTTGCCCTCCTCCCATATTATGCACTTTGATTTGCTGGGGGAACATGCATTTGCTGTTATCTCCAACAGAAGAATATCCAGGGCAGCTTAGGAGAAAAAGAACAGGAGAGTCAACAATAACTCATTAAAAGAAATCCTCCTCTATTATATGCAATCTGTCTCGCAGATATGCACATATCTATAAGACAAATTCTATACATTCTATAGAACTCCATATATGTGCAAGACATCTACTCACCTGCAGATTGGTATCGCAGGCATTAGCTGCTTTGGCCAAGATGGCGGCACTAAAAGGATTGAATCTGGTGGGGGGTTCCTTCGGTTGTCCTGCTCACAGGACCCAATGTATTCGATTGGCTGAAGCACGTGACATGGCATACTGGCTTTGTGGGAAGCCACTGGCGAAGGATCTGGGGTGGTCCTCCATATTTTTGTGGGAACTCCGCAGGAAGGATCAGTGGTGAGATTGTTCATTGCATCCATGAGACTTGATGAGGTGGACAGCTGGGTGTAAGTGACTGTGGCTCCGTCTTCTCTCAAGGAGATGTGGGGAGAGGCCTGTGGAGAAGGGGTCCTCGACTGCCGTGGAGAAGAGTGCGGGTGCTGACTCCCGTACAGCTCAGTGCAAGAGTACCTCCGCTTTGCCCCTGGCGATGACGACCTTGAGTTGGGACGTGGTGATGGTGAACGTGGCCCCAAGCAGGTATCTTCCACGACAGTTGCTTGTGGGGACATTATTGGCGAGGTTCTAGGGGAATAATGAGCATGGGTGTTTTGAAACTGTGGACAAAGGTCATCACTAGGGCCATTATTTGGTGAAACGCATGGTGAAGTGTAAGGAGAGAAATTAGTCTCTGAAATGAAGCTTGCAGAGGAGCCACTGCTAGGAGGGCTCAGGCACAGCGGTTCTCGGTAGCTCTCAAAGCCAGGGACTGGCAGGGTAAACCTTGGGCTAGCAGTAGCTGAGCTGGACTGATGCTCTACCAATAGATCTGTGTCTCTGCTGCTGAAGGGCCCCCCTGAGTGAATCAGTTCATAAGATGGTGTTATCTCAATCCTAGGGCTCAAAGTAGGGGGACCTGCAGCCTTGAGAGGGTCCAAGTAGCATTTTGACCCTATGCTATTTGGCTGTCCATATCTGCCCATGTGATCTGCCGAAAGGCTAGACAAAGCGAAGGGGTACGGCTTGAGGCCATAATCCGAGACATCGTCATGAGGGTAAGTAACTCCAGTGGGTGGGCTGATGATTTTATGTGAAGGAGTCGGTTCTTCTGGAAAAAGAAGGGTCGCTTTTAAGACTAGACATACCACTGCAGAAGCTGAGCAATCCTGGGTTAACAAGAAGGCATTAGCAATAGCGTTTTGGGAAAAGGTCGCATTATACACAGACATCAATTGCATGCATAAGGCAGCAGGTCAGCCTTCTCAGAGTAGAAGCCCACTGGGCACTCTCCGAGTAAGAGCCAGAGAATGAAAAGAAATGTGCCACCACTGCACACAGAGTATCACATTGGCTTTGAAATATTTCATCCATCCACTCCAGTATTTCACCGCCAGCTACCTTCTGATCATGTTTTTGCTATGACTATTGGCAAGAGCACACTTGGTGTGGCTCAGAGAGCAAGTGACAGTTGCAGGATACAGGCTGGTCCAACCATACCCAGCCTGCTCTGTTCTACCTTTGTTATGGCACCATGCCACCAAATGCCAAACAGCTGACTGATGCACTGGCAGCAGCAATGCGACTCCACATTCAGTTCTGACCCTCCAGATAGACTTCTCTTACTGCATGCATCCATGACAGCCTGCTTCCAACCCCATCTTTGGTAGGCCACTGACCACTGTTTATTTGGGTAGCAGTCTTCAATCTTCAGGCCATTGTTGGTCATGTTTTCTGTGTCTGGCTCACCTAATTTTTGTCTACCTAGGCACAACCAGATACTAGCTGCAAATCTCCCAGATTCCAATCTGAGTGCAACACAATGTTGAAATGTCCCTACTACTCAATTTCTAAAAGAAGGAAAATGATATGATACACCCAGACCTAGGAACAAACGTACAAACAAACAAACACGCATGTTTACTTCATAATTTTCTAGCATCCTGGTTGTTGTATTGCATTAGAAAGTCAGTAGACCAACACTATAAACAGTAAACCAATACTCGATTATATTTAATTTAAGGTGTTTATGACAAATGCTACAGGTACATGATTGCTAAATGCCAAAGAAGGGGGCCAAACTCAACTCACACAGTAGTGCTTTCCATCACAGGAGAGCAATGCGAGACAAGTCCCTTTGTAATGTGTCAGGCAACGATATCAAGAGCCAAGCCACCAAGGAGGGTTTGCTCTTCCAATTTAACAACTGTCCAGTTCCTAAAATGAAAGACATTCCCTCAGCTACTCGCCACCCATTGCTAACTTAGTATGGCATATTTAATAATACAATTACATGCTTACTGTATATGTCCATCACACTATTCCCTTTTAGAGAATGGAATGGTTGGCAGACAGCAGAAAAGGAGTAAAGGAGCAGATAAGCTTCAGCACCATTCACTGTTCCTCTCCATATTTTTTCTATTCTTGCCAGTTGTTACAGCTTCCCCCATATCCATATGTTGTTCTTTTTTACACTTCTTACCTGCCTTTTCAGCTATTTCAACCCCAACTTTCTCAGCCTTCCTCTTCCTCTCAAACCACCCACTCTTCCTCCATGCATCTTCTTTTGTATTCAACCTTCAGTTGTTCTGCCTATATGACCAAACCACTTTTAACAGATTTCTTTCATGCTGGTGAACCTCTTTTTTTGTCCACTTCTCAGTAATTCAACACTTGGCCCAAAGCTGTTTTTCAAAAGGCAACCGGACTTTCTTGGTTGTAGCCAGGATATAAGTGGTGTGAGTGATACGAGATAGGACACTACCCTATCTCCTGTCTCTCAGAGGACTAACAATGACTTTCAGATTGCTAACCACCAGATCTTTCCATTCCCCGCCCCCATTCAGTCAGAACTGAAGAAGCTTCATGGATGAGAAGTAAAACATTTTCAAGGAAAAAACAAAGAAAGTCCAGCTGCCTTTTGAAAAACACCTTTGAGACAACCATGACCTGGATGACTGAGAATCGCCACAGGCATTTATTCAACATTCATTCTGTTGTTTAAAATATAAATTATCGCTGCATTTTTCTTATTTTCTTCTTGTGATAACACAGGAGCATAAACATCTGACAGGGGTTTGTTAAAAGAACTGTGGTTTAATATACAATATGAAACAATATTCAGGGAGCATACAGAATACAAGATAGTCAGTTATATTCAAAGGGATGAAGTGAGCAAGCAGGTTCCAACTGCTATTCTCCTCAGGACACAGTCTCTTAAAGGGATACTACCCCCTTCTATCACTTCTAAATCATAATTACCTTGACACATTCTTGTCCTTGTCTCTTGTTTTACCATGCACCCTTCTTAAGTTCATTCTACATTCAACTTACTACACTTCTCCTGACATACTAAACTTTTACTTCCATATAGAAAGTAATCAAAGAGATAAGCAACCTAGAACTAAGGCGAAATTTCCTGACAGTTAGAACAATTAACCAGTGGAACAACCTGCCTCCAGAAGTTGTGAGTGCTCCAACACTGGAAGTTTTTAAGAAGAGACTGGACTGCCATTTGTCTGAAATGATATAGGGTTTCCTGCCTGAGCAGGGGGATGGACTAGATGACCTCCAAGGTTCCTTCCAAATAATAATAATAATAATAATAATAATAATAATAATAATAATAATAATAATAATAATAATAACAACAACAACAACAACAACATAATAATAATAATAATAATAATAATAATAATAATAATAATAATAATAATAATAATAATAATAATTTGTTGTTGTTATATGAAAAAGTGAGTAAACAAACACCTGGCTATTTTTGCTTCTTTGGGCAACCATTAATTTATTATAACAGTCCACATACTATTATCTTTCTACTAGCATTTGCACATCTCAAAATTTATCATTCATTTTCAATAATCATTTTACCTAGATACTGAGATTTGCTATTTGCTATTAGCTCAACTTCCCCTACAAGGTTGTACTTGTGTGAAACAAATTAGGGAAATGCTGCCTTGAACTTCCGAAGCAAAGATGGTATATAAAGCTAATAAATAAAATAGATAAAAATCTCAAATATAGTTAAAATTAAAGTTTACATATATTTTTAAACTACCTACTATTTTTAAGAGTATTCCCTAATAAAGAGTTATTATTCAAAAGTATGCAAGAATAAAACACTGTAACTTAGCAACTCCTTTGTTTTCTTTGTTAAATTTTACAGCTGCCTCAATCCCTAGGGATTTCTCAACTTAATTACTGTTCTACTATAGACGTTTCTTTTTTTATTGCAGACCAATAAAAAAATCGATCATCAGAACACCCATTCAAATATGACCCTTTTGTAACAGAAAATTCTATCTGTATTGAGTTTTTCTATTGTATCTTTAAAAATGTTATTAGAATTCAAGGATTTTTAAAACTGAGAATTAATAAAAAAAAAAATGGCTTTATCTTTCACAAACCAAAAGATCATTTAAAGAATTTTCTACTGAAAAATGTAGAATCCAGGGAAACTATTTTTTTCATGCAAAATGTGCACCTTTAAAAATTAGGGCAATATATGCTTTTAAATATTTAAAACATTCAGTTGAATAAAACCTTTGGCAGATACATAGCAGCCAAACAAAAGAATGGCTATGTGGCCATAAAGCTCAAACTTTGCACAGTTCAATATATAATTTCAAACAATGGGTGGTTTCTTTCCATCAGACAGCAGTAGGGGAATTTATCTAACCAGTCACCAATAATAAGGTATCCATGTAATATTTTTAAAGATCTTTTAGATCTTATATTTTTCCAATTGCATTCTTCATGTGACAGCAGGAAAAGAGTCTAAAGTGGTGCCAGAAAAAGGATGAAATGTCATCATGACATTCTCAAGACCTTATTAAATACTACTTTCAAATTATAGTCAGGATATTGATTACCCAAATATCTAAGCATCTTTCATCACTGGCTGGAGGACTGTGTTTCCATCCTAGCTTTGTGGAATATAGACAGAACCAAATTAAGAGACAGTGGCTGGCTTCATGTATCACATTGAGCCATGGGGTTGCTTTTGTGAGTCTAGATCGCCATAGGATCCAGGCACTGTGGCCTATTCAATGAACTGTAATTAAAACAAAGTATAACTTAACATGATAGCCGTATTAATATATAGATAGTCCTCGGCTTACAACCATTACGTAATTTAGATGTTACAACAGCAATGAAAAAAGCAACTTACGACCGGTACTTGCACTTACGATCACTGCAGTGTCTCCACATGATCCGAATACCAGTTGTGATAGCCATTGGAAATCTTTCCAGCTGGCTTCTGATAAGTAAAGTCAATAGGGCAGGGAGACTGGATTTGCTTAATGACTATGTGATTCACTTAAAAACTCAATGATTCGCTTTAACAATCTTGATAAAAAAGGTCATAAAATCAAAGATCAAATTCTTGTGAGAAGTCATACTGAAAAGGCCAAATATATTCGTATTTTAAATTAATCCTATCTTTAAACTCACATGTGACACAGAATCATATGTAAGGACCCACCTCAGCTAAGCACCCAAGAAAGCAGAATTCTTGAAACGGGCATTGTCTCAAAACTAACTTTTATTAGGGGCTAGTGACAGTAAGAAAGCCAAGATGAGATCTGGGGAAAATCCCACTCAAACGGTATAGTTAAACTAGCAATCTTCCTCCTCCCACAAAGTCATAATGTTCATTTGAAATCCAGCCAATCCACAGGTGGCACGATGTGTGGGTAACTGGCACATGTTGGAGCGCATCTCAATGTCTTTTCCAGTTTCATTTCTCTGTAACTGTCTCCCTGATAAGGGAGACACATTCTTCTGTCAAATGGATAAAGACAGGAAAGGAAGGGTAGAAAGTGAAAGTTATCCCATTCAAGTCCCCCCCCCCAGCAAAATGGCAGGCCCTAAACAAGAACACAAGAATGGCAGGCCCTAAACAAGAACAAGGGAAAGCAAAAAGGGTTTGGGGATCTGACATCATGCTTGTCCTATTTGAACTGATTTTCTGGCTTGTTACAAAACATGCTTAAGATCATAGCAATTTAGACATGAAAGATCCATAAACAGCCATGAATAATCTATTTGGCTGGATTGTTCTTGAGCTAAAAGCCTGACAGTCCTTCATGTATTAATATAAAATTACAACTAGTCCTTGATATATGGTCACAATTATGAACAGAATTTCCATTGTAAGTCAGTGCAGTCGTAGGTCATTGCATCACTGGATCCGATTTTATAACCATTTTTACAGTGGTCATAAAGTGAATCACTGTGGCTGTTAAGTTTCCCCGACTTTTTTCATCAGAAGCCGGCTAGGAAGGTTGCAAATTGCAGTCACATGACCACAGAATACTACAACCAGTTGTAAATATGAGCCAGTTGCCAAGCATCCAAACTGCAATCACATGACTGTGTGTTTGTGTGCTTGTGTGTTTGAGAGAGAGAGAAGGAGATGGTCATAAGTGTGGGAACAGGTCATCAATAACTTTTTCTGAAATGACCGTAACTTTGAATGATCATTAAACAGATGTAAGTCAAGGACTTGGTGGAGCAGTGGGCTAATGCCTCCTTAAGTAACACCAACTGCCTGCAATTAGTGCAGGTTCGACTCCCACCAGGCTCAAGGTTGACTCAGCCTTCCATCCTTCCGAGGTAGGTAAAATGAGGACCCAGATTGTTGGGGGCAATTAAGCTGACTTTGTAATAATGCCGCTTGGGGGGTGTATGAAAGCCCTAATAAGCAGGCATATACATAGAATGAAGGCTACTGCTAAGCTTGTAAGCCGCCCTGAGTCTTCGGAGAAGGGCGGGATATAAATGGAATTAAAATTAAAAAAAAATAGTACCGTATTTTCCGGCGTATAAGACGACTTTTTAACCCATGAAAATCTTCTCAAAAGTTGGGGGTCGTCTTATACACCCAGTCGTCTTATATGCCAGAAAATACTATTCACCTCTCTGATCTTTTGTCTTTTCTGCTGGACAGTGGGATCGCTGGGTGAATGGAGGTAGGCGATGGCGACCCATGGTTAAGCGGCTGATGGCGAACGGGTGATGGAGGGCAAACTCTCGTCAGCTCCTGGGGCGGCTACTGCAGCCGCCGCCATTGCTCTCTGTAGGACTGGCCATGCTGGCGCTTCCAATGCTGGCTGTCAGGTCCCCGAAAAGAGGAGGGGCAGGCGGTCCCCAGAGGCGCGCTGCTCGACAGTAGGAAGGGAGCACCTTTGCTCCTGCCGAGGCACCGCCTGACCCGCGCCAACCGGAAGAATCGCTTGCCCGGTCACGGAGTGCAGAACAGCAGTACTTGGTGCCCCTCTTGCCCACAGACCATGCAGCGGCCCTCGCCAGCCGGCCTCGGCTCTCTAGCACGTCTTCCGGGCCCGCCTGGCCAACCACCTCCTGGGCGGGGCTTGGCTCCAGACGCGGCGGCTGCTCCGTCTGCAAATGCTATCTCAAAGCTGGATCGCGCTTGGCCATGGAGGCTGCCGAAAGGCGGGGACTCAGAGTTCCCGCAGTGGTTACGGCTTTTGGCGTGCTGTTTGCAGAGTATGGCCTGGAAGAGCGCATCGTGTGAACGCAGCTCTTCCGTGTATTCCAAAGGGTGGGTAGAAGGAAAAGCCCCTTTGGGCTTCAAAAGGGTGGCTTTGCACCATTTGCATCAGACGGGGCTGAATTGGGCTTGTGTCGGACACTTGGCAACTGGCATGTAAGTATTTTCCGGCGTATAAGACAAAAAATCTTGAAAATCTTCTCAAAAGTCAGGGGTCGTCTTATACGCCCAGTCGTCTTATACGCCAGAAAATACGGTACTTTCTCTCATTATAACCTGCTACACATGACCACAGAATACTACAACCAGTTGTAAATATGAGCCAGTTGCCAAGCATCCAAACTGCAATCTCATGACTGTGTGTGTTTGTGTGCTTGTGTGTTTGAGAGAGAGAGAAGGAGATGGTCATAAGTGTGGGAACAGGTCATCAATAACTTTTTCTGAAACGACCGTAACTTTGAATGATCATTAAACAGATGTAAGTCAAGGACAAGGGACGTGGTGGCTCAGTGGGTTAGGATGCTGAGCTTGTCGATCAGAAAGTCAGCAGTTTGGCGGGTCGAATCCCGAGTGCCACGTAACAGAGTGAGTGCCTGTTACTCGTCCCAGCTTCTGCCAACCTAGCAGTTCGAAAGCACGTAAAAATGCAAGTAGAAAAATAGGGACCACTACGGTGGGAAGGTAACAGCGTTCCGTGCGCCTTTGGCGTCTAGTCATGCCGGCCACATGACCACGGAGATGTCCTCGGACAAGCGCAGGCTCTTCGGCTTTGAAACGGAGATGAGCACCGGCCCCTAGAAACGACTAGCACACATGTGCGGGGGAACCATTACCTTTACCTAAGTCAAGGACTATGTGTGTAGTACTTTCTCTCATTATAACCTGCTACATCTAACTTTGTACACAGATAGTCCTCAACATATGACCACAATTGAGCCCAAAATTTATGTTGCTAAGTGAGAAATTTGATAAGTGAGTTTTGCTCCATTTTACAACTTTTCTCACCACATTTGTTAAGTGAATCACTGCAGTTCTTAAATTAGTAACACGGTTGTTAAGTGAATCTGGTTTCCCTATCAACTTTGCTTGTCAGAAGGTCACAAAAGGGGATCACATGATTTTAGGACAGTGCAACCGTCATAAATGTGAGTCAGTTGACAAGCATCTAAATTTTGATCACGTGACCATGGGATTGCTGCAAGGGTCATAAGTGACTTTTTCCAGTGCTGCTGTAACTTTGAACGGTCACTGTAGTAGGTCAAGGACTACCTAAAGTATATTATTGTCATTTATATACAGGAGGAATGGAGAGTTGCACAGTTGCACAACCAAAACCAGATGAACAATAAAATTTGATAGCATTTACAGCTTAACGTAATTAAAGCTAAATATATTTATGTGACTATTTCTCAGTCAGATTATGTTTTCCCCTCTACTATATTAAAAAGAAAATCTGATAACATCTTTTGATTCCTTGGAGTTGAGTTTTCAAGGGTGGTGATCTGGGGCTTAGCTGGCACACACTTGATGCTTCAACAAATTATTATTTTGACATGTTAAGTCACTCATTTTCCTGTACAGGAAAATTAATTTTAACAGACAACCGAGTGAAATAATCACACCCTTTTTTCATATTGTACGCTATAGTAAGAACAGAATATGATCTTTATAACTCCAGGTAAATTTTGCATGAATGCAAAATACTGTATGACGCTGCCAATTTTGCATGAACGTGGCTCCCTTTAAGGGACACAAATGAGGTCTGAATGCATTTTTCTGAAATGCTGAAATTAGGCCTGCAAAAGAACACAGTAAACTCTTTGGATTCCACCGGGTATATTGGCTCAGCTTAGATTTGAGGAGGAAACTGATATTCACTGAGTCACCACATCTTTCAGCTCTTAGGGATGGGAGGTTTTTTTCAAAGCGGGGCGGGGGGAGATACATCCCCAAAGCCTTGCCACTGTCTAAGCTGGTATGCTGCAATACATGTGTTTGTGACATTATAGTCTGTGGTCACAGAAACATCCATGATGGTGTATTGCCAGCCCACTATTGAATAGACAAAGTTAGCACAAAATCTGCAGTTCCTGATTTTAATATTAAGTAATCCAATTTGGTCCAATATAAATCTTCCAATCCAGACTCCATGCCCACCAAACCTAGGAGCCTGTAATTAATAAACCCAGCTGCTAATCATGCCAGCCTACACATGGCTTCATGCAGACTACTGTTGTTGTGCTGGAAGGCCTCTCCTGAGAAGACGGGAAGACCGGCCAACAGCTTATTGAACACAGAGGAATAAACTTTTTTTCTTTATTCCATCCTGACTAAAATGGCAATTTCAGATTGTGCCAGTTAGTGTGCAACAAATTACTGTGCAGCTGGATGCACTTCAGCAATGGTTTTCTCTAATTCATAATGTAGGTACTGTATAGGACTAATTGAAAGCAGTCTCCATGCAAACCTCTAAAACAAGCTCATTGCCAACACTACTATTCTCTAACAATCCAGACTTCAATTTATTTATTGAAGTATTTATTGGGCTTAATAGACTAGGCTCATCATGATTCTATTACAGGTAGTTCTCAACTTGTGACCACAATGGAGCCCAAAATTTCTATTGCTAAGTGAGACATTTGTTAAGTGAGTTTTGTCCCATTTTATGACGTTTCTCGCCACAGTTGTTAAAGGAATCACTATAGTTGTTAACTTAATGGTTAAACCTAATTCATTAAACCTAATAAATACTATTAATTGATTAAACATTGTTCCCTGAAATTCCACTGGTCGTTGCTGTTATTAACTGCTGATTGCTACTTTTTTCTTCTTGTTACATTTTTCTTTTACACTGCAGTTTTAATAGATGTTCCTCAATTTCCCAGCTGATTGAGGGTTAGAATAATGCTCATGCATGGGAGATACTCTCACCCTTTCTTTCCAATCAGAGCACTATATCCAGGAGAAAGCCAGAAGAACTCTCACAAAAAAAAAAAACTGGGTTGCAGATCGAGGGCAGTAAAAATCAAACTTTCCTCTCACTTTGATACCTTTTCCTTTTCCCCTCCTCTCTCATCCCAGATTTTTCTTAACAAAAGTCAAGAAAGTCTTAGGAAGTAGAGGAGGGGGGGAGCTGAAACAAGCCAAGAAGGCAGAGTCCTCCTTGGGCACACTGTTTTCTTGCAACATTGGGAATAGTTTAAAATGCCAGTTCCATGAGCTCGATAGTAAGCTCAAAGGAGCACGTGCATCTGAGAACTGTTTGTTCCGTACTCAAGCATATGATCCATAGCCAATTCAGACTTCTTCCCTATAGGAAGCCACCGGGAGAGGTCAGCTAAGGGCTCATCAGCATGCTGATGATACTCAGCCCTACAGCCCCATCTGAGGAATGAAATCCTGACATAGTGCAAAAAGGCTATGTTGGGCTGAATGGGTTAAACAAGCTCAAATTAAATCTCTGCGAGAAACACTCTGGCTTTGTTCCAAATCCAGTAATAGTTCTGAATGGGATGGGATTCCTGGGAATGAGAACTTGGGAATTCTCCTTGATTTAAAGCTGCTGCTGGGACAGTGATTAGAATCGTGGGCAGGGTAGCCTATGCTCAGCTAAGCTGGTAAACAATTGCAGACCTTCCTGGAGTGAGAAGACTTAACAATAATAACTCATCCTTTCATCATCACAGGTTTACACTACTGCAAAGCCTTCTACATGGCACTGCCTTAAAGACACCCCCCCACACACACACACAGAAAGTGCAGTTGGCACAACAGGATAGCGATCTGCTACTGTAATATAACGCTAACTTTCCTGCATTCTGGATTTTTATTCCAATTCAAAGTCCTGCTTTCAAAGCTCTGCATGGTTTGGTTATTCAAGGAAATATAGGTAGTCCTTGATTTACAACCAGAATTGAGACTGGAACTTTTGTTGCTAAGCCAGATGTTGTGCCAGATTTTATGATCTTTTTTGCTGTGGTCATTAAGCAAATCACTGTAGCTGTTGAGTAAGTCACATGGTCATTTAAGTGTATTTGGTTTTCCCCATTGACTTCGCTTGTTGGAAACCAGATGGGAAGGCTACAAATGGTGATCATGTGTAACCCTGGGACACTGCAATACATACCGGTCGCCAAGTGCCCAAAGTTTGATCATGTCACTGTGGGGATGCTGCAACGGTCATTAAGTGCAAGCCCTGGATCTTTTTCAGTGCCATTGCAACTTTGAACAAAAGCTAAACAATGATTGTAAGTCTATTTTTCCTCCAAATGGATTCTGACCATACTGTGCAAGCATCAGGGAACATATGCTAAAAGTCTTAACTCTGCTAGAGATAAATTGTGGAGCCAGAGATAGTTCGTCTCTCTTGTGGCCATTATGTTGTTTAATTATCTGCCCTCAAGGTCGTCCTGACACCATCTCTTTTGGCTTTCTCCAAAGCTGTCAAGCCTCTTTTGTTTAGATTTACTTTTTAATTATAACCTATGTAGTTTGGATTTTTGTTTTGTATATTGAGCAACAGTTTTGCTTTTATAGTTTACTGATGTTTGAGTAATGTCAATTTGGGGCAACTAAGGATTTCTTATGATGATGTTATATGTTGAGTTGTAAACTACTCTTGAGTCTTAAAAACTGGCCAGTATAAAAATAAATATAACAAGCATATATTTCCTGGTGAATTTTTGAATGTATTAAATTACCCCAATAAAAATCCAGAGCATTTTTGGTAATATTAGATAACAGAAAACTACTTCTAAAGGCTCAAAATAACTTTACTGCTTCCTGTTGATTTTGGAATTTCTTTGGGACACTTTTTGAGAATGTTTACAGGGAAGAAGAGAAAGTTTGGGATCCTGACCTATGGCTAAAATTGCATTTCTGGTGGTCATCCAAAACTACTTTCAGTTCCAATGAAGCTAACATAATTGAGAAAACAGTCATCTTCCACAATTTCCAGGCACACTTCAACATGTGGACTAAAGGTTTTTGTTTTTGTTAAATCCATCTCTTTGTAAACATGCTTTAATCTTAGAACATTAAAGATCACTGATGTACAAAGGATTACTTACAGACTCATAATGGTGTCTTCTGAAAGCAAGGAATGTCCTCCAGATTATATGTTTTGTTGTGATCTCTCTTACACTAATGATTTCCATCTCGAAAATATCAAAAATTAATAATCATGGCAGTCAGGCACTCAGAATAAGGAAAACAGTCTCTGGAAGTGCTTTCCAAATCTGTTCAGGCATCCTTTACTCTCCATTCACACAGGATGAAAAGTTATAATGATAATTTCATCATTCCTCCAAGCTAAAGCCAAGATACATTCCTCTCCCACTTTATCCTCATATTGACCCCAAAATCTCAACTAGGATAAAGAAAAGTGATTGCCCCAAGCACTCTACAACCCTGGTGACTTAAGTAGAAGTTTGAGCTAAGATTTTCTGGTCAGAGCCCAAAATGTGCATGAAGCCACATAGTGCCATACATCTTGCTGATGTAACAAGGAGCGAGTTTGGGACAATATTCTTTTAGAATGAATCAACATTGGCATTGCAGATTTTCTAAACCCTTTGCATGTCTTCTCAAAGGTGAGGTCTACTGGGGAGAGAGGACTTGCAGTAAAAGAACAATGGTCCTGATTGCAATCTGACATAGATAGCATGGAAGGCAAACCGCCCAATCAGTTTGTGAAAGAAGAGAGTTTAAGGAAACACTTTTCGGCTACACCAACTTTCCATCAGTGCTTTGATTGTTGAATAAAATTATTAGGCATTTTACATATAAATTTTAAATATTAAATATTATTTTAACAATATTATTCTAAGCAGACTTGCCTCAGTAGCCATTTTATTCCCATACTAGGACGAGGTGCAATCCACACAATGGGTTTCATGCATTACATTAAGATTGGCATTCTTCCCATGCAGTTCTTCTCTAAGGAATATATTGTATATTTTTACCTTCAATAAAATTTTCTTCAGACAGCCAATGGCCAACTCCAAGACCACAGCTTCAAATGGACATGTAAGCTACCAGCAAGTCCTTTGTCCAATAATGAAAGTATTGCGACAACATCAATAATCTCATTCACTTTTGATTTGCAATGGCAAACAAGTCAAATGCTGCTGCACTGGGTTCTATAAGCACATGATTAAAGCTTGTAAGAACTCAAACGCACGGTGCCAAAAGACATTTCTTTTACTGTCTTCCCTTCCTTTATGGCATTCATTTTGTCAAGGTTAAATTTCAAGCTTGATCCAGATCATTATGGTTGATTACATTTGCATCTATTAAGGCCATGTAACTGCATACTCTATTACTGCATACATATATACATATAAATATACATACATATACATATATACATAAAAGGGACACGGTAGCTCAATGGGTTAGGACGCTGAGCTTGTCGATCAGATGGTTGGCAGTTTGGTGCGATGAATCCCGAGTCCCGCATAACAGAGTGAGCGCCTGTTACTCATCACAGCTTCTGCCAACCTAGCAGTTCGAAAGCACGTAAAAATGCAAGTAGAAAAATAGGGACCACTACGGTGGGAAGGTAACAGCGTTCCGTGCGCCTTTGGCGTGTAGTCATGCCGGCCACATGACCAGGGAGACGTCCTCGGACAAGCGCTGGCTCTTTGGCTTTGAAATGGAGATGAACACCGGACCCTAGAGTTGGAAACGACTAGCAGGCATGTGCGGGGGAACCTTTACATTTACCTATATATATATGTAGTGGGGGTAGATACAGTACGGGAGATGCCTGGGGGAGGAGTCAGGAGAGGGCAGGGAGGAGTTGAATCTGCTGAGGCCTAGGTTGGGGAAGATAAGCCTGGGAGAGGAGACAATAGGGGAGAATGGGAGAGGCTTTCAGGAGGTAAGCCTGAGGGAAAGAAGGGGATAGGATATGGGAGGCTTCTGTGGGGCAAGCCTGAAGGAGAGAAGGGAATAGGATATGGGAGGCTTCTGTGGGACAAGCCTGAGGGGGAGAGAGGGCGAAGGAGAGAGAGAAGAAAAAGAAGAAGAGCTGATCAGCCAACTGAACACTTTCCCTGCACGTGACCTGCTCGCTGAGAAGAGATTGAGCACCACCCCATCACATGACCCATCTGCTGAGAGAGACTGACCATCACGTGTTCCAGCCAAGCAGTTGTGCCTAAGTGAGGGACCACTGTGGACTGGCAGCCAGCCCAAGAGAACCAGAAGAACCCAGACTCTAGCGGACCTTTCAGGGGTAGCGCTACATATACATAAACCTTTTCTCGAGAAGCTTAGGGTAGCTACAAAAAGCCCAAACTGTATCCTCATAAACTTATGAAATAAGTTAAGCAGAGTGTGTATCTACACCAGATCCATCCAATAGGTTTTATAATACAGTATAATACCAAAACATTGAACCAAGTTTAACTACCCTAATCATAATAATTAAACTTTTACTCTCTGTGAGGGCTACTCAGCTTGAGATAGTAAAGTATCATAACTGACCATGATTTTTTTCAATGCAGCATTCTTCAAAATTTCTTTTATCTATTAAGATGCTGGAGAAGCCCGCATTTAGATTCCCACATAACGCTCTTCCATGTCGAGCAAAAATACAGGTAACCACTGTATGATGTCTAAAAGATACAGAAAATTCTAACCCAGGAGCCATGATAGGTTTCAAAGAATACAGGAACTGGAATGGGAAAAAATACAACTTCATTTTCACCAACTTCTAAAATTTCATAGAGAAGGGGATCATCACATTCAAAAGGATCAATGCCAGAAAAAGATTAAAAAACCCTACCCTGCAAAGAGTAAGAAAGATGACCTTGATGGAGATATGCAGAATACCTAGGCAAAAGGGGCTGCAATATTTTTTAGTCCTAAATTATGAGATAACATTCAGAAGCGGCTCAAGCTGATGCTTGGTTCACTGAAGTACAAGGAGGAGGAAGAGGTAAAACACAACCAGACTTGCAAGATTCAGCTATTACCGTATAGCCAATCTCAGTAAAACTAGTTTTAGCCTTCCTGTGGATTTGATTTCCTGGTCTGATCTATCTAGTGGGGCTGACAAGCTAACTTTTTTCTACTGTTTTGTGGCTGTCACGATGCTGGTAGTGCAGATCTGATAACCTAATTTAACTGAAAAATATTATAGTTAAAACTATAAGATTAATAAGATTTTAGCATGCTTCTGTGGATCACATCGAGTTCTCTTTATATTATATGAAGAATTGGATACCTCCATAAAGATAGGGAAATGAGATTTCCATCATGATCCAATGCATGCATTTTAAGTTTCACTGATTCAGTAAAGTTTATTTCTATTAAGGGTATTTAAGTTTGCAACTCTGCTTTTGCTTTTGGTTAAAATAATCACTAAAATGCAAGTTGTTTTAATAAGAAAATGCTTTTTTCCTCTGTTACACCTAGGAATCAAAGATAACCTCAGATTTCCCAAAGTTTGGTAATAAACCAGTAAAGGTAAAGGTTCCCCCGCACATGCGCGCTAGTCGTTTCCAACTCTATCGGCCGGTGCTCATCTCCGTTTCAAAGCCGAAGAGCCAGCGCTTGTCCGAGGACGTCTCCGTGGTCATGTGGCCGGCGTGACTAGATGACAAAGGCGCACGAAACGCTGTTACCTTCCCACCATAGTGGTCCCTATTTTTCTACTTGCATTTTTACGTGCTTTCGAGCTGCTACGTTGGCAGAAGCTGGGACGAGTAACAGGCACTCACTCTGTTACGCGGCACTTGGGATTCAACCCGCCAAACTGCCGACCTTCTGATCGACAAGCTCAGCGTCCTAAACCCACTGAGCCACCACGTCCCTTAATAAACCAGTAGGCTAGGTTTATTGTTTAACTGAATCTCTGTGCATTAAAGCTGTAAAATTATTGACTGTATTAATTTCTCTAGACCAGCAACTACTGTTGAAATATTTCACAGGAAAAAATATTCTCAGTTGGTTTTGGCACTGTAAGATTATATCACTTTACACATTCTAAGTTATGTTCACACTTGTCAAAAGGTGTGACATAAAAGCAACTTTAGTAGGTCTACCCTCAAGTACAATCAACCACTCTTGGTTATATTTCCTCTTGTCCACATTCAGAAAAAATCAGTAAAGCTTTGTTCATTCTATAATAATATATTCATTGACAAGAATGTTTGACTGCATTCATTGCAATTGTGTATCTAAACCTCTGGATATAACCCATCTAAACGAAGACTTTCACCTAATGCCAGTCTCATTTACAAAGTCTGTCCCCAGCAGTAAAATCATTCAAAAAAGCATGACAGGCCCAGCCTAGCACTTTTTTGGCTATTTGGCCATGATTGCTGAGAATTTTGACACTTGCTGTTCTATTGCAACCAGATTAAAGAATACTGGGGTGGGATGGAGAGATTGCCTGCAGTTATTGATTATATTCCATCCCAAAGGGGCAAAACAAGCAGTATGTTGCTTAATAAGAAAATGCAAAACTGTTTAAAATTATGTGATCACAATAATGTCACAAATATTAGAAGTCATAATTTTAAAAGAAAAGGCTTTAATTTGTACTTATAAATAGCTGAGAAGCATGCAGAAGGGAATGCTTTGCAGGTTTCCACATGTCTGTTTTTGATTATATCTGAATTACATACAGTTGTTCTTTTTCAAACAGTATCATGGCTTGCAATTCAAAACTCCTGGGATCCAAGTCAATTGCTCTCTCTTTCTAGGTCAAAGCAGCCCTTAAACTGACTGAAAGGAGCGATGACTACACTGTGCACCTTTACATTTGCAATTATACCTTTCCCCACTCCTTATAAATCTGCCTCTTCCATCTCTGATAGTGTGTGTGTGTGTGTGGGGGGGGGAAATCAAAGATTATTGAGTCCCAGTTATGTTGTTTTTTTTTAACTGAGACATCCCAACTCTTGCTTCATTTCTTGATAGAAGTGGTTAGTGTTGGACAGCAGTAAAGACTTCAAAACAATTTGCTATAGAATTTGTTATGTTAACATGATACAGAAAACTCTGCCAAAAGAAAACTGACTACACTCAGAAGATGACTACGAAACCGTACTGTCCACTTCGATGACTAATTAAGAGGCAAACTCACATCAGGACGTGTGATTTTGTTTTTCACACTGTCTGCAATTGCCAACACATATTAAAATGAGGATTTTTCACAGATGACATTTGCTAAATACCTATATACTATGAAATAAGGAAATGTCCCAAGAATCCTGATGTTTAGATATTCTCAACGTGTAACAAGGGTGCGTGATGCATGAACAAGTAGGTGTGATATTTTTATGGGACATCAAAAAAGCAGATATATTTTATCACCTCCAAAGACATACACTTTGAAAACATGAGCAATGCAATCGTAGCCCTGAGGCTAGTAGAAATAGTATGACATTTTATAGCGCTTTACAAATACTACATGAAATTACAATTACTCTGGCTTTCAGTCAGAGCTTTCAACGACTTGTCTTCTGCTACTCAGCCTACTGATTTTAGCAAGCTTGACCAAAGCCATTGTCCAAAATTAATTTCAGAGTCGTTTCCGGCCCTACCCTCTGGATCTGTGCTTTGCATTAGGAACAAACAATTACAAGTGCAAGTGATGCTGCTGCCAGATAAAACAGAAAGCCATGAAAAAAAAGCTGTTTTCTACATGACCCAGAAATGACAAAGAGGAGTCTTTGATGTGCTAAGATATAGTACTATTGCTACTATAATTTTTATTTTCTTGACAGTTCCCTTTCTGCCATTCCCTGTTAGATAAGTCCATCTTGAAAAAATCAGCAATCAGAGCTTCTACTTATGCATCCCTCTAGAGATAAACAGAAAGATATAGGCAGACTTTCAACCCCACTTTAGCCTGATGGAAGAAAGGTAAACTTTCCTAACTGCAGATGATCCTAATTAAGCTCAGCAAACATTGTAAAGTTTCCCTGCTTCCCTCTTTAGGGTTAATTGCAGAAAACTACTTTTTCCTGTAAAGGCCAGGCGAGTCCAACTCTTGATGGGACGGTTTCCAACCCAAGTACTAAAGAAACAGGATCTGATCCCGGCCACCCAACGACACCAGCTACACATCGTGTACCATTCCTTGGTCCTTGGGAACATCCATCCTTCAGAAAAACCCCATCCATTCCAAACACACCCCTAAGTTCTATTGGAAAAGCATCCATCAAGCCGAAGGGGTTGATAGTAATCAATTCATACTACTAAGAATAGGAGTAATCCGAAGTCACAAACCTGCTACTGGCTGCGAATAGTCATAATCAAATAAAATCGAGAAGTCCAGCTCTTCTTGAGGACTGATATTTGGATTGGGATCATCGTCCCCTGGCTGGGAGTTCGGATCCGAATCGTTTGGACTGGAAGCCATCTCTAGGTCTAAGGGTGATCTCTTTACAACTCTGATGGGGACGAAGGCAGAAAAAAAAACAACACGGGAGAGGCAACTCTGCCTTCCCCTTCGCAAGCAGTCGCAACAAGAAGAATTAATGATACCCCCGCCCCCCGTCCCCGCTCGTCTGAACCATGCAACTCGAAAAATGAAACGCACGCTTCCTTTAAACTTCTCAGGGAGGGAGGGAGGGAGGGGGGTCGTTTGCCCTGAGCCTTGGAATCTCCCTCCGCCACCTCACGTGGCCAGAAGAGACGTTTGCACACGCAGGTGCTGTTCCCGCGACCTGGGAGCGCTCGCCGCTTCTGCAACTCGCCCCTGGCCCTGCACGGCTGCAGCTTCGCTCGCGGACCGCGAAGCCCGTTCGAGGCTTCGGCAAGGGGCGACTTCCTGTTCGCGGGAGCCACCTGGGGCGAGAGGCGGCGCTGCCTCCGGGAGGGGAGGAGCGGCGGGGCTGCCACTCTTGTCGATCCCCGCAGGCTTGATCGCTACCCGGTCCCCGTCTCTTCAGAGCCGGGCGACCCGGCAGGAGACAAATGGCAGCCGCAGGGCACCAGACGGCAGAGCTGAAAAGGTGGCCAGAGTGGGCGGGGCTTTTTTAGCCCACGCGCGAGGGGCCCTGAGAACGTGTGAATGCGGGCAGGTGTCTTAGGCTTGCCCGGGCTGAGTTGCTAAACCTAAGGTTTTGCGGGCGCCCGACGTGCTAAACCATCACGTAACCCCGGAGAGAGAAAGGCGAGGGTCTCACGCTTCTTTTCACTTCGCTGCAGAAGTTCATCACGCGGGGGGGGGGGGAGAAGTGGAGGGAGGAAAATAAAACTTCGCCGGATGCATTTCTTCCTACTATCCAAAGAAGCATGGAGGTCGAACTGGGAAATCGGTGCATAAATCATGCATATACATATAAATACAAATATATACACGTGCGCTCCCTTGGATGGGGCAAGGGAAGGGAGAAACGGGAGGTCTTATAAACGAATTTTGCGAGAGATACGAGGCTGTATAAATGGAGTGCCTTTTTCTAAATTGAGGAAGGATTTGGATGTTTATAAGAAAAGGGGAACATAGTTAAAAGCAAGGGAGTCCGTTACTAACCATATTTGATTTGATTTCTCTCAGACCTTTCGAGATACCTATATCTCAATTTTAAATGTATGATGAGTTGCAAAAGTGCGATCACGACCTCCTGTACCGTTTATTATTTCATTAAGGCATTTGGTGTATTTTAATTATTCAAATATTCACGATTTAATATATTGTAAGTTGCTACCCTGTAGGAAAACTCACAAAATGCACTTTTTGAAATACATAAAAATTAGATTAAATGAACTCATAAGTCAGGTGGGGTTTTTTTTGTCCTGATCAAACTTATCCTTTGCAAATCTGTTTTCAAATGTGCTACCTAAGATGTAGCATCACCTTTTGTTTCTCAATAGTTATGTAGTTACTGATGTACTGATTCTATTGAATACATGAAAAACAAGCACATCCACATAAGAACATTTAACTATTGTAAAATAGTGAAATTTACATAAAGCTTTGTATGCAAACTTAACAGCATGTAACTGAAAACAGGTACAGAAGTGTTAGAAAGAGGGGAAAAAAACTTCCTTGCTGCACAGGTGTTTGCAAAATTTTGAATATGTGACCAAGTTTTACATTTAGCTCCAGTTTTCAGGAAAACCATCCAATAGTGAGCAATTAGTTCACTTAATGGTGATGTTTGCTTAATGACTGTGGTATTTGCTTAATGACTACCACAAAAAAGGCCATCAAATTGGATTGGTCATTGTGAGTGATGCACTTTACAAACATCACAACTTAGGGCTGCAATGGGCAGGCTCCATTAAAGCCGGAAGTCAAGAACTACGTGTGAACCACATATTATTAGTATAAAATTAATATCCTATCTTTATCATTTGATATATGCAATTTTCCAAATCTTCATGTGAGATACAAGTTGTATATTATATTCCTCCAAGTCCTCAGATAATCAATGTCATCTGCAAAAGCTAAATTCAGATTACTAAACCAGATCTTGCATACAAAGGCATGTGCTACGTGCTCCTTTTTCTGGTAACTTCAAAATTTGTTGTGATTGTAACATGCTGCCACAGAATTGCAGTCTCAACTGGTTGCAGAAAGATAACTCTATAGGTAGTCCTCGACTTACGACTACAACAGGGACTAGAACTTGTATTGCTAAGCAATGCAGTCATTAAGTGAGCTGCATCCAATTTCAAGTCTTTGCTGCAATGTTTAAGTGAATTTTCTTGACTTGGCTTATTAGAAGCCACCTAGGAAGGTCATAAATGGTGATCACATAATCCCAGGAAGCTGCAACTGTTATAAATGCTGGATGCCAAGCAACTGAATTTTGATTACATGACTATGGTGATGCTGTGACAGTCATAAGTGTGAGGACCGGTCATAAGTCATTTTTTGCTGTTGTAACTTTGAATGGTCATGAAATGGATGGGTGTAAGTCAAAGACTATAACCAAATGTGAACTAATTATAGAATATTTTGGACAGATAGCGGCCCATCTCAAATGAGGCCAAGGTAGTCTAATTAGTCTAACTTTAGAAGCAACTATTTAAAAAAGCATTAAAAACCTAAGTCATTTATATTGATAGAAACATGTCTTTTCTCTCTTTTCAAAGCATTCTTTGGTCCCAAGGCTTCAGTGAGCAGTATCACTCAGCCCTATAATTTGAATCACATTTGCAGATGACTTCTCAAACATCAGGATCATAAAAATGACATGGAACAAAGTACAGCAAGCCAAGCCAACATTTATGATTCTTTCCAGTACTTACGTAAAACACTAGTGATACGCTTCTGGGCTTATTGTTTTACAAACACACACATACACTTTTAACAGCTCAGACTAAGATGTCTACCCTCTAGATCATCTAGTTGCATATCCACAGCACTGCCAAAACAAGCATTACGGAAGGGATCTGGATGTCATCCAGCCAAGCATTGCTTCAGCAGCAAACCAGACAGACTTTTAATCATCCTTTCTTCTGATTACTTTTCTTTCACAACCTCTTTTTTTTATTTCTTAACCGAATAAGAGTTGGAAGAGACCTTGAAAGTCTTCTAGTCCAACTCCCTGCTCAAGCTGGGAACCCTACACCAGGGGTCCCCAACCCCGGTCCATGGACCAGTACTGGGCTGAGGCATGCCAGCAACTGGTTCACACAAACAATCAAAGCCCCATTTCCAGGATGCACACAAAACCATGCACCCTCTGGTCCACAGAAAAACCTCTCTCCACAGAACTGGTCCCTGGTGCCCAAAAGGTTGGGGACCTCTGACCTGTACCATTTCAGACAAATGGCTCTCCAGACTCTTTAAAAGCCTCCAGTGATTTAGCGCCCACAACTCTTGAAGGCAAGCCGTTCCATTGTTTTATTGTTCTTATTACCAGGAAATTTCTCCTTTGGACTGCATCAGCATTTTGCATCATCCTCAGTTTGGACTGTAATGAATTAATGCAATTAACCCACTGAAAATTAATAGGATATACAAAATAGAAACCCATCACATCATCACAATACATAGCTTAACTCACTAATACAGGCATGTCTTTGTCACACCAACATCTGCTTTATAACTGGCCATTATCTAAAAAGGTCAGTATCCCTGTCTATACTTCCTACCTTTGACTTCCCCCTCATACGATCTTTCTCAGCCTTAGCAACTTTAAGATAATGGGCTTCAACTCCTAGAATTCCCCAGCCATCATCTGGAAATAGTACTATATTGCAGAGTTATGTTACTGACTAGGGATGCGGTGGCTCAGTGGGTTAGGACGCTGAGCTTGTCGATCAGAAGGTCGACAGTTTGGCAGGTCGAATCCAGAGTGCCGCATAACAAGAGTGAGTGCCTGTTACTAGCCCCAGCTTCTGCCAACCTAGCAGTTCGAAAGCACGTAAAAATGCAAGTAGAAAAATAGGGACCACTGTGGTGGGAAGGTAACAGTGTTCCGTGCGCCTTTGGCGTCTAGTCATCCCGGCCACATGACCACGGAGACGTCCTCGGACAAGCGCTGGCTCTTCGGCTTTGAAACGGAGATGAGCACCGGCCTCTAGAGTCGGAAACGACTAGCATGCATGTGCGGGGGAACCTTTAACTTTTACCTTTTATGTTACTGAAGCAGGGGTAAAGCACTGAGCAGTAGAGTCTGAGAGATAATTCCGGTGGATATATATTGCAGGTGGCATTTTTAGTGTCTGCAAAGTCATATCACATTAAAATTACAGTGCTCACGCCAAAGGCTTAGAAAAAAAATTCCACGAGCATCAGCATGGCAAAATGGGAAATATCAGAACATCAAGACAAGACCAGAGTTCAAATCTCCACATAGGCTCAAAATCTGTTGGGAAAACTTGAGCCCATCCTCTCATTTTCTCTAGATTAACTATTTAGGATAGAATAGAATAACAGAGTTGGAAGGGACCTTGGAGGTCTTCTAGTCCAATCCCCTGCTCAGGCAGGAAACCCTATACCATTTCAGACAAATTGTTGTCCAATCTCTTCTTAAAAATTCCCAGTGTTGGGGCATTCACAACTTCTGGAGGCAAGTTGTTCCACTGATTGTTCTGTCAGGAAATTTCTTCTTAGTTCTAGGTTGCTTCTCTCCTTGATTAGTTTCCATACTTCACTTCGTGTCCTGCCCTCAGGTGCTTTGGAGAATAGTTATTCTCAGGAAAATAACCCCTGAGATATTGGAAGACGGCTATCATGTTACCCCTAATCCTTCTCTTCCCATAGTTCTGGGTTTGTAGGTATACTCTGTAGCATGAGCAAATATGAATTGTGATTATTTCTATCTTTAATATTTTTCTATTGATTTATTATTGAGTGCTTGTGTGCAAATTTGCAAGTGCCTTTGTACTCCCTGAGTAGAGAATAACAGCATTTATACAAACCAGGCAAACTTGATGTTTCAAGAGGTTGAATGAATGAATGAACCTTTATTGTCAAAGTACAACCATGTATACATTGAGATTGGCTGAGCCTCCCTTCGTGACACCCCCCCCCCACAACTCACAGTGACAACAAACCCATCATCTTGTTATACCATGTGAGTTAATTGCACAACACACCGGCCTCTTGTGGTTAATATAATCTCATATGCCAGGAGTGAATAAGGCAAAATATTCACTGAAAGGACATAAAAAAACAAGCTGTTTCATGATACAGCACACACACACACACACACACACACACACACACACCATGTCTAGTGCAGGTCCTTTCAGATCTAAACTCCAGGAAACTATAACTTACAGGGAGGAGAAAATGACCGATTAAAGAGAGCAAAAGTTGATGAGAGCAGCAAGAGTTGGATATAAGCAACTGGGCCAGAATAGAAATGTCAGAACCCATCAACATGCTTATTAATTGCATGCTATAGGCAACTGTACAAGTGGTCCTTGACTTATAACTGTAACAAGAGTTTGAAATTTCTGTTGTATGCCATGAGAATTCTAAGTTGAAGTACCTGTGTGATCTAAAAGTTGGTGATTTTACAAACTTTTTAGTGGTGGTCATTAAGCAACACCAGAGTCATAAAGTGAATGCTGCAGTCGTAAAGTGTGTCCATTCATTCCTAGGGCCCTTTTTTGATGGAAGCAGGCTGAAAAGGCCCAAAACTGGCAAATAATAATAATAATAATAATCCCCAGCATAAATCATGGTCATGTGGCTGTGGAATGCTGTAACCAGACATAAGGTGAGCTGATTAACAAGTGCCCTTCTGGGGGAATTCATCAAAACTTCAAATGGTTACTAAGAGATGGCTCATTAAGTGAAGATTATAGCCACAAATCTTGAAGGCCACTAGAGGGCAGGGACAAGATACAGAAAACCTCTCAAGGCTTTCTGACACCTAGTGGTTTCCTGGAAACTTGCGGCCCAGTTTTGCTGTACAACTGAAGTCAGCTTTCCATCCAGGATTTAAAACGGTCTAGCTGTACTGCTGGATCTATAACTATCTATGAGCCTTTATTAAAAGTTAGAATCAAGCACACTTCTTACTTATTTAGTATTTAGTATTTATTATATTTGTATACCGCCCTTCTCCTGAAGGACTCAGGGCGGTGAACAGGGCACATATAAAAATACAGAATACAAAAATTAAAAAAGAATTAAATAGGAGCCCGAGCTAAAACAATAGATGGTAATAAAAAATCCACAATAAAAACCCCAACACATCCCCCATCAGGCCAGGCCGGCTTGTTCAAATAGATAGGTCTTCAGACTGCGTCGGAAGGAGCGAAGGTCAGGTGCCATCCAGAGCTCAACCGGCAGCTGATTCCATAAAGCCGGGGCACCCACAGAGAAGGCCCTCCCCCTGGGGGCCACCAGCCAACATTCTCTGACCGGTGGCACCCTGAGGAGGCCCTCTCTGTGGGAACGCACAGGGCGGAGGGAAGTTGACGCCGGCAGCAAGTGATCCCCGAGGTACTCCGGACCCATGCCATGTAGGGCTTTGAAAACCATTACCAAAACCATTACCAAAATTTGTAGAGTGACTTTCCCTAACTCACACCCCCTGCTAAACGACAGACGCATCAGTCAACTTCACTGGTTGAGATACAGATGGAGAATCTGAAGGTGTGTAATGGTTGGTGAGAAAGACCTTGGGGGACAGGAGTGTTCAGATAACAGACTGCATATAGCCTACAGTGGCATGACGAGTGGAGAAAAAGGCTCAGAAACCTGTCCCACACAATACTGTAAAGGAGATGATGGGAGACTTGTACTTTCAGACTTACAAGATTCTGCTAATTCTGTATATCAGGGAAGGCTGACGAAACAGGGTTTAGGTGTTAACAGATGAGTGTGTGTGCAGCCCCCTCCCCTTCTAATGAGATCCAAACAGATTCACAGTCAGGGTTACATCTCCTTGGAAAGATGTCTGTTTGCACTTTGCTGTAAACGGGTGTCCCCTCACACTTGAACTGATCACACAGAGTAGGAACATGTAGCCAACATGGCTTCTGGTATTTAGGCAGGCAGGATCAGTTTGCAAAAGAAAATGAGGCCCTTCAGGCCTGCCTTGTGAATGCCTGAGAAAAGGTTCCCCTTTGCCCAAAGAACTTCAGGTGAGGAACATTGCTAATTATGATCCATTTTTAAGTTGAATCCATCCCACCCGGAAATATGTATGAGAAATATTGTATTAAAGAGACTCTGAGGTTCACAGAACTAGTTCTGGAACCAAATAATTAGATATTCTTTCCTGAGACACTGTCCTCCAGCAGTGCTAGTTGGGAATTCTTGGAGCTGTTGGGAAATCTGGAAGCCTTCAAGTTAGAGAAAGCTATAGGAACTGGTCAGGGGGAACGAAGAATAATTAACATTACCGTTGTTGTTACAAATAACAACAGCTTCCCACTAAAAGTAAGTGTTTTATAAAGAGTAAAAATAAAATACGAATACAGATCCCTTAGAAAACACATTTAATTTTGGGGTCAGTGAGTCAGAGATATTGCTCCCAGTTTGAAGCATAATGTGGTTTTGGTAAGAAAAGCCAATGGAAAAATTGCTCATAATCTCCATGTTCGCATTAAAACTGCTGAAGGCAGCCTTGAAAACCAATGGAATGTACATATCATAATAAAAAGTATATAGGAAGCCAAATATTGGAAAAGGCTTCCTAAGATATTATTATTCTAGGCTTTTTTTCTCCACAGAGGTGAATGATGACGTTATTTCAGTGGAGCAATAGAGTTTGCTCAACTTAAGAGAAGTCCACACCTAGTACCTCTTGGATAGGAATTTTTGCTAAAATCTAAGCAAAGAATTTGGTGTTGGAAATGTCAGAAAGGCATCTGATGATAAGATTCTCTTGAGCATTCATGTATGCTAGTAATTTTTGTAATTCTTATTTCTGTGCAATTTTTTTCTTTTTAGCATATATCTACTTAGTTGTTTGGAAACAGAAAAATAACAGCCAAGTGTTATACAATAGCATATTAAAAACTACTCATTGAATCTATTATGAACTTGGGTTAATTTAAAAACTAGTAAAATGGAAAGGGAAAGTCATGAGCTAATTTCCACTGAAAACAAACAGTCTTAATTTAAGAAATAATTAATTGGATTCAGCTTTAAACTTGCTTACAGTTGTATTAGGTTCTGTGGTCCAAAGTCTACTTTATCAGAAATATTCATGGATTTTTTTCCCCTCTGCAACATATTAACAAGAATAATCCACACTTTAAAGATAAAGGCTAAATATGCATATACATACATAAATATATATAATAGCATAATACCCTGGGTATTAGCTGATATTTTATATGAAATTTCACTGTGTAAAATATGTTCATTAATTAAAAAAACGTTTCTATCGGTCTAGTGTTTTGATGCTTGCAGAATTGCAAAATTAATTTGCTAAATTATAATAACACCTTAAATATGAGTTTATTACTTCTCTCAAAGGTCACTTGCATTTTTTTTTATTCCTGCCACAATCGAGGAAACTCAGTTTATTGTTCAATTTCATTGGCTTTAGCTTCATTCCCGAGTTTAAACAATATTATCAAGAACAAAGATACAACTTCAAAATAGTCAGAACAAGAGTCTCTCTAATGTTCTGAATTGCTTTCTGAAATCATTCTTACTAGATTTTTGTTTTAATTATGCTTTACTGCACTATGACGTTTAATAGCCAGATTTCAAGCATCAGGAGTAAATTCTCATCAGTTTATTAGATTTTATGGAAGTATTTTTATATAGTTTGTTATTCTGGAGCAACTTCTAGGACATCAATAATCCATTGTTTTAAGCTTGGCAGTACAGTCACCCAGTAAATTGACAAATGAATTTGTGAGACCCTCACATATGAACAAATGTAACAATTTCTCTGGGGTTAGGATTAGCCAAGAAGTAAATTTACCACTTTTAATAATAAACATCTAACCTTTGTATGCGTGTGTTTCTATCTATGTGTATGTCTTTGTGTCTCTTTGTGTTAAAATTCTGGAACCACAACTGCCTACTGAGGATTTTAAACTGTGCAAACACCTCCAGAAATAACCCCTGGAGGTCCCAGTCTACAGTGTAAGAACTCTCAGCTAATCTGATTTAAGTAATCTTATTGTTTGTTATGAACTATATAAACATCCTCCAATCATATCATACAAATCAAGTCAGCAAATTAGGATACTTTATAGTGGCCACAGCATTGTAGTATGATTGTTTGTATAGTTTGACTTCTAGAAAATAATGATTAAGGTTACATATTTGACCTGAAAATAATAATAATTGCCCACTGAATATGAGCATGTCATAAAAAAGCAATGTCATAATCATTGTCCCTGGATAATTGGAATAAATTGAATTTGTTAAATTTAACATAATATATAGCACTTAGACATATATACCGCTTCATAGTGCTTTACAGCCCTCTCTGAACGGTTTTATCACTCCCAACAATTTGTGTCCTCATTTTACTGACCTTGGAAGGATGGAAGGCTGAGTCAACCTTGAGCCAGTCAGGATCGAACTGCTGGCAGTTGGCAAAGTTAGCCTGAAATACTGCATTCTTCAAATATATGAATTATATATGTAAATAACTAATAATAGTAATTTATTAAACTTGTATGCTGCCCACCTCTCCACAACCCTGGGTTACAACAATCAAAGAAATTACAATAAGACCAATTAAAGATTAAAAATAAAGATAAAAGTCGGCAAGAGCAATGAAGCGAGGGTCCCACTCTCCCTTGCCAGAGGTCTGGGTGAAGAGCCAGCTCTTCACAACTGTAATAATAATGTCATAATATTTAAGTGTCAGGCTCCCATGATTGATATTGCTACATTACCAATCCCTCTAAATTAAGATAAAGTCTCTTTTCAAGCAGGCATAACTCCTGCTGATATTTTGACACTTCTCCATAGTTTTTGTTGGCGCAAATTCAGAAATGGCTTCCCACTGCCTGCTTCCACAGTGTTTTCCAATTTCCCATCTAACCACCCTGAGAATGCCTAATGGTCTCCCATCCAACAGTTAATCAGGTTCTCAGGGCCTGCCTATCATTAATAGTCATTTTGGATACTGAACCAAGCCATGTGGCGAACTGGATAAAACCTCAATGTATTTTCAACCCCACTTCTCCAGAGTGGTTTCCACCCCTGTCTGACTGCATCAGTGTGCGTAGCTGCCAGTTGCCTCAAAAAGGAGCACCACCCATTCCCTTTCCCAGTGATGCACACATGGGGGCCACGTGCTATGAAGATGGGCAACGAACAAGGCTTGTCCAGAACTGAATCTGCATCTCTCTGCTTAAACCGGGGGGCCTTCAAACTTGGCAACTCTAAAGACTTGTGGACTTCAACTCCCAGAATTCCTCAGCCAGCCCTGACTTAGAAGGAGAGTTCCCTTGGGATGCCCTTAAATGTATTCATAGTGACTAAAACTCCTGTGGAGGCGCCTTTAAATCAGGGTTTCTCAATCTTAGCAATTTTAAGGTATGTGGGCTTCAACTGAAGTCCACACATCTTAAAGTTGCTAAGGTTGATAAATGCTACTCTAAGGGACCAGAGGTTTTTTTTTCCTTATCATTGTTTAATGATCTATCTTCACCCTTCCAGGGATAAAAATGGTTAAAGCATTTTTTTTTATTTTGAAAGCTTAAGCCAAGAGGTCAGCTGTTCTTGCATTAGAACATAAAATGCCTTGCTTCTGTTATTACACTTCCATTTGAATTAATATCATGGAAGCCTCTCTGGAAATGTATCGGAGCTTCTAGTACCACAGAATACTGCCGGGTACTATATAGCTGGACAATATATCATACCAGCAGTTAAATTTTTTCACTTCCAAACAATATCCAGGTTCAAGGTCTTCTTTATGGGTCCTCAATAAATGAGCAGCAACAGGTGATTATTGGTGAAGATTTTTCTTCTCCCTGCAGCGACATATCGGTTGTAAAATACTCCCTATGAAAGGCATGCCAGGTGTATGTTTTAGCTGGACCAATCTCTTTTAGCCCACTTATTTCCTGCACTGTATTTTTGCTGGATTTTGTTATAAGCTTTTTTTGTCATAGGATGCACCATGAATTACTATGAGCCACTTATGAAAGTGAGTGACATACAATGTAAAATAAATGCATAAGCATAATATTCTTCTTTATTAAATTTATTATGGCTGCCCATTCCAATAACCTATTATGTATTTTTTTTTAAAAAAACCTCCTTTCTATAGTTCGTTATCTCAAACATACGAAATTTTTCCTGCTTCCCAGCAAGCAATGCTCTCAATGGGTCTTAAACATGAGCACCATATAAACAGAGGCTGAATACTCTTGAAAAAGTGCTAGACTTATTTAAAAACTAGAGCTAGCAAACTTTGATAAAGCTGTAGTCCTGTGCTACATAGTAAAGGTAAAGGTAAAGGTTCCCCCGCACATGCGTGCTAGTCGTTTCCGACTCTAGGGGCCGGTGCTCATCTCTGTTTCAAAGCCGAAGAGCCAGCACTTGTCCGAGGATGTCTCCATGGCATGTGGCCGGCATGGAAGGCGCATGGAACACTGTTACCTTCCCACCGTAGTGGTCCCTATTTTTCTACTTGCATTTTTACGTGCTTTCAAACAGAGAGCTAGTTTTCCCCAGCTACATTGCTAGTTTGGTCACCAGTAAATGGAGCAAAGGTGCCATTTTGACTGCCCAGCATTCCCCAGTCTTCCCAAGATATGTGAACTTCAGCTCCCAGAATTCCCCAGCCAGTAGCTGAGATTGGGAAACACTATCCTACACCTTAATTTGACCGATTTCATGGGCTATTTCTGGTGCTGTGTATACAAGCCATGCCTCTTGCTGCCACTATTGACTGCCTAATCATAACCTTTGCATCTCTGAGGATTGTGCTCATTCAAGATTAGTATCCAGTCCTACTTATGACCCTAACAGATGAAGGATATTTATTAAATTTATATGCCGCTCATCTTGCTATTCAGAACTGGTACAGAATACCCCAAATGCTGCACATAACCTATGACTTTTTAGTTGAAGAACTTGACAAGTTGCTATATCACCATTACATTCACTTGCCAACATAGGTCCCATCACACCTAAAGAAGACTTGAGTGGTGACTATTTTGTTCACTGATAGGTGGACTTTATAGGAGAAGCCAAGCTGGGCGTCCGTGAGCATCACTTGCCAGCCTCATTACTAAAGAGGTCTTGGCAACAACAATGCACAGCTAATTTGGCAGTTGTATGTACTGTATACATGGGATGCTGACATAATGAAGTAGAATGTGAAGCACAGATGCTCTGATTAATTATAGGGTGATTTTCCTCCCCATCCAGCTATAGCAAGAATCTTGGAAGCTTATTCAACTGCTGAAATAAGCTACAAAATTCTCTGCTGTAGTTTCTTTTTGAAATTATCTGCTCTGAGATGGTGATCATTTCTGAAATGTAAAATAGGGTGGGCATAGGCATGAACAGATATCGCTGGAATCCCTTCACATGCAAATAGTTACGGCCAAAGAAGTAGGATTACCCTATCTCTGTGCTCCATGTCCATAAATCCTGGGTTATTATCACCTCTGGATTCAAAATCATTTCACTAAGCATGTTGTGAAAAAATGAGCATAACAAACAATCTGGTTTTGTAATTGCCCAAATCCAGCCTTTGGTACTTATAGTTAATAATTTAGAATTGTGTGTGAACCTAGCCAACTTCAACACACTGCTAAACTCCAGGCTTAGCTCACACACATTAGGGTAAATGTTTGTGGCTCAGTGTGTTGTGCCAGCTGGGTTTAATTAACAATTAGTGTACTGGGCAAACAACAGTACTATGGTTGATCTCATTTTAGTTTGCAGTGATACGAAAACCCAATCATTACAGCTTAGCAACAGCAATCAATTTTGCTGCTGAACAAAGCACATCAAGTACTACACTCTGCAATCTGGAGTTCCACAACCCCTGTGATACTAGAAGTTGCTACTCCAATTAAAATGCTATGTAAAACCAGCAATTCAGGTTTTGATTTTTACTCTGCGAATGCTTCAGAGAGCAAGAGAGTTACAAGAACAGTTGCAATGGCTAAAAAATTAGGAGTACAATTTTGTACTTGATGATTCAGAAGGTGATCTTGTAGTAGTATTTAATAGATATAGGACCATTCACTGATATAGAGACCATTATGCTACTGAAATTATTCTTTAACTGGCAGTGTGAGTAAGAAAAATTCTGTCCAAATTCCATTTTCTGGTCTCAAATCCACACTGGTATTTAACTCAGCTGCAACCCTTCACCTGCACGAGAGCATTAATATTAGTGAGTCCTAAAATACTCCTGCAAAAAGATTGGAGAGGGGAGAGAGAGAGAAATGTTAAGGAGCAAAATGCATTCCCCCCCCCACCTCAACCACACACATACACACTGAAAAGTCTCAGGGCAGCCTGACTACAGCAATGCTAACTAGTACTGCTCATTAAGATGAAACCCTGTTTTCGATTAATCAGTTGCCCTTCCGCCAAGCAAGTCTTCCCACCCCTGGAACTCATGCTTCAGGTTTAAAGAAGAATTGTGAGCGATGGGATTAGTTTTAATTCTGCCCACAGTCTGCAGTTTGATCCTGATGGGCTCAAGGTTGACTCAGCTTAGAGAGAGAGAGAGAGAGAGAGAGAGAGAGAGAGAGAGAGAGAGAGAGAGAGAGAGAGAGAGAGAGAGAGAGAGAGAGAGAGGTGTTAAATGAGGGCCCGGATTGTAAATGAGGGCCCGGATTGTTGGGGACTGTATGCTGATACTGCAAACCAGCCAGAGAATGGTTTGGGGCGGTATGTAAGTCTAAGTGCTGTTATTGTTGCTAGTTCACCCTTCGGGTCCTCGGCAGAGATTTATCAACGCTTATTTCGCAACCCTGGCAGATCTTAGGTCCGTTCGGCTACTCGAGGGGGAGCTCGCCCTATTTCACCGTACCAGACCCCTTCTCAAACCATCTCCGCGCCTCCACCACCCGTCCTATCACCCGCCAGCTTCTCTCGCCAGCTCGTGGCTCCGCGAGGCCCTTTCGGAAGGGAGAACTCAGGAGAAGCAATTGCCGAGAAGGGAGAGGTCCCTTCCAGCAGGGAGGGCGCGCGTGGGGGGGGGGGCGGGGAGGCAGGCGTGAGAGTCCCAAGAGACCCTTTCCAGCCGCCCGGGTGTTGGACCACTTCACTGGGGCCTTTTCTCCAACGCGATCAGAAACTCACGTTCGCTCGCTCGCTCGCACACCCAAAGCAAAAACGCGCGCCTGCAATCCTTTCCCCGCCACTCCCAACAAGCTTCACCTTAACTGCACTCTCCGCGCTCCTCCTCCTCCTCCGCAGTTTCTCCTCTCTGGAGCTCTTGCCCCGGACGCGCTGGACTCGACCGCCTCTCAGCAAAGCAGGGCTGAGTCAGGAGCTGCGGCCCGGGGCCCCGGACCCGCAAGGGAAAGCCGAGGGAGGCGTTACTCTGTAACGAACAGCCCGACTCCCGGGGAGAGTCGGTCCCGTTGAAGAGGAAGGCGACCCGGGCTGAGCGGAGGATCCCCGTTGGACTTTCCTCCAGTGGCTTGGAACAGAAGTTCCTCCAGAAGTTGTGGGTGCTCCAACAATGGAAGTTTTTAAGAAGAGATTGGACAACCATGTGTCTGAAATGGTATAGGGTTCCCTGCCTGAGCGGGGGGGGGGGGTTGGGGGTTGGACTAGAAGACCTCCAAGGTCCCTTCCACCTCTGTTATTCTTGAACCAACCCCACTTTCTGGCCTTGAACGGCGCCTATAACGCTAAAAAAAGGGGCTCGCATCAAACTGACCACATCCCCATCCCCATCCCCTTATGCTGGGAGGTGAATGCTAGCCACTGCCAGTGCTGACATTTGGCCTTCAACTGCTTAAGGCCTTGAGTGAACCCTGCCAACCACATCTTAGGCCAGCTCGTCGGGCAGCCAAGGGCAGCTTTTAAGCGTTTGCTACCGATCGCTCTCCAGGCAGTTCTTTCGAAATTCCCTATGATCTTCCCAAGACTCAAAAACTGGTTCAGCTCGAGACGGGCTCTTAACTCTCCGAAATGGAGAGGGACTCCTATACAAAGGCGCGCGCACGCACAAATTATTATTATTATTATTAATAATAATAATAATAATAATAATAATAATAATAATAATAATAATAATAATAATAATAATAATAATAATAATAATAATAATAATAATAATAATAATAATAATAATAATAATAAATGATTTTGAGCCGGGCGCCAGAAGCTATTTAATTTTCTCAACGCGGAGCCCCGAGCGCCCAATTCAGGGAAAAGCGACAGACGCCACCGCTGCAAGGCCCGGGCTGGACGGAGGAGCCGTCCACGTTGAGAGCGCCTGAAAACTCCGCCCCTTCGCCCTTCTTAACCCTTCCTTCCCTTCGAGGACGGGGACACGCAGGAACGGGGCTCACGGCACCAAACCTGGAGGGAAAGGTGGGGTGGGGTGGGGGGGAGAGGGAGAATATTTACTTGGCCCCACCCGCTTCTCCCTTGGTCCGTGTAGGATTTCTGCTCCAGTGCTGAATTCCACTATTTTGGGGGGGGGATGAGCCACAATATTGAAATAGCTTCAGAGATCGTATTTAATACAGTCATACCTTTAACGGACTGCCTCTGTCGCCTTTAACGAAAGGTAGCGATCTAGCCGAAGGGATAATTGTCCCCATTTTCACCCCAATCCCATTCCCGCTGGAATTCCCAATCCTCCTCCCCTCCCCTTCCCGCCACCCTCGAAAAGCCCTAACTCGAGTCCTTGATGTTGCTGCTTTCACCTCGACATCCCCAGAACGGATCTGCTGGAAAACCCAATCGCGCGGTCCCAATCAAGGAAATGGGGATAGGTCAGTTTATAAGGCCGCCGTTAAAAAAGAAAAAAGAAAAAATCTTACCAACCTCGGTGTGCGTTGCTGAAGCTGCCCGAAACTAGGCAGGGACTAAAAAAAAATATTAGTGGGTGGATGGTTGAGAAGCAGCTTAAAGGCGGAGAGCTCTACTGTTGGCATACTTGGAAATAAAGCCCGGAAAACGTGGAGGGAGTGTGGGGGGGGACTTCCGAGGAACATTTGGTATATTTGGTGCAAGCGGAGCGCTTAAACTTGCGCGATTTACTTGGAATAGAATAGAATGGAATAGAATGGAATAGAATAGAATAGAATAGAATAGAATAGAATAGAATAGAATAGAATAGAATAGAATAGAATAGAATAGAATAGAATAGAATAGAATAGAATAGAATAGAATAGAATAGGTTATTGGCCAAGTGTGATTGGACGGACACGCAAGGAATTTGTCTCCGGTGCATAAGGTCTCAGTGTAGCTCATACAAGAACAAAGTGATAGGTCACAGATCATAAATCATTGTTTGCATTTCTCAGCAACCTTGGCTCAAATCGGGCGCTCTGAGAATGGAGCCCAATCGCGAGTGTATGTTCGAGAGCGGCTGATTTCAGGAGAATGCCTTCTTCTCCCCCCCCCCCCCCCACTGATGCCCCTTGCCTTAAAAAGCCCCGACTTCTGAAATCGGCTCTTTGAATCGAGAATTCAGCGCAAACCACACGAGTGGTTCAAGCAACCCCGAAGGTCTGCGGTTCCGGGAAGGGGTTTGTCCCGGAGGAAAACGTCTCTCCGGAGGCATTGAGGAAGGAAATGATCCCGAACGGAAGGGAGCAAACAGGGGAACCCACCCCAGGGATCCTTTTTAACCCCTCTCCCCCGTTTACCGAGGCGTCTCCCGGCGTGCGTGGGGGCGCCTATTGAGACGCGTGAAAAGTACTTCTTTTATTCCCGCTCTCTCGCCTTTCCAAGGAATCCTTCCTAGATTCCCCAGTTCTTCCCACGACCACGTCAGCTACAGGATCTAGAAAGGCGAGATCTGGTGACGATGCCGCTCTTAGACGGGGATGCCTGCAAAGTCCGGCCTGCCGGAGTCCCGCCGATCCCTAGCGGAGACGCGCGCAGACAGCTGCAAGCGGTTTGAGAGAGAGAGAGAGAGAAGCGGAGAGCGCAAAATATCCCAATTTACTCAGGGTAGCAAAAGAGGACAAAACTGGGGGGGGGGCGCGGAAGGAGGGATCGGCATAATTAACTTGGAGAAAAAGGAGGAGGAGGAGGAGGAGAAGAAGAAATGCGAGGACTCTACCTTGATCCACAGACCTCATGATGTGGTGATAATGGACCAGCCGGCACGCGGTTTCTCTCTGCATTTGGATTTTGAGAATTAAAGGTTCTCGGGGAGAGAAAAACACGCCGAGGACGGGCGAAGGCGCGAGCTGACTGAGATCGCCTTCATTCAGACCGCGGTCGTCCCGCGCCCATCCGCCGCCTCTCGCTCGCGTGGAAGGATCCGCGCCGCGCGTGGGTTCCTGCGGCCCGGAGGGCGCTGCTGGATTTGACTGCTGCGAGAGGTGGGTCACCCGAGAGGGAAAAGCCACTTCCTTCCCTGCTCTGAGTGTTTATAGTCTTGAATGCTGTAAAATAACGGGATTCCCTCACTGTTTCCTCCTGTTTATGCCCAGTACCATGGAAACCCCTGGATCGCCTCCATCGCACGAATTGAGGGCTTTCCTGCAAACTTCCACACTCCGGAATCCATGACGTCTCCTTGCACCGGAGCCAAAAGGCGGCCCTGTGGCTTCCCTCTCTCTCCCGCTCTCCTCTTTCTCTGGGCCGCGACACAAGCAGGCGATTGTTGAGCTGCGCGGGGGGGGGGAGGGGGAGGAAGAGGAGCAGGGGACGCCAGGATTAAACAAAAAACAAAAAAACAAAAACCCCAGCCCTGGAGAAGATGATAGAAGCATGGACGGACGGACGATGGAGGTTATTCCTTCTTTAAAAATCTACCCCACTGTTTCAGGATAACTCTTTTCATTAACCATTGCAGTTTACCTTTAGAACAACAGCAAAAAAAACACCAAAAATACACCACACCACTGGACCAAATTGTTGTTGTTGTTAGCTGCGAAGTCGTGTCCGACCCATCGCGACCCTATGGACAATGTTCCTCCAGGCCTTCCTGTCCTCTACCATCTTCTGGAGTCCATTTAAGCTCACGCCTACTGCTTCAGTGACTCCATCCAGCCACCTCATTCTCTGTCGTCCCCTTCTTCTCTTGCCCTCGATCTTTCCCAGCATTAGGCTCTTCTCCAGTGAGTCCTTCCTTCTCATTAGGTGGCCAAAGTATTTGAGTTTTAGCTTCAGGATCTGGCCTTCTAAAGAACAGTCAGGGTTGATCTCCTCTAGGACTGACCGGTTTGATCGCCTTGCAGTCCAAGGGACTCGCAGGAGTCTTCTCCAGCACCATAGTTCAAGGGCTTCAATTCTTTGGCGCTCAGCCTTTTTTATGGTCCAGCTTTCACTGCCATACATTGCAACTGGGAAGACCATAGCCTTGACTATATGCACTTTTGTTGGCAGGGTGATGTCTCTGCTTTTTAGTGTGCTGTCTAGATTTGACATGGCTTTCCTCCCAAGGAGCAAGCGTCTTTTAATTTCTTGGCTACAGTCCCCATCTGCAGTGATCTTGGAGCCCAGGAAAATAAAATCTGTCACTACCTCCATTTCTTCCCTATCTATTTGCCAGGAATTGAGAGGGCCGGATGCCATGATCTTGGTTTTCTTAATGTTTAGTTTCAACCCAAGTTTTGCACTCTCCTTCTTCACTCGCAACAAGAGGCTCTTTAGTTCCTCTTCACTTTCTGCCATTAGAGTGGTATCATCTGCCTGGACCAAATAACCAGGGCCTTAGCCAAAGATCCTTTTCGTGGCTGGATTTCTTAGAATTTTGTGTCTCACGTGGCCTCCAGTTCTTCTCACTCCCCCCTGCCTTATCCTCGAAGCAACCTTGCAAGGGAGGCTAAGTTGGAAGAGGAAAGAAAGAAGAGAGACCCAATTTATACAGGAAATATTCCCGGATGAGCAAGGAAAGGAAACTGAAGCTTCCCTTCCAATCCTAATCTAATAATGCGGGGAATGTCTTTTTTCAATCCGGCTTGAAGTCAGGTGAAAAACCAAGGGATGCATGACCTGATTCTTGGTGCCTTTATCTGAAAAGGAGCCTCACTGAATTCAGTGGGATTCTCTCCCAAGGATTAGGGCATAAATTGGTTGTTCTCTTTGACCTACTAAATAGAACATATAAGGAATGGTTGCTGGAATTGGGTATGTCTAGTTTAATGGAGAGGAGGATGAGGGGTGACATGATAGCAGTGTTCCAATATCTCAGGGGCTGCCACAAAGAAGAGGGAGTCAAGCTATTCTCCAAAGCACCTGAAGGCAGGACAAGAAGCAACGGATGGAAACTAGTCAAGGAGAGAAGCAACCTAGAACTAAGGAGAAACTTCCTCACAGTCAGAACAATTAACCAGAGGAACAACCTGCCTCCAAGAAGCAGTGAATGCCCCAACACTGGAAGTTTTTAAGAAGAGACTGGACAATCATTTGTCTGAAATAGTATAGGGTTTCCTGCCTGAGCAGGGGGTTGGACTAGAAGACCTCCAAGGTCCCTTCCAACTCTGTTATTCAATTCAATTTTAAAATAAAAAAAATGGAATGAACTGAGATCTAACACATGGATAATTTCTGACTGGTTTGTGATCCAGCTCTTAAGTCAAACTGCTGCCACTTCTGGAAAGCAAAAAAAAAATATTCCAGAGAATTTTGAAGAAAGGGATAAATGGAAATCCATCGTTACTAAACATTATCAGTAGCTGAGATGTTCATTTTTGTGTGGCAACTTCCCTGCCTGAGTTCCTTGACTCTTTGGCTGGCAGTGGAGTTCTCCAGGCTTATGGTTCTTGGGGGACTTCAACTTGCCAACCCTAAGCATGGGTTCTGAGGTGGCCTTGGAGTTCATGCCACAATGGTCCTGTCCAAACCATCCAAAGCCCAATGCATAACAGTGGTCATATACTTGACATGGCTTTTCTGTCACAGCAGTGCTGTTTAATTGAGGCAACTGTCATGGTAAGATCACTCCTTGCTGAACCTTCAGTTCTTTGGTGATACCTCCCTTTGCAGGGAGGCTGAGCCTACTAGCTCAGGTGATTAATGGACCCAGTTGAGTTTCAGAGGGAGCCCGGGGTTGTCCTGAGAAGTCTGCTTGGTAGTCACATGGAAGGGGGGGGGGAGCAGCCATGGCCTTGGATCAGATCATGCCTGAATGGCCTCCATATTTGGAGAGCTGACAAGGCTAAAGAGAGCTAAAAGATACTTACAGCAGGGGAAGATCACCCTAGAGCCACTGTTAGAGCCTACTTTGTGGTTTTAAGGGGTGGTAAAACATGATTATTTCTCCACCCTCATTGCACCCACACATAGTCATTCAGCAGCCCTGTTTTGGATGACCCATTCCCACCATTGTAGGCACCACCTGGAGTTGTACAAATCAAAAGCAGGGTATAAATCTACTGATTAATTCACTCAGATTGGCTCTACATTAGACACCAGCTTTGAAGCAGGGCCAGTGGAAGCTATGAGGCTACGTTTCGCAAAGTTATTTGGGAAGAGTTTGATCCTGTTGAGCCTGAGGAAGTGGACTGGGTTCTTGTTACTGCTAGATTTTATATACACTTGTATATTAGATCCATGCTGGTCAAGGTTGCCCAGGAGAGGATGTGTGGTTGGGCCCAAACAGTAATTCTTCCTTGAAGGAAGGGGTCATTCTGCTGGGTCTCAAAGAGGCGATGGTTCATCTCCTTTTCAAGGGGCCATCACTCGACTCAACCAGCCTGGAAAATTTTCATCCAGTTTTCAAATTTCCTTTTCTAGGGAGAAGAGCCAGATCTTCAAGGTGCTATTAAATGCCACTCTTGAACTGGGAAGTGCCACCCCATCCAAGTGTATAGTTGGGCCTAATATCCACGTCTTGGTAGGTTTCAGTTGGAGTCAGTTCCTTCCCAGCCAAGTCTAGACAGCCTCTATTGGTTGTCTTTACTGCATTTGATGTACATTTCATTAAATGAAAATCAAATGTTGGTTTTGCCTGATTTCAATTTCTTCACCCTGGTCCCATGTGCTTTCTGAGTGCACATCTGGGAAAAACACAATTCAGAATTTTCTGTATCTATGGAAAAAATGAGACTCCCAAACAGATATAGCAGGACATTCATATTAAGAGAATTTCTATTTAATGAGTTAATATAATTGCGTGAATAGGCATAGAGTTATTTTGCTACATTTATTGAGAATTGATGCCCAAAATTACTTGATCTCAGTTAATTGACTCAGTGAATCATAAGGGTTGTTTATGGGATCTGATATAAGAATGGAATGAGAGACTTGTAGCCATCTCCAAACAATTAAGTTTAAGTTTAAAAAAAAATCAGGATAAGTTGGAATCATTAAACCAAGTTGCAGCTGCTGTGTTTAAATAATATTATGCAGAAGAAAGCTATAGATTGAAGCCACTTGTAATATATGTGAAGATTGTGCAATATTTTAGAGCATTAGAGAGATCTGGAACAGTCTTACTGAGATATCTCTTTTCCCAGTGTCCTTGGACCACACACAGCCTTAAGCTATTTCACAGACTTGTTGTAATGATCAATTGAAAAGACGAGAATTAGGTACACTGCAGTCAGCTGTTAAAGAAAGAGATGATTTAAGTTAAATAAAGCTAGATTTTTTTGGACTCAGCCCTGAACCTGACCCTTTGGGATACCTTCAAATTGCTAGTCTCTATCTGAATTGCCATCAGGATGAGAATTAACTGTGGATGCTCTGGGCCATCTCAAAACTGCCATTCAATACACAAACTGCTGTCAGGGTCAGAGGTGGTCATGGGAATAAGCAGAGGCTGAGTCATCTTCTGTTCATGAACTTGGATTCCAGTTCAACAATACAGCTGGCTGGCATAAAACAAAACCTTTCCATTTTGACTCTCCTCCGTTTTTGAATTACATCTCTGGAATTTCTGTTCCTGGATTTGTTATGGTAAAGTTTGTGTAGTAGCAACTGAGAGCAAGAGAGGGAAACACATTTTCCCTCCCCACTTCTGTCCTGCCACTCTTGGAAACACTTAGGAGAAAATATATTGGTGCCCAGGGGCACATATTATATAACACCATCTCTTTGGAACCTGCTCCAAGCAGCCGGTGTGTGCTCAGCTAGAAAAGACAGGGGACATGGACCTTCAATGAACAAGGTGTGAAAGACTGAAAGATTTCTGTCCCAAAGGGAGAACTAAGAGCTGTCTTTTGAACCTGTCCTGATCTCCTCTTGACATCACAGCTGTTGCTTTCTAAAAGATGAATATTGCAGATTACTTAGTTATCTCTTTTTACACTGTAGACTTTTTCTTACAACTGAGCTAAAGTAGTAGATGCATATCCTTGACATAGCACAAAACAATGCCAACATAATATGTGCTATTACATTGCCACACCCTGCCCTTGCCTCTATGACAGGGGTCCTCAACCTTGACAACTTTAAGACTTGTGGACTTCAACTCCCAGAATTCCAAAGCCAGAGAAGCTGGCTGAGGAATTCTGGGAATTAAAGTCCACAAGTCTTAAAGTTGCCAAGGTTGAGGACCCCTGTTCTTTGGTGTCTGTTCCAAGTAATTGCCCAAAGGCAAATGGCCAAAGGCATTTGTTCTGATTTGTGAAAGTTCCACTTGCTATAGCAAAGTGTCTTCTGCTTTGGCTTTCAACATCCATCAGAGATGGCTCTAGAGAGGGAATGAGGTGGATCTGCCCTCAGGATTCTACCTGCACACTTCTACATTGGTTTGTCTACACCTCTTCTCACAGTTTATTTGGGTATTTCCCAAGTTAAAATCATGACCACTATCTTGATCCTCTACAAATAACAACACCAAAAGATCTAATTCACATACATTTGAAGAAATAGGGCTTATTTATTTTTTATTCCATTTTTATTACTACTGTATAAAAATAACTGAAGGTGGGAAACATACATAATACTCCTTCCTTCTCCTATTTCCCCCACAGCAACAACTCTTATGAAGTGTGTTGGGTTGAGAGTGACTGGTCCAAAGTCGCCCAGCCAACTTTCATGCCTAAGGCAGGACTAGAACTCACATTCTCCTGGTTTCTAGGCCTGTGCCCTCATCACTACCCAAGACTGGCTTAAGTTCATTAGTCCTTGAATAAACTCCACATTAGCTGGAAATACAGAAAGTCATCCAATGAGAAACCGGCCTCCCTGGTGTGGAAATGAGGGCAGATCAGGGTCTGCTTTTTCCTCAAATAAATGAAGTAATTTCATGAGTTCATTGGGCTCCCAGTTGGTAGTTAGCCTTCATTGGATGATTTCAGTGGTGGGATTCAAATACCTGAACTGGTTCTCTGTGTGGATGTAGGACTGGACCTCCAAGGCCCAGAACAGACTTCCAGAAGTGGCATCCATGCACTTCTGGTGGGCCATTCTAGGCTGAGAGGCCTCCTTGAGGCCTCTGAGGCCTCCGGAAGCAGTGTGTATTCAGCCAGGTCTCCAAACTCAACAAAATTTAGCTACCGGTTCTGCCGAACTGGTGTGAACCAGCTGAATCCCACCATCTGGTCCCATCCTGAATGAAAATACAGAAAGTTAGGGAGATAATTAAAACAATCTTATTCTGAAGCTACAGTAGAGTGTTGACTTTAGGGCCAGTCAAAATGGCATAAGATGGTAAAAATATCTTAGCTTTGAATGTTAAGCACAAGTGGAGTGGATACAACAGTCAAACCGCATTCCAAATTCATTGAATCAAAGTAGATTCTATGTATTAAGGAGGTATTTCATACTGTTCTATGCAGGTAAAAATATTTCACTTGCAAAGACATTTGGTCTCATGTTCATATTTCAGCACAAAAGTCAGTTGGGATTTCTCTGGTCTAGTTTGTGCCACTTCTGAATGATATTTATGTGAAAACAGGAGAGTAACTGACTGAACGTAACAGGGGCACTGACTAATTTAATCCCCCTGTTTACACTTCACAATTGAAACCACTGCTTTTGGAGAGAAAAATTGTAGAAATAAATCAGTCACAAGGAACACTGGAAACAATAGATATAATTCAGCCCCACATTAATGTCCACAATTAAATGTAATTGCAAACACAATATTCTGAATTCAGAGAAGAGGCCTTCCTTTTTTACTTCTTTCAGAAAGATATGGACCATCATTTGTCACTATTCTCATCCAAAGCAATCAGCAAAATATCAAAACAGTATAAAACAAGATTTTTGCAGATCTCATTCTGACAAAACATTTTGTCAAAGAAATATATGCATATAAATCATTTTTATAAAAGCATCTCCTTTGTCCCTATTAAAGGGACATTCTCATGAGAATGGATGCTAATTAGAGATGTAAGCAGAGATATAGTGAGGAAATTTTGAAATCCTACTGAAGTGAATGGAAAACATGTACTAAATCCTATTGATTTCAATGAGATGGAAGATGTTAGCTGTTACAAGACAACCTTTATCTCTTGGGTTGTTACAGAGATATTTCCTTATCATATTCCTGAGTTGCCTTTAACTAGTCACAGAGCTTTTAATATACTTTAAAAGGTCTTCAAAATTCAGGGAGATAGTTCAGAGATGTACCTTCCTTGAAATTAGCCCATGTTGAACGGTATAGCACAGTTAAACTTCAGAAATTGATCAAAGAAAATCTTTTAAGACACCTTGCATTGTATCATAAAGTGTTATAAAATATTTTATAAAACCTGCCAAATTTCATTTCCTCAGGAATTATGGATCCCCGATTTAGGATGCATTCTCTGAGTTAGTCCATTTGAGGTTCCTTCAATCAAAACACTTTGCCCTACAATGCACCAAGTTTCACCAAGTTAAAGGTTACAGACATGAGTTTTAGTAGTAGTGTATATAGATTTCTGCAGATAAAATGGTAACAGTATGTTAGGTAAAGGTAAAGGTTCCCCCGCACATGCGTGCTAGTCGTTTCCAACTCTAGGGGCCGGTGCTCATCTCCGTTTCAAAGCCAAAGAGCCAGCGCTTGTCCGAGGACGTCTCCGTGGTCATGTGGCCGGCATGACTAGATGCCAAAGGCGCATGGAACGCTGTTACCTTCCCACCGTATTGGTCCCTATTTTTCTACTTGCGTTTTTACGTGCTTTCGAACTGCTAGGTTGGCAGAAGCTGGGATGAGTAACAGGCGCTCACTCTGTTACACGGCACTCGGGATTCAACCCGCCAAACTGCCAACCTTCTGATCGACAAGCTCAGCGTCCTAACCCACTGAGCCACCGCGTCCCTTAAACAGTATGTTACTTATACAAATTTCTTAGAAACTGCATCAGAAGCAAAATACCATTTGTTTATCTTCACGTTTCCTGAAGTAATCGATCTGTTTTCATCTGTAATCAAGATATGACATTATTATGTGATAAATGATCACCATGATTCAAGAATGCTTCAAAGTGTTTGAGATACATAAAAATAAAACAAGACGGTCATATTTTTTTAGGCTATCTGAACTAGCCTTTTTATGATCATAACAGTCCTGTGATCGGTTTAAAGTACACCTTTGAACCTTTAAGTACAGCAGCATGAAAGACACATCTGAAGCTGATTTACAGAGAGTCATTTTGCATATCACGTCAAGCTATGATGTGGTTTATTTTGTTTTGGCTGTTACAAAAATTAGAGGATTGCAAAGGCGCAAAAATAAATAAATAAATTTCCGCACAGTTAGACATGAGCTTTCAGCCATGTCATGACCAGGCTAAAATAGAATTTGGCTTGTACCCATTTTTGTGACTTCACTTGGCCCCATAAAGATATTGACACATTTTTAGACTTGGTCTAGACAGCTGTGTTTCACTTCAGCTGGACTGCAGAGGCCACATTATTCTCCTGGTAGAGACTGTCACTTTTCAAGGCCTTGTCCTAATCCTTGCAGGAGGCGATGGAAGCCCTTCCAGTACTAACCAGGCAGAATTACTAGCTCAGAAGCATGCAAAGGAAAGCAATGCAGGTAGTCCTTGACTTATAACTGTAATTGAGCTTGGAATTCCAGTTGTATGTTGTGACAGTCATTAAGCGGGTTACTGTGTGAGGTGCCCAATTTTATGAGATTTTTGCATCCATCGTTAAGCGAACACTGTAATCTTAGAGCGAATGCTGTGGTTGTTGAATGAACCCATTGGGGCATATTTTTTTTGACAGAAATACAAAGAAAATGTTGGTTTTTGGCAAAAACATTGTGAATTGTGGCTATGTGACCACGGGACGTTACAAACGGCCATAAATATGGGCTGGTTGCTGAGTGCCCTTAAGGTGATCATGTGACCACAGGAGAGGGTGGCCATTGTAATTTTGAATCTGGGTTATAATTCCCTTTTCTGAGGTTTGGTATAGTGGTTAAGGCACCAGTCTAGAAACTGGGAAAACCTAAGTTCTGATCCTGCCTTAGGCACAAAACCAAATGGATGACCTAGTCCCTCTAGGAAGGGGACAACGGCAAGCCACTTACGAAGAAGACTGCAGAGACTTGTCCAAGCATCATCAGGAATCAAAATTGACATGGAGGCACATATATGCACAAAAAAGTCCCACTGAACTATACATTTACACACAGAAACACAGGCACACAAACATAGATATACAGACGCACATTTTATTCCCATATTATATTAGCCAATAAGTTCTTTTATTTATTTGAGGTTTAGCGTGTTGTCTCCAGTTGTGGGAGGTTAAACTATAGTCTATGGCATATTGCATTGTGCAAATGCATTCAAACAAAGGCTTAACAAAATGTGCAAACTCAAAATTTCTTGCATATTATTTCTGATGTTTGTCTGGAGGCAGATATCTATAGGGTTTGCATGGATTTTAAAAAATCACATACCCGTGTTTCCCCGAAAATAAGACCTATCCCAAAAATAAGCCCTAGCTTGATTTTTACACATGTGCCCTACCCTCAAAATAAGCCCTACTGAAGACCCCACTCACTCCATTGCACCTGGTTGCACATGGTGGGGTGGGGTGCGTGGGTAAAAATCAAGTTAGGGTAGGGATGGGGTGGGAACCGTGCCCCGCATCCACTTACCTTAGGACAGCTGCAGCCAGGCCTCCCACGCCCCAACACCTGCCTCACCTTGCCAGCCCACTTCTTCTGTGGCCACTTTCCACCACTCGCGTGCATCTCCCCAGCCTCCATTTCAGTGTCAGAAGCCTTCTGGAAAGGCCTCTGCAACTGAGAAACGAGCTCTGGATTGATGCGTGTGGCGCCCCCCTGGCTCCCATTTCACCATCAGAGGCCTTCCAGAAGGCTTCTAATGATGAAACGGAGGCCAGGGGTGATGCACACGAGCGGCCACAGAAGTGGGCCGGCGAGGTGAGCCAAGTGTCAGGGCATGGGAGGCCTGGCTGCAACTGTCCAAAGTCATCACCCCAAAATAAGACCTGTTGCCTCTTTTGGAGGTATATATATTTTCGGGGAAACACGATATATGCCAATCTATTTTAAATATTCAGGAATATAAAGAATGCTGAAACAGAGGGGCTGACACCTTCAGTGCAGCCCCTAAGAAGTGGCATTTTTGTATCTGTAAATAAATATATTTTAAAAAACTAGATGAGTAGATACATTTACCTGCCAGAGTACATACTGCATCAGGAGATACTCAAGGAAAGAATTGACCAGAACAGTATAGGAACTGCTTCTCTTGAGAGACAGGGGGTTTCCTAAAACAACATATTTCTCCAAACAAAGGGAGAATTTGGGCTCTGCAGGTGGAAAAAGCCTCCTCCACATTCCTGCATTACAACAGGGAGAATCCTTTTTCCGTGGTTAGGACACTTCATTTGGCTCTCCTCAGCCAGTCCAGTTCTAAAAATACATTGTCTTTTCTTTAAATAGCCCCCAAATCCATCTGCTCCTGCTGCTACACATGAGAGAATTTTCCTAAAATATCTCTTTTCCACCAGCATTTTTTTTCCAAGTTTGAAAAATGCTGAATCCTGTTACTCCTATTATTCCCATCCAAGTCCAGAAGGGATGGTTGGCCACAAAGGCTGCCTTCCGAATGATCTAACATTCCCCAAACCAGCTGCTTGTCAAAGGCTTGGAGAGAAGGACAGCCAACCCCATCTGCTCCTCAACTGCTGACTTAAATTTTCCTGGTGGGACCGTTTCTGGGACTGGCTTTGCTACAGGAGACCTGAGAGTGACCATGAATTGGGGAGGAAACGAGTTTGTGTGTTATATAACTTCCAGGAATTCCCAAGGAGAAGGAGAAGGAGTTTCCCTAGAAACCAGAAGAGTTTTCTATATAGTTATGTATTTCAGTTCCTTTCAGTGGAAGACCAGATGCCTCCCCCCGTTTTTTCCTTTGTTTCTTTAGTAACAGGAACATGGTTTTTATTTCATTTACTAAGAAGAGGTCTCCTTATTCCTAATTCCTTCCAATGTTCTTCTTGACACCATTTCTCCCAGTTGTTGCATTCTCTTGACTTCCATCTGGATTGAGTCTTTTGTTCCTCTTCCCACTAAATGGGCGGGGCTTGAGATAAGATTGCTTTTTCTGGTCATATATTCCTCAGTAGAATTAGGGCTTATTAAGGGAAACTCACTGAGTCAGAGGATAGGATAGGATAGGATAGGAGCAGAGCAGAGCAGAGGATAGGAGCAGAGCAGAGCAGAGGAGAACAACAGAACAGAACAGAACAGAATCATAGGGGTGTAAGGAACTTTAGAGTTCTTCTAGTCCAAATTCCTGCCCCAGGCAGAAGTCTTTATGCTATCCTGTACAAATGGTTGTCCAATCTTTTCTTGAAAACCTCCAGCAATGGAGCACCCAGAGACCACGAGGCAAGTTGTTCCATTCATTAATTGTTCTCACTATCAGGAAATTTCTCCTTGGTTCCAGGTGGAATTTTTCTTTAATGAGCTTCCACCCATTGCTTCCTTCACCCAGCTGCTTCATAGAACAGGCCAATCCCCTCTTCTCGGTGACAGCCCTCAAGGAGCAGAAGACAGCTATCATATCACCCCTAAACCTTCTCTTTGTTAGGCTAGCCCAGGGGTAGGCAACCTCGGCTCTTTTATGACTGGCTCAGGAATTCTGGGAGTTGAAGTTCATGAGTCATAAAAGAGCCGAGGTTGCCTACCCCTGGGCTAGACATACATACTGTAGTTCCCTTAGCTGTTCATCGTACAATTTAGCCTCCAGATCGTCATTTAGTGATCTCAGAATCAGAAAATAACCTCTTTTCTCCGTCTGCTCCCCGTCCAAATGATCAAGGGCAAGGTCTCACAGGAAGAAATGGGAGTTGTGTAACAGCATTTCTATACTTTTTAAGAATATAAAATAAAATATTTTTTGCATTGTGGCTAGAACTCTGGAAGGCATCTAAATGAGCTAATTCTTAAATGCTGGATCATTTTTCCATCCATAAAATATGCACACACTGAAAGTATTCATTCAAATGCATGAGACACTGCAGAATGTGGGTGCAGTACACTTCAAGAATTATTTATTTATTTATCAAATGTTGGAGACTGCCCGTCTTCCTCACCAAGCGGTCTCCAAATTATGGTTGCAGAATACATTGCAGGAAATTATATGGGCAAGCAAATCAAGCTTACAGACATTATTCAGGAAAAAAAGTCAAATCAGTTACACCAGAGGAGGCTAAATGTGCCAAATTCTCCTGCCAAATTAATTTGGAAGTCATTCCTTCCCAAATTCTGAACAAAATGGGATGCTGCTTGTACTTACATTTGCTAAGTTTGTAACATGAAATTACAGAAAGAAAATAAAAATAAAAATCCTGCAGATATGGCAGGATTCACAGCTTTCTTCCATATAACTGAAATGACAAAATAAGATTTTAGGAAGGCTTGAGATCTATTGTTTTAAAATTAAGCTGTCTGTTATCTTAGTAATAAAGCACGGCCTGCATGCTACTTTACAGTATTCTGAAAAGAAGAATTTTAACAATTGTAATAGTATTATTTATACTATTACTGTACTGAACTAAAATATTACTACTACTGTAAATAATATTGTAACTACTACAGTACTAGATCTGTAACTAGTACTAGATCTAGAATGCAAAAATCCAGATGACCACTAGATGGCAGGAATGATTTTCATTGTTACTTTGGTGCCATCTAATATTTGTGTGCAGTATTGCAGTCCTGTAGAACTCTGTTTTTTGAATATATAGTTTTAATTAATAAACAGGGAACCAGTTTTTATTACTGTGGTTAAGGCATCTGGCTAGAAAGCAAGAGACTGAGTTCTAGCCTTTTCTTAGGCATGAAGCCAACCTGAAGGGCCAGTCACTTTCTCCCAGCCGTAGGCAAGGGCAAACCACTTCAGAAAAAACTTGCTAAGAAAAATATAGGGACTTGTCCGAGAATTGGATATGACTGAGTGGAAGAAAAACAAATTAACAAATATTCTTTTCTGAGTAATTCTCTTGGCCTGTTTTTAAAATTGTTCTGAAGACAGCTTAGAGATAGTTAATAAGGAATTTTCCAAAGTGATTGGAAAGTAAGGTTTGCAAACTTAGCATCCTTTAAAAAGCTGTGCTGTGGCTGCTAGCAAGATGGCCAGTCCTGTTGTCTCATAGCACTGTTGTTCATTGTTCTGCAATCTCCTCATGAGAAGCAGCCATTCAGAGTACTTGTGGGCAATCTCCCTTCATCTCCTTAATCTGAAGAGGCTGCAAGGGACCAGTCTACTCACCAGTTCCTTGATCATTGCCACAGTTGTCTGCCATTCCAGTTCACCATACCTCCCCAGGAAGTTTATTTCTGATAGTGTTCCCTTATTTTGAGCACTAAGGAGAAAATTATCACACACTGAAGAGTATGAATATTTGGGACTTTCGTTCACTTGTATAAATGCTTTCCTCACATGCACACTGCAGCATCACGTGTTTTTAAGCACTGTCATATATAGATCCATCCCCTATGGTAAACCAGCATTCAACTAAGATTCGTTCATAATAAACATTGAAGTGGATGTTCTCAAAAGGTCTCACTGAAGAGCACAGAGAATCCAGATGATCTCAAAACAAAGCATTTGCCTCTGTTACTACTAGTCAAGGCCTCTCTTAGAATATTTATCATTCACTGGATAATTTTTAATCTATTATTTTGACAAAATAGATCTCAGAATGACTTCAAGAATCTACAGGTTTATGTTCTAAAAGACATAACAAAAATAAAAAGAAAAGAAAAAGGAGTAAGACTAAGTTTTATATTCAAAATATGAACCAATTTCCCTCATTCTACTCCCTTCTGCCTGTACTGGGACTGCAAGTATTAAAATTTTCAGCCAGCAGCCGGCCCATATTTTAAAAACTTAAGTTCAATATCTCTGGAGGGTATCAGAGGAAAACAGATTTTTTCATTTAATGAAGAGAAAGATGAAGGGTGACATGACAGCTGTGTTCCAATATCTCAGGGGCTGCCACAAAGAAGAGGGAGTCAAGCTATTCTCCAAAGCACCTGAAGGCAGGACAAGAAGTAATGGATGGAAACTAGTCAAGGAGAGAAGCAACCTAGAACTAAGGAGAAACTTCCTCACAGTCAGAACAATTAACCAGTGGAACAACCTGCCTCCAGAAGTGGTGAATGCTCCAACACTGGAAGTTTTTAAGAAGAGACTGGCCAGCCATTTGTCTTAAATGGTATAGGGTTTCCTGCCTGAGCAGGGGGTTGGACTAGATGACCTCCAATGTCCCTTCCATCATCATCATCATCATTACCACCACCACCACCACTATTATTATTATTATTATTATTATTATTATTATTATTATTATTATTATTATTATTATTATTATTCTATATTTTATTTATGTACTCATATTATTGTCTTTTCGAAGTATTGAGAGCAAAAGAGAATTGATTTAGATGTTTGTATTGTAAGAACAAAGTAGATAACTAAGGATTAGCCAATTCCAGAAGCCAAGAGCTTTGTGGAACATGAGCCTGGTAACAGACCTTCTCAGTGGTGGCCCCCTTTAATGGAACATTCTCCCTATGAAGGTACAGAAGGCCCCTACCCAACAGACATGTAAAAAATAGACAAAAATATCACTATTCCAATTAAATGGTACTTTTGTTGCTTTAAATTTATTTATTTATTAAATTTATGTGCTGCCCATCTCATTCTTCAAAGCAATTTTGAGTGGCTTACAGTTAAAATTATTGTTATTTTCTATTATTTATATGGATTTTTTTGTTTGTTTGGGGAGCTTTTTGTTTGTTTGTGTTTAGAGTTTATTACACCCTACTCAGAATCTGTTAGGACTAGGACAGACTATAAATATTGTAAAAATACATAAGTAAATAATCAAACTATTCAAACTATTCAGTTGCATCCAAAGAATGGAATATCCATTTCCTGCAATCTATCATCTGTCTGTCTGTCTGTCTGTCATCTATTTTTGTGTATATGTCTGTTGTGTATATCTCTCTGTGTGTCTGTTTATGTCTCTGTGTGGTGCATATACATATATGTTCTTTTGAGTTAAGTTGTAGTGAACTTTGATCTGTACTTGATTTGAAAGGGTTGTAGCTGTTTCATAGGAAAGATGATCAAATCAGACTATTTTCCACCCAGTATCACTGTCAGATCAACAGCAGTTTTTCAAATTCTAAAGCAGAGTTGACTTTTCCGTGTTCTCTGCTACATGATCCTTCCTAATTGGAAAGAGCAGGGCTTGAATCAGAAACCTTCTATATGCAAAACCTATTTTCTCCCACTGAGCTATCGTTCCTCTCCAGTAGGAGCCAAATACAGTAAATAGTTTAAGGTCATGGGTGCTAGCTGACCGATCTTGATCTAATATATTGGCTCAGTGGCAGGATGCAAAGAGATGTTTAGGGAAGCAGAACAAAGGCTCCAAATGGCCACCTTGGTCTGTAAGCTCTTGAGAAGATCAACCTTTAAGGTTTCCTGAGGATGTGCCCCAAAGTTCCACAGCAGCTCTTTTGAGCTTATCATAACAGCCAACTCAGTTTTTTACTTTGCAAAAGCATTCCAGTCTCATGGCAACAATACTTAGTTTTGACAAAAGACTCTTGTCTTTCCAAAATAAATAGACAGACTCTGCTGCTGAAAGCAGATCTTGAACCTGATCCACAAGAGTGGAAGTATCAAGCAAAGTATATATATATATAATGAATCTTATTTGATAAAGAGAATATCTTGAGCAGATGTATTTAGTCCTTTATTATCTATATCTTCACTAGTCCCTTATTATCTACATCTTTACTAGATATGGAGTTATTTCAGCTGGATTTTTTTTCTGATCTGCTCTCCTACAGATTTAAGACAGTTGCCTGGATTTTGAAAAAAAACACCAGTGCAAGTAAAACAAGGAATATTAAATCCAAAGTATTCCCTGATTATGGCATACTACATAGCACCATAGGAATTTTTTTACTATGGACCAGGCTCCATCACACCAGAATTATCCAGTGGTGTGGTAAATAATAGTCATATTTATTTATTTATTTATTAAATTTGTATACCGCCCTTCTCCCGAAGGACTCATGAGGATTATTAGGTAAGGGAAAGTTAATATTTGGAGGAGCAAATATCAACTATCCCTGCCATGCCACCTGGTAGCAAGAAACAGCCTTGGAGATGGAACAAATGAAGGTAACTGATTTGGTTCTAATTTGATATACTCAACTCATTTTATATGAACCCAGTATATTTACAGTGAATGACAGATTGCTTTTTTACATATCAAACTTTGTTTTATATCCAGACTGTATGCATATCCAAGAACAATGTACCACCAAAAATTAGTTTTGAGGAATCATATTCAATCTGCAGATGTGCAAACTGCATTTTAAATCCCCCCAAATTTAAAAAGCAAAATAGTGTAATAGAATGATCAGGAACACAGTGTTTAATGGAACTTTTCACTCAGAATGAAATCCATGAAAATACATTTGCAGGATTTGGAGAAGTATAGAGGTGGGGTTGACTCCAAAGCTGAACCAAACCCCTGTAGAACTGTAAAATTTGACAAAATTTCAAAAAATTCCAATTAATGGCATGCTTTTGATCAATTTAGATCCTCCTGATTAATGTTTAATAAATAATGTTTACACTCAGGACCTTTTGAAAAATTCTAAAGCCAGAATGCTCATTTGAGCCCCTGTATTTGGGCCCTTTTTATTAAGTGGTGTGGTGGCCTAGTGGTGAAGATGTTCACCTCCCACTCAGAAGTTTGAGAGTTCAATGCGAGGTAGTGGCAGATGTCTTAGAGCACAAAGAAAAAATATCTGCTGCAAACTCTGCATAGGTGTCAGGAAGGGCATCTGCCCAGTAAATGCTTAGCTCCATCCAATTGTCCCAACTCCACACTGAATAGGGACACGTAAAAAGAGAGAGGGTTTTTTTTTATTTGAGCCCTTCTTATTGCATCCTGTATCACTGTATTCCCATCCACTCCCTCCACGCTTACACACTTTGCCTTCCCTAAAAAATAGGCAGGTTTTATGTAGATCAGGGGTCCCCAACCCCCAGTCTGTGGACCGGTACTGGGCCACGGCATGCCAGCAACTGGTCCACACAAACAAATTCCTATCCGTGGGATGCAGGCAGCACAGAAAACCATGCACTCTACAGTCCGTGAAAAAATCTTTCTCTGTGGAACCGGTCCCTGGTGCCCAAAAGGTTGGGGATCTTTGATGTAGATGATCTTTGATGTAGAGGACCCAGATTGTTGGGGGCAATAAGCTGACTTTGTAATAATGCCGCTGGGGTGTGTGTGAAAACACTAATAAGCAGGCATATACATAGAATGAAGGCTACTGCTAAGCTTGTAAGCCGCCCTGAGTCTTCGGAGAAAGGCGGGATATAAATGCAATAAAAATAAAAATAAATAAATAAATATTGGTGGTTTGTATTCTGGCTTGTTCAGTTGGAGGATCTGTGAAGAAGCTCAGAGTTCAAATGTGCCTATCTTCCTCCTTCTCCTCCTCCACATTGTCATTATCATCATCACCACATATTCTTTAATATATTTTCGGAAGATATCTGTCTTTAAAATATTGTAGGTTAAAAATGTACACATTATTATGAATAAAGTGTCATACATCCAGATCACTTATTTATTTAGCCCAGTATTCTGTGCTCCAGAAGGCAGGCAACCTCCTCATCTCCAGGTGTTATATAGTATCTTTGTTCATTGTCATTGGCTGTGGAAGTACCAAGATAAATGTTTTGCAACTTTAGCATCTTTAAGATATGTGGACTTCAATTCCCAGAATTCCCCAGCCAGCATTTCAGATATATTTTCTAATGAAATTTTCTTCCTGAATATCATTTAAACTATTGGTTGCATTCCAAGGAATAAGGGAGATTAAGCATGACTTAGTCCTTGATTTCAATTAAGATGTGAGATCTCTTTAGATTAATAACCTAATTTAATTATAATTAAGCTTTCTCTTGAGGAAAGACTTCATAAGACAATTAGATTCTCCAGATATACTGAACTGCAAACCACAAACAATAAAGCACAATAGGTAGTCCTATATAAAAATATCCATAATTGTTAGATGGTACCAGACCTGATGGTCCATATTATGTAAATCTTACTTATGTAAATCTCAATTTTTATGGGATAAATCTTCATGAACTTCAGTCCACTTTAATAGATGCACTAAAGGGTATTTGTGTGTGTGTGTGTGTGTGTGTGTGTGTGTGTGTGTGTGTGTGTATGTGTGTGTGTGTGGTGTATAAAATCTAAAATTACACAGAAATACATACATACACACACTGCAGAAAGTTTTGTTTTTTGTTTTTGCTGTGGATTTGCTATCACAAATTAACGTAGCTACTATTGTGAAAATTATCTAAACAAATTAATCCATGCCCCAGATGAAATACAATGAAGATAAATTCACATTTGCTTTTTCATGTAGAACTGTTACCTTTTTTAAATTTATTTTTGGCAAGAAGTCTGAAACTGCAATCCTGCAGTTTTTAACCTGATTTTCTCTTCTTCTTCTTTTTTTTTTTACTTGTTCAGGCCTTTAAAAAAAATCCAAGTTTTGAGGAAAAAAAACGGAAGATTAATTTTGTTTGTTTAAAACAAAGTAACTGCCAATGCAAAAATGTGGCACAAGGAAAAAGCACCCAATATTAAATCTGAGCACAATTTGCTATTCATTACTGTGGTCAGTGGCCACACCCTACAACTAATGTTGAATTTTAATGAACTCCTTACTTGGAAGAAACCAACCAACCAGCCCATGTGATCTGTAAATTCTTATTTACACCATTAGAATACCTGTGATTATAAAAGAAAATATCGGAAAATAAACATTTATTCAAATGAGTATTAAGTACAATTAGAACCATGCAAGACATTCACAACCTGAGCCATTAAATAGTCTGAAAGTTTAACCCCCCCTCTCCCCGCTATTAATGAAAACATTCTTTCTGGTGCTATATTTCTTTCAGCACTTCAGATTTAGTTGCATTCTGTTTCAATGGCCAAACATGCTAAGTTACTTAAAGATGGAAAAGACTTCACGGTGTAATTATTGATCCTTGGGATGCTGAGTTAACTTGACAAGTCAGTTCATGATGCAGCCCAGATTCTAATATGAATAAGTTCTTCTTTGCTGTAAACACCGACCCCCCAGCCCTGGGCCAAATTTTGTCCAGCCTGTTTAAGAGGTACTTTGCAATGAGCTTTGATTCAGGCATGTTGAACTCTTATTAAATGTAAACACCTGATATTCCCTTTGAGCTTTGGTACTACTGAATGCTTTGTTCTGGAGAAAGAAAGAAAGAGAAAGAAAGAAAGAAAGAAAGAAAGAAAGAAAGAAAGAAAGAAAGAAAGAAAGAAAGAAAGAAAGAAAGAAAGAAAGAAAGAGGGAGGGAGAGAGGGAGAAACCTGTGTTGCAAAATCATCCAAGGAAGGCAGCAGGCGTGCAAATTACCCACTCCCGACGCAGGGAGGTAGTGACAAAAAATAACAATACAGGACTCTTTCGAGGCCCTGTAATTGGAATGAGTCCACTTTAAATCCTTTAACAAGGATCCATTGGAGGGCAAGTCCGGTGCCAGCAGCCGCAGTAATTCCAGCTCCAATAGCGTATATTAAAGTTGCTGCAGTTAAAAAGCTCGTAGTTGGATCTTGGGATCGAGCTGGCAGTCCGCCGCGAGGCGAGCTACCGCCTGTCCCAGCCCCTGCCTCTTGGCACTCCCCCGATGCTCTAAACTGAGTGTCCCAGGGGTCTGAAGTGTTTACTTTGAAAAAATTAGAGTGTTCAAAGCAGGCCGGTCGCCGGAATACTCCAGCTAGGAATAATGGAATAGGACTCCGGTTCTATTTTGTTGGTTTTCGGAACCGGGGCCATGATTAAGTGGGACAGCCGGGGGCGTTCGTATTGTGCCACTAGACGTGAAATTCTTGGACCGGCATAAATCATTTAGGGAACAACACAAAGGATGACTACAACGGTAAAAAACCTGTGAAACGGGCGGAGTCTTCTACAGAATCCTAAACTATTAACTGGGCAAATATCACACCTGGGCTTCAAGAATTCAGAGAACCTTCCCATAGCTAAAAGTTTCTGTATTTACTTAGTACCATCTTGGATTTTTACAGATTAGCTATAGTATGGCTGCTGTAGACCATCCTCTCTGGAGAGAGGTAACAAAATTAAAACAGTTTGATTTCCTTACTATGTTAAGCCATGGTTTGCTTGTCATGGTTTCTTAAGTAGCTACAGTGCATCATACTAAGTCAACCTCAAAACAAAGGACCCAAAGCCCACAAACAACTCCAAACAGTATGATTTAGTATGATAATATGAAACAAGCCAACCAGTTTAATGAATATTCAATGTAACTTCATTTTCTCTAATCAGCTTTTCTCCAATCTGATGCCACTGGAGAAGTATCTGTTAAGATTTTGACCCCCTGCTCCTATTCCTACAGTTTTAGAAGCTGTAGTCCAGGGGGGGGTCAAACTGCTGTCCCAGGGGCCAGATGCGTCATGGCGAAACCGCACCCAGCCCATTGCTAGCAATGGAAAAAAAAGTTGCGATACATCACGATATGTCATGTGACGTTGCGAGTTTGACACCCCTGCTGTAGTCCAACTCATCTGAAGGGCACCTGGTTAGGGGCAAATGATGTACAAAAATACTACTAGTTTCTGCCCATGTTTTGGGCAGAGGTTTTTCCCAGTCTTTTTTTGGAAAGATAGGTTTAGATGCAAAGTGTATGTTCTAATTCTAAACCACAGTCTTTCCTCCACCAAACTGCAAGTAGTCCTTGACTTACAGCCACAAGTAGGACCAGAATTTCCATTGCTAAGCAAGACAGTTCTAAGGTGAGTTGTGCTTGATTTTATGACCTTTTATGACCTTTTTGCCATCACTGCAATTAAGTGAATCACACAGCCATTAAGTGAATGTGGCTTCCCCTATTCACTTTGCTTGTGGAAAGCCCTCTAGGAAGGTTGTGAATGACAATAAGGGATACTGCAATCATTGTTAATACATGCTGGATCTCAAGTGCCCAGCAGATAAATGCTGGATCTCACGCGACTCTGGGGATGCTGCAATGTTTCTAAGTGCAAGGACCAGTTGTAAGTCAATTTTTTTCAGTGCTGTTGTCATTTTGAATGGTTGCTTAAAAAAATGGCTGTAAGTCAAGGGCTACCTTTAATTTTTGTAATAGTTGCCTACATCCACATAAAGGTATCAACTAGACAATAGTTTCTAGCTGATCTTAACTGATCTTGGAAGCTAAGGAGGATCACCCCTGGTTCATATCAGATAGAAAAATGTCTGGAAGTTCCAGATCTATTGGCTAGATTGAGAAGTAAAAAAAACAACACTGGAAAAGGCAATAGGAACCACCTCTGTAATACTGCCAAGAAAACTGCATAGAACTAGTTACCAGGAATCAAGCTTCATCTGGAGGAATTACCTTTTATCCATGTTGCTTTTACATCTTTCCTACTTTATGCTCCTTTATATAGCTGTTACACTTTGGACAGGTTATCATCTCTATAATTTCCCTAGTCAAATCCACCATCTTATTATTTCCTTTTGAATTGGGATTACATTTACATTTCTTTTTAAATATTAAGAATTGCAAGCTTTTTGCCTGCTGCATGTTAAAATAGGAGCATAATAATTACTGTTAAGGTAAATCTCATTTGAGTCTTCTTTTTAAAAAGATTGTAAGCTATAAGTCTTTTAAATAAATTAAGGATAATTTAATATGGTCAGAGTCTCAATTGAGAACTGAAACTCCCATACAATCACTATATGGGATGAGGCAAGAAGGTTAAGGAATTAGGAGCAGAAGTGGTGTTTTCATCTGTATTTTCAATGATGGGTCAACATCCAATGTGGGAACAAAGAATTTTAGAAATGAACCGCTGGCTTAAGACAACTTCGGATTCCCAGACCATGGTCTGCATTACCTACATGAAGGGCTTCTAGCAAGGGATGGGCTGTACCTCACAAGAACCGGGAAGAGTGTATTTGGAAAATGACTGGCTCAACTTATCAGAAGGGCTTTAAACTAAAGTTGAGGGGGGAGGGTGACCAATCCTTAGGATCTTTAAGACCCAGTCCCAAGCAGAAACCCCAAGACAATCAATCAAACAATGAGGTAGGTAATGATGGGAAGGAAGAAAAACTCAGAAACAATAAAGTTATATATTTTTCTTCTTTTCAGTTATGGCTGCTTTTTCACTGGCAGATTTTTAATAAGAATAGAGAAAAGACATTTGGGACCTACGTGTTGCCCAAAGATAAGAATGGATGCATCTATTAAAATGTCCTTAAAACTCTTTAAGGTACAAAAATCCTTTTTGTTTTCCTTTAAGCCTTAGTTTTGCTTGACTTTGTGACACACAGATCATAGCTCCAACCTACTGCGTTATGAATTTTAGTGACCCTTTAATGTTTTAAAATCCAAGTGCAACACAGGGAAGCTGATTCATGTTCGCTGCGTCAAGAATTCCATGGATGTCCCAGTATGTAGAAAGATCCAAAAGTGTTAGTCATCCAGCAAACACAGCTTCAGAATGCAGCAATTCTTTCGGCTCCTCTCAGTCAGAAAGGAAGTGTTGTTGAAGAGAACAGAGGTCCTTCTAGAAGTGGCCTTTTCATCCACAAGTTTCAAGTTTACCGATGATGTAAAAAATTGAGCTGCTCTGTGCATGAAGTACTTTGCTTTATAATGGACTGAGCATTGGATGACAGCATTTCAGTGACATTATTCAACTGAAGAAAAGGTGACATACTTGTGGAATAATATCACCAGTAATTCATGGAAGATTTGCTTCAGCTTTCGGCATTTGAGAGTTCCATCTCAGTTCTTTGAGGGAAATGTAAGACATTACCTTTCTCAAAAAAATAAATAGAAACAATTAATAGACTGAGTATTAGCATTGTGTGCTAAATTGAAGTGGCTATCCTTTCCCTGTGTATTCTTTCTTCTACACCCGTCTAACTAAAACAGCGAGAACACTGGTCTAGTTTATGCATCATTAATTTTCATCTAAAGCGCTTTCTAAACTACATCACCCCTTCCCATGCCACTGTCACATCAGCAGGAGCCAAGTGGGAAGGAAAAGAAGGATTCAGAAGCTCACACAATTCCAAAACATCTAAAATCTAAACGGTTGTTTGAAGCAACCTTTAAGGAAGTCATAAACCATATCACCAATGAGATGGACAGGAAAGAACATGAGACTGAATGATGGTGAGGCAGAAAACACGAATGGTTAATACATGGGTAGGCAGTCAGACTCATGACCATCAGCTAGTTGGGTTGGAGCAGATGAGAGTTGCAGTTGAAATCACCAAATCGCCTAACCCAAATAGATGAAAAAGAGCTGTATGATGGTTTCTGTATGTTGGATAATGAAAGGAAAGAAAAAAAAAGGAAAGCATAGCCAAAAAGAAGAGTGGGCAGAGGTGAAAGACGATATTTTTGTGCATGTTTGGCTTGTCTGCCCTAGGATAATGCTATTCGGAACATACATAATAGAGCATGGTGCAGAAATGCTGCTAATGGACTTAACAGTTTATGTTATTGGAGCAAGTACATTCATCTTATAAATCTACATTTTTCCTATCTAGATAGCCTATCATTACTGCTGAACTTATAAATATAGAAACATAGAAAACTGACAGCAGAAAAAGACCTAGTGATCCGTTGAATCTACACTTTGAATTGAGTTTTATTTTTATTTTTAATTAATTAATTAGAAATTTAATATTTATCATTTTTTTAAACCCAGTTAATTTTCCAAATATTGTCAACTAAGGCAGATCTTTTGCCTTCTCAAACTTCTGATGCTGATGATAAGAGAGAAGTCTTGTGCATCATGAAGGAGAGCAGCTAGTGTGACCTGGAATACAATTAAAGAGGCAGTGCATTTGAGGCCCTGGGAATGCAAAAGATTCTCTATTGATATAGCAATTCTCACACTTCCTTTTGGCCATGTGGGATAGTCAATTCTGGGCATTGACAACCTATCACATTGGGAGAGAACCAAATTGGGGGGTGCCATACAAGTTTACAACATCTACTTAGTAAAACGTGAAGTAAGAAGCTGGTTTCATGGAACAGGGGGCTGCAAATTTATTTCATTTTCATTGCTTTGATAGCGAACTTTAAAGGAAAGAAACAAAAGCAAGATAAGATAGTTATATTTGATGAGTTCAGCGCTATGCACATGTTTGTAGGAAAACCAGTAACCTGGCAATACCTTCATGGTTTTCAATTAAACTGGCCAGGGATTATTCTGATCATTTAGAGAGACATGGTTAGTTCTTCTGGCAAGGGTCTGGATTCTGCAAACAAGGATATTTCAAGAGCCAAGGACCCAGAAGGTCCTCTGCAAGATCAGAGTGACAAAATGACAAAAGCAGCAGCATGCCTTTGGGATGCAAAGTCCACCTCTTTCGTTCATGCATGTGACGTCATCTGGGAGAAGAGTTCTGCATTTCATCTTCCTTCTTTATCTCACGCTTTTATTGCCTTTATATCTCATTATAAAATGAAAAGATAGCTGTTGAAGAGTCAGCTTTACATAATTTGTATTTGAAATGTTGGCACCATAACAACTTGGCACTTGTTCCTCTAAAGATAAGCTAGGATCTTTTCTACTCAGGATTCATATTTGGACATGGAAGAACACAGCATCAGTCACTCTTCTGGAGTCTCTTTATCCTGAAGTGATGGGGTTGTTACATCTATGTAATGACCACTGCCTTCACTTTATGACCTTCTGTGTTTGCTTAATGATTGCTGCAAAAAGGTCATAAAAATCAGACATGGTCACATAGTGATCTGCTTAAAAACCATAATCTGTTTAACAACTGGCATGACCTAGAACCATAATTCTGGGCTCAATTACACTCATAAGTTTAGAACTACTTGTAGGGTTGTTGCAGAAATACTTTTTCTGTCTAATTTTAGCCTGCCTGACTTGGACATCCTGGGAGAACAGTAACTCATGCCCTCATTATCACTTATCTGCCAATAGATTCTGCATGAGCTACTTTTGAAAACCATTCAGAAGCTTCAATTGGTCCACAGTGCAATGGACCCATTACTAGTATATATATTTGCTTTGGGTCTGCCGTGGCTTCCTATTAGTTCCAAATGCAATTCAAAATGCTGGTTTTGATTTGAAGGCCTACATAGCTTTGTGGTAGGGTTCTTGCAGAAATACTTCTCTATTATCCAACAAAATGAAATTCAATGGTGAAAAAAGTAAGGTTTTACACTTAAGCAAGAAAGACCCAATGCACAGGTTTAGAATAAGTGGTAACTCACTCAATAACTGTAACTGTGAGAGAGATCTAACATTCCTAGTAGACAATCACTTAAATATAAGCCAGCAGTGTGCTGTAGTCACCAACAAAGCCAACATCGTCCTGGGCTGCATTAACAGATGATAGTTTCAAGATCATGTGAAATGTTATAATGCCTTGGTAAGACCACACTTGGAATACTGCATCCAGTTTGGGTCGCCACAATCAGGGCTTTTTTTGTCATAGAACACACAGAACAGAGTTCCGGCACCTTTTTTGGATGGAACCTTGTAGGGTAGGCAAGGCGGGTTGTATGACATGTGTGAGTTCCGGCATCTTTTTCTTTTACAAAAAAAGCACTGGCCACAATACCAAAAAAGATGTCAAGGCTACTAGAAAGAATGCAGAGAAGAGCAACAACGTTTATTAAGGGACTGGAGGAAAAAGGGTAAGATGAACCAGGTATGTCTAGTCTAATGAAAAGAAGAACATTTTAGCAGTGTTTCAATATTTGAGGGGCTGCCACAAAGAATAGGGGGTTCAAACTATTCTCCAAAGTACCTGAAGGCAGGACAAGAAGCAATGGATGGAATCTTATGAAGGAGAGAGTGGAAATACTGTAAGGAGAAATTTCCTGGCAGTGAGAACAATTCATCAGTGGAACAGGTTGCCTTCAGAAGCTCTAGGTGCTCCATCACTCAAGGCTTTTAAGAATAGATTGGATAGCCATTTATCTGAAATGGTATAAGGTCTCCTGCTTGAGAAGCGGTTGGACTACAAGATCTCTAGGGTCTCTTCCAACTCTATTATTCTATTGTAATTCTATCTAATTTCAGCCTCTCTGAGAGATCCTGCGCACAACCCCCTATTTTCATGAACTAAGGGGGTAGAACAAGACATTTGATATGCCTTCATTCTATTGGCTTTCTGCAAGCTATTATTTTGGAGGACCTTTAGGGTTGAGCTGACTGTCTGGTTATTGTGTGATTATTTATATTCTTTTACCATGGATGTCTTATTGTATTTTACTGGTGTTGGTGAAGTGCCAAGAGCCTTTTTGATTGTGGTCAAGTTTATATCTAATGCATAAATGAATAAAAAAGCATTTTATGGGTCGGTCATATTTGTTACCACAGTTTAATTTATGGCGTAGATAATTTTGCTTTCTAAATGGCAAATAAATTTCTGGATTAGTTCAACCTCTTTTGAGAACATATTTAAATGAAAAATCTGTTTCACATAGAAGGACAAATGAGAATGGCTGTTACCATCATCTTTAATGCACTAAATTCCTTTGCACAGATTGTTCTTGTTACTACTGCTTTGAAAATATCTGCACAGGATAAAAACTCCTTTCTGTCCATATGTGCCATTCACAATGCTTTAAAAAATGAGAGAATTGAGGAACAATTTGGATGTATAATTTAATTCCAGGCTAATTCTTATCCCTACCCCCACTTTAATCATATGGTTGTCATGTCCACTGAGGTTTTGTGGGTCCTAATAACAAAATTCTCTATAAACCTGCAAACCTAGATCAATGGAGAAGGAAAGGCTAATGTTAACTAATATTTTAATTTAAACCATCATAATTGATGCAATGGCAAGCGATTTTGGTTAAGCTATTTCTTGTTCTCTGTAACAGTTTCTATAAAGGAAAATTTAACTTAAATTGAAAGTTAAATTATTTAAATACCATTCACAATTAGTAATCATATATTTACTGTCCCAGCACATGTAACCTTGGGAGGATTGTGGAAGTGACACTCAACATTAAGGTTGAACAGGATTGCACCCTTTAGGCCTCAGATAGAACACTCTTCCATAAAACCATTTTAGTTTTTCATCCTGATTAGTCTTGTGCACCTAAAGTTGCCAAGTCTATTTGAATATTCTTTTATATTGAGAAATATTATCACCTGGATGGATGAAAACTAATCAAGGAGAGAAACAACCTAGAACTAAGGAGAAATTTCCTGACAGTTAGAATCAGTGGAATGACTTTCCTTCAGACATTGTGGATGCTCCAACACTGGAGGTTCTTAAGAAGAGATTGGACAAACAGTTGTCTGAAATGGTATATAGGGCTTCCTGCCTGAGCAGGGGGTTGGACTAGAAGACCTCCAAGGTCCCTTCCAACTCTGTAATTCTGTTCAATTATATAGTTCTGTTTCCTCCCTCATTTTCTTTGTGCTGTCCAATGGCCAGGATGAATCAGATATCAGGTAAATTCAAGTGTTTATTGCCAGTTTTGGAAATTAGACCAGTTTAATTTTTAATTGGAATATTTCGAGTACTTGGGAACTTTCATGCTCCTCAGAGAAGCATACCCATATTCAATCTTCTTTGGGGTTGGATGATTTTAGAATAGTTGGTCTTTATAATTTTTTTCTGAAATAAGCTGATAATGGAAATATAAGTCAATGCATTTGAATATATTTTCTGGACCAAGAGGCAAGGGCAATAGTTATTATCTTCCACTTGTATCTTGACTACAACTGTTTGTTCTATATGGGATTGCCTTAGAAAGCAGTTGGAAGGCTTAACCACTCCTAATTATTATTATTTTTTTAATCCCATTTATATCCCGCCCTTCTCCGAAGACTCAGGGCGGTTTACAATCTAAAGCACAAATCAATGTGCTTAGCAATAGCCTTCATTCTATGTATATGCCTGCTTATTAGGGCTTTCGCCCCCCCCCCAAGCAGCATTATTACAAAGTCAGCTTATTGCCCCCAACAATCTGGGTCCTCATTTTACCTACCTCGGAAGGATGGAAGGCTGAGTCAACCTTGAGCCTGGTGGGATGCGAACCTGCACTAATTGCAGGCAGCTGGTGTTACTTAAGGAGGCATTAGCCCACTGCTCCACCAAGGCTCTTGCTTATTGCTGGTAAATAGTAGAATAAGATCATTTTGCAGGAATTGGCTTCCAGGTCCAATTCAAGGTTCTGGTTGTCTTTTATAAAATCCTTTATAGCTCCAATCCTTATTACAATTAGGACTATCTGATTCAGGTAGAATACACGCATCTATTTTGCCCTCCCAGGCTGAAAAAAATCCCACACTTGAGATGTGAAGATGTGAGGTTCAGAAACCAGCCTTCTGAGTCCTGGGCCTGTTGCTCTGTCACAAATTGCCCTTGCTAACATTCTGAAAAGCAACCAAGAATGAGGGTCCTTGGGGCTCTCTGAACCAGGATGTTTTCTTGCAGAACTTTCATTACCCGAACTAGGCAACTTCATCAGTCTGACCGTTTCAACCCTGAGCTACAAATATTCTCTTTTACTGGCAACCAAGATAGTTGTTTTTCCCAGGAAGACTTTGAGTAAAAGTTGTTACTTTACTGAAGGCAGCTACATATGGCAGATATAATTAGTCTGAGAACTTAAAGCTTGGAAATTCTGGTTTGACTTGTTTTTATGGTTTAATGATTTTATTGCTTGAGTTTAAGCTGCCTAGAATCTTTGATGCAGGAGGCACACAGTAGCACAGTAAATGAATAAGCAAAAATGAAGATATGATCTATTTTGATTGTAAACCCTTTATACAATGACAATCACAGGGAGGAAAATTGGGGATACAATTACTGGGAATGACCCTCCTGTTATACGCATGTTGCATGTTCTGCATACAAGCCACATTAAGGAGGAAAAGACTGTGTAGGGCAGGGGTGTCAAACTGCCGGCCCGTGGGTCAATTGCATCATGTGAAGGCTGCTATGGCAATGCAAAAAAAGTCACGATACGTTGCAACACATCATGTGACATGGTGAGTTTGACACCCATGGTGTAGGGCAGGGGTCCCCAATCCCCGGTCCATGGACCAGCACCAGGCTGCAGCATGCCAGCAACTGGTCCTCACAAACAAGCAAAGCCCCATCCACAGGATGCAGGCAGCACACAAAACTGTGCACCCTCTGATCCATGGAAAAACCTCTCTCCATGGAACTGGTCCCTTGTGCCCAAAAGGTTGGGGATCTCTAAAGTAGGGTATCTCTGTGATTGAACAGAGCTGTATCTCTCAACCTTGTGGACTTTAAAATGTGTGGGCTTCAACTCTCAGAGTTCCCCTGCCAGCAGAGCTAACTGGGGAATTCTGGGAGTTGAAATCTATAAATCTTAAAGTTCACAAGGTTGAGAAACACTTCTATAGGGTATCTATGAGATTGGCATCATCTCCTACAACTGTATTAAGTAATGCACCTCCACTCTTCTCACATTGCCTGAAGTAGCACTGGAATGAGTATGAGATAAAGAAAAACTGGCCATCTGGTTCACACTTGGTGTCCAGTGAGGACTATTTACAACAGCACCCTCTGCTGCCACTTCAAGACTCTATGGGTCCATCCACAGAAGGAAATCATGTTGGCATAAGCTGTGTTGTTCCCACAACATTTGAGGCATTTGAAACAGAGCCATGCTGTGCTGCTGCTATACAGTTCCACTGTATGACAATGGAGGGGAAGGGATTGATAATTTTTCCCTGGCTGAAATTCCAGTCTTCCCAAGGTCGACAAATGCAGAAAAAGCTGCCACTAACTGCCATACAGAGTGTGTGTTGGGGCTTTGCTTGTACATCTGGAACCTCTATCCAGCCATTTTCCTCCCATTTCTATATTAAATGATTATAAACCTATTGAACAGGAGATGGCAGCATAGACTTGTGTAGTTTTAAGGTTTTTCCTTTGCTGCCATCTAGTGTCTTTCAATAAATATTGTTGAACAGCTGAAATAGAAGAATGGTGTTTTGGTTTCTATGAAAGAGATTTCATGGATTTACATACATACATACATACATACATACATACATACATACATACATACATATCTGTCTGATTAAAGCAGACAGTGAAGCTGGGGCTCTGACCCTTCCCTTGCATCTGAAGAAACATTGAAGAAGAGGTGCATTGACTAGTGATTAGATGACAGGGGGGCATTCCCACAGTTGACCTACTGGGTCAATTAGAGATGAACAGGTCACCAATCCAGACTACATCATCACAAGGCTTCTCCATCTCCATGCATCCTTGATTGTCCTCATGGGAGGTCTTATGTTGGGTTACAGTGAGCTGGAAGCAAGGTCACAAAGACACAATGTCTACAAAGGGTTAGAGGAATGTCTTTGTGACACAGCAAGTGGAGCATGTGGACAAGCCCTTAGTGAAATTAGTTTCAGATGTCAGTCTTCTCAACTTCTACATGTGGAAAGAAATCTGGATATCAGCTTCTTTATTACCATAGTCCTCTAGTTGTTCTATTAAGATGTTTTTCCCCTTATGTGTCTCTACAACTCCACTCACAATCATTCAAATATGGTGTTTCCCACAGAACAGCCTTAATTTATTATGAGGAGAATTAAAGATTTAAGGTGTAATTCAAATTCAAATTAAAATCTGGAATCTTAGCCCACCATGGGTGAGCTCCAAAAGCACTGACAACTCGGCAGAGCTTTTTTTCCCTCCAAAAAAAGTTTTCTACAACCCACAGCCACATGAAAAATGAACTGTAATCCAATGGAAATCTATGACATTTTTAACATTATACAATGTTTGTGTGAAAAACTATTGTAGAAATTCCCCATGTCTCTCCAAAACTATTTCTAGCTTTTAATTACATTTCACCATTAATTCAGGACAGCTTTTTATCATAATGGCTCACTGCACAAAACTTGTGTAACTCATTTGCAAATGGGAAATTAGGAACATTTGGAGGAAAAGGACTTACTGTAATTATGAAATGTATGCCTCTGCTCTCAACACATTCAATTCTCCAATCTTCTCCTGAGTCAATAGTTGCAATGGTTACAGGTATTCAGGTCTGGGGCTGGGGCTGGGGATAAGCAATGAGAATTATTTTGGGAAATGACTGGTAGGACTGACGAAATATTGAAAAACTACAAACATTTGTTATAAGGAAGGGATGGCTACTCGGTCGCACAACATATGGATTATGTGGAAATGGTTTCATGTTCAACCTGTGGCACATTCAGGGCTTTGGCTAAAGAACTGCTTGCCTCACTGCCAGAGCAGACAGCACTGATTGGGCTGGACAGACCCAGATTGATTTCTAATGTTAGTTCTGGAGGAATCCCCTTGCTTCGGAACAAACAAAAAACTGAATTGAGCAACTAAATTTCGCATCCCACCAGGCTCAAGGTTGACTCAGCCTTCCATCCTTCCGAGGTAGGTAAAATGAGGACCCAGATTGTTGGGGGCAATTAAGCTGACTTTGTAATAATGCTGCTTGGGGTGTGTGTGAAAGCCCTAATAAGCAGGCATATACATAGAATGAAGGCTACTGCTAAGTTTGTAAGCCGCCCTGGGTCCTTCGGAGAAGGGCGGGATATAAATGGAATTAAAATAAAAAAAATAAAAAAAAATAAATTTAGTCCCATTTGTTCTGAAATAAATAGCATGGGAGGTGGATATTTCTTGCTGGGTTTTCCTCCTTGCTCGTTGTTATTGTTGCTCATTTCTCTCTTACTGTGTGCAATGGGACATTTCATTTTCGATAATCAACCCAGTTTATTACAATCTGGCAATCATTTTATTTTCCAAGAATGTTCTAGACTTTTTGTTTCTCTGTCTCTCCCTCCCTCCCTCCCTCCCTCCCTCCCTCCCTCCCTCCCTCCCTCTCTCTCTCTCTCTCTCTCTCTCTCTCTCTCTCTCTCTCTCTCTCTCTCTCTCTCTGTGTGTGTGTGTGTGTTTGTGTGTGTTTGTTTGTTTGTTTGTTTTTAGAGGAGGGGGACTAAATAGGATTTTTGAGCAGTGTTTCTCAACCTTAGCAACTTGTAGCTTCAGTTCCCAAAATTCCCCAGGAGGTCAGGGAATTCTCAGAGCTGAATCCATGCATCCTAAAAGTTGCTGAAATTTAAAAACATTGGTGTCTTGAATGTTGTGGGAAATCAATTCTGCTGCTTTGGCTACTATACCTAGTGCATCCTTCTTTCCCTCATGAAGACAAAAAGTAGAATCACCCCTGAATGTAACAGGAGAAAACTAACTTTATTGATGACAAATACAACAAATACGACTTTAATAACTAACCATTTGAATGAATGAGTTTTATTATAAAGAGTAGCAAAACCAAAACAAATGCTTATCTATTGAACTGATTGCCAAGATTTAGTACTTGTGAAAATCCTTTTATGACTGCACAGACTTATGAACTCTCTTGTCCCTTTTAAAATATCCTAATTCTAGATCCCTTTTTCCATCAGCTACCTAAGTTGCAAGAGCCAGTTTTGTATAGTCGCTTAGCAACCATTCAAAGTTACGACGGACCCCTCCAAAAGTTCCTTAAAATCCAGTTCTGGTAACTATACCAAGCTCGTTATACTTATAGTTCGTTTTTTCTTCAAATAGCTCCTAGTAGGGTATATGCCTTTCTTCACTTTTTTTTTTACTAGCACCTTCTGAAGATTACATTGAAAGGCTACATTCACATATCAAACTAAAACACAACTGTTTTGATTCCACATGTAATGTGATGCCAGACACGGAAATTTGTGAAGTTAATGTAGTATAGAGTAGATCAGCAACTTTAAGAGGTGTGTATTTCAACTCCCAGAATTCCTAGCGTTCATTGGGAACAGATTTTCCCCCTTTCATTTTTGCTAACAGCAGGGGTCTTCAAAGTTGGCAACTTTAAGGCTTGTGGACTTCAACTCCCAGAATTCCTCAGCCAGCCTGGCTGAGGAATTCTGGGAGGTGAAGTCCACAAGCCTTTAAGTTGCCAACTTTGAAGACCCCTGGCTAACAGAGACCTTTTCATTACACACTGACTCATGGCCACAGTTGGGAACAGAATTTCCACTGCTAAGCAAGACAGTTCTTAAGTGAGCTGCGCCTGATTGTATGACCTTGTCTGCCATAGTTGTTAAGTGAATCACACAATAGTTAAGCGAATCCAGCTTCCCCCGTTGACTTTGGTTTTTGGAAGCTGACTAGGGTGCCACAACTATCACATATATATATATGCTGGTTGCCAAATGCCCGAATGATGATCATGTGATTGTTGGGCTGCTGCAATGGTTGTTAAGTGTGAAGACTGATCGCAAGTAACTTTTTCAATGCTGCTGTAGCTTTGAGCAGTCACTAAATGAATGGTTTTAGATGGAGGACTGCCTATGCTGAAAAATGACTGAATTTGGAAAAAACAAGCCTGTGCTAGATCCAAAACACTGCAGCAGCCCTTGAACTAAATATAGCTGCTTTTATAATTTTGACTGAAGGACAGTTAGGTACTCTGGGACTAACTGGTTCTAGAAAACACACGTTTGAGAAGACTCCCATAATACTCAGGCTCCATCTAGTGGCTAAATCCTGAAAGCTTTGCACTCTAGAGAAATTCAGGAAGGAAGCATCACACTAACGTTAAGACCAATCCACACCAGTATGGAAATGATGATTGATGGCTCTGCAACGTAATTCCAATTCAACTGTTTCGGGGTTTTTTGCTGCTGTCTAAAGGATTCCATCCTCTTTGATTGTGACCTTTATACTTACAACTCTTTTCATTCTTTTTTAACAGAAAACCATGGATTGAAGATGTTAGTTTTAGAATATTTATTTTTTTAAAAAAAGGTGTTTCACATGTTTTGGTTTTAAATGTATATCTGTGTATAGATTCAATGCAGACTCTACTAGGAGAACGTTTGTATTTTATTTCACGCAATAAAATATTCTGGCTCATATTGTCTGCAAGCCTGCATGTTTCTCTCTCTTTCTCTGTTTGTGTGTATGTTAAGGTTTCACCCTGTCCGCTTTTTCTAATTCAGTTCTGCCGATTCTCTCCTTATCACTTAAATTTATTAGGCTTCCTTCTTTCCCAAGAAATGGACTTGACACATGTAGGCCCGCCTTGAGCAAGAGACCTCTATTGCCATTTTGACATTGCATTATCAACCTGTTTCAAAGGCTTCATTTTATCATCATAAAATGATAAACACTTTAGGTAATGACCAAATAGTCAGGATCTGGTATTAAAAATGATGCCCAAGGAGTTAAATAATTGTACATAGGGTGATGGTGCTAGTCAAAAACTAATGAACAAAATATCAGTTGTTTCTTTGCCATTTTAAAGTCAAGTCTCTTTCTCATCAAACTTGATTCTTGATGATTTCATGTTGTGTTGTTGGCAATGAGATGTTATATCCTACTCTTTATTTACAGCTCTGGTAATTCCCGGTTGTCCCTCATGCAGTTATTAACTAGATCTGATCTTCCTTAGTTTTTCCAAATTCAGTCATTGGCTTGATCAGCAACACCTGACCATTAGCTACACCCCAGTTAATTTTCTAGTCAGAGCCAGTTTGCTGTAATGCAGGGGTGTCAAACTCGCAACATCACAACTTTTCTTCCATTGCCGGCAATGGGATGGGTGCAGTTTCGCCATGACGCATCCAGCCCAAGGGCCGGCAGTTTGACACCCCTGCTGTAGTGGTTTAGGCAACTGGATAGAAACCAGGAGATTATGAGGTTTAGTCCCACCTTAGGCACAAAGCCAGCTGGGTGACCTTGGGCCAGTCACTTTCTCTCAGCCCTAAGAAAAAGACAATGGTAAACCTTACCAAAAAAAACTGCAGGCATTTGTTCAGGCAATCTCTAAGAATGGGACACAACTGAATGGCAGGTTTTATTTTCTACTATATAGGTTAGTATTTTTTTTAAAAAAAATTAAAATATATTTCTAAAGCAACCGTGTGGAATAATTTCAATTTTAAAAATGATTCCATACAAATTTTAAAATAGGTTGAAAATTCCTGATTAAACATGGCAGGTGCCTAGAGGACTACACAGTGGAAGAATTGGATAGCTTTGAGTCCAGTTACCTAGCTCCATTCAACTCTTCTCTTGGGACGCCTTTCCTTATGTGAATTCGTCCTAACTACTCTAGTTTCAGCCTGATTAGAGCATTCCCTCTGAGCCTTTCAGCCTTACTATTCGTGCCTGTTGTTATTTCATCCACTGCACATGTGTGCTTATCTAATACTGGTTGTAAATTATTGTAATACTGTTGTAAAGGGGATTCTTCTTCATGACCATAATCAACCAGCAAACAAAGAAGTTTCGTGATTTGATGAGGACAATATCAATTCACACTGCCCAAATAGGTATGAAGTTCCTTAAAATTTATTGTTAACTTGTTTTAAACCATTCCCTTTTTAAAAGTTCTTACACATCTGCAACATGGAACTGCACATGACAATTACTCAATTTGCATGTATATTTCTCTTTGATCAAGAATATGCGCATCTCAGTTGACAAAAGGACAAGTACAAAACATTAGCATCACAAATAATTTGACATGGGGATTTATACTTCCAACACAGGAGGGGAAGGGTTTTCTGCTCTACATTTGAAAAGCTTAGAAATACATATTTAATTAGGTGGTGGCAAACAACCTGATCACAATTAACAGAGAGATTTGGAATACTCTCAAACACAAGTTTAAATGTTCCAAGGAAAATGAAACACACACACACACCTTGGACTGTTCCATTTTAAATGCTCAGGCCTGAGTTTTAATCCAACCCTAATCCTCAATCTTAGTTTTCTGTACCTAATTAGGCTATGCCGGATGTGTTGTGTTGCTCTTCTGATCTGACATAGTCTTTGGAGGCTTATTAAAATACCCTTTCTAATCTGCTCCAGAAATGGAATTATTGGGCAATTTCCTCCCCTTGGATTTACACTAGTAAGACTTCATTGGCTTTAGTATCTAATATACAGGTGGTCTTTGTTTAGTAACCACAAATGGGAATAGCAACTCAGTTGTTAAGTGAAGTGGATGCCAAGTGTAACTGCTACTGTGCATAGGATCTTACTTCAGCTTTCCTTATGCTTTACAGATCTGTGAAAATCTTAAATGTGAGGATTGGTTGTAAAGTTACTTTTTCATTGTTGTCATAACTACAAATGGTCACTAAATGAGGACCACCTGTATAAGGATCTACCTCTGGGACATTTACTTATTATATTACTCATGCATAATATGCATGTTGCAAAGTAGAAGTGTAAAAATTATGACTGGGGGACTGTAGGTGGCATTCCCATCTGTGATCACAGAGCCCAACCCAGGATTTTTGGTATTTTATTTCAATGGATTTTAGTTCCATATTTTGGAGTATGGCCCATGACACATGGCATAAAGCATTGTGTGGCCCTCAGGCAGAGGTTATGTATCTGAGTCCAAAGGACATTTGGCACTGGAGATGACGGCATCATTTATCAAGAGGACAAGGAAGGGGAAAAAGGCAGTCCCCACAAAGGCCCAAATAAATGAATGACCTACAAATGAAACATTTTTCCATACCTTAAGTGTCCAGAGAACATTTCTGTCCTCATGTCATCCAATAATCTTCTAACCAGGCCCAGCATGAAAAAGCCATGATGTGAAAGTATTAATTACTTGAGGGCTGATGTAATCCAGGGAGGGAAATCTACAAATTTTAAACTCATGAACAAATTGCGCCAGTTGGCAATAGCAATAGCTTTTAGACTTATATACCACTTCTCTAAATGGTTTACAGAATTAGCATAATTGTCCCCAACAATCTGGGTCTTCATTTTACCAACTTTGGAAGGATGGAAAGTTGAGTCAACCTCGAGCCCCATCAAGAACAAACTCCAGATTGTGAACAGTTAGCCTGCAGAGTTAGCCTGCAGTACTGCATTCTAACCACTGCACCACCAGCCAATGGCCATGCCATCTGGAGCTATTGGAAACTATAGTTCCACTATTTCTGAAAGGAGAACAGTTTACTCACCCCAATGTTTTCCATCATGGGTTCATTACCAATTATTCCTGATATGCACAATGATCACATAGTCTTATTCTCAATGCAAAATCAACACCATTACAGAACGTGTGCAGTTATCAAAATGTCCCAATGCTTAAACAGTTATAGTAGAAGTCTTGCTTCCTTGTTCTTTACCTTTATTTATTCTTGTAAATCTTTTGTGCAGTGGGGCTATCTAAGCGCCCAGTAGATAATGGCTGATACCACTCAGAATTAACATAATTCCTTATAATTCTGTATTCTCCAGAGATGCCAAACTTCAACTCTCACTATTCCAAGATTTTCTACAGAAATGAAAGGTAGCTAATTGGGAAAAATTGTTTTACACAAGCACCAAAGCTTTATAAAAATAAAATAAAAGTTACTGTAAGGAAGTGGTTACAGAAGGTAAAAAAATAATGTAAGCTTTGTACCCTTTCCTCAAATATATGCCTATCCCCTTTCCAGTAGGGGAAAAAAATAAATAAAAGAACAGCTATGTCACTTGTATTAACCAATTAACTACCCATTTGCAGTCTCTTTCATTATACAACATTAGGATCATAGCATTCTACTCCTCGATCCTTCAGTCATATAAAGGAAAGTGTCCCTTTATAGCCCATTCTAATGCATACAGTATTTTTTACACACAAGCCCCACTGATTTTAAGAATAGTCCCAAGTGCACCCAGAAATTCAACTTTATCTGGGAATACACTGAAGATTCAGAAGTGACAAAGAACAGAGTATAGCAGGGAAGTGATAAATTGTTAATGGATGATGGTGAGAAAGCAGAAATTCTTAATTCCTATTTTGTGCCTGTCATCTGGGCTAGATGATATTGACTCAAAATTGGGTCAGTGACCATGCTCAGTATGGGCTAATTTCAGCTTGAATGAAAGTTTCAAGTCAAGTGCTATCACAATGCCCTGTGCTGTTTAATATTTTCATCAGCTAACACTTCTCAGGAACGAAATAAAGTTCAAAATATCTAATCAGGTTTAAGCAATGAGCTGATGTGAAGAAGATGTATTTAACAGAGAAATTTTAAATTCTGCATCTGGAAAAATAAATTGAAAGATGCATGAATAGGATGGGGGAAGACCTGGCTGGACAGCAGTGAATGTGTTAAGATCTGTATGTCCTTATTGACCAGAACTTAAACAGGAGACAACGGTGTGATGCAGCTGCTACAAAGGCAAATCTTATCTTGGGGTGCATTAACATGAATACAGAGTCCAGATCATGACAGTAATTTTTCCATTCTACTTTACCTGGCCATAAAGGTAAAGTTTTCCCTGCACATGCGTGCTAGTCGTTTCTGACTCTAGGGGCCGGTGCTCATCTCCGTTTCAAAGCCAAAGAGCCAGCGCTTGTCCGAGGATGTCTCCGTGGTCATGTGGCCGACATGACTAGACGCCAAAGGCACACGGAACGCTGTTACCTTCCCACAGTAGTGGTCCCTATTTTTCTACTTGCATTTTTACGTGCTTTCGAACTGCTCTGGGACAAGTAACAGGCGCTTACTCTGTTACGTGGCACTCAGGATTCGACCCGCCAAACTGCTGATCTTCTGATTGACAAGCTCAGCATCCTAACCCAGTGAGCCACCGCGTCCCTGGCCATACCCCACTTGAAATACTCTGTCCAACGTGAAGCACGAGTTCAAAGGTTTTGCTCAACTCAACTAAGTATAACGTTTTAGCTGAGGATAATATTCTGTATCACATTTCTTTCCTACATTAAATGTAAACTCTGAGTGCCACAGTGTTCAAGTCTTAGTGCAATCTGCTCTGCAAGGAGAATTTTTCCTTTGTTACAGGACAATGAAGAAAATGGAAAGGAAGATGAGAGGTCCTTGGTGCTCTGAGCTTGATTGTTTTCTTGCAGATGTTTCATTACCCAAACTAAGTAACCTCATCAGTGCTGGTAGGGAGTAGGATTTGCTCTGATTTTTATTCTAGTGGCTTGCCCTGTCAATGTTGGTGGAGTGTTTTTTTCCACTTTTTCTTGTCCAGAGTGAGGACACAACTGTACATTTATAATCACCATGAAATGCTTGGGGGAAATGTCTAATGAAACCTGCATTCTAGGAGAAAATAATGTAGTGTGAATTGGGGAATGTGCATGGCTGAATTAGCATTAAGAATTTCTTCTTAATAGGGATTCTTAATAAATATCCAAAAAGGCAGTGATAAGGAGATTTATGCCTGGACAGAACAGATCAAGCCATACAGGTACCACCTCCCTAAAGTATTGTGCATCAGTCCGAATCTGGAAGTGCCATTGGTGAGAGAGAGTGTACAAAGCCTCTTCCAAAATGACAATGTGACTGAAAGTCTGTTGCTTTGTGAAGTAGCTTCAGAGGTGTGCTTGGCACAAACATTTGTTCAATAACTCCTAAAGCCTTGCCCATCCCTAACTTCTGATCCTTTTCCTTACCTGTCAATTATCTCATTCCCTTTATTCTCTTTGGTTCTGGCATCCAAGCTTTTTTTTAGTTGCTTTGTAGAAAACCTCAGAAAAGAGAGCTGGAAGTCGCAGAGGGAAGATAAATTGCAGGGTGAAACCCTAAGCTTCTGACTGTTCTTCTTTTCTGGAAATGATCTTGCACTCTTACCTTAGTGTTAATAAATGGGCAGTTTATCCTTGCAGAATTAGGATATGGAGTCACAATATTCTTCTCCCACCAAAACTTTTCAATAATTTTCTCTTTAGGAAAAAGACACATTCCCTTTCGAAAACCATTGCAGCATGTTTTAACTGGAAAGACTCATCTGTGAGTCTTTTGCAGAAAATTCAAGAAAATTGTAGCCAATAGAAATCAGTAACTCGGTTTTGCGTTGGACCACATCAAAGAGGTCAGCCCGGCATGAGGTATGTACAGTGGCCTGTTAACTACACTGTTATGTTGCTCAGTTGAAAGCATTTCCCAAGGCACAGAAAATGTTTACAATGAGGACCTGAACTCAAAAGATAAGTAGCAATAAAAATGAGGAAATTAAATAAGTCAACCCCCAGAAAAAGGAAAATACATTTGAAAAATTTGTCATGTCAACAGCTGATTCAGCACTTTCCAGGTAAGCAGACCGCATCACAGGCAGTTTTTTCTTCTTCCAAATTGCATGCATTTGTTTTCAATTTGATAAATACAAAGTGACAAAACTGGATCACTGATATAAGTCCTCTCTGCTTCGTTTGACTGTGAGGTTTTTTTTTTAACTGAATTATTCAGTCTTTCAGCAGTATTCCCCAGCCAGTGCAGATTGCTTATCCAACCGTCGGACATCGTTCGATGATGAATACACATTTATTGAGTCTGTACGCATTGTGCAAAGAAGGAAAAGCGAGTCCTTGCTCCTATGAGGTGAGTTTTGAATAACTTGGGGGAGAAAACCTTCGTCTCAGGTACTTTAGGACATAGAGAGGAAGACAGCTGACTAAGGTGATCACAGTCACCTTCCATAAGAACGATAAAGTTGTTATGAAGTAAACATCTGCAAGAAAGAAGATGTTTGTCACTCACTGTAATGAAAAAGACATGTTTTCAAGGCTAATTTTGCTCACTTTTAATTAAAAAACAGATTAAGAATTCAACTGCAGCCCATTTACTTCAGTAGCAACTATAATAGAATTATGAACTCTGAATCAGAAATTTAAGAGGAAACTGCTAATGATACCAGATTGTTGCTTAGCAAAGCTCCTGCTGGTTCATGACGATCCCATAGCAATGAGTTTTAATTTTGCCTTTGGGGCCTATTTGTTTTCCTATTCCCAGCCTGCTGAGTATAGAGGGGGAAAAAATAATATGTTCACATGGATCCAACAGGCCTCATATTAATCCTCAATTAAGGCTACCAGTTCTGAGCTACAAAAATCCAGATCACGATTAGATGGCGAAAAGAACAGGAAAAAAAAAACACAAAGCAAAAAGCAAACTTTCATAGCCCGGTTCTGATACCCCTGCGTCAATGTTAGTGGAATTCTGCCAGCAAATTTTCAGGGACAGTGGACATTTTTTCTTTACATTAAAAGGTAAAGGTTTCCCCTGTCCAATCATTTCCAACTCTAGGGGAAGCTGCTCATCTCTGTTTCTTAGCTGAGGGAGCTAGCATTGTCTGAAGACTTTTCCGTGGTTATGTGGTCAATCTGACTATACGCTGAGGCACGTGGAACACTGTTACCTTCCCGCTATTTACCTGCTTTCGAACTGCTAGGTGGGCAGGAGCTGGCACAAGTAACGGGAGCTGACCCTATCACATGGTGCTTGGGTCTTGAACCCAGCCTGTCAGCCTTCCAGTTGACAAGCTCAGCATCTTTAACTGCTGAGCCATTACCCCTCCCCCCATTTCTTTTACATTAAGGTAAAGGTAAAGGTTCCCCCGCACATGTGTGCTAGTCATTTCTGACTCTAGGGGCTGGTGCTCATCTCCGTTTCAAAGCCGAAGAGCCAGCACTTGTCCTAGGACGTCTCCGTGGTCATGTGGCCGGCATGACTAGACGCCAAAGGCGCACGGAATGCTGTTACCTTCCCACCGTAGTGGTCCCTATTTTTCTACTTGCATTTTTACGTGCTTTCGAACTGCTAGGTTGGCAGAAGCTGGGACGAGTAACAGGCGCTCAATGCAGCATTCGGGATTCGACCTGCCAAACTGCCGACCTTCTGATCGACAAGCTCAGCGTCCTAACCCACTGAGCCACCGCGTCCCTTTAGAATGCAGTACTGCAAGCTAACTCACTGTTCGCTGCCAGGAGTCCAATGCTGAGCAGCTCAAGGTTGACTCTGCCTTCCATCCTTCCCAGGTTGGTTAAAATGAGGACCCAGATTGTTGGGGGGGCAATATGCTGACATTGTAAACCACTTAGAGAGGGCTATAAAGCACTGTGAAGCGGTATATAAGTCTAAGTGCTATTGCTGTTTCCCACAGCTTTTTTTTGCACAGAATTATTCCATAAAATATTTTCTTGGTGAATAATTTCTGGACATTTTAAAAGGTAGAACAGGTGAAACTGATTCAAATTATAGCTGGAAAATACAACTCTTGACTTTTTAAAATAAGAGAGACTTATACTTTGAAGTACAAACTTGCACATGAAACTTGGCATCCAGAGGAATATTTGGGGCTGTGGAATATTTTTTAATAAACCTGTTCTTCAGGTTTTGCACAGAAGTGGAGAATAGAAATAGAAATTTGGGAAATTTAACTTAAATTTGGTACTGACAGTTTCAGATCTGGGACCATTCCAACATCAAGGACAGTTGTCTCGCTGTAAATTCAAGACCGCTTTGCAAAAGAGCTGTAATGTTCTAAATGTTCTCTCTCTACTGTGAAACCCTTCAATTACCTAATTTGTTCCATTTTCACTACATGACCCGACTGACAACAGATGGAAAATAAGCCCCTAATAAACACATATTACTTGATAGAAAGAGTATTAATTAGAGAAACAATGGAGGATAGTTGAGTGATTTCCCATCTCTGTAATTTCAGAACAGCTGTGAAGCTTTTATTTTCTAGAAGGCTTCTCATACCAGCTTTTATAACTCCCCCTCCTCAATTTCCAGTCCCTAAGGTTTGAAACCAAGATCTGCCTCTTATTGTTAACCTTCCACTCATGAGAGATAAATCTTTCCTGATGCTTGATCAAAAACCATTTCAGTTCTTTGGGTATCTTGCAAAATAACTCATACTTTATACTTTACAATTTCAATAAAAAACGTAACAGATAAAATGATTATCAATTTCCAGCTTCATTATTTAGCAGAAGATTGGTATTCTTCCTTTTTGCAAATAACTGAGAAAGTTTGAAGGAAGACAACACAAAACATAGTTACCAATAAATTCATGTAAGAAGACCAGTGAGGCAATGTAGCATGACAGACTGAGTAATTCTGCCACTATCATGAGCCAATGCCATGTCTGGATGGTCAGTGCCACCATCAACAGTTCAGTGAGGATCAAGGATGTGAAGGAAATTGCCACAATGTGGACAAATTCAGACTCAAAAAGCAGAAGTGCACCATACATAATTATGCTGCCTGAAATGAGAGGAAATTAAAGGAGTTACAGCATCAACCGAAATGACAACTGTTGTTGACTATTTATAATGTACATGGTTGAATAGAAAGTAATTTCTCCAAATGATTTTTGAACTATTCTGAAATAATCAAAAGCTTTGAAAATTGCAGAGACACACAAAAAGGTTTTTTTGTGTGACAATACCTCAGGAAAACAACTAAATTCCTTTTTATTGAGATTGGCTATAACAACAGAATCTTGTAAATCTGATTGTGCTGTGCCTTTTCCTCCTTCTTATAGTTCAGTGAATGAGGGAGCCACTTCTGAATGTTATTTCTTGTTCTAGACTTTAAAGAATGTTTTAGTTCCTTTTGCCTAGGTAAATAATTTCTGCATATCTCAATCCAGGTCATCTTTCCTATGCTCTACACGTTCCTCATGAAAGAAATGGAAACATTTCTTCCAATCCAACTTCACACCATATCACTCATAATTTTATGCATATCTTCAGTATAGATGAAACTTTCTAGCTTAAGGCTCAGAGGGACTTGTAATTTATTCTTAGTTATAATCCAAAGCATACTTAAGAAGCTAGGCCCATTAAACTCAGCAGGAACTTACATTCACTGACACACAGACACACTGAAGATAGCTGAGCATGTAAGGAGATAGAATGGGAAGACAAGAGTGACTTTGCATTCTGCTTCTGGCTGATCAGAGAATGGCTTCACAGATCCTAGAGATTCAGCTGCAGACATAAGTCATGACCTCAGCATGAGTAATCTACACTGATGAGTAATCCGCAGCCTAATTTGAAAAGCAATTTGAGCAGTGACTCAAGATTAAGCCATAAAATACAGATTCAGAGAATAACCTTTCCACCATCTGGGAAGAGCTCGGTTTGGGGCCATTCTTGGACAATAGCTAGTAGCCAAATTGCATGGTGTGATCCATAAAGTGAAGTCATTCGACCCACAGAACATAATAGGAGAAGAGTCTTGGCTTAGAAATCTTTCCCACGATGTCTCATTTTTTCTGACTGATCAGAAGCTGTGTGTTCTAGATGAAGGTTTTCATATTGTTTCCAGCATTGATATAGCCCTTGAAAATAATTTCTGTTAGAACATTGTCTCACACATTTCTATTACCATCCCACATGTTTATCTTCCTGAATTTGCTTCTCTAAAGTATCAAAGATGGGACAAGTGGTTGTTCTTGTGAATGAGAAGATGTACGTGAAAATGAGTAGACAATGGGTCACAATCTTCTTTTGCTTTGCATTCAGAGTACAAGGGCAGAATCCCTATCTTACTTCCTGAGTTAAGCCATTACTACGCTATCTTGTAGCCAGAAAACTTATTTCAAGACAAAGTCATTTTAATTCCTTCACTGAATTCAGTTACTTCTTGGGTTCTAGGCCATGTCATTCTTTTTTCTTCTGATCAGCAGAAATGCCTCAGATGAAAGGCAAATCCCTAAAAAGTACAACTTCAAGATGTAACTCAATATGAATAGTAAGCATGCAGCAAAGCTTTAGAAACTATAGCTTTGGGCTACTCGAAGCACTGTGAAGCTGCAGTACTTAGTAGAAAAATGGAGGAAGGATTATACGACTGGAGCACATAAGCTGGACGAAAGAGTTTTGGTATGCAGCATTTTGACTTATGTATTGGAGGAACCTAAGATAAGTAACAATGATCTGCCTTGGAGCATGTGATAGAAGAGACTGCAATGGTCTTCATCAGAATCACTTTAACATACCAGCAGTTTCAAAGTGGAAATGTAACAACAGAACCAAGGAAGCTTGTTGGGTTCATCTCTGCTGCATGTAATTCTATCATTGCAGAAAAGGGAATCATAGTTCTGCCAATGGTAAGCCTCAACTGACATAGACCAGGGGTCCTCAACCTTGGCAGCTTTAAGACTTGTGGACTTCAACTCTCAGAATTCCTCAGCCAGGAAATCTGGCTGAGGAATTCTGGGAGTTGAAGTCCACAAGTCTTAAAGTTGCCAAGGTTGAGGACCCCTGACATAGACCAACAGGAGTCCAACTGATCCTATGCAATTGTTGATCCTTGCTCTATTTCTGTTCACACTGCCACTAGAAATAAATCTGGTCTTGGTCTGCATATTTCTGGCTTACCTCCAGACCACTGGTTTTTATCAGGCACTCTACATGCTTTCTGCTGAGAAGGAAAGCAAGACTGCAGTCAATGTCTGGAGTAATCAGCAGAAGTTAAACGGAACTCCTGGTGGTCAGTGAGAACAAATTCGGAACTCTCCAAAATTTGCCAGCTCTCTTTATAACTAGTGAAACTAAAAAATGGCTGAATTTCTTTTTTTCTCTCAGAGAATTATATGAAGTCAAATTTGGAGAACAATTTATTTCAAATGTTCAGAAACACTCTGATGAATAAAGCAAACCTCTTACCTTGATAGATACTTATTAAGACCCAGATCAAAAACGTCTTATAAGATAATGGCCTTCCCTAAAATTTGAAAGAGCAGAAAAATGAAAATGAAATCTTTCTCATATATATTAACCTCAAAGCCACATGCAGAAATTTGAAAGGAATAGAAATGTAAGAAATCTGAACCTTCAGGAGATCTTTGTAGAGTTCTGGATACAACATGGCCACGACCGCTTTGACATCTTTGTCCAGCACTAGAGAGAATACTGGAAACATGGTGTAGAGGGTAGAATATCTAAAATCAGGAACAGAAGAAATGCCAGCTGAAGTTTATAATTTTTTCCTCTTAGGGTTTATTTTAGAAGGCTTCTTTTCCTTCCTTCCTTCCTTCCTTCCTTCCTTCCTTCCTTCCTTCCTTCCTTCCTTCCTTCCTTCCTTCCCTCCCTCCCTCCCTCCCTTCCTTCCTTGGTTTGAATTGGAAAAGATCAATTCCTGGGACTGTCTGAGTACATATTAGATACTCTACTACTCAGCTACTAACTTTCCCCCATTGCTAATGTCTAAGAGCTGCTTGACCTCTAAAATATACATTTTATAAAGAAAGACATAATAAATGTTATGTGCTCCAAAAATGTGGTCACCAGATTTGCAAAATAATAATAATAAAAAATTGCACATGTACATATCAAGAGTTGGAACTGATTGCATTTTCTTGGCCAGATTATATTTTGAACCAAACCTCAAAGTATGCTGCTATATTATGTGTGAAATGGTCCACAGATTCAGGACTTAATTTTATCCCAAACGCAACAGGAATCAGCCTCAAACCTTCCCTATGAGGCTGGGCTTTCACACACCCCCCCAAAATGGTGAGGTGGGGCACTGGCATTCATTTTATTTTCTTTCTGCAAGAGTCATATTATGAAAACATGGTTTTGTTTACTTAAAAAAAATCTGTGCCCTGCCTTTTACTTTCAGAAAAGACACCTCCCCCACTCCACCAACATTTTATACCATTGCTTCTGGGATACAAAAGTTGCTTTAACAACTAAAATTGGTCCTAATGGGAACCATGTGCTTTTAATGGTTGCTGGATTAAAAGTTGCTTTGAAACTGTGCATCTTCAAAGTGTCCTGCTTCATTCCGATAACAGCAGTAGAGGCAGGAAGGAAAGAGCACAACATTTTAGCCTGTGCTACTCATTGCCATGACCGCTTTCAAACTCAGGAAGGCTTCAAACAAATCTTATTATACATTTTAAAGATACCACAGGGAATGGTTTGGCTCTTACCCAATGATGAGAAAGCCTTGATACAGCGGAACAGAAGCAAAGTAAAACACCGAAGAGAAAACTGCCTATGGAATAAAATACAAGGAATTATTAGGCTTCAAAGCAAAAAGAAAATAATCTATTCAGCTATCTCTTAATAGAAAGAGTTGGTGTTCCATCATTTGTCAAATCAGGCAAGTAGTAAAGATTAACAGTCTCAAGACTCAGGAATGAGAAGAGACCACAGGTGGCTTCTCTACCCACAAAGATTTGGCAATTTAAAAAAAATGTTCATGGCAAATTAAATCCTAATGAAAGAGGGATTTTAAAAATATGGGTTCTAAAAGATATAATTCCTTCTCAATAATTCAAAAAATTGTGAAGGTCAATATACAATCAAGACCAGAGATATTTCTGCTAAAGATTTTATGGATAAAAATTTGGAAAAACTGCATGGTATTCTTTTCCTAAGACTTTTATATCCCCAATAGTGGAAAGAGTTAGAATGGAATAGAAATAATAACTTTATTTCACTTTAACATCATCTACAATGGAAGAATGGTGATGATGGTGTTGCTGAAAGATTGAAACTGAGGCTCTGATTAGAAAAAAGGCAATGACTAACTTTAATGCGAATTGGAAGCTCCTTTTACAGTTTTTGCACAAACAGTTAAAATGAAATTATGATATATAGGTTATGACATATGGGGACTATTAATGATCATACATTATAAACAATGGAACCATAAAGCAAGAGTTGAATTATTTTTTATTTGCATCTGCTTTAAAACAAGTCAGAAATTATTCTTTCTCTCTTTTTTGTATTTTTGCTTCTTCCTATATTTTTTTTTATTTTTTACTTTTTCGTTTCTATCCCCCTTCTTATTAGTTCTTATTACTTTAAAATGTAATGAAGTTATTATATTAAGAGTATAAGTGATGCAAATAACCTACATATAAAAGATATAAAATAAAAAGCTAAGAGGTCCTAAACCAGTGTAATTCACTGAAAAACTACTACCGGTATCTGCTTCCACACATGGAAGAGAAACCATATCAACGGAATGTGAGAAAGTAGGAACTTAATGACCAAACGGTTCTTGTTTAATGGATTTCTCCTATTTTCTCTGCCACTTAGACAGAAGTAAAAATCTTGTGTGGGTTTTTTTTTTAAATTCACATCCTGATCCTCTCTGGAGCCAAACAGTCAGATGACACTAAAAACGGTACAGGAACATCACTGACCTGCATGGTACTGATGCATAAACTTCTGTGGATCACAAACTGGCTGAGAGCAGCAGATCTTTTGTAGCTGTTTCTTCCATGCACCATCAGTAATCGGCCCAGGTGCTTAAACTGAGTGATGGAGAAATCTGCTGCAAGAGAAGCTTGTTTTCCTTCCTAGGAATAGCGTGAAACAAAAATATCAAGACCGTCCGCTCTTAGAACAAAAACCAGAATTCTCCTGCCACAAGAGCAGGCATCGTTCCTGTTGTATACAGTAGCTTGTTCTCCTTTTATCAGACCATAAGATCATTCCAATCAGGCATCTGACAGCCGCGAACGTGGTATCTTTAGTAGAGTTTATTACTGCCATGCAATCCCACGCAGAATGTAGCCTTAGAAAATCTGAGGCATTTGCAAAATCATTTTCAATTTTCTACTTCTATTTATTGACCACAATTGGGAGCAGAATTTCTGTTACTAAGCAAGACAGTGATTAAGTGAGTTGTGCCCAGTTTTGGGACCTTTTTTGTTGTTGTCATGGTTCTTAAGTGAATCATTGTGGCTTAAGTGAATCACCTAATGGGCATTAAGTGAAACCGGTTTGATATTATGACCCATGTGATATCACTGCAGCTCTGACTGGATGTTAAGGATGTCATGACTATCTCAAGATCATTTCATAATTCTTTTGGGTAAGAGGGGAAAATAATGGCCCAGACTCTTCAGTTAGGAATAAAATCGGGCCAGAAATGTACAGGACGACAGTTTAATCAAAAGCATATGTCTTTAATTGGGGCCAAAAGCCTAAAAGCTTAACACTGGCCAAAATTGTGAGTGGGACCAAATAATATCTGTGGGCTCAGAATTTTTTTTAACTTTTCCACTGCGTCATGTCTATTTTAAGGATTATGCTTACATTTTTATGGTTTTCTCATCTCAAAATGGGAATAAGCAACTACGGTCAAAGGAGGAGGGGTCTTTGAGGAATAAAGAAACTATTTGTCCAGAGGGCTTCCGAGGTTGTCTTCCATAAATCAGATGATAATCTGATTGTGAAATTGTCCATTGAAATAAAGTGCATCCCTCCCTCTCTCCTGAAACCCCTATCACTGTGACTGTGGCATTCAAACGAAACATCATGCTTTGACTTACCTTTCCTTCAACACCAACACCACAGTCTGCCTCCTGAATCATACTGACATCATTTCCCCCATCACCTGTAACAGAAAATATCAAGGCCATTCAGGAAAATTTTGAGTAGCTTAGAATGTTAGCAATCAAGGTCCGATCCGTAGCTATTCTACAGTATGTTTCCATTTTAAAGGACTTATCAAGGTAAAAAGAAAACAGAAGCCATGGTGAGAAACATGAGGAATTATAAGTGGAAAACTGTTCCTGAGTCAACAGTGTAAATGCATGTGAGTAAGACAGTTGTAAAATAAGACTGTTTGGAACTACGCCTGGTATTAAAACCAATACTTTCAGTCTAATTGGGCATAAAGTACATTGTGTTGCTGCAAAGTGACAGTTCCAACATGGGAACGCTTCCAAGATACTTTTGTACAACCTTAGAGGCAAGCCCAAGTGATGGGCATAGAATCAAGTTCAGTGTATGAACGTACAAGTTTACCTGGATGCATCTGAATGAAACAGCTCATTACCACAAGCTAATAATTTTCAACTAGCAGGTGAAATTTAAAAAAAAACACCCTCAGAGAGACAAAGAAACACTAAATTTCCCCCACAGGATGAGGTGGATACATCCTAAACACATCTGGCTTAAGTTCACAAGTTATCTGGAAGCCACACAAGGCAAATGGTGGAAGCACTGAATCATAAGAACATCCAATTTTTGCCATTTTCTTTATGGTTGAAAGCAAAGTTCCCCTTGCTAGCCAAGGCTGGATCTGCTAAGGTTTTACTTGGTCTGCTATAGCTAACCATAAAGAGACAAATCATTTTAGCTTTAGAGTTCCTAGCTGGCAATGACATCCTTTTGGATGGTTACAATAATGGATTCCAGAGCTTCATTATACATGCAACATAAAAGAAAAGAACAGCAGGCTGGATATTCTACTTGAATCACTAGCAGTTTAGCGTTTCTTTGGACAATTATTCCAGGTCATTCAAAATAGGTTTCACTGTCTGTTTTCACGTTTTAACTACACTATTTTTTTCCCTAAGGATCATGAGGCGTGAAGTAAGCAAGGGGAATAACTATATAAAACAGCAGAACACTTTTCACAGTGCCTGTTTTCAAGAAAATCAGAAATAGTAAAACATGGCTGCTAAAATTCAAACCCACAGATTCTGGGGGAAGGAGCCAGAGTTGCAATTTTTACTATCTGATAACCACTTTAGTTTGAGCTACAATTTCCAAATGAAAATCCCCTTAAGAAAACTTTCGCATGTATGTAATAAGGGACTAAATTTAAAATGTGATTTTCTTTCATTAAGAATAAATTTGGGAAGAACTGTAGCTTTTATGTTGACTGGAACCTATCTACATTTAAATCTATGGAAACAAAAAACACAATTAACAACAAGGGCCAACAATCCTGCTGGATTTATGTCCCTCAAACACTCTGCCACCTAATATAGGATGACAAAGAGAACTCTGGAGATTTAGCACAACGATAATGCCTTGTTGCAAAGGATGGCAAGTCTTCTTAATGCAAGTAGCACTCAAATTACAACCATTCATTTCATAACTATTCAAAGTTGCAACAGCACTGAAAAAAAATGTGCTTTACAACTGGTTCTCGCACTTACGACCACTGCAGAATCCTCACAGTCACATGCTCAAAATTCAAGCACTTGGCAATTTGTAATGGTTGCAGGGTCCTGGAGCCATGTGATTGTCATTTGTGACTTTCCCAGCCTGCTTCCAAGAAACAAAGTCAATGGGGGAAAGTGTATTCACTTAATGACCATGTGATTTCCTTAACTGAAGTGATTTGCTTAACAACTGTGGGGAAAAACCATCATAAAAATAAGGCACCACCCACTTAACAGCTGCCTTCCTTACCAACGGAAATTCTGGCCTCAACAACGTTGAGGGCTTCCTGTAAACTCAATTGATTAAGAGCCATCAAATCACTGACAACGCTTAGCAACCACACAAACTTTCTTCATGATAATCTGTTCCAAGAACACCAAAATGCCTGTTATTATTATGATGGCGCGGTTTAATTGCTCTTCTGCAAGTGATCAGGAGATTAGATTCAATGATCCTTTCCATCTCTCTCTGTATTTTCTGCCAACTTATGACATGTGCTTATTCCAAGTGCTGCTTCATAACTACATACATGGATTTGCTTTCCTTCAGGCAGTGGTTCCTTTCATTTCATGGAGGGCTGCTTCAGAAACTCTCTAACCTTTAAAAAAAAACTCCATAGAAATGGGAAACCCATAGGTGTGTGGCGTTTCCTCTGTTTTCATGCACTGATGAACCAATATACAAAAAAGATGGTAAACTAGAGAATCGAGTGGGAGAATCCCTACTATGAAAAGATTGCATGAAGGCTGGGAAAGTAAAGATAAGAAGAAACAGCTGAAAGACTGAAGGAGAATCCATTGATAGCTTATTCTACAAAAAGCAACTCAGCCCAGGTGGCCAGAAACTAGAAAGAAAGAAAGAGGCCCCTTAATGAGGTCATTGTAAATGAGAACTGGACATTCCTCTTGAAGAACATTTATTTATTTTATTTCATTTATTTATTTTAATTCCATTTATATCCCGCCCTTCTCCGAAGACTCAGGGCGGCTTACAAGCTTAGCAGTAGCCTTCATTCTATGTATATGCCTGCTTATTAGGGCTTTCACACACACCCCCAAGCGGCATTATTACAAAGTCAGCTTAATTGCCCCCAACAATCTGGGTCCTCATTTTACCTACCTGGGAAGGATGGAAGGCTGAGTCAACCTTGAGCCTGGTGGGATGCGAACCTGCACTAATTGCAGGCAGCTGGTGTTACTTAAGGAGGCATCAGCCCACTGCTCCACCAAGGCTCTTAACAATAATATATAGATGCCCCAAGAATAGCCTGAAAGATACTGAAGCATGTGTAATCTTTGCTTCCCTTGTTGTCACCCGTGTGAGGATTAACACCTACCTACTGCACAGGTCAGCTTCCCAGTTCTCTCCTTGAGTAAGCGTACAATCTGAGCCTTCTGTGTTGGGGCACATCTACAGCAGACGACTGCCGGACACTGGCAAGCCAGTTCCATGAACTCATACTCATAGTATTTCAAGCACACCTATTCCACGAAAGAAACAAAAGTGGTAAATAGGGTGCAGAAATTCTTTCTTTTACCAAGCCCTGTCTCTCGTTAGAGCTTGATGTTCCAGATCAGGGTTTCTCAACTTTGGCAACTTTAAGATACAGTTAAGAATTCTGGGACAACTTTTTAAAGTTGTCAAGATTGAGAAATACTTCACTAGAGGAATTTACGCAAAGGCCTTTCTGGCCAAAACTGGCACTTGGTGCATAAGCAGGGGCTGAAGCTTAGTCTACCTCTCACCTCCAAGGAATCCCCAGAAATCACCAGGGCACAGTCGTGCTTGCGGCGGAAAGCATTTAGCTCCAAATGTGCTTCTCCACGGTTAGTCACCTGGACAGGAGAGAACGGGTAGCTTAATGTCAGCAGAGAATTCGTCGTATGTCACATGGCTGTCAAATCTGCCAGATGGTGGGTATGGTGTCCTGATCCAAGCCCTGCCACTGCTGTACTTGCAGGACTTATTTATTTATTTAGTACATATGTAGGCTGCCCCAATCTGCCATAATTCTGAAGAGGTGAGAAAATAAGACAATAAAAATAAGAATATACTTAACCCCCAAATAAAAAAAAAAGTTTAAGGTTAGGAGACTCTAACAAGCCATTACAGGGAACCATCATTCACTCTCAGTCACGGCCTTGGGAAGAGCCAGGTTTTAAAAGTTTGTTAAGTGGAGCCAGGAACATATATGTAAACCTTGGGGGGGAGACAGAGATGGTGTTTCAGAGAGCAGGCACCATGACAAAAAGGTTCTTGGTTCCCACCCCATAACCCAAAGGACCTGGGGGATTCTAACCTAGGTCAGAAAGCATGAGACAGGTAGAAAATAGACTGCCACTCAGATAACCAAGACCTATTCCACAAAGGGCTTTATAAGTAATATCTAGGACCTTGAATTGCATCTAGAATTTAATGGTAACTATTGCAGCTTATGATGCAGAAGTATTACTTGAACGTATCACAGCATGCTCATAACTGCCCATGCACTACATTTCAAGTGATCTTCAAGGGTGCACTGAAGTCGTTCAAATATAAGGTGACCAAAGTATGAATGGCTGTCTTAAGGAACTTCAACCTTGAGCGCCACTGACATATTAAATTAATTTGTGTGGAAAGTCTTCCTCACTTCAGCTGCTACCTGATACTCAAGCCGAAGCCGTGAATCCAGAAAGATCTCTAAATTATGCACTAATCCTGGAAGGAGTGGTGCAGTCCCATTCAAGATCAGATATGGATGGAAGCATTCCAGATTTTTTTTTTGGGAGGGGGGGGGCAAATTACCACAACCACCCAAACTTGTCAGGATTGAGCCTACTCCTGTTCAATTCAGATTCACACAGCCTGCAGATACCAGGACAAGACCTTGAGAACTGTGAGATGTATAAGTGGGTATAATCAGTATATTGCTTGATACTGTATCAACTGTATCAACCAACAGATGAACTCATTCAGTGGCTTCATGTAGAAAGGGCAATTGCCCAAACTCCCTCCCAACTCTCAACACTGACTGAAACCAACCACAGAGAAAGGAAGACACCCATCAGAATACCCTGACCTCCAGTCCTAATACCCGCAGGATACCAGGTTGATGATACTAAAACTTGCTGGAGATCAAGTAGAACCAGGGTGGCTGCACACAAATCCTGCATTTTGCTCCTTCTCAGCAAGGAATGAGTCACCATAAAAAGGCTCACTGGGCAGCTATTTGAGGATGTGATAAAGCTGGAGAAATAATTACATTTCACTGTTCTTATGACCAGAATGTAATCCCTAGGCTCTTATTCATTCTCCATTAGATTCACCCTTTGTCTTCTTCCAAAAGCACTCTAGGCATTTTTCTGGCATTTTGTTTCCTGAAGTTCCTCAGAAAACCAAGGAGTTCATTAGGATCATTGCACAGTGAAAGGCCACAGAGGAGCAATTTGATCCAAGGATTGTAGGCAGCAACAAGTGACTCAAGTGTTGCAAATTTTGAATGCCTACAAACTTCCATTAGTACGGATCTTATCCAGAAACTACAAGAATGAATAGTGGCTCAAAAAAGAAAGCACCAATCAGTTTTGGGGGAAAAGGACATATAATGCTAGGAAGAGATTTGGGTTATGAATATTATACTACTCTCACCTGAACATTTTACCAACATAGTTAGTGCATTCTTACTTGGTAACAGAAGTATGAAGTATTCAGATCCAAAGAAGACAAGGACATTTCAAATTTGGCAGAGGTATCTGTGGTATATACCTGCGTCAAGCAGAGGGTATATGTGCACAGCAGATCCAAAACAACCTTGCTTCCTGCTTGTTTGGAGTCTCTGTACACATATCTCTACAGCAAAAATCACCAAATCTGGTTTTTGAATGGGATAATCAGAATCAAGGGATGCTTCTACATAGCCCACTCTTTTTATTCTTAAAGCCATGATCACACTTTGTCAAGTGCTTGCTCCATCCTGGTCAACACTATGAACCTGTGGCAATTTTAAGAGAGGTTTTATTGAAAGAATTATACTGGAAGACAAAGATCAGTAATTTCTAGTGCTCTTTAGGAAATTTAATACCACTGTATTAAAAGAGCTAAAGCTAATAGCACGAGGAAGAACACATCATATGGTTTAGAAATGAAAGCGACTGCTAACATGGGGCTAAAGGAAAGGCTTTGCATCCATAAAGATCTGCATCTCTTAAGGACTCAGTACAGTCCTTTTGCCTGAGACAATTTAGCTTAGATGAATGAAGACTTTCATCATACTGCATCTCACATTTACTGCACAGCCATGTTACCGAAATGCAGTGGCCTTTCTTGCTTTGCCCAATGAAGTCTTGGGCCCTGACATTTTGCAGAGAATTCCCAGAAAAGCATTTTCAGGAAAATACAGAGTTCCTTTTACAGAACAACAAGTATGAGCAATAATTTATTTTTGCAAGACAGATCAGAAGAAAATAACATTCACACTGGTTTCGAATGAAGGGTGGATTTGGGTCAAAGTGCCTTGCTGTAACATCTGGGGGGGGAGGAATCCATCAGAACGGGAATTAACCATTTTAACATTTTTCATTTCTACATTAAATTCATTGCTCCCCTGCATTTTGTCTTGTTAAAGAACTTATTTCAGGAGTGATCCAAGCACCCTGATAAAATTGAGTCTGCAAGAAATTGGAGGAAACAAGAGCTCTTTTTCCTTGTTGATGTTCCAGCTTCTACAACCCATCATATGCGGTGATGTCTGGAGCAAGGTTAGGCTTATATCGTATGCTCAGGCTGTGATCCACATGCACAGTGAAGCTGATGTTATTTCCCTCGATTCAAAATAAAGCTCTGAGGACAAGTGCTAAGTAAATTAAGTTTTATTTGTATTACTCACCAGTCTAAATATATGAATGTCCTGAGACCTGGTTACCAGATGTGCATTCTTAGCAGTACACGTGGCTGTTTCCAGTTTATCCCCTGTGAGCATCCATACCTAGAATAAAAAAAATCAATACCTCACATGAACAGAAACAAAGAGCCAGTATAATGCAATGGTTTGCTTTGGACCAGACTCTCTGGAGACTCAGATTCAAGATCCCACTCAACCACAGAGCTCACTATGTGGATCACTTTTTCTCCAGTCAGCTTACAAGGCTGATGTTCTGGGAATAAAATTAGAAGAAGCTCATATTTAAACCACATTCAACTCTGAAAGGAAACCAGGTTGCATTAAATGTAGCAAATAAAGAATGGCAAATAATAAAAAGGCAGTAAATAAATGTTTAGCATGTAGGAAAGTTAAGATATGTATTGTATTTTAGATATTTAGAAGCCAGTGTGGCATAGTGGTTAAGACCAGGATCCTGGAGACTCAGGTTTGTCTATTTTCAGCTATGGAAAATGTGACCATAGGGTGGTGGCCTTAGGTCAACGATTGTCTCTCACACCAACCTACCCCACAGAGTAATTGTTGTGGGAAAACATAGAAGAGGCAATACTAAGTATGCTGCCTTTGGGTCCTGGAGGAAAGATATATAAATCTAACAAATCAATCAATCAAATTAATAAAATGACCATATAAAAATACAAAAATCTCCCTTGAGTCAAGAGATAGATGACTTCCCGTGATTTCATGGCCATACCCATCTGTTTTTCTTGACACTAGGGTGGGAGACCTTTAGAAAAACTGGAGGAGACCCATCCTCCCTGGCATATCATAGTTTCTTTCAACTATCCAACATGTAGGCATTGTGAAAACAAATGGAAGGAACTTGCACCTTTATACCGAGTAGGTTGTAACTAAAGTCTCTGTCTTCTGGATATGAGAGTTGGACAAACTAGGGACAGGTGCAAATCTGAAAGTAAGTCCCATAACAAAAGTATGTAGCTTCTACTATCTCAAGGGCCTTGCCGCACTTTGCAAGATAAGAGCATTGGGTTAGGGACCAGTAGGGTAGAGGGAGTAGGTGGTGAAATACTATCCATAAGGATTTCTCAGCATTACTTAGGTGTAGTCAAGCCAGTCTGGACAGGATTTTAATTCAAATATAACTGAAATCCTGCACTCAGTCAGAGATTTAGGCATGATAGGCTCAATAGTCTTTTCAAATCCCATGATTCTTTAAAGCTTTATATAAATGCAATTGACAAAAGCAATTTTAGCAATTACATATTTTAAATAAATTACCTGGAATTTTTAAGTAACTGTTAAAAAAAACCCTTTTAATATCATACTGAGATCTAAGAGATATATTTCACAAAAACATGAGTCAACCTTGCCCATTTTTGGAGATGGAAGCTGTAGCTAAGACAAATGGCACCAATAATGCAGTAATGGACGTTATTTAAAGACAGCTTTAAACTGCTCCATGTGGCAGCTGTCTCAGTGCAACTAGCTGTTTGTGTGTAGAAGATGCAACCAGAAAGGTCTGTGGTGACATGGAGAAAATTGCCACATCCACATAATGAGTCATTGTAGATCATGAGAAGACAGTAACCATGTGGACAACTTCATAGAGATTTTTACGTAGCAACCAAAATATGTGTGCGAGTCTCTAATTAAACTTTTTAATAGTCAGTGGAATCAAACAGAATTGGCCTGCTTTGCATATTGCACAATGTGATATTGTTGCCATTGTTGGGAAATACATCTTTCGGAATGGGCACTAGTGATATGATCATGTAACCTGCCATACATTCTACTACACATTTTGCTTTGTATTGCCAGTTGTAAATTGCAAATTAATCTTTGATGCTTATGATGATTCTATAGTATACTGCAATGGGTTTCAACCTTGGCTGTTTGAAGTGTGGACTTCAACTCCCAGAATTCCCTAGCCAACTTAAAAGAGCACTCATGTACCACCTGATGCCAAGTCTTTAAAACAGCTGTGCCTTTTCCTGAGATGTCTAATCTATCATGGGATATGAAACTTCACACTGGGAAGCGTTATGATTGATATGGGCAGAAATTGAACACTTTCCATAGGCAAAGCCAAGAATTTGGGAAGCATTTCTGTGTAGCACAAACATGGCCTTGGGTACTTCTCTACATCTTGGATGTTATATCCATTCTCCCATTTTTCACAAAAATTCAGATCTTGCCTTCATGGAAAATTATAAAATAAGCATAAGCTTCATGCTGCCATTCTTCCCAATGTTATTCCTTGAGACAGGAATCCAAAGTCCCATGGTTTCAGACAGGCTTTCTATATATCACACATGGCTTCATCTTAGCTAAAAGGAAACACAGTTCACTACCTTCTTTATACTATATACACACAGAAATTTGCACAAGAGAGTTCAGTTTGCTTGGTAATGCTGACAATCATGGCATGCAGCTGAACTACATGTTATTTGGAATGAGACAGGTATCTTAGTTACAAACCAATTTAAAATATTTGCTTTCCTGACATGGGGAAAGGCTAGCTGTGGTATGATTCCTAAGGCATAATTTTTCCCCCCAACACAACATTCTGAGTAGATGGTCTCCAACTCTCAGTCAGATAAGCAGCAGCACCCAAAATAGTGGGAAGTCTTTGTAATTCCACCTTTGCCAAATCCCTGACCTGTGTGTCAATGCTGCAAACATTGACATGTTTTTGCACTGACAATATGAGAGACAGCCTGTTACTTTAATTGCTTCATTTGGGGGGAAGGAAATCTACCAGGATGTTTTGAGAAGATTAAAAAAGCCCCCCCCCTACAGAATGGGAAGTGAAACCTCATATGTAAAACTAATTGGATAATGTGATTTATGACATGTAGATAAGGGCGGGGGATTGTGGGGGATTGTGTGTATGTTATGATGGGTTTGGGGGGGAGATTTCAGATTCTGGCATTCCTCCATGAGTGCCGATGTTTTGTTTCATTATTAACACTTTTTAGATAAACAATGCTTGCATTTTGTTTGAAACTGTGTCTTTTATCGGAACCATGACACTGTGCTGCTTACAAGCAGAATAGAATATAGTTCCTATTTCAGTGGAACATTCTGCTCAGAGAAATTATTTTGTTAATTGAAGGGGAAATGCTGTTCTTCCATCAAAGACTGTAGCAATATCAGACCAGAATTCTGAAATGTGACTGTAAACAATGTAGATACTTAACTGATACAGGTAGTCCTTGACTTACAACCATAACTGAGCTCAGATTATGGTTGAAAGTCATGCCATGGTTGTTAAGCATTGTCTGCAATGGACATTTTTTGTTGGAAACTGGAAAAGAATGGTGGTTTCTGATAAAATAGTAATTTGTGGTCATGTGACTAGGGGATGCTCTAAACCAGGGGTAGGCAACCTTGGCTCTTTTATGACTCGTGGACTTCAACTCCCAGAATTCCTGAGCCAGTCCACGAGTCATAAAAGAGCCAAGGTTGCCTACCCCTGCTCTAAACAGCTGTAAATGCAGGTCAGTTTCTAAGTGCCCAAAATGTGGTCGTGTGACCACCATGTTGCGGGGGGGGGGGGGTTTGCTGTCAGAACTTTGAATCCAGTTTGTAAGCACCTTTTTGGGGATCTGTCATAACATCAAATGATTGCTAAGTGACTGGTCGTAAGTCAAGTACTACCTGTAGTGCTTTATATACTGACAGCATTATTAAAGTGCCTCTAAGGATATGAAATGCCACATTCTCCCTCTCATTATAGTTCTCTCATGTTTATTCATCCGTATCCTCTCAGATTGGGGGGAAAAACAGTAAATCTTACACTTCTGGTTTCAATCATACCTTAATGCCAGCATTTTTCAGAGTTTCCAAAGTTGGTCTGACATCCACCTGTAGTTGATCTTCTACTCCAGTCAGACAGAGTAGCTCCATCTCCATCTCCAGACTCTCAATCACGGTGGCTACCTTCAGGGAGCGATCGTGGACACTTAATTTTGCTTGGACGTAGCGGGCCTAAGGAAGATCGCAAGAGACACCCCCGTTACTACTTGTTCATTCACATTAGGTCAGGGTTAGGCAACCTTGGCTCTTTTATGACTCGTGGACTTCAATTCCCAGAATTCCTGAGCCAGCATGGCTGGCTCAGGAATTCTGGGAGTTGAAGTCCACAAGTCATAAAAGAGCCATGGTTGCCTACCCCTGCACTAGGTGCTTACATCTGAACAGAGTACTGTGAGTAAGGAAAAGCAGGCCAAATTTCCCCAAGAGCCAGCAGCAATGCCTCCCACCTCTATTTTTAAAGCAGCCAGATTGCGCTACTCGGTTTTGGCAGCAAAAAGCTTCCATTTTAACCCCCAAAATGTAAAAATAAGGTGCATTAAGCCTTTGCAGGGCTTAAGGACCTATCTTCTTGTCTTTCTTTGAGTGCGCAACAAAACTAAACAAAATAAAGCATGCCTACAAACACATCAAAATTTTGGATCATTTCCCTACCAAGATGTCACTGTATCCCACCGTGCCCCCTGGTGGCTCAGAGGAGACAGAGAAGATTAAATAAAATGCAGCTCCAGCTGGGGAAAAAGTATCTGCCTCGTTTTAAAAACTGGGCAATTACTTTAAAAAAAAAACCAAAAACTAGGTGTGGAAGCAAATATATTCCTTCACTTGTAATTGCCAACACATTTATAGGGTAGGGAAGAGGAGGAAAAGAGCAGGAAACATATGGGTTGGGTAACCTTTGTGCGTGTGTGTATATATATATATATTCCCCTCCCTCCTAAAGCCAGATGGGAAGAGACTGGCCCACATTACAAGAATCTTTATCAGTGAAAAGAACATGGCAGACTGGTGAGTCAACTGGCTGCCATCCACAAGTTTGATATGGCCCTTAAGTTGCCAGCTGGCTGCCACTGATACACTAGGAGCACATCCATGAGCAACCCTCATATCATAAGTCATTTTTATTTTAGCCTTTGTCCTTCAACATCCTGGAATAAACAATATAGTATCATCAAGGGTGGTGAAGCAGAAGACAATGCAATATGTCCTTTCCCAACCAGCAGCCCTCCATCCTTTCCCCTTGTCATGCCAGCTTGGACTGATAATCTGGGATGGGATGGAATGGGACAGGATGGGATAGAACAGCACAGAACAGAACAGAATTCTTTATTGGCCAAGTGTGATTGGACACACAAGAAATTTGACTCCACTGCATAAGCTCTCAGTTTACATACAAACAACAAAGTAAAATAATCATAAGATACCAATAGGAAAGGGTAGTAGAAAAGATGAGAAGGATAATAGTGATACAGACATACTACATGAGTAAATATCATTTAATCTTCTTATGAAACATTCATGCCTCCTATTTGGCCTATATCCTTCCTTGATATATGTGTTATAGAAGTATTTTGTACAGCTCACTTTTAAGTTTAAGATTTAGGGGCTGCATTTGCACAGTATGCCTAGATTAACTTTGCTTAGGTATTTTGGTGGTTTAATGTGTAGTGCAAATCCAGACCACTGGATTAGTTTATATGTATCATGTGTACTTAGAATATAGCTTAACGTAGTAACCAAGTCAAGCATATTGTGTCAATATAAACTGTCTTAGCTATTCTACCCTTGATGCCTTCCATGTAGATGAACTTTCTCCCAGAATTCTTGGCAATGGCTATATTGGTAGGGGAATTATGGAGATAAAGCCTCAGTTCTGGAGGGCATAAAATATAGAAAAGGTTACTTACATTTTTCAAGATAAGAAACAACTTATGGGATTGGAATTGTAAAACAGACATCCAATAAAAATAATAAGATAAGTGGTATATATTCTATCAAGCCAATTCACTCATCCATTTTCAAAATTTTCAAAGTAGCCCTTCCAGTCTGGAAGTTGCCAATGCATGATGGACGATGGCCAATTCCATCTTTGCCAAGAAAAGGGAACAGCAAGCACAGTAGTTTATAGTTTAACCTATTTAAAAAAGCACTTCCCTGCTTATTTCAGAGGTAAATGAGATATTCAGGTTAACCTTTTTTAAATAGGTTAACTGTAAACAACTTTATTTCATGTTTAATTCACTTACCTCAAAATCTTGATATTGCTCCTCAGACAGGGATTTCTTTGCTACTACAAGAACTCTCAATCCTTCTCTTGCCATGTTACCACACTATAAAGGAATATACACATTTTAATAAGCTAATTGCCATTGGAAATAAATATTACCTTAACAATTATCCCTGTTTTTTTCAGTCAGAGAGCAGATTTCAAAATTTCAAAATTATGGAGTTGCACCATAAAATTAATACTATAATTTTGTTGACCAGGTGGTAAAATTGTAATTGAAGTTTTAAAAGCCACCTCCAAAATAATGATTACAGTTTTATATCAAGGGGTTAGCAAGCTTTCCAACCTGAAAATCTTGCAAGACTTTGGCTATTTCACCCTAAAATGTTATTTGATTTTTGATGAGAATGCTGAACTAAGGTGAAATAACAAATGAGATATGGATTATTTTTAATGTAAAAACTTGGTTGACCTCAGTAGAATTTCATGTGATCTAGCAACCTTCTAAAATTTCAGATTAATTAATTAATTAATTAATTCTGGAGAATAATCAGACTATTACCAGGCACATTGGAGCCCCTGTTTTACATAGTGTTTCAGTTTTAGGTTTCTCCTATGCAAAATATTTTTCTTCACTTTTTTGCTGGGACAAACAAATGATGGAGACGTCCAAACATTTCAGATTTTGCATGGAATTATTAATGCATAGGTAACTTGCCAAAGCCCATTCTAAGACCATTATGTTTGTGCAGTGTGGTAATATGCATACATATATGTTGAATCTGCAGATATATTGCAAGTTGCATGCAATATATCTGCAGATTCAACATGTATGTATGCATATTGCCAGTATGCACACACACTGCCCTACTTCTACCCTTCTTTATCAATATCTATAAGCATAGCATACTCCTCTCCTCTTGTTTCTTTTCCTTTCCTTTCCTCAGTTTGCAGGTGGTCTCTTCCTGACTTCAAATGATTTGACTACTACTCCCACTACCCCACAGTAGCCAGGTAGGCTAATGATGGAAGTTGTAGTACAACAGATAGGAAAGTTGCCACATTAGGAAATGCTGAGCTCTATCATTAGGGGCACTCACAACATTCTCTGAATTCAGTCAGGAATTCTTGCCCTAATGAGGATTTCATACTTGCAAATGTAAAATAAGTCACGACGCTGAGACTGCTGTTCTGTACCTCTTCCTCTAGCCAGTCATTGTACTGAACAATGCCTGCCATAACCACATCCGCCCCTTTCATGTAGAATGTTATTTCTCCTGTAGATTCATCCTGAAAGAGACAGAAAACAGGGAAGAGGCAAGAAATGAGATGACAAAGGGGAAAATAAATCCCAGGCGCCCTGCTTTAGTACAGATACTAAAGATACAGATATCTATTCATAAAATACGTAATGCATCTATTGAATGTCATTGTGTGTTATCCTAAAGATGCCTAACTTCAGGAACCATTAATCAACAAAGAGAAAAACTGCTGTCTCCAAGGAATATAAGGTAGCACAATTCAGAAGAAGAAAAATCAACAAGCAAAAACATGGCTTTTAAAAGGGTCAGAGCACCAAAGGAAAGTCCTGTGTCATTGCAAAAACAACATCATGGAATCTCAACAAGCAAAAGCTGGAAGAACGTATAACATTTTTCTACTATGAATTGCTGTCTTTTACCCTCCCCAATTTGCACAGTGTGTAGGAGTCAGTTTAGTACAGGAAGTTAGAATAACAGAATAACAGTTGGAAGAGACATTGGAGTTCAACCCCCTGCTCACGCAGGAGACCTTATACCATTCCAGACAAGTGGCTGTCTAGTTTCTTCTTAAAAGCTTCCAGTGGTGGAGTATCTACAACTGCTTCAGGGAAACCATCCCACTGGTTAATTGTTCTCACTATTAGGAAACTTCTCCTTAATTCTAGGTTGCTTCTCTCTTTGATTAGTTTCCATCCATTGGTTCTTGTCTTGCCTTCTGGTACTTTGAAAAATAAGTTGATTCCCTCTTCTTTGTGGCAGCCCCTCAAATATTGGAACTGTTCTGTACCAGCCTGCTACCGGCCCTGCAGCAAAAGCAGGGACAACCCCTTTACAAATGGCAAGAGGCTGGAATAAAGCCTGCCAAATTTATTAACATAAAACAGAGCAAGACAAGACACCAACCATGAAACAGGAGCTATGAAACAGGAACTATCCAAGCGGTTGCCTTCAGCAAACCAGCCCTCCCACACATTCCCCTTAAATACAGTTCAGGGCGTGGCCTCTCTCTGCCTCCTTCCGAGGTGCCCCATTGCCTTCCTCTGTTTACTCCTGATTGACTGCCTCCTGCATCGGGCGTCCTTGAACAGGGCCAGCTGTGGGTCATCTTCATCCACGCTGTCAGGCTCACACAGCTGGGTCTCCGTCGTGACCAGGTGGGATGGGCCCGGCTGAGGGCTCTGCGGAGCCTCAAGGCCATCATCAGCAAGCTCTTCAACACCCCCCTCCTCCTCCTCTGAGTTGTCCGACCCAACTGCCGAACCCACAGGCTGACCCTGAATCACAACAGGAACACTGCTATCATGTCACCCCTGGTCCTTTTCACCAGACTAGACAAACCCATTGCCTGCAACTGTTCTTCATACATTTTAGCGTCCAGCCCCCTAATCATCATTCCTGGTCTTTTCTGCCCTTTTCCCAGAGTCTCTACATCTTTTTTATGACATGGTGACTAAGTCTCTTTTATAAAAGGACCATTGAACCACCATTTTATTTTTAAAAAGATGGGACACTGGGGAAAGGATCGGATTCTTCCCTGCCCCCAAAGTGTATAATGATCCTTCTTTTGATCAACTCATTCTTCTTATGCAACCCATTTTTAAAAAAATAGGTGGGCATTTGTCATTTATGTACTATCTTCTTTGCTCCTTATTATCTACATCTATTTGGTCTAGGTATTATCATTTTCTAAGGTGTGTTTAGCCAGAAAAAACAGTTAATTAAATTGCAACAGTATTTGCAACTCTGTCATATAGAGGATGAAATAAATTTTCTGTTTCTCCAGGGTATGTTCTATATAGTAACAGGTTAAGATTACAGGACATAGGATTTGTTTCTAAATGTTTAATTTAATTTAATTTTAATTTTATTAGATTTATATACCGCCCTTTCCCGAAGGACTCAGGGCGGTTTACAGGGCATTTTAAAATCACACCAATACAAAATACAAAACTTAAAAGACAATTAAAAAGATTAAATTATCCCTGAAAATAAAAACCCCAGTTAAAAATTCTCAGCCTGGGCCAGAGAGCTCAAAGAGCCAAGTCTTCAGGTCCCGGCGGAATGAACGCAGGTCAGGGGCGGTCCTGAGCTCCACGGGCAGCTGGTTCCAGAGGGCAGGCGCACCCACAGAGAAGGCCCTCTCCCTGGGTGTTATCCGCCGGCAATCTTTTACCGGCGGCACCCTGAGAAGACCCTCCCTGTGCGAGCGCACTGGACGAAGGGAACTTGATGCTGGCAGCAGGTGTTCCCTCAAATGTTGGAATTTTCTGTTTGTATAAAGTGTTTGGCTATAGAAGAGATAGTTAGAAAAGCTTTTATTGCAGATTATTGAAAATTAGCAGTTGTGTGGCCACTTATGAAGAATGGTATAACCATGAACTTCTAAAATCATTGGGAGCAGATTACAAAGCTTCTGAACTCCTTTCCCATTTAGTGCTTCTAAGAGCTAACACCACTAAGAGGCGGTGGTGAGGCCTCTCCTCAAGAAGCCTGCCTTGGACCCAGCTGTATTGAACAACTTTCGTCCTGTCTCCAACCTTAGCTTTCTTGCGAAGGTTGTTGAGAGTGTGGTGGCACATCAGCTCCCTCTGGTCCTGGATGAAGCGGATTATCTAGACCCGTACCAATCGGGTTTCAGGCCTGGGTACAGCACGGAGACGGCATTGGTCGCGCTGGTGAATGATCTCTGGAGGGCTCGGGACAGGGGGCATTCCTCTGTTCTGGTCCTATTAGACCTCTCAGCGGCTTTCGATACCATCGACCATGGTATCTTGCTGCGGCGTCTCAGGGGATTGGGAGTGGGAGGCACGGTTTTACAGTGGTTCTCCTCCTATCTCCAGGGACGTTCACAGTCGGTGTTGGCAGGAGGGCAGAGGTCGACCGCGAGGTCTCTCATTTGTGGAGTTCCTCAGGGGTCGGTCCTCTCGCCTCTCCTGTTCAACATCTATATGAAACCGCTGGGTGAGATCATTCGTGGTTTTGGAGTTGGGTATCATCAGTATGCTGATGATACCCAGCTTTTCCTTTCGACCCCAAACCACCCGTGATGCCCTCAACGTGATGTCCCGTTGCCTGGAGGCGGTTCGGGTCTGGATGGGGAGGAACAGACTTCAACTCAACCCCGACAAGACCGAGTGGCTTTGCATACCTTCATCCTGGGTTTATTCGGACATTCCACCTCTCGCTATGGGGGGTGAACTATTACCCCCCGTAGATAGGGCTCGCAACTTGGGAGTCCTCCTAGATGCACGGCTCACCCTGGAAGACCACATAGGAGCTGTGACTAGGGGGGCTTTCGCCCAGGTTCGCCTCGTGCGCCAGTTGCGGCCCTATCTAAGCCGGGATGATCTATGCACGGTCACTCATGCGCTCGTGACCTCTCGACTAGACTACTGCAATGCTCTCTACATGGGGCTGCCCTTGAGGACCACCCGGAAGCTCCAACTGGTACAGAATGCAGCCGCGAGAGTTGTGTTGGGAGTCTCCCGATACTCCCACGTTACACCTCTGCTCCGTGAGCTGCATTGGTTACCAGTTGCCTTCCGGGTGAGATTCAAGGTACTAGTAATGGTATTCAAAGCCCTACATGGCAGGGGTCCGGAGTACCTGAGGGAACACCTGCTGCCGGCATCGACTTCCCTCCGCCCTGTGCGTTCCCACAGAGAGGGCCTCCTCAGGGTGCCACCGGTCAGGGAATGTCGATTGGTGGCCCCCAGGGGGAGATCCTTCTCTGTGGGCGCCCCGGAGCTATGGAACCAGCTACCGGTTGAGCTCCGGACGGCGCCGGACCTTCGCTCCTTTCGCCGCGAGCTAAAAACATACTTTTTTGAACAAGCTGGCCTGGCCTGATGAGGGGATTGGGGGGGGGGGTTGCTACTGTTTTTTATTAGGTTTTAATGATGTATTTTAGTATGTGGGCATTTATTTAATCTTGTTTTAACTTTTGTAATTTGTATTTTTATTCTTGCCCTGTTCACCGCCCTGAGTCCTTCGGGAGAAGGGCGGTATAGAAATAGTATTAAATAAATAAATAAATAAATAATAATCAAAGTAATAAACTGGTTCATATCCAGTAATAATTTATCCTTGAGGCAAGTACTCCAATGAATGAAATGTTCCACCATAAAACAAACTCCAAACTCTCCATATCAAGGAAATCAATTCTACGCTAGCCATTTCCTTGACCTGTTAATTTTCTATGTGTCTGAACAAAATAAGCAGAATTTTATGATGTAAGTTCCATCAAGAAAAGAGAATGGGTTGGTTTTCTCATCTTCTGTTTCTGTTCTATTTAACGACAGGTGTTACTGGCTGAAATCCTAGGCTGAGGTCAGGTTCCCATTGTTCTGCATGGAAAAAGGTCACTGCTTTTTCCTCATTCCAACCATTCTCTTGCTTAGGATAAAACGTTACACTAATTCATGATTAACTAATTCATGCACGTATACATTATCTTTTTTAAAAAAAAATCCATTTGAAATTGGTGAGTATTAAATTACAGGATTAAGACTGCAATCCTACACTCACCTATCTGGAATTAAGTATACTAAATCCAAAGGGAATATTAAGAGAGAGATTTATTAGTTGGTCTATAAATAAGGAATATGTATTTGTCTACAGTCCAGATCTGTAGATTCAGATTTTGAGCACAAGTTCCACAGCAGGACTGATCTTATTTATTTATTTATTTATTTGCTCACCAAATGATTTTCATCCACTAACATATTTTTCTTCTAAAATCTTTGGAATTCCCCCAGAGCTGTTGTGGAGCAGTGATTAAGATGTTAAATAAGAACTGAAGACCGGGTTCAAATCCATCCTCATCCATGGAAGCTGATTGTCAGTCAGCCAGATGAAAGTTAACAGTGAAGTTAACAGAAAAAACTTGATGCAAATCCAAGAAGATTATAGTAAGAAGGACTTCCTCTCAATAATGCAAACAGAGTGAAAAGAGGATAACCAGCCAAAAAAAGTTCTGGAAACTCCTAAAATGCTATAGAAGCTAGAATGGGACAAAGTGCCACAAATCTGATTTTTACAACCTCATAAACCTCTGCTCACAGTTATCTATTAAGAAAACAAAGGAGGCACAAAGTGTAAGTTTTCAGACGTAATCAAAAGCCAAAAAAAAATCTCCTCCTGTCTAAATCAAGGATGGGAAAAAAAAGAGAATCTTGGTTATGATCAAGTGTCTGATAGGATCCATCTACTTCGCATTATTGCCCTTCCACTGGGACCTCTTATTCCCACCCACCCCAAATGGTAGGTGCACACCCCAGGTTCTCTTTGTTGGAAAAAAGAGAAATTAAATTTGGTACTGAGACTTGGGCTTGCAGAAATGCCTTCAGTACTGACGGGCGTGGTTGATCTCTCAAGCCGATGTGGTTTAACACTGAGACCAAATACAAAATTTCCCTCCTCCATAGATGCTGTAGAGTAGGCCTATTAAAAACCCAGAATGATTTCCTTGATCAGATGAAGAAAGACTAAAGGGACTTTCCTCCCTTTTCATGCCTGATTTTTTGTTATTTTTTTAAACATTTATATGAAATTGATCAACAATCTTCTTTACCACTTAATCTTATTTATACCAGTGGCTTTTTACCTATGGCACATTACTGTCATCTTTCACAAAAGGACATATGACAATGGCGTCATGTGGCGATACAAACTTCCAATTTCAAATCCAAGGGTGCCGGGGGAAAAAAACCACCTTAAAATATTTCCAACACAAATTAAGATCAATGTTTGTGCATTATACGTTTAAAACGGTTGAGATATATTTTAATAACTTTTTGATAGGAAACTAACAAAAAAGTCCACTTCCTGCAGCGCAGAACTAGTTTTAAGAGCGTTTAGATCTTTTGTCCAATATAAATATCGTATCAACTATCTCCTTGCATTAGTCATTTCCTCTCACTAAGTTCAGTAGGAGGTTAGCACATTCCCATGATATGGCAAGATTACAAGTATAAATCTGCAGAAAGATTTGCCACTTGTATTGTTTCTCAACCACATCTTTTTCCACCATAGTCTGATTTTGGGCCAAGGTTCAAAGGCCTTTTCCCTCCTCCCCCAACTCCCACTTGACACATGACAATAGCAGTTTCTGGGTTGCAAAAAACCCCATTCTCCATTCCAACTGCTCAGAAGAAGAGAGACTGGAAAGTTTTTGTGGTTGAACAAACAGCTTCCTCCCTACCAATAAGAGGCAGCAACAGTCTTATTTGCCTGGCTGGTTGGCTATAACAGGATCCCTGGAATCAGATACTATGAAAGTAGACAAATCTTTAACAGTCCCCCTCTTAAGAAGACACCGCAAAACTCAGGGAAAGGGAGATTGCTAATTGTTTTACCATTTGCAAGGCAGCTAGAGAATCTAGAAAAGATATTTGGCCTTTTTTTTTAACTCAGACACAAAGTTTATAAGTAAAACGAACATGACCCAACATCTCACTACTAACTGTTTCTGTTAACACATAACACGTCAACGTGTTATCGTTCTGCATTTTCATCCTCTTAAAACAAAAATATCCCAATTTATGCACGCCTCTGTAAGAAATATGCTGTACTTGGATAACAGGAATATAACTTAGGAAAACAAAGATTTAGAAATATCAGCCTCTCTGAACCTTTTTCTATAAACTAGGAGCTTGTGACAGAAAAAAAATTCAGTGGGCATTTTCCCCACTGCTGGAAGGCGCAATGAGAATTGATTAACTTGGAAAAAATTCTATTCAAATTCAAGAGAATGGAGTTACAAGGTAGATCAGATTCTAGAAAATTTGCAGCACTTTGGGAGATAAATTCTTGACTTCTAATTGATTAACAAGAACAGCAGTTTTAACCTGAGGAAATGAAAGAAGCTTCAAAAAAAAGGCAGATTTTTTTTCCCTATGGAATGACTATGAGCTCCATTCTGTTCAAAACATTTAGTATTAAGATTCCAGAGGAGTGTTATAGCTGTTATTCCCAACCATTCCCATTATGCAGACCACAATTCCATCAACCGTTTGTTAAGAGCAACATATAAACCAGGGATTAGCAAAAGGATCCTCTACATATTATGGCACATGTAACACACATGGCCATATGTCAATCCTAAATTTTAAAAAAAGAAGAAATACGAATTTACAGGTAATTACATATTTTGCACCAAGCTTTGCTTTATAAAATATCCCAATCAGTGCTTTTTTTTTTTAAAAAAGGTGCCAGAACTCACACATCATACAACCTGCCTTGCCTACCCTACAAGGTTCCATCCAAAAAAGGTACTGGAACTCCATTCTGGGCGTTCTATGGCAAAAAAAGCCCTGATCCTAATAAAGACATAACAACAATACATCAAGTGTATTTAATACACTTGAATACCACTGGCATTGACAAAATCTCCATCAGTCAATTGCAGAAGGCAACTTTACTTGAAACAGTTTACATCCTGAGAGAATATCTTTATTTTATTTTTTTATAATATTTTATTAGTTTTTCAATGTTTACAGTAATATCTTTAATACCATCAAACAATAACTGCCTATCCCAGATTCTTGGGATGAACTTGACAGGTGGATAAAAATGCCAAATTGAGTCTAAATATTGGGTTGACCATACAACCAACCAACCATAATAATAAAAGCCTGAAATCGTATCCCAGTTTATACAGAACATTTTTCCTCGCATGCTTATCCATCTTACCCGAACAATAATCCCCATTCGTTTACTTTCATACGTGAAGGGGAAAATCTGGAGGATGGTATAGTTTAGAATGTGGCCGCCAGGAGTCCTCAGCTGCACAGAAGCCTGGTCCCTTCCAACCAGTGTCAAGCCAACACTTTCTGTCCATTGCACCAGGGCCACCTAAGCACAAGAGAAGTCACAGGTCAGATAGACTGCTGAGCTAGTGAGTTCAGAGGTCAAGCGAATGCAACAGGAGGGAGGAGGGAAATGGGCAAAGTGAAGAACAAAATGATTTGATTGTTAACTGTACCATTTCCCCTCCTGGATTCCTCAGCCTCTCTTGTGGCTAGAAGTGCCTTTCTAATTTGATAACAGCTGGGACTAGCAGGCGTGGTTTGTATAGCTGGGGCTGGAATATGACAGCAATTGAGAGAACAACCTGTCCATGTGGCTGAAGTTCCCAGGCTTGCTCTCCTTTCATCCCACCCTTCTAGAACAGTGTTTCTCAAGCTTGGCCACCTCAAGATGTGTGAAGCCAAGCATGCTGGCTGGGGAATTCTGGGAGTTGAAGTCCACATATCTTGAAGTGGTTGAGAAATACTGCTCAAGAAACTCAAAGGTAAATGACTGAACAACTTCAGCACTGTGAAAGTTACACTGAAATAAGAATAAAATAATAATGAATTAGCTTTTGTCCCAATGCTTTCCATTAGTTACATGCAATCTCTTGAAGGTTAAATCATTTTTGTCTGGATAAATTTTAAAAAGTTCTTAATGCGTGTTTTTTAACTACCAATTTTTTTTTTGTTGCCAACCCTTTTTTTTTTTTTTTTTTTTACAAAAAAGTGCCCTTTTTTCCCACAATGAAAAAAGGGAAATATCCTTCCTCAATGTCAGGTAGTGGCTTGTTGCTAGGGCAGGAGAAAATATAGAAAATATTTAGAAAATAACAATTTATGAATACAGTGATAATTGAGGGTGAGGATAACTTATCTTTCACTGTAAATTCCAATGAATTACTTTGAAACTAACATGCCCAAATATTTCCTCTGCATCTCTTTGCCTAAATATCATCTAATAAGAAATGGAATAGAAAATTAATTACAGAATATACTCCCAACAATGAAAGATCCTAGGCTGCAGCCATTATTACCTTCTCATATAGCAAACTTTTCTTGATTCTTGAGCTTTAGCAATGTTATTTGACATACAGGTAGTCCCCGACTTACGAACATTTGTTTGACCATTTGAAGTTATAATGGCATTGAAAAGCAAGCAAAGTCAATGGGGAAGCCAGATTCACTTAACAACCATGTTACTAACTTAACAACTGCAGTGATTCACTTCACAACTGTGACAAGAAAGTTCGTAAAATGGATCAAAACTCACTTAACAACATCCGGCTTAGTAATGGAAATTTGGGACTTGAGGACTACCTGTATGTAAATTGCACATAGGACCTGCAACCAAAAAAAAATGCAGCATGGATTGCTTTTTTCGCAGGCCTCTCTGTTTTCAAGATACTTAATCCCAGTTCATTGACTTATACTCTCTCTTTTCTCCCCCCACCCTTTTTAGTCAACATTTTTCCACTAGTGAGAGCATAGTTGTCATTGAACTGATCTGGGGGTGGGGGAATGTCTCACCTTTTAAGAACTTGGGCACATTTAAGAATTTTCCTTGATGGTATCTGTCAATTGTATTGCTCTGGCTACCTACCTATATTCAAAATATGAGTTTGCTGTGAGTAATGTGACAGTCATCATGGGTGTGTGATGCTAAGTAAGGAAGAACCTAACAAAATGATTATTTGAGGAAGATGAGAGTAACTTCTCAAATAAAGGACTTTTATGCAAGAAAAAGTGATAAGCCAAAAATCCAGTCCTTGAGGTCACATGGTTTGGGTTGACCAATCTCTCTCATCCTTTGTCCTCAGACTGAAAAAAAAAAGGATGTGCTACTTTGCAAGACTGGTGTGAGGTTTAATGTGATTATGTTACATTTAAATATGTTATTCCAGGCATTAAGTGAAGTGTTGTTAAAATGCTATTCTTAGCTGGTGAATCTAGATATAATAAAAGGGAAAGCCACATGGCTTTTAGGAATGGGGTAGCCAACGAACAATGTGGCATTGGTTTGTGTAAACTGCAGCTGCATTAAAACCAAAACTGCCTCTCTGAAGTTTCTTGCTTGCTTACTTCTCATTTAATCTGTGCACTTCTAAACAAGATCTCTTAAGAATATAAAAGATCTCCAATGATCCTTCATAAGGGCAATTAGCAATAGCACTTATACATACATACTGCTTCATAATGCCTTATAGCCCTCTCTAAGAGGTTTACAGAGTCACTATATTTTCCCCAACAATCTGGGTCCTCATTTTACCTACCTTGGAAGGATGGAAGGCTTAGTCAACCCTCAGCCAGTCAGGATCCTAGGATTACCACAGAAGCAGTGATAGGTTTTGGAGCTGAATGGCCATGGCCTAGTTTTATTTTGTTCTGATGTTTCACCTAATGTTGTGGCTGGCATCTTGAGAGGCATACAGAGAGGTAGACCACAAAGCAACACACACACTGCCTCTGAAGATGCCAACCACAGCTTCCGGTGAAACAACAGAACAAAAGCAAACTAGATCACGGCCATTCATGCCAAAAGCTCATCACTGCTTGGTTAGTGCCAGCCATAAAATTCTGTATCAGTACATAAAAGAGTGGTGCTGCTATAGCCCACTTATTATTGGCTAGTGTTCCTGTAAATTTCTAGCAATTGAACACTCCTTGCTCATGAACGCATGTGAATTTATTGGCCAACAAGGCTATTGATTAATGTCGCTTCAGACCAACAGAGATATACTTTTCCCCCATACTTCAAAGTCTCATTTGGATGGTGGGATCCCTGTGAACAGCTGCTTGTAATGTAGTTGATCGACACATTTTTTTTCACATTCTAGGAAGTGGTGAGGTGTTTTGGCGGTTGAAGGTCACTTGGTCAAGTCTTCTCCTGGGCAAGTTATCTGATCAGATTCTACCTCTTACATTTCCCCTTGGTTACTGTAAGGCCTCAATCAGACAGAATGACGAACCCCCAGAGGCAGTAACTGATCTCTCTATAAAGAAGCTTTCAGGAGCCAGGAATGTACATCGGAAACAAATGTAGGAAGCCTGCTTTGTGTTTAAGGAAATGAATGCTGTGCCAACTGGTAGAAATTATCCCTTCTGTTCAGAAAAAGGGGGGTAGGGAGATGGACCTTCAAGGTTTTGTTTGAATTTCAACATTAACTGATCTTCCTGCCTTAACAATATTTTATTACTATAGAGTTCCAAAGGTAGATTTTTAGAAGTCTGTTAAAACAAGATTTCACTGATTTCCTAGAGGGAAAGACTGAGCAATATCAAAATTCAGAAAAGTAACCTAGCTTTTTTCCTTTTTTAAAAAAAACAAAGGAAGCCAGCTATTTAGGGGGTAAAGACAATGGGAAGACTTATATTGCTAATATCATTGAAGAAATTATATTCCAAGACAAGATTTTATCATGAAAGATCTAACTTTTAAAACAAGATAAAATTCTGTTATATTTGCTTGTGAGAGTCAGTTGGAATAGCGGTTAAGGCATTAAGTTAAAAACAGGGAGACTGTGAGTTCTAGTTCCTCCTTGGACACAAAGCTGGCTGGGTGACCTGGGGCCACTAATTTTTTCTCAGCCCTAGAAAGGTATTTTTGAAAAATCCTGACCAGGCAGTTTCTGAGAACTAAACACAATTGAATGGAAATTTAAAAAAAAAAACCTGTAGGGTTTGAGAAATCTTATTTATATAAACTAACTACATTGCCATGGATAAATTCCAAGCTTTAATGTTGTGTGAAATTTAACAGCTATGCTTACATTATCCCCAAAATGGCGTTAACCATATTTGGAAAACAAAAGAAAAAAAACCAGGCATATTAAGAACACATAAAAAGACAATAACATTCTTTTGAAGATTATTTTACCTCATCAGGACTAGCAGCTTGGTACACCCTGCAAGAATCTTCATAATGCTTCTCAGCTTCAGCCTGATCTGTCACACCATTCGATTCATAGACAGGAGTCACATTGTGGCAGAGAGCAATTGCTTTCACTGCCTCGTGGACACGGCTGCTCAGGGTTTTTCGTACTTTGGTAGCCAGGCTGGGTGCTTTTAAAGCAGGTGGTTCCTGCGACTGCTAGAAGAGAGGAGAAAATAAGTTGATTGAAATTAGTATCCCGCAATTAATAGTCCCCTTATGAATCCGGCTATTTTGAAGATCAAATCGAACTAAGGAGAAACTTCCTGACAGTTAGAACAATTAACCAGTGGAACAACCTGCCTCCAGAAGCAGTGAATGCTCCAACACTGGAAGTTTTTAAGAAGAGACTGGCCAGCCATTTGTCTGAAATGGTATAGGGTTTCCTGCCTGAGCAGAGGGTTGGACTCCAAGGTCCCTTCCATCATCATCATCATCATCATCATCATCATCATCATCATCATCATCATCATCATCATTAATCAATCAGATGATAAAAATACATTGTAGGACAAAAAAAGTAACTAACTTATTTGCTTAACCCATAAAGACACTGGAAAGCATTTATTCAGTGTAGCGTTTTCTCAAAATGTTATATTTCTACAGAAAAACAGTTTAAAAGTAACCAGTTATAAAGTTAGGAACATACATGTTCACACGGAAGCTTATGAGATTTAAACATGCACAAGGCTTTTTTGATTGTTCAGTCTGTCTGAACAATCTGGCAAAATGTTTAATATTTTAAGGATGACAACATAGTCTATCAATAACATTTTTTTAAAGGCACATTTAGAAACACCATTAATAGACATTTGACAACTGTGCATGGGCAGTTACTTCTCAGCACATGGAACAAATTCATTATTCAGTGAAGTTTAACTTCATAGCAACGTTCACTTTTAAAATTAAGTTTTCAAGAGACAAATGGCCCCTTGATATTTTTAGCAAGAAGAATCTCTCTCTCTCTCTCAGTACTGCTGTCATCATAACCCTAAGATATTTTGGCCATAGTAATTGATGGATTCAATAAGGAAACAACTTCAGTGGCACTGAGAGCTGGGGAGATACCATGAATTCGCAAATGTCAGCTTCAAGAATCAAAGTTACAAACAAGTAACCAGTCCTCATTCAGAGTAGCCTCTGTGAATTACTTTATTTCCAGAAGAGAAAGTTCATTAAGCCAAAGAAAGCAACATGGCTGTGATAAATCTTGACTAAAATCCAATATTTAATACATATTAATATGTAATATTTGTGGCCCAGGAAAGATTGGAGTCTAAATAGAAGTGAAAGTTCTGTTGATAGTACAACATAACTGCAGTATAAAAATATGCATTAAAGTTCTCAAAGCACAAAGTATCCTACTTCAGACCCATTATATGAAGATCTGGTTCCCTAGAGAAGCTCTAATGCTGGGAGAGGTAGAAGGAAAGAGAAGAAGAGGACAACTAGAAACAATTAAAATAAAAATAAATAAATAAAATGGATGGACTCAAAGTGGCAATAAGTCTACCATTGGAAGACCAGGTTAAGAACAGATGGTGATGGAGAAAATCTGTGTCATTGTTGAGAGTTGACAATCTTAGATATGAATCAATTAATAGGGAAAGACAAATAGTGGACAAAAGAGAGACATTTGAGGGAGTGTGATTGTGATATTATTACAGGAAATATACCCATGCATTGAAAGACAATTAATTCAGGAAATAGAGGCTGAGATGGTTTCAAACTAGGTACCATCATGGACTAGAAAAGGTGTTGTAAGTGATCACAAGACAGGTATCTTCAAGGCTGGACATTTGTGTGTAAACATGAGAAAGATGATCCCAGAACTCGGGGCAATAGAAAATTTATCACTCCAGAAAAAAGCAGTGACCCTTGAATTTAATGGAGGGTCTTGTAGAATTTGTGATGTATTCTCTTGACTCTAACCTTAAACCTTTGAGCTCTGTCCAGCATATTATTTCTTTTCTCATTGAAAAATCTCTTCTCTTCAGAAGCGAGAGCTTCAGTTTTGGCCAGGTATATTTTCAAAATGTTACTGCTGCTGGTGCAGTGATTTCTTTATATTAAGTTATTATTATTTAACCATGCTGGATGGCTCAGCCAGAGACATGAGCTACTTCCTTCTTGTTAGGAGGTGATGATTAGTGTCATGTAAGGAATGAAATTATGCTGTCACCATGGAAAGTCTACAGGACTTTAAGTTAAAGTAGTATTCTTTGTGATAAGGAAAATCCATGTTGGGGTTGCCTTCAGACTGCTGAAGGCAACCAAGAGGAATGCATATCTTATAGGGGTTCAGAAGGAGTAATGTCTTGGAAGACCCCAACTGATCATCCCTTAGTGAAGACATGATGATGAGCAGAAGCATAAGAGGCAGCTTCCAATCACTCTCAACAGTCAAAAGTAGCACTTACAATGTGTGTTGTGTAGGTGTGCGTGCACAGGGGATGATGTTCTGCTGCAGCTATACAATCTTGGAAACAGACACAACTGCTCTAACAAGTCATCAACAAATGCTGCATCACTATTCTTGTGTTCTGTGGCACCACTCCCAAATTAAATGTTGCAGAGTATCAGTCAGGACTGCCATCTCTAGTAATTGCATTATTTTCAGCTGGGACAGAAAGGAGATTTATCCATCTTGGATTCTACTATCTACTGAAAAATAAATCATTACCACCTCAGGCAAAAAAAACATGCTCTCATTTCCCCAAGTAATCTGAAGAACACACAGAGTAACAATAGCAACCACAATTGGTAAACAAAAGACAAGATATGGGTAAAAGGTCCCATACCCTAAACACATTGTTTTCATATGGGGAATCCCAGAACTGAGAAACCATCCTGCAGGAAGGATGGATGGGATAAGGAATGAATGAATGAATGAATGAATGAATGAATGAATGAATGAATGAATGAGTCAGGATTTGTATATTTGTCTATCCTGGAAATGGCACAGATCTTTCAAATCCAGTAAAAAATTGGAACTGGAGGAAGGGGCTTGTGCATTTGGTGATTGGACCAGAAATGATCGAATACAAATGAGTGGCTGAGACAGAACAGTTAGGGAGCCAGGCCTAATCTTACTGTCAATGATAGAATTTATTATATGGGGAATGTTTGATGAAATAAATTGTCCTCTCCAACATCATTGGATAATATTATAATGAAGGAAGCAGAAGAGTTGTCAATGTTATAGCACTGCAGTAAAGAAATCTCAAGGGAGAGGTGGAAAATAAAAACAACACTTCTCTCAAATAACTCCTTGTTGAATTACCTGTTACTGTTAATTACTGCTACTGTTATGGTGGTGGGGGATACTAAGACATAGTAGGAGCTCTCATCAATTGTTCTCCCGTCTCAAGATTATTCTAAAGAGCAGATCCTATAATTCTCAGAAATCTAGATCAACCAAGTACCCCTAAAGCAGGGATGTCAAACTGCCGGCCCACAGGCCGGATGCATCATCTGGAAGCCGTGCCCATCCCATTGCTGGCAATGGTAAAACCGTCCCGATACGTTGCGTGACGTCACGTGATGGTGTGAGTTTGACATGTCTTCCCTAAGGACGTTTCAGTTGGGAATTTGTTATCAATAACACAATTAACCTAAGTAATTAACACAATTAACATAATCCTATGAATTTCAGCAATCAAAATTTAGAGGGGAGGGAAAAAACTTTTCCTTGTTGCCAATTTTACAGAAGTGGGTGTCGGCTGCTAATCAATGTACATTGCCAAGACATCTATGTGTCTTGGCTACACCAGACACATGACCATCACACAGCATGGCCTGTCAGTCATGTGACAACTGATCATATAAGACGTACAAAAGCAGAAGAGAACTGAAACAAGACACTTCAACTGAAGTTCCACTGATGATGTTACCTAGCTTGGAGAGAAAATGTTTGGAAACGAAACAAGCTCGGAGAACAAACCACCACCAACTTCTATGTGTAATTCCTGGTCTATCTGTTGCATGCCTCAATTTAGACAAACAACAAAAAAAAAAAAACTAGGACAACTGTACAGGAATGTTATTCACTGATCAAGAGAGGACAGATTACTTTTCTCTGGCAACATTAAGATCCATAAAAATATAAATTTACAGTGGGGAAAAACTTAGCGAAAGATGTTTAATGAAATGCATAGGATATGATATTATAAAGACAAAAGAAAAAACAAAGTTTTTTGTTTAAAATTTTGTTTAAAATAAAGTTTTAATTTTTATTACTGTTTTCAGAGTCTGCATCAAACCTTCCAGGTAATTTCACAATTACTAAATTATGCTGGTCGCAGGGGAATATATAGCCATTGAGTTTCCTGTTCTGTTAACCTCTTATGTCAAGAGGACAAAAGTTTCACTTCCAGGTCAAAGGGCATAGCATGGTATCAATAATTAGAGCAATGAATCAGAACTACAGTTTAAATGAATCATGGCCACCAAATGCTTCCAATTAGCAGAGATTCTAACCTTTCAATTACATTTAAGCTTGCATTCATTGAGAAATCCCTTACCACTCTTACCTGCTTCTTTCATCTTATTAAATGAAACTATATTAATTAAAATTGATCTTGGCTATAGGTTGGAGCCAGGAAATAGAACACTGATCTGCAGATTCACTTATCTTGCTTCCAGTTAACTTGTGATGGTGACAAATTATCTAGGGGGTAGTCAATTTAAGGGTCCCTGACTGTGTATACAGAACCTGGATTAATATCATTTACATCATTGTCAGATTAGGCTGAGGTCAGTAACTTTTTTCAGGGGATTGAAATCTGAAATCTGATTGAAATCTCACAAGATCACCAAATTTTGTAAAATGTTGGGCATCTATTTTTGTTAAGTTTAAGTTTAGAGTTTCCTAGATGTTTTGTGGTATTGCTGCAGGTGTGCCAGCCTCTGGGTTGTGCTGAAGGCAAGTTCTGGGGTGGGGGAGAAGGAGGGCAAGAACAGGTGATCCTGTTCCCCCCTTGAAGCAAATTTCTTATAAAAAGAGCTTTAAAATTTCCACTTTAAAAAAACCATAAGCTTTTCTTGCCCCCAATTATATGTCTCTTATTACTCTGATTTGTGGAAAGAAGATATATAAAACCAAAGCTAGGATTAAGTGTTATTTGTTTCCCCACTTCTGCATCTACTTAAAAACAGGAGCTAAAATGTCTCTAGCCAGAAAAGATAAACCTCCTGTTTCTGTCTTTCTTGGAGCAAAGAATAAATAACATAATGATTTTTTAAGACATTCAGCTAAATGGGTTAATTTCATTATTTCTCTAGTATTAAATTTCTGTTATTACAAGAATGCATGCAGCATGGAGAAAACTTGCCTATCTACTAAAGAGTCAGTTAGTCTAGTGTAGGGTAGGCAACCTTGGGTCTTTTATGACTGGTGGACTTCAACTCCCAGAATTCCTGAGCCAGCATGCTGCCTCAGGAATTCTGGGAGTTGAAGTCCACCAGTCATAAAAGACCCAAGGTTATCCATCCCTGCTCTAGTGCTTAAGGCACCAGGCTAGAAACCAGGCAACTGAGTTCTGGGCCTATCTTGGGCCAGTTCTTTTCTCTCAGTCCTGGGAAGGAGTTTGTTTGTTTGTTTATTTGTTTGTTTAACTTACATAATGGAAAACCATTTCCAAAAAACACTGCCAAGAAAGCTGATGGACCTGTCAAAACTGATTTGGAGTCAAAAGTGATCTGAAGGCACACAAAAAAAGAAAGCCTTATTGTAAGACACTGTGCAATCATTCCATTTTTTTTTCTCCTCAACAGATTTTCTATAGAAATGAAAACTGGAAAAAGCAGTATGGAGGGAAAACCAGGAATGGGTTTTACAAATAAAGGAAATGTTAAGTCAGTTTCAAAACAGTGTGCCATAAAGCACTGAATGCTGTGTTTAACAAATGTTGATTTTTCAGGGTGTATTTATAGTCGTATATGTCACGAATGGGCCTCTCATGGCCCTCTTTTAATCCCATTTATATATACATTTTTAATCCCATTTATATCCCGCCCTTCTCCGAAGACTCAGGGCGGCTTACAATCTAAAGCACAAATCAATGTGCTTAGCAATAGCCTTCATTCTATGTACTGTATATGCCTGCTTATTAGGGCTTTCGCCCCCCCCCCAAGCGGCATTATTATAAAGTCAGCTTATTTCCCCCAACAATCTGGGTCCTCATTTTACCTACCTCGGAAGGATGGAAGGCTGAGTCAACCTTGAGCCTGGTGGGACTCGAACCTGCACTAATTGCAGGCAGCTGGTGTTACTTAAGGAGGCATTAGCCCACTGCTCCACCAAGGCTCTTCATACAGAAAAAGTATGAAAACATCATTTCCTAATGCTGTAACCATGGTTCAGCAACATCTTTTAATCCCATCATTCCACATCTTTTAATCCCATCATTCCTTATTTCTGATATAGTCTCATAATTTTGCTTATCTTACCTGTGTATATATGCTAAAGATATGGCTTTGAACTTCATCTATAGAGTCAAACCCATAAGCCATTGTTCCAAGATGGACACGTTTGAAAACCATCTCATTCTGTGTTAGAGTCCCTAGAAGAGGAACAAAATTACATATTATGGCACAGAAAGAGCAAATTAAACACCAAGAAACATTTCTAACACCAGAGCTGCCTTAACCTGAAGATCATACATTGCCAAGAAAAGCATCCCCAGAGATGTAAAATTATTGTTACAGAATTGTAAACTTTAAAATTAAAAAAATCAGAAAATTATTCAATACACTGAAGAAAGTATTAGCCATTTTTAAAGTATCAAATATAACTAGAATTAAATTTGCCTTTTCTGCTTCATCCAGCCACTACTTTTTAAAACACAGTGCTCAACATACCATTCAAAAATGAAAGGTGGGCTTCGGGCCAGAAAGTATTACCAAGTTGTTATGTATCTCTTATTTATTTTGTACATTCAGAAAAATGCACTAAGATCTTTCACAACACAACAAAATAATTGCAGCAGATCCTGATTTTGTGTCCTGCAAAAAACTATGTATGAAAATACCTGTCTTGTCAGTAAGCAAATAGGATATTCTGCCTAGTTGCTCTGGGATTGTGCTAGATCGAACTACTGTGCCAGGAATTTTAGAATCCCTCCGGATCATCCAGCTGTAGACAATTTTTCCCATGTCAAGATTCACCCGTAAACTACACAAAAGGAAGAGAGGGTGAGGAAGAAGCAACAATAGGTTGGTAATAGGAATTTGAATGGATGAACCTTTATTATCAAAGTATACCATGTATACATTGAGATTGGCTGAGCCTCCCTTCGTGCCCCCCCCACAACTCACAGTGACAACAAACCCACCATCTTGTTACACCATGTGAGCTAATTGCACAGCACACCGGCTTTGCAAGTCAATCGTGCATAAAATTATTTCCCGTTCAAGAGCCTGACAGCCCATGGATAGAAGCTGTTCTTCAGCCTGTTGGTACGGCTGGCTGTACTCCTGTATCTCCTACCCAATGGTAGGAGAGTAAAGAGGTACTGACCAGGGTATGAGTTATCCCTGAGAATTTTCCTCACTCTTCCAAGGCAGCAAGCCTTGGCGATGTCATCCAGTGGTGTCAGGGGACAGCCCACAATGTCTTGTGCTGTGCTCACCACCCTCTGTAATACTTTCCTACAAGTGGCTGTCAGACCAGCATACCAAACCACAATACAGTACAAGAGGACGCTCTCTATAGTAGACCAGTAAAAGAGGGTCATTAGCCATTGTTCTACCCTGTTCTTCCGCAAGACCCTGAGGAAGTGGAGTCTCTGTTGGGCCTTTCTGGCCACCTGGGTTGTATTGACTTTCCAGGTAATTTACTCAATTTACTCAAAAACATGCCTTAAAAATTGGTAGGAAGAATATTTGAAGAGGTTTGGTCCCCCACAATTTATCCCAATTCGGCTCCATCTAGATATGTGGGATTGCAACTATCAATGGACAACACCAGAATGAAAATTAGATAAGGATCTGAACCAGATGCTGCTTTCCTACATGGGATTTATAGAAACACATTCTCTTGTTTCTAAAGCTACAGACAGGTGAGCAGTCTTCCCCCAGATGACATTTGTAACCCAGTACTTAGGATCATACGAAATAAAAATGGCTTCAATGTAAAATGTGGCCTGAAACAGTCATTTGAACTCTGGCCATTATTAGCAAACTATGTAATGTAATAGGGAGTATGATGTAGTCCAATTCAAGTCATTGTTAAGCTACATGATATATGGGAAATTCATGAACTAGATCTCTTGCTGTTTTTGAACACAATGCCAAGTGGGTTTTATGTTTGTTGAATAAGCCATAGCAATCTGGCTCACCATTGTACTAAGCTCAAAGTAAACCAAGTTATCATTGGCATCCACTGTAGGGAACAAGGGAAGGCGGGTGACATCTAGTGATATCACTATGCAAACTCTTCTGCATGCTGTGACACAAGTATAAAAGGACAGAGTTTGCATCGTGACATTTTTTGTAATGGATGACTATGCATATTATGGCTTAGTATGAAGAATGGATTCAGCCTTTTTAAAAAAAATAAAATAAAACTACAACAGTTCAGCATAGGGAGGAAATTTAGAGTGTCCCACACAGAAAGTTGTCATGTGTTTTCTATGTTTAGTATTTATACTTCCTATATTTAAAATGCTCCTTATCAATATGACCTACATCAAGCCAAAATTCTAAGTGAATTTCTTAAAAATAAGGAATACAGCTCCCAACTGCCGCTGGAAAAACAAAGTACTCCAAATGCTAATGAACTACTATATCATTCAACCAAGACAGTCAGCACAGGCAATGATAAGACTGGTGGGAGTGTTAGCTGAGTAACATCCTAAGGGTCCCAGGTTCCTCAGTCCTGCTGTAAATATTCACAGCTCTATAGGCCTTTTTCAGGCTGCAAACTATATATAGATGAATTATACACATAAATAAGTCAATTCTTGCAATGCTGCTCCCGCCACTCTGTAAACACAGGAAGGTCATTATTCACTTGTTACACACAGATTTGGAACTGTGATACATTTAAAACACAAGATCTGGCTTGTTCCTAATGAGGAACGAAAGACTGATACTTCCTACCCTAAAGAGGTTGCATAATCCTAAGACTCAATAACCCCATTCATGTAGAATTCACCATGGCCTGAAACTGTAAAACCTATCAACATTTACATCATGCAAGAACTTCTATCATGCTTGCTTTAGCCTTTGAGGAAGCACTTTTCACTAAGAGTAGTTATGTAAAAGGCAACTAGGCTTATGTTAAGGATATGGAGTAACTCATTTGACTAAGGCTCACATGAAGAAGAACATAAAAAATATGGCACTATTTTAAAGGAGTATAACAAATACATTTATACCTGATTGGAATGATATTTGAGAACAGAAGAAGAAATCTGAGGATCTGAAGGTACCAGCGGCCAGCAAAGTGTTGCAGGGAGACCATGACAAGGGAGACCACCACCAAGGCCGTAAAGAGTATCTTGGTTAGACAGTTAACTTCCAAGTCAAAAAGACCAATCTTAAAAAAAGAAAATGATTATTTGTATTAACAATTATTACAATTAGAGCAGGTATCAAACCAAAATATGATCACACACTACTCCAGATTTTTTTTTTTTAAAAGACATGGCATATCTTTCCTTAGTCTTGTGTCTTCCACGTGGTTCAGATTTTTAAAACAGGACAGTTGGGATCATCAGCAGTTGACTTCCAAAAAAAAATAGAAGGAGATGTTGCATTGGCCAGGAATTGAACCTCTAAAGTTCCTTCAAATCTTACATGCTACAATTCTACTCAGATGGCATCATATAAGGCAAGATTATTAATATTCTTCCAGGTAGAGGGAACAGAAGGTCAGGTAAATTTATAAGTTAGTATTATTGTTCTTGTTCATGGCTCCCTTTTTATTTTTGTGGTGCACTGTTATTTCTACATATCAATGTTTTTACCTCTGCATATCAGTATTCTGTACATTTATATTTGTAACACTATGCTGTACTCAGATTTTTTTTTACTTCAATAAGCTGTCCTGTGACTGTGATAAATATACACTAAGGTAACCCCTTCTCACTGACACTGTTTTCTGTGTGCAGAAAATACAGTTGATATTGATATGGACAACTAAGAAGCTGGTTTCTGTAATTCTCCTGTGGGAACCAATTGACATGAAGTCACTGTCTGAGAACTCATATATTACATATTTCATCTAACATGTTTTATATGCACACCTGAGTGACACATGTGAAATGTGTGACAGATATGATCAGGCATCTAAAATGGACTATACAACTTTCCATTTTTACCCGGAAACCTAGCTTTATAGACCAACCAAAAGGGATGAGATTAGGTTGTAAGCAGCTCAGAGTCACCTGTGTGCGATTTGGGCGCCATATATATATTTGTTTAATGAATAAATAATTAATAAATGAGGAAATTATTTCTTTTACCTTACTGCGTGGGTTTGAGGTATTCATGACACTGCGTAGTTCCTGGCCTGTATAGAGAACAACTCCCACAACTGTTCCTGAAGATTAAAGCAGAAACACCATTCATATACTCTATTCCTATAAATTATTACATGATTATTGTTCTCACATATATAGTACACTAGAACAGCCTTTTTCAAATGGTGCTGATGGTCACTTATCAGGGATGATTCACTGCAATCGTGTACGCTGATCAAGTAGTTGAACCAGATCATATAAAAATGTCAGTGGGGTGGCCTGTGTATCATGAACATTTAAGCTGTGTTTTTCCTTCTCTAAGCTATCTGATTCACAAAATACAATAATGTTGACTAATGTTTTTGGCAAGAATACAACAATGCCAAAGAATAAACATTATTCTAGACTGTGATATGTGTGCTTTGGTTTTCAGACTAATATCTTTCAATCTCAATCCTTCCGGTTACGCTGGACTACAGTGCCAATCTCTCCAAGCCTATGTTGATTATGATGTCTGGGGCTGATGGAAAATGCAATTTAAAATATCTTAAGTATGCCAGATTGGTGAAAGATGGTTTGGGCAAAGTTCAGCACAACAGAAAAGTGCCACCAGGGAACCTAGGATGATCATTTGCACTGTTAATCGATTTATTCATGAGTTTAATTAATTTATAAACAGGTCTTAACCAATACAATTTACATACATATGCCCAATAATGTTAGAATACTGATGGAGCTCAAAAAAAACACACACAAAAAACCCACATACATTCTGTTGTTAAAATCCTCAATCTTTTTTTTTTGGGGGGGGTGTTAAACAATGAGACTCGTGGACTTCAACTCCCAGAATTCCAGAGCCAGCATGGCTCAGCTTGGAAACCTCTTCCTTTCCCCTTAGCATGGCTGGCTCAGGAATTCTGGGACCACGAGTCATAAAAGAGCCAAGGTTGCTTACCCCTGGACTAGGACATGAAAACTGTTAGTGTCAAGAGAAAAAGTACACATTTTAATTTAAAATACAACTAAGAACAGGTATCATGATTAATCCCAATAATATAAATTATGGTTACCTTCTTTGAGATTAAACATTCAGTGGCATCTTATACTACATAAACCTTTTGGGAGAATTTAAGAATTTTTACTCCAGTAAATTATGTTTTTTAAAACTCCATGCATACACTATAATAATCAAACCCAAAAAACATACATATATAGAAGTTAGCATCCCTCAATCTGTTGTCTTCAGATCTGTCAAAAAGGCAGCTTTCAGAAATCACAGCCAAATTGTTAGGCTGGCTGAGAATTTTGGTAGCTGCAAGGACAACACATCAGAGGGTGGCAAATTTCAGGGGAGCTTCAGCAAAGAATGCAGGCAACACATGGCACAAAAGTTGTCTGATTAACTCACAGAACAATCTAATCAAAGAAACGATTCTGGCACTACCCAATTCATTCTTTTGGTCTCCTCTCTTTTGAGGGTTCTGCCTTTGACATGCCTCTGATTCAGCTAAGTACCTTGAACTTCCCTCCCTGAAGCTGCACATCCATGCCTTAAATGTTCAACATGATGGAAAGCTTATATAGAAAGAGGTGGGTATATTTAGCCATCTCAGGGGAGTGACAGTTGAATTGCTTCTTGAAATACGCTTCAGAGAAAAGCCTTTGATTTCTTCTAACTACAGCCTGATACATCTGCTCTTTTATCAGATGTTCTCCTTTGGAGTCACAAATGGGGAACCCCATTTATTTGCAGATCTTTTATCCCAGCTTCCCTTTAAAAATCTCCCTGTCACCCTTTCTGTAACAGATTTAAAATGTCAATATAGGGAGCAATTAAGTGCTATTCTAGCAGTGGATGCTTTCTCCAAAGGTTATTTATTGGAATTCCAAAGGTCTTCTCATCTATAAATGTCCAAAGGGGTAATTAGATGTCAACTCAAACTCCTGGTGGTGTTAGCACAAGTGGAAAACTTCATTCCAACCCCTAATTTCCATTGACAAGAGATGATTATTTTCAATTACAAAGAGATTTTTTTTTAAAAAAAATTGCTAACATACTCCCTGAGAAATTCACACATTAGGCCTTACCTGAAGCAATTACTGTGCTAGCCCAGAGGGTATTTTCAATACTCAAGCTCTCATTCACAGGAGGGTCACTGTCCTCCTGAAAGAGTCAAGGAAAAAATAAAAAATAATTAAGAGCTTTGTGCATTTTTTTTAAAAAAGGTTCACACGCCATTTCTAGAATCTCATAAATGATCAGAGACATTTAAATTTCTCAGCACTTCAGTCTTCAGATGCCGAAAGACCTCAGCATTCTTTCTCCATCACCACAGGTGTGAAGCCAATGTTAGAGTGAGATATATGTCAAGACATTGAGTGATGCAGGCTGCAAGAAGCAACTGTTGAACTGCAGCTCCCAATAACACGACACCCTGACATATTCTGGTAATGTACGCTCAATAGCCTGCAGATTACATCATAGGTTATCATTCAGATCTTAAAGGTTCAGGAATTGTTGTGTGGTTGTCCGTAGCTGTTTCTGAGCAACTCGTTTTAAATAAATCAAGCAAGAAAGGAAAACAGTGATATTACCTTGAACCTGAAGATAGCTTCTTCCAGTTATAAAAGATAAGTTTGCACTAGGTAAACCAACATTCTTAACTCCACGGTTGAGTTCACACATTATATTAAGAACCCTTTTGTCTATGGAGATTCTCAATCATCCAAGTCATGGTTGTTTCAAAGGTGCTTTTCAAAAGGCAACTGGACTTTCTTTTCTTTCTTTTTTTCCCTTGAAAAGGTTTTGCTTCTCAAACTGAAGCTTCTTCAGTTCTGGCTGAAAGAACTGATTCATTCAGAATGAAGAAGCTTCTTGGATGAGAAGGAAAGGTCTTCAAGGGAAAAAAAACCACAAGAAAGTCCAGTTGCCTTTTGAAAAGCACCTTTGGGATAAGAATCCTTTTATGATTCAGGGCAAACAATTCATTGAAATCTGTCCCCTTCCGTCCAGCCTTTCTCTTCCCTCAACCATCCAAAATTACATATTATTTTTGTCAATTGAAATTAATAAACAGAAGTGTTTAGGAAAACTCAGACTACTAAAATAACTGTCAGGATGGTACATAATCCTACCGCCTTGAATCAAAACTAGTGATCGACCTGGGCACTTTAAATATCAAAGCATTTTTTGAATTGAACAAACTCTTATATGTCTCCCTTTTAAATATCCTTCTGTAAACCATGGTTTATTTTAAGTAGTAGAATAAGTTACAATGGCTGGGTTCCCAGATAATATTAAAGTAACACATCAAGCTTTTGAGTTGCCAAGAGGTTCCCTAAATGGTCTAATGCCGTGATGGTGAACCTATGGCACAGGTGCCACAGGTGGCACTCAGAGCCCTCTCTGTGGGCACGCGTGCCATCACCCCAGTCCTAGGCCTTCAGCTGGGTTTTATAAAACCTTTTTGCTTTAGGCCTCCGCCGCTGTGTATATAAAAAAAGGTTCAATCAATCAATCAATTTCAACTTCTCATGGGGAAAAAAATTTCTCGCAAAATTGGAATTGATTGAACTTTTCAGTCCCACCCAGTCTGCCTTTACCACTGCAGCCATGTGCACCCGATGGGCCACACCCATCCAATTGGCCACACCCACTCAAAGGGCCACGCCCACCCAGGACCCGATGATACATAAGTGGGTTTTGGGTTGCAGTTTGGGCACTTGGTCTCTAAAAGGTTTGCCATCACTGGTCTAATGCTACCGATGTATTGACCACTATGGCTTGTTAATAAGCATAGTTAAGACAAGCAATGGTTTGGCACCTAAACCACTTCTCTTCTTTATATTTATTAGAAAATTGGACATTATATTTGATGATGTACTGTTTAAAAAATTCAGTGCCAATTCTATTATTACCTCTTCCAAGATTGTAGTACAAGACCAAACTATACTTTAGGCTATGTGTCTCCAATCATTTCTGGTAAGATTAATTACAAATATCTATGGAATGATATAATTTTTATCTTAAAAGCTGTGTACTCCCCAAGTATAAAAATTGCATTCTCCAAAACAACTTGGAGCTTTATGAAATACTTCATTAGATGCCAACCTGACTGTTTTTCCTTAAGCTCCAAGCTATAATGCTTGGGACAGACCTGGGAGATTATGTGGTAAATCTTCTCTTTGTCAAAAAACAAAATCCCTCCTTATGAAAAGATAATTCATCCAACACATATCCCAAATGAAGCTCATTATAGGAAGCATTACCTTGGTCTAAAACCTACATGGAACATATAGAACATCTACATGGAACATATAGAACATCTTTAAGCCTCTCCTGACATTTCTAAGAGACAATTTTACTTTTTTCTTTTGTTAAGCAACAAAGTCAGTGCTTACTCTTGTGAATGTCCCAACAAAGTTATGGATGTCAATGTTTGGCTCCTCTGCATACACATATGACCTGATCTGAAGAAGGTCCTACAAAGGAAGAGGAGAGCTTGAAGACAGAAAAGGGGCAAAATTCATCATAATGACATTTAAAAGAAAGACACACACAAAAAGCTTCCCTATAGAAACAAGAGACCAAAATATGCCCAAGTAAACCATCAAGATTTCATTCAGCACATAGCCTACAAATTGGTGTGAAAAACAAATATATCAGTGGGAGATTTGTTTTAATGGCATGTTAGGTTGTATAATTAAAATGAGGTTTCTGTGTACGTACAGAAGCAGTAGGTAACCTCTGAGTACAGCTGACAGGCAGACGCAGTTTCCAATCTGTTTCACCATCCAGCTGATCCGTTCGGAGAAAGCAGGACCCTATAGAAATATTCATCTGAGTTAATGAGATTTTTCCCCCATACACACACACACACACACACACACACACACACACAGAGGAAATATAAATATCATCATTTAAAGCAAATTCTTTATGGAAAGGTTTAGCCTACATGGTACAGTAGGGGAAGAATTGTAACTCAGTTATCATGTGTTTTACCTATAATTAATTACAGGATTGATCTGAGAGACTTCCCTTAAAAAAATAGCAAACAGCACACAGAAAAAGTTAGAATAGCCAATAGAGCAGATCTGCTTTCCTCAATGTGGTCCCTTCCTTGCATGTTGGACTGCATGTAAGGTGGTGGTGAAGATCTCATCACTTTCATGTCAGAAAGGACAACATCCATGCAGTAGTCTCTAAGTACTGATACTTTGCACAAATCAGAAGTACCTCTGTAGATAAGCTGCATATGTACTTTTATACATCATCCTTTTTTGGGGGGGGCAGTAACATTAAGCCAAATAATAACCCTATAACTTTAGTGTTGAGAGCAGCTCCATTTGTGCTTCCAAACCATCTTTTGATGTGGGTCACAGTCTCTGTATGACCTACAAACAATCTGACGGTGACCACCATGACTATAATATGATTGCACTTGAGTCAACAGTGCTACTGGCAGCTGTTCCCTTGATAAATATTATCATACCCAGGCAGGATCCCACTGTCTTCACTTTACGAAGTAGTTTTCAAATTGTGCTTTTCTTCCCCCACAGTTCAATTTAGGTAGAAGTAAATAAATATAATGAAGAAGCCTCAGAATTGCTGATTGCATAAACATAAAGCCTTGGTAGTCTAGAGTTTGCCAGCTGCCTGAACAAATGGCTAGACATCTCAGAAGAGAAGTTAATCTGAAGCTCAGCGAAGACCAAGCTACCGACAGCATGCCACATCAATCTCTCTTTCCTTCACACTGCTTGACCTTACACAATGGGACGTCCTGCAAGACAAACAAGCTCTGTTTTTTTAAAAATATATATATATCACCAATTATAAAATAAAAAGGAAGCCTGAGCTATTGAAAATGAGCGTTTGAGTTGATCAGACTCACCAAGTCTAAAATGGTATCTGCTTAGGTTACATGTTCAAAATGATTATTATGTCCCCTATAACTGGCAAAAGGTTAATGGTTATTTTCACAATGGGTTCCAGATGTTTACCGTTTTTTTCTGATGTCCTCAAGAAAATCATGTCAGCAGGGACCCGTTGGTTCTTCATTGGGAAAATAAAGGCAGTCAGTGAATATTTGGTTCATAATTTTGACTGGAAATAAAACATACAACTAAGAAGATGCATTTTTTCATTCATTCAATTTCCATAGCTGCCCATCTCAATCAATGACTCGGGTGGAAGAATTATTAAGTGAAGGAGCTCATTGAGATAGGCTAATTATTGTGTATTATATAGAGATTATATGATTCCATCCAAACTAAATTCACAGAGCTGTTACACAAGCAACTATAAACTTCAAAGCCCAGTGTCAGTCTCTTCTGGGTCACCCATAATAGAGGCAATTTAGAAAAATGAAATTTAAATGGCATAGGGACTTCTGCCGGAGCATTAGGTTGGACTAGATGACCTCCAAGGTCCCTTCCAACTCTGTTATTCTGTTATTTATTAAGTGATATGGAAATAAGCAGAAGTGCCAAAGCGCCTGAAGGCAGGACAAGAAGCAACGGATGGAAACTAATCAAGGAGGGAAGCAACCTAGAACTAAAGAGAAACTTCCTGACAGAGCAATTAATCAGTGGAACAACCTGCCTCCAGAAGCTGTCAATGCTCCAACACTGGAAGTGTTTAAGAAGAGACTGGACAGCCATTTTTCTGAAATGGTATAGGGTTTCCTGCCTGAGCAGGGGGTTGGACTAGATGACCTCCAAGGTCCCTTCCAACTTCAACTACTACTACTACTACTACTACTACTTTCTTCTTCTTCTTCTTCTTCTTCTTCTTCTTCTTCTTCTTCTTCTTCTTCTTCTTCTTCTTCTTCTTCTTCTTCTTCCTTCTCCTCCTCCTTCTCCTCCTCCTCATTATTATTATATATTTTGCCATTACAGTATATCCATTTATTCTCTTACATCAAAATGGTTATTACATTAGATATTTTTATGCAGTCACCATTCAATGAAAGTAAAAGTATAAAATTTAAATAATTAAATCCTGAATGATTGCCAAAGACCAAAAAAGAGCAAGCTCTTAAGACCAGTGAAGTAGAGATAGATGCATTTTTCTAAAAACCAAACCTGAATACTGAACTGAAGTGCGATACTGGCAAGGTTTCAGGCTTTTGCTGAAGCGAAAGAGTTTGGAGACTTCATAGGCTATGGGGCCTTGACAGCTGCCCTGAACCACTTCCATTTAAGATAATAATATAAGCAGGAACTACTGCTTTGAAAACATGTGTCTGAGCAGTTATCCAGGAAAGAAAGAAAAAAATCCTTGTCTTTTGAAAATAGCTAATCTGGGGACGTTTCCTTCCATTGCAGTGGTTCTGCTGCCCCCAAATGTTCCTATCAGGGAGGTAGTTTTCCCTTTACTGTTACATCTGTTTTCAGGGCAACTATCTTTTTTCTCATCCATATAAGCCAGTGGAGCCTGCTGTGTCTCTATAAATTTGCACAGAAAAAAAGGAAGATTGCCAGTGAAGGCGTTCCCTTCAACCTGCCAAGAAGTCTAATGATAAACAGAATGCTCTTTGTGGTGAAGGTCTTCCTGCCAAATTCATCTTTGTAGTATGGCGTTCTCTCCTCCTAATTCTTCTCTACCTTGAAAGGTAGAGTAATATCCAGTAATATCCTCACAAAGTTTCCTTTTGCATTAATGGCTGCACCAGCATTTCTGAAAAAGGGGAAAACACCTAAAGGGTTTTGAAAACCAAACCAGGCTTTCAACCTTCAGTCCAAAGCTGATCAAATAAGGGAACTTCCTACCTGAAAATCTAATGAACTTCTAAACAAGAATTAAGGCTATAAGATATGGGTGGCAAATCCAGTTGATTACAATAGACCAGCAAAGGGCTGGAAATATATAAAGGATTGTGCTGTCATGTACTGGTCATCTAGATGCTTGCAGTCCCCGTCTAGTAGATGTAGCAATATATTTTACTTTGCATACAATTATGAAGCAGCCTTCCCAATTTGGTGTCCATCAGATTTGTTGGCTTAAAATTCTGGTTATTGAATGAACATATCAAAAGGCATGAAATGGAAAAAACCTGCTGTTCAATGTGCTTTAACTATTAATTGCTACACCATCAAAACTGACACCATCCAGAGCAGAGAATAATTCAAAGAAGTAGTATACTACACGATTGGCAGATATGGAGAGATTTGGCCCACAGAATCACCAAGAGTCAGACACAACTGAATGGATAACATCATCATCATCATCATCATCATCATCATCATCATCATCATCATCTTCATCATCATCATAATAATCTGCTAAATGTGATTCCTCTGATAGTGTTATAAGAGTACTGAGGATAATATTACATGGGGCTACCCTTGAAGACCACTCGGAGGCTCCAACTGGTACAGAATGCAGCCGCGAGAGTTGTGTTGGGAGTTTCCCGACACTCCCATGTCACACCTTTGCTCCGCGAGCTGCATTGGTTTCCAGTTGTCTTCCGGGTGAGGTTCAAGGTGTTAGTAATGACCTACAAAGCCCTACATGGCATGGGTCCGGAATACCTTGGGGAGCACCTGCGGCCGGCGTCAACTTCCCTCCGCCCAGTACGCTCCCACAGAGAGGGCCTCCTCAGGGTGCCACGGGTCAAAGAATGCTGACTGGTGGCCCCCAGCGGGAGGGCGTTCTCTGTGGGTGCGCCGGATCTATGGAACCATCTTCCGGTCGAGCTCCGGATGGCACCCGATCTCCGCTCCTTCCGGCGCGATCTTAAAACCCATCTTTTTGAACAAGCTGGCCTGGCCTGATGGGACGGGGTTGGATTTTATAAATGGATCTTAACTTTTAATCTGTACTAATTTTTTACGGGCATTGTTGTTTAATTACTTTTTAATAATTTTTAATTTTTGTATCTTGTTTTTATGTATTGCCCTGTTCACCGCCCTGAGTCCTTAGGGAGAAGGGCGGTATACAAATTAAATTAATAATAATAATAACAATAATTATCATACCTTTTCCACAATGATAAGGTCCCCCACTTGAATATTAGAACTTTTCACCTTCACTGTGCCTGAAGACAAAACAAATACTGCTTTAAAATTCTTCAAAAGTATGTATAATTCTTCACCAACACACTCACTGAGCATTCTCAGGGACAACCCTCCCGCACACAATTCAGAGGGAATTATTTGGCATCTTTCCATGGCTGATATAATCCTTGATGCTAAAAACTCAAGAAGTATTAGCAAAGAACAATACTGTACCTCATTTTTAAAACACTGTAGAGTCGTTTTAAACAGTACAGTACAAATGACCTGCATGCCTTTAAATTTGAAGCAGATAGCCAAAGCAAAAGATCAACAAAATGTAGACACAGATTAAAAAATAGTCTCCCCACACTTCCAAGAAACATTTGGCTTTTAGGAGACCTTACACATCATGACTTTCAAAACAGACCACAAAAGGTTTGAGAAAATATTGTTTTTTGATACAGCTGGTAAACGCCAATGATCTATATCAAAGCAGTGCTCTCTTGGTAGGGGGTCTCTTTGCATTTCATAGAACTTTTTTTTTTAAAAGTGCTGGTCTGGTTTACTATGCTTTGTGTTCATGAATTGTAGAGAGAGGAAAGCAAGAAAACAAAACTCTTAAAACAAAAGCCTAGAAAAGATATCAAATCCAGCATTTGCAAATTTAAGGACAAAACTGGGCCAAAAGATACATGTTCAATGAACTTGCATCTGATAAATATAGAATTATCTTTTCCTCCACCCCCCAAAAAAATTATTTTCAGTTTCCCAGAAAGCAAATGCAATTAAAAAAATAGCAAATGTGAATGTCCACTATGAAATTTAAAAGTACAACAAATTCAGAGCAAAGTTTTTTCACAGCAAAGATTATTTTTGCCTTGTTATTTTCTCTTCTCAGTTCTTAGCAAAGAAAGAGAAGGAAAGCCTGTTTTAATTAAGAGTGTCTTTTCATATGCATATTTTGTTATCCCCTTTCCATTTATTACCTTTGTCTACATTGCTTTACATATGGATGCCTGCCTCCCCATTTATCTTTCAAACAAATAAAGATAAAAGGATAGTGGGTAGCTTCACAATAAGCATATTCATCCATGATTTCTTGACTAATTATTATACACTATGACACACATGCTGGCTTATGAACCACACTATTAGGGCTCACACTAGGTGTAGTTTGAGCCCTAATATTATTGTTTATTGTTTACAGTAATATTTACTTAATATCTGAATACCTGAAACCAGTTAACAAGTGAATTCATATATCACACTACACCATAATTATGTTTATGGTTATAATTATTGTTTAGTTGCTCAATTCCAGTTATAAGAGCTTGTACAAGAAAATAAGCCATGAAGCATAATTTATTATTCAGAATTAAACCATAATCACATTTGTTTAGGGAGTTTCTGCTAACAAAAACGTAGCAACTTAAATTTCAGGCTACTAAACCATGGCCTACCATTATGTGCAAATGGCAGCATATTGTTTTTTTTACTTACGAGATCTTCAAATAATTACACATTTTATATATGTTATAAATTTGCCTTGTTAAAAAATAATCATTAGCAGGAAGGTTTTGTTAGAGCAAAGCACTCTCAATGGGACACTACAAAGTTCTGCTTTGGCCCAAGTCACCAAAGGGACAATTAAAAGTTGTGTCCATATATTTGACACCTTCCCCTTCACCAGTCAACCCCTCCTTCTCAAAATTGCTGTTTTGATTATCATTATCTTTTGACAGAGTTGCAAACAGACAGAAAGCTGGAGCCAATTTCCTGACCTCTTGCTGTGAGCTTGCTGTAAATCTGAGAATTCACTTCCCTGTCACGCATGTAGCATCGGATCTCTTCCACAGCCTCACGGATGATGGTAACAGTAAGCACAAAGCCCTGTAGAGGCAGAAAGAGAAATAGTGGAGGATTAGTCAAAGAAAAGAGATTAAATCCAAAGAACTTGTCTGAAGACCTGGGAAGTTCGTGGATGATCACAACATAGGGTCAGGATTTTGAAATGTTCAGCTAAAATTTCTATTTCAGAAGAAATGAATTTTCTTTTCAGAAGAGACTAACATTTTATGATATTATATAATGTTATATAATATGATATAAAAGCATATGATGTATGATTGAGGGAACTAGGTATAGCTAGGGGGACTAGGAGTGACCTGATAGCAATCTTCCAATATTTTTGAGGGGTTGGACGCTGAGCTTGTCGATCAGAAGGTTGGCAGTTTGGCGGGTCGAATCCCGAGTGCCGCGTAACAGAGTGAGCGCTTCGTCCCAGCTTCTGCCAACCTAGCAGTTCGAAAGCACGTAAAAAATGCAAGTAGGAAAATAGGGACCACTACGGTGGGAAGGTAACAGCGTTCCGTGCGCCTTTGGCATCTAGTCATACCAGCCACATGACCACGGAGACGTCCTCGGACAAACGCTGGCTCTTCGGCTTTGAAACGGAGATGAGCACCAGCCCCTAGAGTTGGAAACTACTAGCACGCATGTGCGGGGGAACCTTTACCTTTTACACAGAGAAGAAGGGGTTGACCTATTCTCCAAAACACCTGAGGGCAGGGCAAAAAACACTGGATGGAAACTTCTCAAAGAGAGATGCAACTTAGAATTAAGCAGAAATTTCCTGTCAGTGAGAACAATTAATCAGTGGAAGGGCTTGTCTCCAAAAATTGTGAGTGCTCATTCACGAAGTTTTCAAGAAAAGGTTGGACAGCCATTTGTCTGAAACAGTATAGGGCTCCTGCCTGAGGAGAGGGTTGGACTAGAAGACCTCCGAGGTCCCTTCCAACTCTGTTATTCTGTATTCTATGTTACATGACTTGATATAACAAGTAGAAGTAAACAGTACAAAACACTACTAAAGCCACATTGCTACAATGTTCAAGATGCAAATATTCAACTTCTGTATTGCTACAATATTTCTGAGAAGGCCCTTCCTTTTACTCTCTAGATAATACACATACTTTTGGATCAAACCAAGGTTGTATCCCTTTCACCATTGTGTTCATGCCAATAGTCAAACCAATGACTCTGGGAACTCCATAGATATTGTATTTATTGTATTTTCAAATATTTCTATAATATTTACTTTTAAAATATTCAGTGGTGAACAATTTAAACAAGACAAATAAAACACGTTCAGTAAGAAGAAAATATCATTTCATTTGTGATCCCAACAACTGATATTCATAGGAAGAAATATATTTATTTATTAAATTTATATGCCATACATCTCACTAACCAAAGCTGTTTTGGGTAGCTACATAACCAGCCTTATCTAATTCTGATAACCTATACCAGGGGTAGGCAACCGTGGCTCTTTTATGACTCGTGGACTTCAACTCCCAGGAATTCTGGGAGTTAAAGTCCACGAGTCATAAAAGAGCCATGGTTGCCTATCCCTGACCTATACCATTGCATTGCTTAGTGCTTGCAAACTATCACAATCCTGCTCATCAAAATAATATTTTAGATACTTGTTATTGGCAATGCTTTTGTTTTTTTAAAGACACCCAAGACACATTCATATGTATTTTTTCATTTAAATGCAACACGTGTACTCTTGAGCAAAAAGCTGGAAGCCAATGAATCTCTATTCCATGCCACTAACTATTCTATAGTGCTGCTCTTAGAAATATTCTCCATTGAACATACAGGACTTTCTTCTAAGTGAGTGAGATTACAGGTTTTATCCTTTTGAAGGGGAAGAGGGCAGAAATATCCTTTACTAAAAATTCAGCGTCTCAGTCTGAAATCATTTTCTTTCATAGTTTTTTCTTTCTCTTTTTAAGACATACTTTAAATATTTAAAAATATGTTCCCAGATTGGGATTATATATCTCTGTAAGAACAATGTTCTTACCTGAATCATGAAAAGGAAATAATTTGTTCTGTAAATGTAATTAAGCTGTCCAAAGGAAATCAATCTGCTATTACTAATTTCTAGCAATCTTCCACTCCTTTGCATACCTTCCATGAACATTAATTCAGAATCACATTACTATATGCCTTCAAGGCTTGACATAACTTTACAAAGAAATGCAAATGATACAGGGGACAGATTCCAGCTCTCCCAAATTTGGAAATCATTAGTATACTGTATAAAGCAAGCCCAAAGGAATTCAGGGTTATTAAGTTTTATTTGAAAGAATGGCAATATCCTTTGGAGAAATAAACAACCCTTTTTACTTTTACCTAAACTCAAATCCTGTATTTTATTTATTGTATTTTTAGAGAGTATTGTATTGTATAGCGGCATGGCAGCCAAGTGGTTAGCATGCAGTACTGCAGGCTAATTCACTGCCCAATGCCAGGAGTTCGATCCTGACTGGCTCAAGGTTGACTCAGCCTTCCATCCTTCTGAGGTCGGTAAAATAAGGACCCAGATTGTTGGGGGCAATATGCTGACTCTGTAAACCGCTTAGAGAGGGCTGTAAAGCACTGTGAAGCAGTATATAAGTCTAAGTGCTGTTGCTATTTAATTCACTCAAGTTTCTCCTCCCCAAAGCTGGTTTTAGCCCCATTGGAAGAAAGATAGATCTACTTTGGGAGGATGGGGAAAATCTGGTGTTCCGTTTGCTATTTTAAAGTAAAAAATAGCAGCCTTGAATTATCCAATCATATCATCACAAGTCCTGATTTGCAATATTGTTGTTCCCTCAATTAAAAATAAACCTGGATAAATATTTACTGAAGTACCTGACAGCAAGTCCCAATAACTAATGAGGCTTTCTTCTTAGTAGATAAGTAGCATTCAATTATCATACTATTTTACTCCCATTATGATATCATTTTAATTTGGTGCTTACAATATATATTAATCATTACACTAAAATACTACCTCAAAATCCAGTTTATAAGGTTTATGTGTATTATACAGGAAAAAGATATCTGTGCGTTTAAAGATTGGGGTCCCAAATAATCATTAAACTATCCCATTTATTCTGCCTCACTGATTCCTCTCAAATTGTTATTTGACTCCAAAACGGCTGTTTCAGCAGTCTACAATGAACAAAAAGTCTATTATTTATAACTCTGGCAGCTCACATTCTGAATTTTAATGGTTCGTGTGATCTGAACAAATTACAATGAGCTAATGTTTGAAGCAAGCCTTGTTAAAAAAAAGTACAAACTAATTTCTAAAGCTCCCTACAACAAACACTATAGTAATACAGCCAGATGTGTATTTCATACCATATAAAATGAAAACATATTAAAAATGCAAGAGGGGAATTAAAAGAGGGGAAAGTTTCTAGTTCTCATGCTACATTACAAAGTGGCTTGCTTTGTTAAATTCTAAATTTAACAATTTAAACTTAAGCCTAGCCATTGGAGATAGCTATCTCTCAATACTTTTTTCTTTTCAGAAGCAAACAAAGGCTTAATCAGAATAACTACAACTGGGAAGGGGAGAAGAGAAGGGGAAATTTAACATATTCCTCTCTGTTGCTTTCTACATCTGAAATCCCCCCACCAACCCTGAAGGTTGTTTTTGCCCATGAAAAGAAATATAGATCTACTTTGGGAGGAAGGGAAAATTTGGTGTTCCATTTGCTATCTTAAAGTAAAAAAATAACAGCCCTGAATTATCCAGTCACATTATCGTAAGCCCTGATTTGCTAAATCGTTGTTTGTTGAGAGAGCAGTAATTGAAAGAAGTTAAAATCCCTAAAGGTATACTGAATTACAGCTGCCCAACTAATAACATTGTGTGGCTTCTGGAAATCTCTAAAAAAGTATTAGCCATTATAATTTTTCATGTGACAGAATCTGTTAAACACATAACTGGACTGTTATTATTTATTGGTTTATTACATTTTTGGTTTTGTCCTACTTTTAATCCAACTCTTCTAACCATGCTTTTCTTCTGACAATTAGTTAAGCCAATAAGAAAACACATCTAAAACAGATTTGAATTACTGCAACATATATTTAAATCAAGTGAAATGAAATTTAGCTTTACTTCTGGCCCCACCAATTTTGTCTTTGGGAACACACCTTGTTCAAAACCCAAATGTAGCTGCTGTTGAAAAAAAAACCCGTAGCACTTCCTTGTATTAAACAAACAATTAAACCATCTGGTTTGTTAGACACAGACTGCTGGTGAGAAAAACAAGCAAAACCAGTTGGAATTATGCAGGTCAGCATGTTCCCCCTTAACTTCCAAACTGGTCAATATATAGTTTATATAGTTTAACCTTTGGAAGGATCTAGAAAAATAAAAACAAACAAACCAAAAGACTATCTACTTTGTGAGTATTTGTTCAGCGTTTACTCAATTGTTCCAAAGACAATTACAAAACTGCTTCCATGACAACTTACTTTTTAAGGTAGTTAACCCAGGAGAATCTCTTTAACTGAACTCTTGGAATGATTTGAGTTATGGGATAAATTACTCCCCTGGATCAAGTGTCTCCCTGTGTATTTCATTTTCCTGTACCACTCAAGCTTTTATTTCTGAATGGTAAACCTTTATTAAATCAATTTAAAAAGTTAGACCAAGCATCTACAATTCCCAAAGACATAAAGGGCAGGCTTCATAAAACAAGCTAACAAAAAACATTTTAAGTTTCAGCATTACTTGGATCTCAGAGATAAGGTTAACAAAGGACATCTTGTATTCAAACACTGAAACTTTTCTTGGATAAATAAACCTGATATTACCTACCAGTGGAACCCAATATGTGTAAAGTGCACCAAGCCTCATTTCAGGAACAAATTGAGAACAGGCAAGAAATAAAAAGTAGAGGTTGAAGAAATATTTGAATTGGTTGAACAGGACCTAGAAGCAGAGGGGGGAAAAGATCAGGTAAGTGACAAGGAAATATTGGAAGGAACTCATCCAGCATAAGAGCAGCAATCCATAAAAACATGTTAATCTGAGAAGATTCTAAAAAGGGAAAAGTTAGACAGTAAAACTGTACTGATTTATAAAAATACATGCGCACACACACACACACCAAATACTTTCATCCAGACAGAATACAGGTAGTCCTCAATTTATAGCCACAATTGGAACCAGAATTTATGTTGTTAAGCAAAGTAGTTAAGTAACTTGTGCCTGATTTTATGACCTTTTTTGCCACAGATGTTAACAACTGCAGTTGTTAAGTGAATCATGCAGTTAAATGAATCAGACTTTTGCTTGTTGGAAACCAGCTGGAAAGACAGTAAATGGTGATCATGTGACCCTGGGGGCTGCAACTGACATAAATATATGCCAGCTGCCAAGAGCCTGAATTTGGATCATGTGACCATGGGGATAGCGCAATGGTCAGAACTGAGAGGACTAGCTATAAATCACTTTATTCAGTGCTTGTGTAAATTTGAACACTCACTAAATTAGGGGTCTTCAAACGTGGCCCTTTTATGACTTGTGGACTTCAACTCCCAGAATTCCTCAGCAAACTTGCCTGGCTGAGGAATTCTAGGAGTTGAAGTCTACAAGTCATAAAAGGGCCAAGTTTGAAGATCTCTGCATTAAATTAATATTTATAAGTCAAGGACTGCCTGTAGCAGTTTGATTCATTCCAGTAATCTTTAATCCTCATTCCAAATGTACTTTTGCACTACTATTGGGAAGACACATTAGATGAGAGTTAATTTACTTTAGAAATGTATTCCAAAGTAGGTGATTTAAGACAGTTGCTCACTGGTTGAGGCATTCTTGTCTTCATTTAGCAAGGGGAGTCAAACTGCCAGCCTGCGGGCCAGACGCATCTTCGGGAAACCACGCCCACCCCATTACCTGCAATAGCGAAAAAGCTCCGATACATTGCATGATGTCACGTGACGTCACGAGTTTGACATGTCTGATTTAGCAGGATTTAATGTAAATGTGAGAGACCAGGATATTCCCATACAGTCCTTGGACTATATGGGAATATCCTAGCCTCCCATATTTACATTAAATCCTGAGGAAAATCTCATGAGGGAACTCTTTTCATAAAATTTTTGCAGTGATAGTGCTAATATAATAATTGGGGTGGAGGAATTCCTGTTCATAAGAAATAAGTGAATAATTCCTCTCCTGAAAAAAATTGAAGATTTTTTAAAAAAGAAACCACTTCTGTTTTGGTTTGTTGGATATCCTACACCAGGGGTGTCAAACTGCCAGCCCATGGGGACGGATGCATCATAGCAAAAACACACTCACCCCATTGCTGGCAATGGCAAAAAAGTCACCATACGTTGTGACACTTCACGTGATGTTGCAAGTTTGACACCCCTATCTTACACAGGGACATATGTGGGGAGGGGGAATGAGATCACATAGGTCATGACGTCATCATGCAAATAGCATGATTACCTGATTTGCATCAGAAGTGTCATGTGGCTGGTGCCAATGACTTAATGGTGTCAATTTGCACAACAATATGCCACACATGCTGTTCTGATTTTTGTTGTAGATTCTAAGCAATGCCCAGGATCATACTTACTCCTGGTAGAAAAGTAAAGAAGTTGTACTTCTGGTTGTTGACAACATTGCGTGGATATCTCTGATCCCTTTTTTCTGGATGGCCAAGCCAGACGGTTCGAGGCCTGGGGTCTCTTCTTCCACAACATCTTAGGCATTCACAGCATCTATAGAAAAAACAGAATTTAAAACCTTGTTACCTCAAGAGAAGCAAAATAATGCCAGCTTGTTCAACCAAAGTTTGCACTTTTCCTCCATTGTTCCTGACAAGACAATAAGCCAGGATTCCAGAGGCAAGCATAAGAACAAATGACAATTAAGCTAGGCTTTTAAAACCAACAACAAACAGTGGGTTTCAAAGTGTAATTTGGGATTGCCTTCCCTAATCATATTTTTCCTCTTTTAGTTCTCAGAACAAATAGCTTCTCTACTTTGATGTGCTGTATTTTGTTTTAGCTGGCCAGAGGAAGAAAATTCAGCCAAGGCAGGTACCTATCCTCCCATCCCCCACCCTTACAACTGATGAAGCTTCTTGGATGAGAAACGAAACATTATCTTCTCCTTCCTCAAGGAAAAAAAACAGTCCAGTTGCCTTTTGAAAAAGCACCTTTAGGACAACGATGACCTAGATGACGGAGAATATTCCACAGAATTTTCAACCAAGGGAGGTTACTTTTTTAGCTCTTTAGCACTGAGATAGAACAAACAAAATCTGCGTAATTTTTAGATACATTTTTTAAAGCAGAGATCTCAAACTCCAATTGTCACAAGGGATACATGAGCACCAGCTCATCAGCACACTGGAACCTTTTCATAAATTGTTTGGAAGATCTTGAGTGAGTCAGAAATGAAGAAAGTGAGTATCATATTGTGTCATTAATGTACTGAATCAACGCACGAGTGACTGTGAACAGTGCTTTCAGGTCCAGGAAGGGATGAAATTGTTACACAAAATCAAATTGTGCAAAAACCCTCCTGGTCATAACTACCACCTGCTTTTTAATCAGTTGCTATGAGTCTAGGACAGGGGTGTCAAACTCAACTTCATTGAGGGCCGCATCAGCATTGCAATTGCCCTCAGGGGGCCGGGTGGGTGTGGCCTGGGTGGGCGTGGCCTACTGGGTGGGCATGGCTAAAGTGCGTATGGCCTACTGGGTGGGCATGGCCAGCTCTACATCGTTCGCCTCAAGGGTTCCTATGGGGGCCTGGGCAGGAGTGGGACAGATCTGAGGGTCTCTGGCAGGAGGAGGGTCTCTGGGCCAGGGCCAAGGCAGTGGGGGCCGTTCCCTCACTGTTTCCAGGATGGCTTCACGGGCCGCATGAAACCACTTCACGGGCCGGATCTAGCCCCCGGGCCTTGTGTTTGACATGTCTGGTCTAGGAGGACTCCCCCAAAGTGTGCACTGGTCTCAAATGGGGAAGTGCAAACCCATCAGGACCAAAGGTGAAAATGCCTCAGACCTCAGGGGCTCAAATAACCATAGCAACAGAATCTTGTCAGGAATGAGTCTGAATGTGTTCCTTACTATCCAGACCCCATGGCCTCCAGATACTAGGCTACTATATTTATCACTTCACTTCCATGGCACTAGATTTCTGAAACTTTTTGTTCTACTTTTATTTATAAAATGTTAATATCCTTTTCAGTGTTTAAAACATCCTGAAGAGAGATTTTGAAATGCACCTTCATTAAAAATTGAGCAAAACAATTGAGCTCAGAATTTTCACAGTTCTTGATTGAACTCTTGAAGGAAAAATGCAATAAAAATATGGATTTCTTGAATAAAATGTACTCTAATGTTTGTACAACACCAAATAGCTAAATACATTTTAGCCCTTTTTATTGTGCAAACCCAACCTGGGTGCTTTTGGTTTAATGTCATATGAACCCAGACAGTTGTGCTTATTGAGTAAACAAGACTATGGTTAACCATGAGTAGGCAATTATATACAGGCTGTCTAGTTCACACAATCATGGCAGCAGCTTTAACACTATAATTTGGTTCACATGTCAATCTAAACCTATTGTAATCAAGTTAAGTAATTAGTCACTAGATTCAAAGTAAGCAAAAAACCACAACTTACAAACTATAAAATCTGGGAGGGAGCAACACACTTAGCCATGTATAAGATTTATTTGGATTTAGTTACACATGTGCGAATGTACTATATGCATGCCTTGAAGCTCCTGTGATGACTTTTCACTTTGTCATGACTGTTTAATGGTTCTTTATTAGAAATGTAAAAAAAAAATACTTTGGAAGAAAGCATTCCAAACCCATTCTATTCCACTGCCAAATAAACAAATAAACAACACTGATTCCATGAGGCCACCAGTAACTAAGATCTATTACCTTTTTAATATTTCAGCTTTTAATTTGTTCAATTTAGAGCTGGCCCCTCTCATTCTATGCTTAAATATCTAGCTGCTGTTTTTAGCAAAGAAGTTGCAAATATACTTGAGATGTCAGACTAATATGTTAGGTAAAGGTAAAGGTTCCCCCGCATATGCGTGCTAGTCGTTTCCGACTCTAGGGGCCGGTGCTCATCTCCGTTTCAAAGCTGAAGAGCCAGCACTTGTCCGAGGACGTCTCCGTGGTCATGTGGCCGGCATGACTAGATGCCAAAGGCGCACGGAACGCTGTTACCTTCCCACCGTAGTGGTCCCTATTTTTCTACTTGCATTTTTTACGTGCTTTCGAACTGCTAGGTTGGCAGAAGCTGGGACGAGTAACAGGCGCTCACTCTGTTACGCGGCACTCAGGATTTGACCCGCCAAACTGCCGACCTTCTGATCGACAAGCTCAGCATCCTAACCCACTGAGCCACCGCGTCCCTTATACTAATATGTTAAAGAGGCACAAATACACTACAGTCTCCAAGGCCCTCCCTGTTTCTCCAGCCCTTGGAATTCCCTCTTAACTTCACCACTGAATTTCAGTTCCAGCTGAAGAGTTGAACTTGTTTAGTATTTAGATGGGAAATCACAAAGCAGCTCCTGTAGTTAGGCTTGAAATTGAAAAACATATTTGAAGAAGGTGGCAGACATCCTCTCAGTGGCTTGTTTCTTCCTGAAAGACTCTTTAAAAAATGTAAGGCAGAGAATGTATTAAAAACTTAAGTGTGTGCTTAAAATAGGCTTAATTTTATTTTTAAGAGACAGAAAGTAATTTGCTCTCTTCCACCGATAAGAGATTTTTGTTTTGTTTTTTTAAAAAAGAAACCTGGTACAATTTTGGATGAACATCCCACTGACAGAAACCATCAGTTTCAACCAAAGAACATTAAGGAAAGCCTATCACATGACAGCTCCGATAGGACAAAGCAAAAAACACTTACTCCATGTTCTATCTATTTGTTTATGGAAAGTTGGGGTAGTGAAAGAAACTATCATTTCCTTGAAGAAAGTACACTTCAGTGACAATGCTTCCTCTCAAGGGCACACAGATCTTTATTTGCCAATAAAGAGATTACTGGCTTGACTAAACATTGCTTACAAATATCTTATACCAATCTTTTCATTTACAAACTCCGGATGCACCCTGTCCTGATAAGAAGAAAATACAAAGAATTCAAGGATATAGGTAGTCCTTGACTTATGACCACAATTGAGCCCAACATTTTGGGGGGCACAATTCAGCCCAAAATTGAGCGAAACATTTGTTAAATGAATTTTGCCCCATTTTACCTTTCTTGCCTCAGTTGTTAAGCGAATCCCTTTCTTTTGTTAAGTTAGTAACGTGGTTGTTAAGTCAATCTGGCTTCCCCATTGACTTTGCTTTTGTAAGAAGGTGACAAAAAGTGATCACACAACCCTGGGATACTACAACCATCATAAATACATGCCAGTTGCCAAGTGTCCAAGTTTTGATCATGTGACTTTGGAAATGCTGCAATGGTCATAAGTGTGAAAAATGGTCGTAAGTCACTGTCATAAATTTGAGTCAGTTGCCAAGCATCCGAACTTTGAGCACATGACCATGGCAATAGTCATAAATGTGAAAAATGGTACGAAGTCACTTTTTTCAGTGCCTTGTAACTTTGAATGGTCACTAAATGAACTGTTGTAAGTCAAGGACTACCTGTACCGAGTAAATGTATCATACAAGTGCATCTCTGGAGTCTTTCCATATAGGTGGTCCCTGTTTAATGATCACTCATTCAGCAACTGTGTGAACTTACGACAGCACAGAACGAGTGACAATTATAACATGATCTTGTGCTTACAACTGTTGCAGTTTCCTATGATTACCGTATTTTTCGGCATATAAGATGACTTTTTAACCCATGAAAATCATCTCAAAAGTTGGGGGGTCGTCTTATACGCCCAGTCATCTTATACGCCGGAAAATAGTACATAAATCAATCGAGCGCCCCCGTTCTTGCAAAGCAACTTCAAGCCTCCTTAATCCAGTCCCCCCTCCAACGTGACTCTCCCTTCCCACCCCCAAGAGCCTCTCAGCCCCTTCCCCTCCCCCTTGCAAACGCCAGACCCCGGGAGCTCTTGCGTCTATTCCAAAGGGTGGGTGGAAGGAAAAGCCCCTTTCGGCTCCGGCTTGGCTGCAAGTCAGCGAGCCCGGGAAGGCATGCCCTCCCCTCTCACTGTGGAGGAAGCAGGGCAGGCTGGCGTCTGGCGGGAGCCGGCAGGGCAGTCCTGCACACGCGCGCACAGCTGGGGAGTGCACGCGTGTGCAGGACTGCCCTGCCGGCTCCCGCCCAATGCCGGACGGCTCCGCCGATGCTGCTTCAAGAGGGAAGAGCGTGAGGCGCCTGCCATGGCTCCCCGAGGGACTCCTTAGGAGCCGGGGAGCGCGCGCGCGTGCAGGACTGCCCTGCTGGCTCCCGCCAGATGCCAGCCTGCCCTGCTTCCTCCACAGTGAGAGGGGAGGACGTGCCTTCCCGGGCTCGCTGATTTTCCGGCGTATAAGACAAAAAATCTTGAAAATCATCTCAAAAGTTGGGGGGTCATCTTATACGCCCAGTTGTCTTATACGCCAGAAAATACGGTACCTGCTCATGATGTGGATCTTCTCTGCCTATTGGAAAGTTAATGGGGAAGCCAGCAAGAAGTTGGAAACTGCATTCACATGAGGTCCTTGCTTAACAACAGCAACTGGGACTGCCACAACCACTGTTGCTAAGTGGTAGGGTTACGTGGTTTTTCAACTGTGTTGCTTAACAACAGTTTCCTATCCCAATTAATATAAATGAGGACTACCTGTAGTTTTAAAATGTCTTTATTAGTGCACACGCAAATTTCCTCCCTTATTATGCCAGAGGAAAATAATAATTTCCCTAGTACGATTCTGGAAACTTGCCTATTATCTGCTCTTATCCATAGTCTCCAAGCTAAACTCTAATCCTCATTCCCAGGATAAGATCCAAGCCAATTATAAAGTTACTGGATGGAGGATAGCTAACTACTTATTTCTTCTCCTAAAATCTTTGGACTATACCTGACTAGAGATGCCAGAAAAAGCCAGTGAGAGTGTAGCCTAAATTTCAATACTATAACATCTCATTGTGTGTTTTGATGGTGGTGCCTTAGATTTTGTCTACCTCCAGATTTGAGTCCTAGGCAGATTAGATGAAAGTAGATCTACTGAAGTTAGGAATGCACAAATTTGTGCTTTATTCATTTATTTCCATTAATTAATTCATTTCCTAAGTTTTTGCCCAACAGTATAATTAGGTAACTTACTAGCACGAGCAGAAATAAATAAAAAACAACATAAATTGAAATGGTACATAAATAGAAAAAAACCTCACATGCTTCATGTTCCTATTAGAATGGCCAATTTTTCACTTTGCCTTTGCAGCTATGCATTTAACAAAGCTATCTGCAAACATAAGGAATTCAAATTAATCTCCACACTGTGAAAACAATTTTTTTCCTGCTGATTTCAAGCTGTTGATTTGTGAGTGCCTCTGTGCTGCATTCTGTAACTTTCACACTTGCCTGTTACTTTTCTGGCCAGTGATATTTCCTAGTGCCTAAAGCTATCTCTTCTCTTGCTGATTGGGGGAAAATTGTGAAATTGGATATTTGTTCTCTTATTGCATGCTGCGATTTCTGCAATGCTGACAATTGCTGCTTTTCAAATCTAGGGGTTTTACAACCTCATACATTTTTTTCAACAAGACACATAGCTTGGTTCCACTTCTATTTTTAATAATAGTTTTTCTGACATAATATACAAATGGTATTGCAACAAAAGAACAAAGTATGCTGCTTCATAAACACATTTTTGAGCGTCTCATATATATCTGGGTGAGTCAGCTGTTAAAAATCACATAGGAATTTCAAAGCAAGAATATCTTACATAAACGGTTTGTTCTAAATTATAAGGATTGGTACACTATCCTGCACAGAATCCCACATTGTCGTTGAAGCATCCTTCCTCACTCCTTATTTTTCTGAGGAAGAATTCTCGGTAATTCAAAATTCTGCATGATAATCTACCAACATAAATTGGATTAAGTTGAACTGGGAGTGAACTCCATTTGCTCTATGTCAAAGAAATTCTATTGATAATTTTTTTTCTATTAAATTTCTTCTGAATTTTCTTCCCATAATAAACTAACATGCTTGAACCACTCTGGTATTTACTCAAATTGTTTGAAGGCAATGATTCAAAGTGTTTTATAATGAATAATAGAGTTGCTATACAGTAACTATGGCTCCCATTTTATTTCATTGTTTATCTGACTATACTGTTTATAGATTGGTATAATTCCAAAGGAATGCAAAAGTGAGCGATCGTACTTTGTTGCTCTGATCGTACTTTGTTGCTCTGGTTTTACTCATAGAAACTTTAGAAGCCAACCCTCAAACCATACTTTGAAACATTTAAGAGTGAATATTCTTCAACACAGCTTCAATACCAATCTCATTTGGGATGGGATGGATTAATCTATGAGTGGTCCACTTATTATTTATGGAAATTTTTAATGGTGTGAATTTAAGATTCACACAAACACTTTTCTTAATAGTAAATTTAAAGTGCTATAGGACTTTATAATTCTAAATTAACAGGTTCAGTTAATTAAATATTGTATCATAATTTACCATGACTTTTTTTCCTATTCATGCTTTACAGTAAAATGAACAATACAAATCTTAGGCACACACAGATTCCAAAATTCTTGGTTGATCCACAGATCTCTTCCAAGAATCAGGAGATAACAATTATGTAATTGTATATATGTTGTATTTAATAAATATGTATTTAATTATGTGTGTGTGTATC